>NC_072053.1:64989044-65589044 GCF_027791375.1 Indicator indicator | reverse complement strand
TCTTACTCCAGTATTGGACTGGTTAGAGCATTTCCTGAGAAGTCTTATGTTCCTAGCACATTTATGGATTTTTGAGAACCTTTTCAATGCAGTTTGCAGCTAAGCACGCAACTCTGACTCATAGGCTATGGTACTGGTATCTGGGACACTAGAATCAAAAGCATGTGTGTTCTTATTTCAGCAGATGTTGGAGGGAATGGTTCTCTCATTGTTTGGATCAACTGTTATCTATCCCATCAACACTGAGCCTGTCACCAGAGTGTATTCAAGGACAAAAATCAGAAGTAATTTGATGTGGATTAACTAAATACCTGTGTGAATGTTTACTCAGAACAAAACTGCTCTTAAACTGAAGTGGCCTAGGCCTTAAATTCAGTTATGCCGGGTTAATTTTGGAAAAAAGATTTAAGGAAGTTTAGCTAATGTACTGTAAGCTCCTGTTTCCGTTTGATCGAGTCTTCCTGGAAGTCTGTGTACCCAAGCCTGTGCCATGCTACTACTAAAAGATGCCAAAAATTAATATGTTTCTAACTTTCAGTACTTTCTCATACTGAATGCACCCAATTCAAAGCAGTAGTGAAGTCCAGGCGGTTGCAAGACTTGAACACTGACTCATCAGCAATCTTCCATTTGCATTATTCAAAGACCATTCTTAGTCACTTAATTTCAAGGAAATGGACATTTTTCCTTTGCCTGCAAAGTGCATAGCATTTTCTTCTACAAGTGGTGGCATTGACTGGAGTTCAAAACAAAGCCTTTTCTAATTTGGCAGCAGGATTTTCACTGTTATAAAAGTAAATATGGAAAGAAGTTTTTAAAGAAAATGGGTTGAATTGTACGATTCAGTCCTGTTCAGAAGAGTCTGTAAATCACCTTTCAGAGCCTATGGTTCTTCTCCTTGTTCTATGCTATTCTTGATCTTGTAATTTTGGGCAGGGAGAAAACCGTTGTCCTTGTGGGTATTACCTCGGAGCTCTGAGGCACAGAAGAATGTAAGAGACAGTTTTGCAGTAAGAGTCTAAATCTGGGTTTACTGACACCCATGATACTTGGCAGCAGTGGCGGCGAGTGCCCTGAAGGGCTACAGGGTTACGTGGGGTTACAGAGTGTAGCATCTGCCTTTCCCTGTCTTGTAACCTTTTCTGTTCTGACAGAGCTTTTCCCTTTCCCTTTTTCTCCCTGCCTCTAGTTAATGCCCAGCCACAACATCACTGCTGTGTACTGCCACTCCTGCTGCACAGAGAGCTCCTAGGCTTTGCTGAAGGAAGATGGCTTTCTGGACGCAGCTGGGTTTGCTGCTATGGAAGAACTTCACATACAGAAGACGACAGACTGTAAGTATTAGGCAAAGGGCTTTTTGAAGTCTTAAGTTGTAGTGTGGTAACTTATCAAGCAAAACAGGGAAAGATCCTATATCTTAATGTTTTACCTCTATTGGTCCCTGGCAGAGCAACTGGTCTACCTTTGGCAAGACTCAATTCAAACTGAAGAAAGTGGTGGGTGGACAGAAACCAGGGGACCTGAAAGTGCTCAAGACTTCTGTCCTGAGTACTAGTGTGAGTGTTAGAGTACTGAACTACTTGCCATGTGCAGCAAGGAAGGTGTAAAGTGAAAACCTGTGCTGTGACCCACTCCAGTCTGCAGATGGGGCATTGCCAGACTGCAGCAATTTGTGCTTGAGTTCAAAAGCTTTTGAATGCTGCAAACTGCAACAACAGCAACAAAATTCTGCCATTTTCTGTCAGCAGAAGCGATAGAGGCAACAGCAATCATCTTAACTCTTTAATCACATACTCTGATAGTTTTCTGAACCCTGCAAATGTCAGGGTGCTTGCCAGACATTTAGGGCTGGGTTGTTTTAGAACTTTGAGTCACAAGAGACAGGAGACTATCATGTGTACCACTGGACACAGAGATAGTCTCTGAAATCTGTGGCTTAGATGTCTGAGGCTTCGTCTCATAGGACTTGTGTCCAGTGAATTCAGAGCTGGAATTAGGCCATTCTTAAATAAAACCAGATAAAAAGGGCTCATTGCATCTTTGTCTTCTCCTGTATAACTCTGTGGCTACAGAACTACTAGTGATGCCAGGAATTTCTATGGGATTTACATGTTTTTGTCCTTATCCCAGGAACCTTAATCTCATAGGACAAGACTTCCTAGCTGAAAGGCTATGGAGTGTGTCACCTGCAAGGAGTGTTTGCTCACTGCATATATAGGCCAGCACTGTAACTTCGTGAACAGCCTCATAATTCAGAAAAATGTTGTAATGGAACTGGGGAAGGCAGTCTCAAAACTGACTACAGTCCTAAAAAAAGATAAGCTGTTTTCAGCTATTCCCTACATAATCTAGGCTCTTGGAGCTGAAAACAGATTCTTCCTCCCTTGCTACTAGAGATCTTACTCTTGATCTGTCCTAAACTGCCTTTAGCAACTAGGGGAACTCTAGGACATTGATGGAACCTCTGGAGTAATGCTTAAACTGATTAAACTAGAAGATTTCAGAGGAGTTGACTTTTACACTAGGAACGGTGGCTTTTTTTTTTTCTTTTTTTTTTTTTTTTTCCTTTTTTTAGTCTTGTCAGGATCTTCTGAAAATGATGTATCAGGTTTGAAAGTTATGTGAGGTCTGTGAGGTCTGAGTCTGGCTTGCGTGTCCTGTCAAGGTAGCTGTAGGCTAGCTTACCTGGCAGCAGACTTGCATGTGGATCCTTCGGTGATGCCACGAAAACATAGTAGGATAGGCCTATGTCAGTGGAAAAAAAAGGCCTTCATGGTCATGGTTTTGTCATTACCTTGAATCTGCTCAGCTGTTTCTTGGCACCTTCTTGTAGCTTCTGCATCAGTTTCCCATCAAGCAGCCCAAACTGCTCATAGTCTGTGTTCCACACTGATGTTATTAGTTAATTCACAATGAAGGCCTGAGACATTGGTTGGGTTTTTTGTGGTTCCTGTATCTGGAGTTTTTCTAATTAGTGGCTCCTATTTGGACTTTACAGGAAGGTGTCAGGAGGGGAAGGCCACTTAATAGAAAATGGCAGAGAAGTGGGAAAACACTTCTCTCCATGCTGTTATCATGGCTGCACAGTCATTCATCTGTTTGCTTTACTGTCAGGAGACCTGTGTCCTTGAGCTGGGTGTGCTGGCTGTCCCGTTTGTACTTACTGAAATTGTAGCTGGGAAATAGTTTGATCCTTACCCTTCTTCCCACAAGAAGTGTGTGTGAGCCTTTGCTTCCCCCTGAGCCCTCTCCTTGGCTGATGTGAGTTTGGGCTGCATTGCGAAAGCTGGGTTCAAAGCTCAGCCTGACGTGTGCAATTCAAGTGTTACTTTGTACTGGATAACTTCCAACTACACTGGAGTGGGGGAAGAAGTTTACAGCAGGAGAGGAGAAAAGAAAATCATGTTCAGGGGTCACTGTGTAAAAACACTTCTCTGTCCCTTATGTCTTGCAAATGAGGAGGCACCTCACTCTCATGGAGAGACTGGTCAGCAGCTGGTAGCTCTCTGTGTTGAAACTGGACCATAAAAGTCAAGAGGGTGGTTGACTCTGAGATGGGGTTATAGTTTGGTTAGTTCTTGCTCAACAGATTTCCTGTTGACACAGTGTAGATCTCAGTGTTTAATTGTATTCTGCATCTTCAGCCAACTGGTATAAATTGGGCATGTTTCCAGGTCTAGCCTCAGTAAAATTAGGAGTAGCTTACTCTTGGCCAAGCGCTACCTCTGAATTCACCTGCTGTGTGCAAATGGGATGTTTCTTCTTCAACTCCAAATGGAGCAGGGCAGTAGAGAGGTTGGAGGTTTGAAGATTCATTTCATTATTTACCAAGCTGGTCTAGTACTCAGCACAAAAGTAGGTGTGAAGGCTTGATTTTTCATTACCTACTTAGTATGAACCTAAGTGATAGATGTCCCCTTCAGTATCTGTTCTCCTCTGCAAAGGCCACAGTGGATGAAAAGTGCTGTCACAGGAAGGTCAGGAAGCAGTAGAGGAAGAAACCTCTTGACTTTTAGGAGCAAAAGGAAGAGAACTCACTTCTGTTGAACACTGCAAGGCTCTCTATTGAAATGCCACTGACACATTGAGCTTGACTGCATGCAAGCTTCTGGTGCAGCAGTTGCCAGTTGTCTTTCACTAAGCAGCATTTCAATGGCTACCATGATGCAGTAGTCTCCAGATGTAAAGGTGCAAGTCGAAGACCCATCCTTTATTTCTCTGTCCTCCCTGAGCCTGTTAATCTGTGAAGTTAAATATGTTGTATGTGCAGAGGCATAGAGCACTGTGTGTACAGCCACATGTGGTTACTTTCATGATAGTGTAATTAACCATAATCAGGCATGAAAAAGAAGTGCTATATGTGCAAGGTGGCCAGGCTCTTCCTTCATCTAGTAGGGCCATTGAGACATTACTGTCCACCCCAGAGGAGTGTGGCTGAGGCTGATATCTTGCTGAGCAAGTCAGACTTTGATCTCAAGGGCAGCTTTTTCTCGCTGGTTCCTGTAGCAGTTCCAGGTCTGTGAGAGACCTTGGTCACCCCAAGAGGTTTCCACAAACCCAGCCTAAACTGGTCTTCCCCGGTATAGTGACAGTCACTTGTGGTGCCGTACCCCTTGCCTGTGTCACAGTGGTAGAGGACTGTGATATGTGCCAGAGCACAGCTTCTGATGCTTGGTGGATAAAATAACTTTTCCCGGTTTCATAGCCACCTTTCTGCTGAGATGTCATCCTGTAGCTGTGAGGGTATCCTGCAAAGGGAAAGAGTAAACAAGTTGTTGGTGTCCTAGCTCTGAGCATCTGGGAAACAGATCACTGTTCAATGCAGAAGGAAGCAGGCTGTCACTGTTAATGGCTGTTACTTACGGTAAATACAGAGACCAAAGATACTGAGGCATCTTGCTGGCATCTTTGTTAGCCTGGTTTCAGTGGAGTTTCTTATCCAGTAGTCATACAGTATGTGCATGGAATTAATGGTTGGGAAACAGTATTCCAAACTCATTCTGCAGAGCCTGGCACTATTACTAGAAGTGCTTGGAAGACTCTGATGTTCAGTTTTTCTGTCTTTCCAATAGGCCATTTGGTTGGACAACAGCCATTAAGTGTATCTTTGAAGAGCCATTCTCTGCTGGATAAGTGGTACTTGTTTTAATGCAGTGTTTTTACAGTGAGATTATTTTGAGGTACAGTAGTCACCTAGAAGTCTCACATTAAGGTTTGTGATGGGTCCCTTGTGCCGTGACAAAAGTCTAACTTTAGTTGTCAGTGGTGTAATATAGGAAAGCATGTTTGTGTGTGTACATCTCTCTCCCACTGGGGTGCAAGTCTTAGCCTATATGCCCTATAGTAAGAATGACGTAGACATCTCATTAGAAAAGATGGGGTTTTCCAGGAAAGAAGGGAAAAATATTTCTCTTCGCTTGGCCAAGAAAACACTGTTTTCTTGCTCCCAAAGGAGGAAAAACCTTAGAAGTAGTAGCATATAAAACTTCCAGGTTTTCCTTGTATCATGGTTCACCTAAAATGCATGTTTAGGCAGCCTTTCTGGAGTGGGACAGGAGAGGAGTGGTTGGTAAAGCGTAGCCTTTGGAAGCCTCAGCTTGTGTTTCAAGATCTAGGCTGAGAAACTGCTTTGTCCACACGCATCTGTGAGACCTGGTGCATCTCAGTTAAGTTTTCTGTGCTTTCATTTCCTATCTAAAAGGGCTCTGCATTTAACAGCAGGCCTTTCATACATCTTTGTCTAGTCACTCCAAATAATCTTTATATCTTTACCTGATATTCACTGCCTATCTATACATACTCTGGACCAGTGGGCACCTACCTTCAGGAACAAAACATACATTAGAACAAAACAATAAATAGATGTGAGCTTAATCTTAGTAGCTGTGCTTTCCACATACCAATATGCTTCAGCAATACTGAAGGACTTGGCATAGTTATGCACTGGCACAATTTCCATGCTTAATGTGTTAGGGTAGAAGCTCAATGATTTACAGTAAGAATTGGATGCAAGTAGTTCCCACTACTTCTAAAATGTAAGGGCAAAAATTCAGCTCACTGCTGGAAGATTAACTGGGAGGTTTCTTGCAGTCAGGGGACAGAAAGAAATCTTAAGCACGTCCAGTGTAGTCCTGTAGCTGGCACTTATCAATGAGAAAATTCTTTGCAGATTATCCTCTGACAGTAGAGGAACAAACTTTGTGGTCTTGGAATATGTAGGCAAAGCAAAGTGAGGCAGTGCTGCTTGCAAAATTGTCCTGGCTTACAAGTGGATTGTCCTGGAACCTCTGTTCTGTTCTGTATTTTAAATATGATGTCTTAATACTTTGTCTTTATTGTTTCCAGTTCCAACTGCTGATTGAAATTGCCTGGCCTCTGTTTATCTTCTTCATCCTGATCTCTGTAAGACTTTCATATCCGCCCTACGAGCAGCATGAATGTAAGTACCAAACACAGCAGCTGCATCAGAATGGTGGTTATTAGAAGGTAATAATGCAGCTGGCAAGATGCAAAGAGCAGGGGCAGTGGTTGCGTACTTCAGTCAGAAATCTTCAGGGTAGTTTTCTACCAGGCTTCTTTCCTTCCACTCTGGGGACTGCAGTGTGTTCTGACATGTTAATGTCGCTCCGAGACTGTACATTGCTGCTTTTTTTTTTCTTGCTGTTGCTCATTTTTTGCATTTACAATGTGTTAGCCAAGAATTTTCTGTGAAACTGTGACAAGTCTGCAAAACCCACACATAAACTCATCGTTGGTCTGATGTCACTTAGCATAAAAGGAAAGCAGTGTTCAGGTCTGTGAGAGCAGTCTCATTTTCAGGCAGTAATGTGGGTTAATGCATCACATTAAAGAGCACAAGGGTGGTTCCATTCCTTCTATTAGACCGTTAGCTCTGTATTCAGTAGATTCAGCAGTTATACATTTTGTAGGGGAAAACCATTCCACTTTTCTCTTTACATCCTATGTGGACACATTTCTGCTCTTCTTGTAAAGAAAGCTTGTTTTTGCTCTGTAAATGAACTCTGCATTGGTTGCCATTTGATTTGAGATGCATGACTTGTTTTTTAGCAATGAGCTTTGTCTTGCTGTGATTGATGACAGCATCATACTGTGATAACATGACTGTGAAAGACCTCTTTGTTTATCTTTCCTTTACCTGATTACTACAAGGTAAGATTTAAGGGTCAGCACAATGTGGTTCTGGAGAGTGCTCTGAATTATCTCATTCTTAAAATGGGTAAGGAACTATCTCTTGCTGTGCTTACCCTATGGTTGTTTACAGTTGCTGGGGCATTTTAAGCTGCTTGCTAGTCTTTCAAGCTAGCAAGAATCTTTTCAAAGCCAAACTGTTTGCAGTTTCCTATTATGGTTTGGACACCACTGGTGCCATGTACTGCCTAACTCATTTTCTGCAGGCAGGGCAATTGAAGCTTCCCTAAATTGTCTCGTACTTTCCACAACCTGGAATTGCCTTTTCTTACTGAATGTTAGAGTGGCCTTAGGAGAGACAACCTGTAATACTGACATGAAGCTGAAGAGAAGCAATAAGCAGTCTGCTCAGCTGGTAAAAATGACTAACAGCCTCAGTGGTCATTTATCTCAGCTGTGGCGGTGCTGTATATAAACTCAAACCTAGCAAGCAGTGCCTTTTCATACAGCTGCTTAGAATTGGCTTTTTAGCATTAGCCTCCTTGTAAATCATCAGAGAATCATAGAATCAGTCAGGGTTGTAAGGGACCACAAGGATCACCTAGTTCCAATCCCCCTGCCGTGGGCAGGGACACCCCACACTAAATCCTTTGCTTTGGCACCCTTGTGTCACAGGCAGTTTTGAGTCTTTTCATCTGAAGCCCTTCTCATTCATGTTTTGTCTGCCTTCTCCTGTCAGGAATTGAAGAGTGCAGGGCATCTGGTAACTTTTTCATTGGTTTGTTATGGTTATGTCCTTTCCATTTTTCTAAAAGCTACTGAGAACAGGCACCTTTAAGCGTGTTTTCACTGAACATTGATTCATGTGTTGACAAGCAGGGATTTTTTTATACAATGGAACATTTTTTGCTGAACTCTGAGCAGAGACAGAAAGAAGCCTTGAGTTCATGTTGAACTCTGTGGCAACCCAATGGATACCTTAAGGTAAGCAGGATTGTTATCTGTGGTGGAAGTACTGTGTGCTGTTATGAAACCACTTGCAGATAATGCCTGATGATAGCACTAAGAGAGCTGCATGCAGATGCTTTGTAGCCTCCATAAAGCTCCAACATTTTAATGGTATTACCATTTCCCAACAAACAGATTTTCAGTTCTTTTCCTATTTGAAGAGAAGAACTGCCAAGGATAGAGCCATTTCCATAGTCAGACTTTCCAGTCAGAATTTTGTATTTTTGGTAGTGAGACTAAATGTGTAGAACCTTTTTTTGAAAACATAAGGGAAAATTTTATTAGATCTTAAGTGTATTACATGGCTTTCACCAAACCAGCCAGAGAAGACATCTTAAATCGCTGTTGAGCAAAACAGCTGACTTGTGTCTTGTAGAGCTTGACTTTTCTGTTCTTGTGAAGCTTTAAGGTATTCAAAATGCACTTCATTTGGGGGAAAAAAATGACAAAAAGTTACTTTAGTATCTACTGAAAAGCTTGGTGCCTTAAGCAATGCCATTGAAAATGGTGTGCTGTTACACTGCTTTCTGTGCAAATCATCTGAATCAAAGCTGGCAGATTCCTGCTTTTCTCCCTTTCTTCTCTGTGTACTCAGAATGCATAAGGCCACATCTTGAGTACTGTGTTCAGTTTGGTGCCACACCCTACAAGAAAGACATTGAGGTCCTGGAGTGTGTCCAGAGAAGGGCAACGAAACTGGTGAGGGTTCTGGAAAAATGGTCTCTTGAGGAGTGGCCTGAGGGAACTGGGGTTGTTTAATCTAGAGAATAGGAGGCTGTGGGGAGATCTTGCTCTTTGCAACTAGATGAAAGGAGATTTTAGCAAGGTGGGTGTTGGTATCTTCTCTCTAGTAAGAAGTGATAGTTCAAGGGAAAATGGTCTCAAGTTGCACCAGTGGAGGTTTAGCTTGGATTTTTAGGAAGAGCTTCTTGCTGAAAGGGTTATTAAACACTGAAATAGGCTCCCCAGGGAGATGGTTGAATCCCCATTCCTGGAGGTATTTAAAAAGAGGCAGAGAGGTGATGATAAGGGATATGTTTTAGCACCAGGCTTGGCAGTTAGCATAATGGTCAGGTGTTTTCCAACTGACGTGATTCTGTGATTCTGTGCTCTTTGAGAAACTGGTGTTGCATCCACCACTGGGTGTCAAAAATCGCCATGAATTCTTGTGCATACTTTCTTTCACATTGCTTTTAATACTTTCTTTGAGTTCTTAGTCATCTAAAATTAAAGGCTTGGAAGAGAGAAAAAGTGATTTTCTGAGAAATCTTAAGAAAATAATTTGAAATTCTTAGGATTTTCCTCTTCTCCCTGTCCCTCCCTCCCCCAAGCCCCTCAGCCAAGAAAAACAAAAAAGCAAAATGAAAAGTCGGAGAGCACAGGTAAATAGCTTTTCTGTTTAAAAAAAGAGAACTGGGAACAAACAGTCTCCTGGGTACTGGTGTGTCGGTGTGAGCTGAAATTCCCCCCCCTCACCAACAATAACCAGGCTAGCTCAGTCTGGAAGCAAATGAAAAGCTGTATTTACAAGCAGAGTCTAAAATCTACAATGAAATGCAATGAATATATACAAATATATACAATCAACAGAAAAAGCACAACCGATCTCCCTTTGCTTCCCCCCAAGGGGACCCTCCCAAAGGGGCCTCCCTCTCCCAGGAGCTTCCCCCCCAGACCCCCCTGGACAGAGAAGCAGAGTTAGTTAAGCAGAAAGTTGTTAACTTAGCTGCCAAGGTCAGTACATGTTATCTTCAGCCAGAAGAGAAGAAGAAACAGCAGCCAGACAGCCCAGCAACTGCCCCCACTGCGGAACGCAGAATGTGCAGAGTGCCTACCTTGTTTTGGGTAATAGTTCTTAAACATTTCTATCTATCCGATGGAAGTGTTTAGAACAATCGTTATTTTGCTTTCTTACACCCAATAGTGACTTATTTACATTCTTTCACTTTCTCTGTTTTGAACTTTGCAAGGAAAAATTAAAAAGACAGTTTCAAACCATCACTACTGGAAACAATGAATCTTCAATTCTTTCACCTTTCTGCCGGACAGAGTCCTTGGCTCTTTTCAGGAAGGGAGGGCTGATTAAGTTCCCTGCCTTTCTTCAGTCACTTACATGAACTAGCCTTGCTATAATTTGGCAACATTTACTCTTCCTCCTGGGGCTTTGGTACCTCCGGTTGTGGCTGTGGTAGTAAGGAGCCAACTGCCCTCTGTGTGATTGCAGGCATGCTGCGAGGACACGATGGGCACCGGAGAGGGGGAGAATGTGTGTCTCGTGGTCAAAGCCTTGAGTAGCTGCTTTGAGGAACTGTGAGAAATATTGAGGAAGAGGCACAACCTCCATTCTCTCTTCCCTAGTGTGGGGGACAGGAAGTGAATTTGCTTGCAGAAATCAACCTGATAGCTCATCTAAGATACACGATTATAAAAGCAAAGCCTTTCTTCCCAGGTTGTTGAAGCATGAGGGATTCACAAGTACAGAGTGTCTTACTGGTGGAGATCTGCCAAAAGGAGTCTATTACTGCTTTAGGTCTTGACCAGAATACAGAACATAAATAGGACATAAACTCCGTATGTATGACTTACGTAGATCTTCAGTAGCAAGAGTTAGAGTTTAGCAAAAAGATTTGAAACATGGTGGGCGGGTGCCAAAATACTTTGGGAACTCCAAAGTTTAAGACCGTCTAGAAATCAAGCCGCCAACACAGGACAGCAATAACATACTTACTTAATGGAAACCAGTGTAGGCACCCATCCCACAACTGCTGATCTTTTGCTTTGTGTTTAATTGGTGTGTGTAATTGAAGAGAGGAGATTTTGGAAACTAAGAGAACTGATGCCAAAAGCCCTGACCAGGGCTGTCTGTGTGAACTCAAGCTGAATCCTTGTGTTAGTTAAGCATGGAAATCCAGAGGAGTGTGGCTGGTTAGAAGGCATGTGTGTACATATGCTCTCCATTGGAATTGCCTGCTGTTGGGCATTTCTTAGTGAGAAGTGCTGTAGCTCCATCAGTGTGGCCAAAACCAATGCTGCAAAGATGAGAGGAGCAATGAACTTCTCCTGCAGACTTAACACGGTGGAGTTTTTCAGGAGGCTAGAGTTGTGTGGGGAACTTTGTGTTGCCTCCTCTGCTCTGTCATAAGCAATTTGGTGCAGTAACCAGTGCAGAATTAGTGTTGCCCTTCAAATGCAGTGCTGTGTAATAGTGGCTTGGATCCTGTGTGCCCACCTCTTAACTCTTTGTGTTTCTATTCTAGGTCACTTCCCAAACAAAGCTATGCCTTCAGCAGGAACCTTACCATGGGTACAGGGGATCATCTGCAATGCCAACAACCCTTGCTTCCGCTACCCAACTCCTGGGGAATCTCCTGGTATTGTTGGAAACTTCAATGCCTCTATGTGAGTCTGCCCATTTTTTTGTCATCTCTGTTCTTGGGAGAATGTGTGGAAAAGGGGTATTTCGAAGTCACCAAGTAGTTGAGTAATCCTAAACTATCCAGGTTTTTCTCCAGCTGCCACTGAAGTACTAGGCTTTCCAGCTACCAAGTTCAGAGGGCTTAGCAGAGAGCTGTCAGGTGTGCAGTCAGGTGTTCTGAAGTCCAAGTAGTCAGAGCTCTTGGTGAGAGATGAGGTCTGTCTGAATGAAGCCTGAGTCCATTGTCTTATTGGTTGCTCAGAATTTGGCAGCAAAAGGGCAAGGCATAAACTTTTTTTTCAGAGAGTCTCTTTTCCCTGGTTAATGAACCTCTGCTCTGACATTAATAGCATTGAGTGAGAAGCAGTAGAAGAGCAGCTCTGGTGAGAGGGGATCTGATCAATGTCTTTAAATATCTAGGATCTTAAATATCTTAAATATCTAGGGTGTTGAGTGGAGGGGGCCAAGCTCTTTTTGGTGGTGCACAATAAGAAAGAAACAACAGTTACAAGCTTGAACATAGAAGATTTCACCTCAACATGAGGAGAAACTTTTTTACTGTGAGGGTGATGGAGCACCGGAAGAGGCTCCCCAAGTGAGGTCGTGGAGTTTCCTTCTCTGGACGCATTCAAAACCCACTTGGATGCATTCCTGTGCAGACTACCCTAAGTGATCCTGCTTTGGCAGGGGGCTTGGACTCAATGGTCTCTGGAGGTCCCTTCCAACCTCTAATGTACTGTGATACTCTCTGACATTTGTCATCTAGTACTGACTAATGTGTTGCAGAAAGTTCAGTTCTTGACCCGTTTCCTTATACCCTGCCCTGCTTGCCATATTCGTACTGACAGGCCAGTTAGGCTAATGCAGAATACAATGCATCTGCAATCCAAATGCTTCCACATTTCTGAGGAGCAAGGACCTTAAATTATTGTGCATCTAAGAGGAAGCAGTTTGCAGGCAGCAAGATGCCGTTCTCCCAGTTTTAAATAAATGCTTTTAAATATATGGAGGTTCCCAATGTAACTTTGTTTGACCTTGCATTAGTAGCCATCTTTTATTAGGCTCCTTGGATTGTCCCAGGGTGGTCAGTGAAGAAAAGGCTCATTGTACTGCAAGGGGCATAACTGAAAGAAACTGAAGCTTGGAATTGGGATTGGCATGTAAAACTGTATTGGTGGTTGCTGGCTTACATAGCTGATGACTGCTGGTTTTTCTTGTGTTTTCCCGTTACCAGTGTTTCCCGCCTGTTCTCAGATGCCAAGAGGTTACTCTTGTACAGCCAACAGGACACAAGCATAAAGGATGTCCAGAAGGTCCTGGGAAAACTACGCAAGTTGGAAAACTCCTCTGTTTCAGGTAATAGCATGGTTAGAAAGAGCTACCTATATGTGACATTTCTGGTCTGGTTAATTCTGCATGTGTGTAAATTTCTGGAATGTATCATAATGGGAATGCGTGTGGTTATAATTTAAAGCTCATCAAACCCTTTTAAATCCTGCAGAAGAGCCTTCAACCTGTCTTGTGTCAGAGCTTTTTGTGCTCTCTAGCTTCTTTGGTGGAAGAGAAGAGATGGACTGTATGCCAAGAATAGCAGCTGTTTTGGATGTGAATTTACAATCCTCAGCTCACTGAAGTCGGTTGAAATGCTGACTTCCTCAGAGGATTCCAATAATGTGTCTTTTTGAAAACATTGGTTATTTTGCTGTTTTGTGAGTGAAGCGGTGAACACAATACAGCTACAATTTAGCAGTCTACTTCCCAGCTCCAGAGGAAAGTGCACTAGAAGAACACTGATGAGGAAAAGCTCATGCTGGCCTCCAGTTTACAAACTCAAAGCTGATTATTATCTCACAATTAACTCCACATTTCCACTCTTTTTCAGTTGTTTGTTTGTTTTGTTTCCGTATGAATATTTGCTGTGGGATATTTGATTCTCTGTTGTGCGGAAGGATTTTGAACAGCAAGGTCCAAAAGAAAATGTTTTATCTTAGTCTCTCACAGTCCCATTTGCTATGAAAAATAAGAATCCTTACATCTTTAGATTGCATGAGAAGGTCCAATGTTCTGCCTTGCCCTGTGCAGATAAGTGAATAGTGTGAGGTCACACAGGAAGTCTGCAGCAGAGCTGAGGTGTGACACAGCTCTGCCCAGTCGGCGCAAAATCCAGATGTGATCAGATCTGCAGGTGATACTGTGGTCTACTGACTCTCTGAATATTGGTTGGTGTTTTTAGTTATGTATAAGGGATACTCATCCTTGCGGGGCTCCATATCTATACCATCAGGCTTCCCTCTTCTTACTCTTAGAACTGCTAAGTGGCGTCATCATGCTTCTGCCTAAATCTGTGACAGTTGTAAGGGGAAGAGCTTGCAGAGTGAACCCTTTGTGCAGAGATGAACACACAACAAAGAGGAACTAAATAAGCTGAGATGACTTTTTTCCCAAGTTGAGGTTTAATACTGCTTTTCGTGGACCTCTTTGAACCCTTGATTTAACTTGGTGATCTTGTGAGAACAAACTCTTTCTGTCATAGAATCAACCAGGTTGGAAGAGACCTCCAAGATCATCCAGTCCAACCTATCCAATCAACTAGACAATGGCACTAAGTATCTCATCCAGTCTTTTTGAACATCTCCAGGGACAACAACTCCACCACCAAACTGTGCAGCCCATTCCAATGGGCAAATCACTCTTTCTGTGAAGAACTTCCTCCTAATATCCAGCCTATACATCCCCTGGCACAACTTGAGACTGTGTCCCCTTGTTCTGTTGCTGGTTGCCTGGGAGAAGAGACCAACCCCCACCTGGCTACAACCTACTTTCAGGTAGTTGTAGACAGCAATGAGGTCACCCCTGAGCCTCCTCTTCTCCAGGCTAAACAGCTCCAGCTCAGAATGCCAAGTTTTGTTGTTACTGGATTTTACACTTTGTGCCTGCAGTAGTAGTTGCAAGTTAACTCTTCCAAAAAGAGCAAAATACTAGTGTTCTGTATTGAAGCATGCAGTGAACATGCAATGAACATCATACACAGAAACTTACAAAAAAACTATCAAAGACATAATCCCAAGAAGCATTTCACATAGGGAGCATTGTACAAGACAAAAGTCAGGAGGTTCATATTTCGATGTACTGTAAAGATGAGCAGACTGCAAAAATAGGCCTCAGACTGGTCATCAAAGGTAGTAGTTCTACAATAAAATGTCAAATGTGTAATAAAAATCAAACCTCTGTGTCATTAGAATGACAGACTGCCCATTGTTGGTAAAGACTTAGAGGAAACAAAGCCTGTTTGTCCATCTCATGATACACTCATTTACAAAGCCTCTGACTTGGAGGTCTCTGCTGCCTGCTCTTCAGCTGCCTGATTCATTTCTTGACAGCGTACATAAATCAGCATCCTCTAATCTTACAAGTTCTTGTGTGTTTATGCTTAGCAGTGCTTAGAGTCTTGTGCAATAAGGGAGCAGGCCAACCCTTAGCTACTGTTGGTGGGTGTGAAAGATGCTTAAATCCTTTCCTCTCTGTGGCATTTCCTCCAGTGATTCTAGGAACTGAAGACAACGGTAGGAGAGGATGTCAGATGTGAAACACAACCTCCAAACCTGAAAGCACAGCATTTATATGTGTATTTCCCCAGTTAACAGGAGGATTAATTACCTACTGAGCTAGGAACTGAAAACATCTGTAATAACCTCCTATCTTCCAGCTCTATCCTAGACCTGAAGCCATGCGAGTCAGTGGTGCAGACAGATGCAGCTTTGTAGCTCGTTTCCCCAAAGGGAGGACAGGTGTGCTCCCCTGCTGTGTGATGTGGGCTTTAATGAAGTGTCTGCAGCTCTCTTTATCTCCCCTCATGCTGACATGAGGTCCTACTTTCCTACATGCTTCCCACTGCCACCTCAACATTATTAGCAGACAAATTAAAGCTGTAGTATATATACTGTTGTAACGCTAGTCACACAGAGTAAACATGTCTGTGTTTGGCTTCAGGTATTTGAGTCTATTTAGAGTGTATTTGCTAAGTCCTTTCACTTCAAGCTTCTTTAAAACAACCCTCCCAAATAAATCTTTGAGGTGTGTCTGATAGTGTTACCTGATCTGAAATTAGGAATGGAGACTTGCTTAAGGTAGCAGGATGCTTACACAGGTATCTGCAAGTCAGTGTCTTGGTCAAAGACAAGGAGGTGACACTAAGATTTCTGTTCAGGCAGTGCTGTGCATTAATTCCAACAGGCTTTGTATCTCAGTCACTTCTTGATGAGACGGGACATAATTCACAGTTTCACAGATTTGCATTGAGTTGGGAGGGACCCTCAAAGTACATCTTGTCCAACCCTCCTGCAGTGAGCACCTCAAACTAGATCAGGCTGCCCAGGGCCACATCCAGTCTGATACTGAATGTCTCCAGGGGTGGGACCTCAACCACATCCCCTGGCACTCTCATTGCAAAGAACTTCTTCCTTATGTATAACCTAAATCTGTCCTGTTCCAGTTTAAAACCATTGGCCCTCGTCCTTTTGCTACAAGCAAACAAGTAAACAGTCCTTCCCCAGCCTTCATGCTAGGTTCCCCTCAAATATATGAAATATCTGAATAATTACTGAAATAATTCTTCCTCATAACAAGGCTGTTTGTCCAGAGCCCTGCAGCAGAGAAAGGGGAGGATGGAGAGGAGGTGGAAAACAGCCCACTATTGCTTCGTGTAGAGTGTTTTCTGGCCAGGATGAAGTACTAACTGATAGCTTCTTACCTCACACTGGTGGTGTGAGGGATTTCAGCATAAAGCAGCTGTCATGCTATATAGGTGCTGCTGTTCTGGATTCACTTCCAGCAAGCTCTGAGGGACGAAATCTACATGCAGGCACTCACATACTTCTGTGTAAGCAGGTTTGCAGGCAGTTGCCAGGTGTGCCCTCTACTCAGCATTTGTTAACATCTCTGTCCAGCAGTGTCACTGAGGTCATGGTAAGGCAGAGTGCAAATCAGAACAGAGAGTCAAAGACCTTGATGATGGCACTTCCAAGAGCATGACATGGATCCTGGGATTGCAGCTAGCCTGGTTTTGTAGCTGGGCTCAATATTCTCTTACCAGAGGATAAAGTATTTGCAAGAAATAAGCTTTTCTTCTTTTTTTGAATGGTAGAGATACACTTTGCTTTTGGTTCCGTGGCACACTTTATATCATCCTTATTTCTACAGGACTCCCAGATAATTCAGTCTGCAGTGCTGTAGGGTAATAAATCAACACATAAAATTAAAGCTGTCACCTTTTGTTGTTGCTAACAGTTGTACATATAAGCAAGTCTAGCTAGTATTTTTTTAATTGCTCTTAGTTTCCAGTGATCCTGAAGGACATGTTTCTATTTTTCTTGAAACCAATCCAACTAAACAAAAATGGAGCAGTGAAACAGGCAAACAAACATGAGAAATGGAATCAAATCTCAGGCTATTATTCTACATGTGCCTTGCCTTTCCCAATTGTTCACTGAATTAGTATCAGTTGCAGTATAGGAGAAACAGCTGGTTCCCTCTGCTGATGTGGCACCCTGTTGCACAGACAGATGTTGGGAGTAAAGGAGTTTGCAGCCCATCTGGTCAGTGCTGACAGTGCTACATTTATTTAACAGGTAATGATCTTAGAGGGTTTGGGCTGAAGAACAGCCTTAGGAGTGGCTTTCTGGTGGCATGTCTTTTGCTGTATGATTAATTGGGGCACTTGGGGAAACAGGATGTACGTTATCTGATAGAGGACATTAAGGTGATAGCTAACTCCCTCCTCCATGACTTCTCTCTAACAAAAATAGCCCCACACTCTCAAGCTAAACATTTAAATTGATTCTTCTACCTGCCTACTTCTCCTTAATTAAGTTAGTTTCCTCCTTGACTTCGCTTGGGCAGGACCCTAGCAAAAACCAGCCAGGCTAGAATGAGAACTTACAAGCAGTATGTCCAGGTGGCCTTCACTCTTGGAAACATCTGCAGACAGTAACTGTGGCAGGGTGGCATTCTTGCTACTGCCTGTTTGTTTATACATATAAAACTGGGTTCTCTGTGCTTCATAGTGATGCCCAAGTGCTTGACTTTCCTTTTAGGCTGGGGAAAACGTTGTCAAAAATGCTGCCCTATGCTATTAGTAGAGACACAATGATTGGTAGGGGTGGGTAGGAAGGCTGTTCTACCTTTGTGTTACCAGTACACAAAGTACACATCAGTACATTCTGTGTCAGCCCTCAGCAGAACTCCCCAGGGCATTCATGGCTCCTGCCAGGAAGGGAAGTCTGGGACTGTATGGGAAGTAGTGTGATTTCTGCTTTGGTCAGATGCAGTCTGTTGGGATGAAGCAAGTGGAACAAGCTGCCAGTACTGGGTAGGGTACTTGGGAGATTGTTACACATGACAGTTTTCCCATACTTGCCAATTAATTTTTTTTCAGATTTCTAGGTTGCTGAGTAAGGACAGACTTGAGTGTCTGCAGATTTTTTTTTTTTAAATATTTATTTATTTGTTTGCTTTTCTGTGCATGAATGGACATTGTGCAGGCAACTGCAGATCTGGAAAAACCTTTCCAAAATATTCCTGGAAGGACAGTTTTAAGTCCTTTAATACAGGCAATAGACAAAATCTCTGTGTTTATCCAGTTGTTCCATGAATTTTTTTCTGTCCTAAACTGAAACTAGGAGGATGGCAGTCAAGAGATATGCAAAGGCAGAGAAGATTTCTTATGACAGTGTGGGTCTCAACTTGTGTGTTGAGCAGTTAGCTGTGCAGCTTTTATTAGTGAGGTGGTATTGTGCTGGCTGAATTACACATTTGTACAGTTACCACTTTCAACAGAGTGTACTTCTGCTTTCCTTAGTATTTTGAAGCCAAATATGAAATTAAAGTAACAAAACTATGTTGATACAAGTTTAGGCACAAAGGTCTGCTTCAGCATTCAATCTGTTACCAGGAGAATCACACTTGTTTCCCATGAGGCTGCCTGACCTTTCAGAGGTTCCTTTGCAACAGAATTATTACATGACTTTGCTTTTAGGTTGGGATGGGTAAATAGATACAGCATAATGTGCATTGCTACCTTATGATTATGCAGAACTGGGCTTTGATGTCTGGTTTTGGTCTGAACTGCTGAGATGCTTTTGAAGTGAGTGGTTTAGAATTATGCCAACTTGGGTTCTAGGTAGGTGAACACAGATGTGGGAGGGAAAGACTGATAGCCCTTTTAAAAAATGGAACTGAAAAAATTCATGCAGTGTTAATTAAACCTGGCCTTTCTAGAGTGTCTGCACTATACTATAGGTGATGTGAGCTTGAGACAAACATTTCTGAGAATCCTGTCACAGAGGACTGTATGAACCCTGATAAAAAAACAACCAGGAAGAATCTCAATCATGTCAGCATTGGTGTGCACTAGGGAAGAGCTGCACTGGCAATTTGGTTAAGACCTGCTAAGCTGATGGTGCCAGCTAATGGTTTGACTGCGTGCAGGGAAGCCAGTGGTGCCCATATCTACAACTAGCAACACAGTTATTCCAACATACACCAAATCACTGTACCTTAAAGGCACCGTCTTTATCTTGCTGTTAACTTGTCTAGATAAAGAGACAATGATAAAGAAAACAAGAATTGCTTACTGTGCTTGTCACAGTGTAAATAGTGTTAGCATGTGCTGCAGAGGCAGGACAGTACTAAATGTTCTGGATGCTTTCTTTAGCCTGCTAAAACTTTTCATCCCCGTTGTTAATGCTGACTCTCCATTTTATTCACTGGTTCAAAATAAGAGTGCAAGCAAACAATTGCACCTTTCACACTCACCTAGTCTCTACCTCTGGTTGCACACAACCGTATCAGGATGGCTCGCTCATACCAGCATTATGTTGCCAACAACTCAGTGTGCACCCCAGTTTGCATTTATTTTCTATATTTTCCATGCTGACACAATTTCTGGATTTATTCTTAAAGACGTCTAGTCTCAGAATCTCACTAAATTGCCTGATCTGTGGAAGATTACATTTGGTTTGTTTAAGCTACAGTCTGAAGTTGATTGAGAGAGTGGTATAGAGACTTTTCATGTTGAGCTTTGTGGTAGTAGTCCCCTAGGAACTTTGTACCACTGTCATGTGGTGAAAAGTTCAGCTGCCTAATTTGGATCTGACCTCTTGTACCTCTCAGGTTAATATTCTGCTTTGGAGCCTTTGCTATTAATAACACTTTTCATCTTCAGTGTGCATTACAAACATTTATTACTTAGTTTTTACAGCATTCTCTGAGCTAATTTAGCTCCAGCTTCAGCTGCCAAGGAACTGCAGCCCTCATTCTGCAACAAAGTAGGATGTGCAAGTTTGAAAAGTAGTCAGGATGCAATAAAAGGTGATGGCTTTGAAATACTGTCACTTATAATCAGGCGAGAGAATAGAGCAGTGCTTGACTGAACTTCTTGAAAATCCAGGAAAGCTCAATTTTTGTAGGAAGCCTTTTTCATGGGAAACAGATGCTGTTCTATTTAAATACTTCTGGTCATAAAATGAGAGAGTTAATGCCAGGATCCTGTCTAAAATCAAGCAACATATTCTACCACTTGCTGCTAAATTTCTTTACATCTTCAACAAACTGCAAAATTCTTCACTTAAAACCCCAGGGGTTTGTGTGGTGTTTGTGTTTTCGTTGGTTGGGTTTTGTTTTGTTTTAGGTGTTGCTGCATTTTATCATGTAAAGGTTATGTTTTGTTTGAAATGTTTTTAGTACAGGTGACAGGTTTTATGCTTGTATCATAGTTTGCATATATTTTATTTCTAAAATTCTGGAAAAATTATTTGAAGTCAAGTGCAGAATCTGCAGAATATGATAAAATCATACACAATTTTGTGAAACTGAGATAGTTAAACTTCATACTGATTTTATACCTGTGTGCTATGAAATCCTTGTCTGATGAAAAAATTGGTGTAGCTCTGAAAATTTTAGTGGCATGTAGCTCATTTATTAACTGAAAATCTTGTCCTACCCTTTTTAACGCTGACCTGGCAGTACTAAGCTCTATGTGGAGGAGATTCAGGCTGATCTGTGACAAACATCCTCTGTAAACAGTCAAAGTTTCCTTCCCTTTCTGATCTAGTTTTAGCTTTTAAGGATTTCCTCTGGTTTTTGGTTCCCCACACACACCCCCCACCCCCATTCTGTGAACCCTTCTGTTCTTCTATATGTATCTTTTTTAGAGGTAAATACTGCTGGAGTTAATTCTTAAATGCATTTCTGGTTGACAGAAGCAAAAGGTTTGCATGACCACAGATTGTCAGAACTTAATCTGCAGAAACTATTACACCTCAGGAGATCCTATCCTTGTAATTCTACACCTATTTTAGCAAGTGCAGCTGAAATATAATTGAACTGTATCTGAGGGTGACTGAGCATGCATAGATGCCAGAAGGGGATTTGCTGATGGGACAAAGACAGCTTACTGCAAAGACAGCAATATCTCAGCTCTGAGAGCTTGTTGTGACTTGTGCCAACTGGCTACTTAGGACAGCAGCATCTCTTGTCTACCCAACAAAATGACACTGCAGAACAGTACCAAAAAAAGAAGAAAACAACCCCCCCCCCCCCAAAACCTTTTCCACTTGAGACAAAATGCAGACATGAAAGTATCTTGTCCCAACAATTTTCTTCATAGCAAAGGCACAGATGTGTGCCAACAGGGTCAGCAGCCATCAGATATCTCTGCTCATGTATGTTATTTTCCACCTTTGTTCACATACTTGCCCATTGCCCAGCAGGACAGAAAATGGGCTGTAAACCCAGAGAGCAGAAATCAAGATAATGGACTAATAGCCCTTGAAGACCACAAGTGTCTTCATCTACCTGGTCCCTTTCATTCCTTCGAATGTCATCTCTTGCTGCTACCTGAAGAAAGTGCACATGAGTTTACCAGTGCATCTTTATAAATAATGCAGAAGACCTCTCTAGCAGTACACACTCCATTTAATTCAGGTGACTGCACTGCTTTGACACTCAAGTGCACAGGATCAAGTTCCTAAAACAAAATGAGGCACTGCTCATCACTGGATACTGATACTGCTGCAAGTATTCCAAGGGGAATTTTCAACCAGCAAATTATGTCAATGCTGAAGGGAGGGAATGGTCAGTACATTGACAGTCTGTCCAAAAGAGCACCAACCTGAAGGGTGAGCTCCTCAAACTGTCAAGGCAGAGTCTGTTGAGAACATCCTGATGTGAAGAGCAGTGTAGTATTGCACTTACAAGAGTCACAATCTCTAGCCAAGATGTGAATTTAGGCAATCCATATTTACTAATCATCTGCACTTTAGTCTTTCCCAAAGACTATTTTGAAGTGCTGTTGCTCAACAGTCTGATATATCCAAAGGGCTGAATGGTTGCAAAGGTTCCCCTAAATTAGGCTGAGAAACTGAACTCTTGTCTTAGTGCTGAAGTGTGATTTTTTTTTTTTTACTTTTTTCTCTCTTTTTTTGCTACCCATCCTTCATACTTGAGTGTCAAAAGCAAAAACAAACTACTATCCATGAGGATAACTTTCCAATGACCAACTAAATGGAAGCATAAGGAGTGGGAGCTTGGAATAACTCAGATTTGTTATGTTTTCAGTATAAGCAGACAAGGTTTCCATGTAAATGAATTGAACTTTAATGATTGGCTTATCCTTGCTAATCTTTAGTATTTTTTCTTACCTTTTGGCATTGGTTTGACCCTTTGTTCTGCACATGGCTTCTGCTGTTGTGTGCTAGATGAGGGTCATTGGGACTTGGCACTAAATCCAGAAGTGTCACATCTTCCTGAAGATAGAGGAAGCAAGAGCCACTATGATGTGCAGACAGCAGACTTGATATTATATTAAACTTTAGAAAAACTCAAATGTGAGTCAGATTCCCTGAGTCTGTGATGAGTGAGAGGAAGGGTGAAGCTTCACACCCAAGGGTGGTGGAGTGGCTTTTTCTCTTCTCATAAGAATTTCACTATAAGGTAGAACAAAAGTATAGGACGCTCAAAGTGCTTTAATTCAGGACACTCAAGGTGCTTTAATTCTGGGCAGTTCTGCCTGCCATTTTGCTTTACCCGTGTCAGTTTCATGAGGAAAGAATTTCAAATTGGGTAGGCTGGTACCATGATAAGTTTCAAGTAGTATGATACTGCTGAAGTGGTTCTGCCTGCATGTTTTGGGCTTTGGAATTATTCTGAAATAGGCTACTTCTGTTTGTATTTGAACCAGCAGTCTTCCAGATGCATGTTCACGTAGCCAGCTCATGATAACTCTTCTGCTATTAGTAATTGTAATTTGATTGGAACGGCCTGTCCTACATTTTTCCTGTGACTTGCATGTCCATTGAATTTGAGGTCACTTGCTTACTTGCTCTTTGGTCACAGCTCATACTTTGAATTTCTGCTTTGCTCCATGCATTTTAATAGCATAATGTTATTCTTTGTGTGCTCACACCTGTGTTTGCCATTAGAATAGTGGTATGTGGCTGGATATGACCAGGGTGTTTGGTTTCCAGCCATCTGTCTATTGATTTCTTTTTTAAATGTATTTTAGTCTGAGTTGTTTCGAAACACCTGAAATCTGCGTATTGTCTAAGACATAATGTCCCTAGCATAGTCAAAATCCAATCTTAACAGGAAGCCCTTGCTTTCTGCCTCTTTAGAAGCACTTCACTTTCTGTGAGCTGGATTTGACCTTTAGAGCCTTCCATAGCCTGTGCCAGCCCTCAATGTTTTGTATACCGCTCCTGAAAATACATTTTTTCTTCCTATAATAAAGTATTGTGTCTGGTCTGGAATGCAGTCTATCATCTTCTTGTCTGACCAGCCAAGTCAGAGCCTGCAAAATTTACAGTTTGTCCTTAGTTTGTGAAAATAATCGGAATTTTCAGCCAGTTGTAACTGCCATGCTATTTGGACCTCTGCTTGGAATTTGTATTGTAAAGCAGTATTGTAAAGCACTTAGGATGTTTACTTAATGCTTGGTTGCTTAATTTTTTTTTCACTGTTGGAAGCCTTTTTCATTGGTAAGCTGTGTTTCACAATTGTCTGTGCTGATAACAATTTAGCTTGCAGCAGGGGAAGACATGAGAATATCTCTTCTGTGGTGTTACATGGAACTTTGAGAGGCAGTAAAGTGCATCCCTTCAAATGCTGAATAGGCTGGCAGGACTGCCTGTGATCAGCTTGTGCCCTTTGCTCTTCTGTATGTCTTTGGTTTCTCCTGTGTGCCATACAGGAGGGGATTTGAGACTGAAAAGCTCTCCCCAAAGAGGGGTATGAGTCTTGTTTGCTGAAGACTTTTCATTCATGTTGGAGGTGAGATAGATGTCAGGTGGCTTAAATAGGCTCTTCATCATTGAAGCCAGCATAACCTTCACTGAATCCTGAATGAGGACTGTTCTCTTACATGTGCACCAGTACATGCCAGGTCTGCTCTCTGCCAGAGTGACTGTGTGCTGGCCACTATTTTTAAAGCTTTTCTGAGCAAAAAAGGAGACTTGTAGAGGAATGGAGGTGGTGCTGGTGTCTGCAGTCACAATATGAGAGGGTAGGCCTGAGCCTATTTCCCTTTTTCCCTGGGGGGAGATCCTTGCTGTTGGAGCTGGATGGCAGCCAGCCTTTTCTCTACTTACAGCAGCATTTGGAACGGCATATGTATGAATGCAAAGAGCTCCAGCTGAGTAGGTGCTCACTGGGTTATTATGTAATGGCTGCAGAGGCAGCTCTGTTGCACATCTGATGGACACAAAGCAGAGCTCTGTAGCTACTGTAAAACTACAGTATTGCCAAGGCATGGCTGCGGTAGGAACAGCACTTGGACTGAGTCAATCAGGCTTGTATTTGTGCTCTAGTTGATCCTGCACAGCAGGCCTGCTGAAGCGCTTGATGTCTTGTCAGAAGATCAGGGTACATCTGTCCAACTTGTTCAGAGGACAGTATCAACAGGGATACAGGCAGCTATCCCTGAGAGCTATTCCCACCTCTTACGGTTTTGAGGCTGGGTGGCTTTAAAAACCATAAAGTACAGACCTCTAGAGGCTAGAGAGGACCAGGAGGGGGACCAGAAAAGTGGAATTCATTCCCCTAAGTCCTGCATTCCTGTAACACTGGCTGCACTGCTAGTTTCTGCCCTTTCCCCCTCCCTCTCTGCTCCTGGGAGGACATGCAGGCTGTTACCTGCTTGCAGGGGAGTGAGGGCTGGTTTGGCCTTGGCAATGCTGCCAACTGGGGCCTAGAGCTGCCAAGCCGAATTTTTGCTGTGTCACATGGGTTCAGTAATGGGGAATGCAGAGAGGCACAGCAATGGTGGGAGGGGGGCACTTGAGGTCTGGAGTTTTGGCCTGTATGGGGAGGATTTGAAGAGGTTGTTGGTTTAAAGAGGTGGTTGTGAGCCCAGGTCAAAGGACTGGGCTGAGGCTGAATGTGAATTTGAGTATTTTTTGGTTTCTGTATATAATTGTGAACAGCACATTTTACTTCCAATTCTTTCCAACACGGTATGAGAGTGTCTTTATTTTACTTTCCTTTGGGGGGTAAAATACTATTTCTGTCTGCTCTTAAAACTAAGATGACACCACCACACAGAGGGAAGAGTGCTGCACAGAAAAAGCAAAACATAGTAATTGTTACAAGCGAACAAACAGCCAGCACCAAAAACCCCAAACACAAGCAAACAAAAAAAACCCCAAAAACCCAACAAAACCAACCAACCAAAGAAAAAACAACCAAAAAACCAAACCAACCAACCAAAGAACAAAAAAACCCCTAAAACTCAACAATATCAACAAAACCAAAACAAAACAAAAAGCAAACAATCAAACAAAAACATCAACAAAAAACTTTAAAATTCTTACTTGATTGTGCTTTCTGGACACATACAAAGTTAGGGCTATCATGAGGACGAATGAAAGTTTGCTGCCTTGAAAAGTACTTGCCTTGCCCAGTACTGGCCCATCTGAAAGGTTTGCTTTTCACATTGTAGATCAGGGTTATTTGCTTTACCTAAAGTTAGGATATGGCTGTTTACTATGGGTGATCATTAGTTCACAAGTCCTTCAGTCTTTGGTTCCCCTGTTGAACTTGCTTGCAATCCCATTTTTATAGGAAGTAGCTTCAGATACATTTTGTGTGTAAGTCACAGTGCTGGGTAATGAGACTGAAAATCAGATGAGGTATGCATGTGAACTCATCATGTATTCCCGAGGAATATTTCTAAGATGCTTCATTGAAAAATTAACACAAAATTCCAGCATTTGAGGTAATTCTGCAGCAAGACTTACTTTGCTGGCCCTGGTCTTCTTACCTTGTGAGGATTTGCTGAAAGCTAAGGCAGGTTTCTAGCCAGAGTCCTTGTAATGGTCACATGTACAACCAGTATATGCTTTCAGCTGCTGAAGCTCCAGCTCATCCTCTCAGGTTCAGCCCCTTCATGTGCTTGTGTCTTGCAAAGACTCCTGTTGCTGGGAGTATTACTGTGAACAAGCAATACCCTAGGTGAAGCAGGCCTTTGTCACTAGGGAGCCTTGTTTGCCAGTTGTGCCTGGGCACTGCAATGTGGTGTTGGACCAGCTATGCAATCAGGCTGATGTGGGTGTCTGAGTTACTGACTTTGCATATGAATGCTACAGAGGTGCTTTGCTGTAAAAGTCTGGTTACCTGAATGGGGAACTGGGAGCTGTGAATCTGAACTCTTTGTGCAGGGAGAGAAAAATGCCACTCTTCCTTGCTCTGCTTACTCTGTTGACTGTTCAATTGTGGCAGAGATAGTTGCTTCTATCTGTACTGTACTGGGAGCCCACTTGTCTGTCTTATCTCCTTTGTGCCCCATCCTGTCTCACTATTTCATCTTGCTGTGATGCTTTAATGTAAAATTATTGGGTGCATTTATAAGTAACACGGGCTTATCCAAAGTCTAATAAATCCTCCAACCTCAATGCGTGTACAGAAAAGTAACAGAAAAGTACAGTTGTATACTGTACTTTTGTACAGGAAAGTACAGTTGTTTTCTGCCTTGCATGTGCCATCAGTAGGGAGTAAAATCCCCTGAAAATATAGTTGTGTTTGTAGCTGGGACTCACTGGCCTGCTTTCCTGAATTAAGTTACCCTATGAATCTCCTTCTCCTCCTTCAGCCCAGTTCCCTGTAGCAATTTACAGCATGTGAGGCTGGGAAGTGAACCACAGATCCAGCTGTCATGTTGTTTTAACTGAGCTGCTTCTTAATTCTAAACTGGCTGAAAATCTGTTTTATTGTAGATTAGAGGCACAAACCATTTAGGCAAAAGCCCCACAAATTGAAGTCGTATCTGGTGAGCTTTGTCCTCTACAGTGGATTGAGATATGTTGAAATACCACATGCATGCCTTCTATTTTTAGAAGGCAGCATGCAGGATATGAAAACTGTAGCCACAATTTCCATGGGGTTTTGTTTTTCAGTGCTATTGTTTAATTTTAAAAGACACTGCACCATTAAGTTTCTGGAGGAAGGTGTGAGCACTCTGTGCTTCCAAGTGAAGCCAGAAAAAATGGGGAAGAGGCTTAAGGAGAATAGTCTTGCTGTAACCTGCCCCCACAGGCTTCTTGTTCAGCTTGCCTGTGGATCTTCCCAGTGTTGCTGGAAGTGATCATTGCTTACTGTGTAACCTGTTAACGGTCATTCTTGTAAATGCAAATTAAATCCGGCTGCATGCTGTGGTTTCTCCTATTCCTTCCTGAATTGAACCATCTTTTGTATTTGTGAAAGTTACTGGGGGTATATTTCTAGAAGGAAGACACTAAAAATCTCCACAGATCCTTCCTTAACTGCACTTCTGTTCTGATCTGTGTGGAATCAGAGTCTCCACATAGCGCTGACTGCCGGCATTGAGGGCTATTTATTTGCATGGTTTATAAGCAAAGCCTCTGTTTGCATTCTCTGCTATTTTGTTCTTGTTCCCTTAGGATCAGGGCTGAAACTGTAAAAGCACCTCAGTATTTCTTATTATCCCCCCACTGAATCAGTGAGATGATTTCACATCAGATCTGACTGTGGTTCCTCATCTGAGCGTGGTTCCTCAGTCTGACATCAAGTTCATCTCTGCATTTGTGCCTGGGGCTTTTCAACCGCAGACTGTAGCCTCTGGTGACAGTGATGAGGCGAGACTGCAGGACTATGGCTCCATTGGTTTTCTGTTGAAGAAGAAAGGGAGAGGCTGTATGCCCATGTCAGTGAAAGTATGTGGAAAGATTTCTCTCAAATATGCTATCCTGATGCTGCAGCTTGTATCAGTGTGTGCCAGCCAGCTTACAATGGCTGACCATACTGGTGTGCTGGGCCAGTCTCAAGCGTGAGTGAAGATGCATGAGTTAAATTATGATTGAGCTGACATACTTTGCTTCAGTTTTTTTGAGTAACTTCATGGTGTCTGTTTTTTGGTGGGTTTTTTCTGTTTGTTTGTTGTGGTGTTTTTTTTTTTTTTTTTTTTTTGTGGCAGGGAAATACTGCAGTAATAGGCCTCTAGTTGTAAAGTATGTTCTTCTATTCAAAGTTTGCATTAGGTAAGGGTGGTATTAGCCCTCAAAAGATTTGCCTGGGTTTTTTTGTTTTGTCTTTGCAGAGGAGTTGTTTTAAGTTGATGGCCTTGGGCCCTAATGGACAAGCAGTCTTGGAACAGGATGGCTGTTTCCAAGAGGAAACCTCTGTTAACTCTTACCATCCTGAAGTACCCAGGGCAGGAATTGAGACTCATTGTGGTGTTCGGTGCTTTTCTATGGTGTCATATGCAAGTCATTATGCTTGGCCTTCATGATTGAAGGGGGATTGTGTAAGACACTGAGCCGCAAGTGCTGGAATTAGGACCAGATGGGCTGAGAGAGAAAATGCACAGTAAGAAAGCCTGTGTATTTGCTTAGGGCACTGCAGCGAGACTGTGGTGTTTGAATTCAGTCCTTTGTCTTGGCAGAGCTTCCATGTGTAGTCTTGGGCACAAAGGGTTATGATCAGTGAACACAGGATCATGACCAGCTGGCTGGAAGCCAAGCATTGTCCCACATGCCATTTTGATAACTTTACGTTCTGTTCCCTTCATGTTTTCCTCCACATGATGATGAAAAACTGCTTCACATGTTTGTAGAAATTGTCTTAGAACACACTATCAATTTTCACCAAATTCTAGGGCTGACCAAGTCTGAAAATGCTTGACATGACAAAAAGGCAGGGGACAAATGCCCTGTTAATCCTGGGCTGGTTAATTACAGCTGTGTTACTCCCCATTATGATTACAGACAGGCTGGCAGAAATCCCAGTGTAGTTCAGTTTGCTTTCCTGTAATTAGCTGTAGAGTATGTCCTCAACTAAAAAGTCCTGTTTCTATATGGCAAAAAACAAACAAACAACAAACCAAACCCCCAAACAAAAAAGCTTAGGGAAACTCAAAGGTGCACAACAGTGAGAAAACAGAAAAGTTAAAAAAAAAAAATTGCTTGGTTATGTGTATTTTTCTTTTCTTTTGTTTTGTTTTTCACAAAAAAAGTATGTGGGGGGAAATACTGAATTAAAATATTGAAAAATATTTTAAATGGGGACACGTTAAATGAAAAGCTTGCAAACATTTGATCTCTGCATGTCATCATGCCTTCAGCCAGCCACCCCTCTCTGAATATCAGAATTTCATGATCTCACCAAAAAATAAATAAGCTGCAGACATGTTTAGGGAGTTTAGTGCATTTAGGAAGTAACCAAGGAATTGGAGGGGGGGGAATTTTTCCTCCCATTGCGGTAAAGCAGAGTACTTCAGCTTATACTTGAAAGAATAGGACGTTTTTATGTTATTGCAGGAGTTGGCTTTTTTCCCAGTCTTTCCCCACACTGGAAGAGGGGATGGTGTTTGATTTTGGTGATTGGGTGAAGTGGGACATTTGCATGGTGTGGTCAAAACCAGTATATTACTGAGTGGTCCTGCTGGAGGGGAGCGAGGGAGAAACTTTTGTACTAAAATAACCTCTGTGTCGCCTCAGCAGAGGGGGGTGATTTACTTTTTTTCGTGGAACAAAAAGGCAACAGGGAATTTGTAACTGGATATGTAGATGAGGGAGCAATGACCGTCAGTAACCTCTACATACTTCGTTCTGCCAGAGCAGAGCGCGTGGCTTCCTCCTCTTGTCGGCTGCTCTGCCAAGTTCTGGCCAGGGAAGCAAAAGCAGCACCCAGGCTGCCAGCCTCCCTGTTGCGGCCAGTGACATGCAGAGTGCCCTGCATGCTTTTTCCTGAGGCCTGGGTTTTCTTGAGGGTATCACCCGCTGACCTAAGCAAAAAAAAAAAAAATCCCAAACAAAACAAAACAAAACAAACCCAAAAACAAACACCCCACAAAACCAAAAAACCCAACACCACCAAAAACAAACCACCACACAAAAGGAGGGAAAAATATTTTGTTACAGCTGTACCCTATGGGAGGGGGAAGGTACAAACTCTTGCATTAGTTTCCCTTTAGAGCTTGTTTCCTGCTGTTTGCCATGGATTGTGGCATCCTATCTTCCTACAGTAGAAAAAGGAGTGTGGCACCTTGTTGATTGACTTGGTTTAGCCTGTAAATTGTCCCTTTGGTAATGCCCATGAAACTTGCGCTCTTAAGTCCTCCTGTCATAGATACTTTCCTCATCACTGCTTGTTCAAGCATACTAAAGATAGAAGTCTGAGCTTCAGTTGCTTAAACTTCAGGTTTGTGAACTTTATTAGTGTGCATGGATTATAATTTCCAGATGGTTCCCCTCTGCTCTGACAGAGATACAAATTTGCTTTAAAGCCAAGACTTGAGACACCAATGGCTTCAGAAGGTGAAGCTTTTGGGAAAGAAAACGGAATAAAATTTTTGCAAAAATTTTGCCAAGCAGTAAAAATTTCTTCCTAAATCTGTGCAATTCTGTATTGTGTCTGTGTGTCTGCTTGTGTTGGACTTTGAAATTTATGTTAGAGAACATCTACTGTTAAGACAATTCAGTACAGGCTAGTAAATCCCTGAATAGTTTACACACTATCTCAATTCCATGTTCAGTAACAACACAAGGATTAAGTGAAGCTGAGTCTTTGTGGAATGCTAATGCTGGAGTAAATTTCACTCCAGAGGAGCAGCTTGACGTGCCTTGATTTTCTTCTGTTCTTCAGCATATTGAACTGAAGTAATGATGTTCCAAGGGAGTTGTTTTCAAAGGTGTGGGGGGTTTTGTCTTTTTTTATTAAATAAAGATATCATGGATTGACATCTCTGAAAGCTGCCAAATTTCAGAGCACTTTGCCAGCAGCTCCTCTTTCCCTTTATGATATCTTTTGTGTAATTCTCACTCCCTCATTTGTCAGCTTTGTTTTTCATGTTCAGGGCTCTCACGTGAGCTTCCTTTTGGCTTTGCCCTGACCAGAAAATTGTTTTGTCACTTTGCAGATTTGAAACTTAGGAATTTCCTGGTTGACAATGAGACCTTCTCAGACTTCCTCCATCATAATTTGTCTATGCCGTCATTTGCAGCAGAGCAGCTACTGGATGCACGTGTCAACCTCCGGCAGGTAAAGAGCACTTTCAGACACCAACATAATGCTTAGCTTTGGTTTGTTTAACCATAGTGCCAAGATCCACAGTGCGGGTTCCTTCTGTGCTAAATGTTGTAGAAATACAGTGGAAAATGTAATCCCTGCTCCTCTCTTCCAGCTGAGACCCATATGCAAATGTTTAGATCTGCATAAGAAAATAGCCTAGTACCCTTCAGGCTGAACTGAATTTCTTCTTTCCTGTCTGCTTTTGTTGTTGTTGTTGTTTGGGCTTTTTTACCCAAATAAAGCATTCATTTGGTTGCTAATGCTGTTCAAACCGTTTAAATTTGATTAGGAATAAAAATGGGATGATTGTGCAGTCACTCAGCATAGACTGGAGCAAGGTTTCTATGATGTGTTGCTCTGCCTTGCACTCCTGTGCAACAGATGGAGCCTTGAATGCTTTTCCTTTTGTGTTTAACTCTTCAAGAAGACAGTAAATTTCTTATGTTGTACAAGAGAGTCAGTTGATCTCAGATGAAACTTGGTAGTGTTGACACTAGGCTGAAGCCCCTGTACTGGAATGGCTATCCACCGTTGTCAGTCTCAGGACTTGCTGACTTTGATTAAATAGTCCACCAGCGTCCTTTCTAATGCAGAAGTAAGAACTGTTTGCTTCAGACTTCAAAGGAAGACCTGCAGTCTCTTAAGGCAGTGCAAAAGATAATGTGCAGAAGGAGGAGGAAATCCATTCTGCTTCCCAATTCCAGATCAGGTCTTTTCTTTGGAGTTGATTAATAGTTTCAGACTTTGTTTTCATGTAGTTACAGATGCCATTCCTCTTCTCACATGTTGTCTCATTTTTCAATGAATTCTATCAAGCCATTGGTTTTGGTGTAGTTAGATAATTAATCCTGCATTATAAGGATATATCCTACTAAAAAAGTAAAGTGGAAAAAAATCTTATCCATTTAAGGCTGCAAGTTTCGTTTTACTTGAAACTAACTTGCTTCAGATTCATGCTAGATTAAAACATAATTGTGCCATGTGGTCCTGCCAGTTTAACTAGGAGGCTTCAGCAGCAACATAGTAATTCCTCTTAAGCTCTAGTGGAAAGGCAGAAAGATTTCTGAAGAGGTAAAAAAGCTAACTCTGACCTTATGTTGTGTGAGTGTCCTATTATGTTGTTTATATATAAGCAGAACAAGAAAAGCTTGGCTTTTATCTATATAAGGGTGGTGAAGGGGTAATCAGTCAGCTCGTTACTGCTTGAATACTTTATAGCTTTGTTCTTGTTTGAGGAATTCTTGTGCTGATTCTGCCAGAACACTGGAAGCAGTGTTGTTTAGTCCTAATCGTGGTTTGTGCTCTGGGATACAGAAAGAGCTAATCTAAGCAGCAGGGCAGTAAAATGCAGAGGAGGGCAGTAAAATGCAGAGGAGGACAGTGGTCCACCAAATCTTTCTTTCAGTACTCTTGTAATACAGATAAAAACTGAGAGGCAGAGCTCTCTCTTCCTGCAGGATGACGTTTTCTGACTCACAAAATGGACCTCTTTGATTTTGCTGGAGGTCTGGGTTGGAGATTTGACCTCACTATTGAGATGCATGGTGATTGCAGTATCACACATACAGGTTTTGGAATCTGTATGTTTGAGTCACAGCTTCATTCACAAAGTTGTATAGAATGGCCCGTTCAGATTATATAAACCTCTCACAGCAAATGCAGCCTTTTCCTGAAGTTTGTTAATGTCTTGTGGTTCTTCAGCAAGTCCAGAAGTTATGATTTGCTGAAATCACAAAGGAGATGGGACTCTTGTTTGCTAGTGATACTCCATAGTGACAGTACAACAACATGCCAAGCAGGGTCATATATCCAGAGTAATTAACGCAGTGCAAAAACATAAAAATGGCCAAAGCCTTTTCTTGATGGGCATGACTAGCTCAGTCTTGAATTCTTCGGTAGTGGCAGGTGTGCTCAGAAGGGTGTGGGCTTTGGAAGGAGCCTGGATCAACAGGCAGCTATCTAGTCAAGTCTAATATGCTGCTGTTGTTGAGGTACATCCAGACAATTGTAACGTGGCTTGAATAATAGGAGCAGGTCCTATCCCTGGGAAAAGCTTCAGGGGCACAGTGAAGTTCTGGGCCAGTGTTGCAGCACAGTCTGTTGAAGGAGTAGATAGTAACACCCAGTACACTGCCGGGAACAAATCTCAGTTCCGTGTAGCAGGGAGAATCCTGGGAGGAAACAATGTGAGCACAAAACAGTCACCTGTGACTGCTTTCATGCATGAGCATGGTGTTTTGAGAGCCCTCAGGGGACTTGACTTGTGTTTTAGAATATATTTGCCTGTTGAAGACACTGTAGCTTCAGATTACTTGAAATGATTGCAGAGAATTGGCACACCATGACTAGGTGTTTTAGTTTGGGGATCAGGCAGGGCCTCTGTTCTAGGGTCACATGCTGTGGATCTCACTGCATTTGGAAAGAGTGGCTTTTCTCCAAAACAGCTTAAAATCCAAGGGATAAAGTGGACAGAAATAGGGAGGAGTGGAAGGATTGTTCACCATTTCTTATGTGAGTGAGCACTGAGGCACTGGGAGACAATGGTTTTCTGTGTGTAAACCCAGGGAAGCTGCTTTAGACTCATTCCGGGTCTCCTGAGTGTCATTCCAGTTCTGCAGGAATATCCCTTTTTCAGCATGGCTGTGTTGGTGGAAGTATCTCTGCTGGCAAAAAAAAAAAAAACACTCACTTTTTCCAAAGGCCAGCCTTTTTAATGCAAGAGTTGTCAGATTTGTTCAGCTGAGTGTACAGCATGGAAGCATCCTATTTATGGTATATGGATGCCGACTAAAATTAAAGGTTTGCACAAGTATTGCATTATAAATCTCTTCCTTCTTTCAGTTCCATCTGTTTGTTTTTGGAACATAGTGTGCTTTTTCCTCCCAGATTGTTGATGCCCTTTGGGTTTTGAAAGACAAGAAAATGTTCAGACTCAAACTGTTAACTCTTCTGGGATGTAGGTCAATCCTCTTTAGTTGTTGTTGGAAGTTGGGTAATGCACATTGGATATAACAAAAGAACAGAAGGAAATTAAGTGTAAAGCTGTATTTACCTGTGGATTTACGGTAAAATGGTTCCCTCCATCTAGCCCTTAAGCAAGTGAGAGATGCTTTCCAGTGTAAGAGTTTGGATTTTCCTTGCTTTTATCACCCTCGTGAAGTGTGCACCTGTTTGACAAGTTCTTCTTTGTTGTTCAGCAAACCTAAATCCTGAACCTGGCCATAACTAGGCCATCAAGTCTGAAAGGGACTGTTAGTAATCCAGAAGGTTTTCATGCATTTCTTTCATTTATTAGTTGCTATTTATTTAGTTGCTTGTGAATTAAGAAATGCTATTGCTTGTGAATTAAGAAATGCTATTGCTAAAGCAAGCCATTACTGTAGGTAGAATGTGCCTATTAAAGAGGACTCTAGGATCTTATCTCTTGTTTGTTGCACCCAGTAAGATAATTATTTTTACTGACAGATTATCTGATCCAAAACATTACAAACTTGGCAGTTAGTTAAGTGATACTTCAGAATTAGAGGAAAAGACGATCATAATCCAGAGCAGCATGGAAAATGTGGCTGGCAGATATTTCTAAGGAGTTTGGGACATAGGTCTTTTGCCCTTCACATATATTTGACAGACTGTCAGTTGTGTCTGATCAAGTCTTGTTTTGCCTCTGTGGCTCAATTCCCAGAAGACTGAAGATTAGGCAATGTGTGTACCCCTGGTTGGAGGAAATGGCTGCTGTGGAGGACAGAATCACTGCTGCTCTGTGCATGTTTGTGGAGAAACGGAGGGAGACATGTCTGCCTCATGACTTCTCCCCCACGTATTCAGCAGGGAAACATGTTTTTCTTGGAACTGAATTGTGCATGGGTCAAGGCAACAGAGCCTGTAGAGAAGAATCCCCTCTTACCGCTATCTGGAAATGCTGTGAATGGTTAGTTGTGTATAGGTGATGTCCAAGTTTGTGCTATGAATCTTCCATAACGTGAGACTTGCATGCTTTCCCGACTTTTCCAGGTCCTCGTGTCTGGGTACCGAATGCGACTGCCAGATTTCTGCAATAGCTCAACACTGTCTGAGTTTCTTACCATGCAGAATCAGACAGTAGCCACAGACTCTGAAGCCTTCATTTGCACCTTGCCAAAGGAAAAACTCCATGCAGCTGAACAAGCCTTCCGTGCTAACCTGAATCCACTGAAACCCCTCCAGGTGAGTCCACTGGTCCTCCCTGTGAGAGGCTATTCATTGACACAGTGACATTTTCTAGGGCTTTCAGTGTAGGAGCTCAGCTCTGCATTTCCATGCTTCACAGAATGGTCCGGACCAGAAGAGACCTTCAAAGGTTTTGTAGTCTGACCTCCCCTCAGTCAGCAGGGACATCCCCAACTAGACCAGGCTGCCCAGGGCCTCATCAAGTCTTACCTTGAATATCTCCAGGTGAAGGGCATCAACCACCTCCCTGGGCAACCTGTTCCAGTGTTCCACCACCATCACACTAAAGAACTTCTACCTGACATCCAATCTAAATCTGCCCTTCTGTAGTATGAAGCTATTGGCCCTCATCCTGTCACTGCAGGTCATTGTAAGAAGCCTGTTCTGAGTGATAAAAACACCACCTTCTGCCCATATTAAGCGGACACTGAGCACAGAAGCTTCTAGCCATTGGCAAGCCATGACAATAGAACAGGTTTAATTCATACAAAGAAGAGCCGAGTTTCAAAGCCTTCTTTCAGAAATTCACCAACTGAATGGGTTTTGAAGCAGGAATTCATTGAACTTCAGAAACTTATTTAGGGAGTGATTGGAGACTGGAGCAAACCTACTTCTTTATCTAATAAACCTTGGTGATGTTTTGTTATATGTCCACAATATCTGGTAAGAAGATGAAAGTTTGAGAAGTTAGTGCTGGAAATATCAGTAGAGAGATGAAGGGACCATAGAAGCCACTCTTACCCACTTACATATTCTGTTCTGTACTGTGAAAGAAATAAACATTTGGGCTGTGTGAGTTCCCAGCTTTGATGAGCCTCTCTGGACCAAAAGTCATGTACCACTTGCTTGGCTTGTCCACAAAGAGGGTCATTATCAAGTACTGGAATCATGTTTCTCTTCTGCAGAGTACGTAGTGGTCAGTTACTTCTCTCTACAGCTCATGTTCTGTTTTCCATGTGTCCTCCATCTGCAGTTTTTCTTTTCTGTTGAAAGAGCAAAATAATTGAAGTGTTAAAGAGATAAGGTAACATCTCTAAAATTGTCCCTGCAACAAAGATGGGCTGCAAGCAGTTTCTTGTGTTCAGTTAGATGTATATGCATGCATTTACTTTAAATCACTGAGATGCTAGAGTTTTGGGGACCAAATGGCATGAAAGTTATCAGCTATTATTGGTCATATGGACCATCTGGAGAATCAGTTTTGCTTTTCTCACTTATGGATGTCTCTACAACTTAGTTGACAGAAAGAGGTACTGAATGTATTTGCGTTGTTCTGTAGTGTTTGTTGATGCAAAAAAGCAGTCATAAGCCAGTTAGTGGCACTGGGCAATAGCAAAGTAGTTTAAGACATTCTGTGTAGGTTTGGTGGACATCTGAAGAGCTGGCTTGTGATCTTGGCTTCAGAGGAAAAAACTTGAGTCCATAAGCCAGCAGTTCCAAACCTGCTGTGTATTGTGCACTGTCTTGGGAAGGCCTGCATTTTTCTTCAGAAAAATACCACAGGGTCCTCTAGTTAGGCTTCTGGAATGTATTAGGGAGTTAAATAAAAAACAACTGGCTTCAATGTGGCCAGGCAAAATGAATAAATTAACTCTAGGATGAGGATCAACACATTTGAAACTAGTGTCTTTAAAGGCTAAGAAGTGCCTTGACCTGCAGTAACATCGCTGAACAAAGAGAACTTTCTGTTCACGAACAAAGGAGGTTTTGACTGAGCTTGTAATTAAAGGCACTGTGGGTCAAATTTTGGACATGCATACTGAAGATAGCATGCACTGTATCTACTACAGAGTGTGTAAACCAATGCCAACAATTTGCCAGTGATTTATTATTTTTTTGCTTAATGCCCTTGATGTATGGCACAACATGGCATTTCAGTAAGGGTAAAAACAAATGCAGGTACACAATTCAGATGCAGATTTTTGGCTCATGTAAATGGGACCTGGCCTCCACTGTTTACAGCATTCTGTGCTGTATGTAGAGGCTGCATCTTAATATGATAATACAATTGGAGTGAAAAGGACTTGCACCCTTGTGCAAGAAATATGTAAATTCAACACCAATGACTTGAGTAATAAAATAGGAGGGTTTGCCGTTCAAGTATCTGGGCAGTAGAGTGGCTATAGTTTAACTATCTCAATCCAGAAGACTCAGGCCAGCATCTACCTGCTTGTTCCTGCCCCTCTGTGTTGGTGGTTTTATTCCCTCTGCAAAATGTTGCAGTATCTTACATCATGGAATTGATCCTGATTAAGAGTATCTGACCTGATTTTATGCTTACAAAAACATTTGAAGTTGAGCTTGCAAGATTGAGAAACCAGTGGTAAGGATGTGTGTGGGGGGGCTGAGACCCTGACATCAACATCTGCTTCTGCTGGCTTAAAGTGAATGTGCATCTGCAGCCTGAGGGAAACAGAAGTGTTCTAGGTATCTCACAACAGAACAGTAATTATTAGTCAATTTTGGACAGAGCAGTTTTAAAAAGGAAATTAAATTCCATGTAAGTGAAATGCACAAGCTCTAAGTGTCACAGCCCTGTTAAGAAAGTTTTTGGGTTTGTTTTTGTTTTTCCGTTTACAAACAGTTTTCTTTCATATCTGCACATCAGTTCCATCCTGAACAGCTTGAGCATTTGCCCAGAGTGCAGTAGTACAGTTTAGAGAAAGAAGGACTTGTAATTAAAATTTTCTACTGGAATTTCTAGTTCTGCCATTGATCCATTGTATGACTTCAATTTAGTCTGCTCTGCAGGGTGACAAAACAGAGCCAAGCACATAAAGGCATGGTAAGGAGGCTAAAGTATGTCTCTTTATTCTTTATTATGCAAGAAACTCTTTGGGCTGGGCTGTTTAGATCAAAAACCAGCAAAACACCTGGGAGGATCACAGGACACCAAGACAGAGGATCAGCTTTCTTTCTTGACTGAGTATTCACTCCACTAAAAGCAACAAGCGTTTCAAAAAGTAACACTCCCTCTTCTCAGGACCCACATTGTAAGCTTTATCCATTCTCTGAAGCCTTTTGGCCAACAGCAAAGACTATAGGGCATATGACATGTTGTGTGAGCCCCTTGTGGACACATCTTCTTGAGGTTCCCTTTACAGTGGGTGTAGTCAGTGAAACTGAGGCAGGAGAGGCTGGCTTGAGAGCAGCAGTGAAAAGGTACCTCTAATTGCACACACAAAAAACTTCCTTTTTTGTTTTCTCCCTGTACTAAGCCTGCAGTTGAAGAACTACACAGTCTAGGAAAAATTACAGGCACCTTAGTTAGTAAGAGGGAGTAATGGTAATAAGTCAGAGGTATCCCACTGGACCGGTGGTGTGGTGGCCAGGGACTGTCTTGTGTCGTGAAAATACCTGTCTGGGGGACAATTTTCCCTTTGCAAATCTCCCCAGTTTTGAAATTATTTGGAGGGAGGTTAATGACAAAGACTACTCAGACTGGTCCTGTGGGATTTAATATCTGCAGCACTGCCTAAGGAGGGCTCATTTCCAGTGGTGTGGCTCTGTAATAAGCTGTAAACACATTGTGGCTTCTGTACTGTAGTGGTCCTTGGAGTGTGGGTAAGCATGTGAAAATCCAATTGCTTTTTCTTCCTTTCTTCATATTATGGGTGGTATTTTGTCATATGCTAGCATGAGCTAAGCACTGAATAATAAACACATTCCCATTGAAAAGTGGCTTTAGAAAAGGTCTTTTAATGTAAATACATGCTGCAACTGACTTTGTGGCTTTCCTTGTTCTTTTGAGAGTGTTTTCAGTCAAACACAATGATATCATGCTTTTAAGCAGCTGTGCTTTGGGACTTCCACTCCCAGGAAACAAAAGCAGAAGCTTGAAGCACATGATTTTTTTTCTGCAAAGCTCAGTGTAAAGTTTCTGCTAAGATCAGTATAAATTTGTAATAACTTTTTTAAAGCAAACATAGCAGAATGGACTCATGAAGCAAAACCAACTAGCTGTATGATGCAGACAGTGGCTGAATTTTGTTAAAACCTCCAAACACTTCAAACACATGCGTTCTCCTGCATATTAAACAGATTTGTCCATCCCTTATAGCAGGAGCTGACAGGTGGAATAACTCAAGGGTTGCCTTGACTGTGCAGCCAGTTCTAGTCATCTCAAATATTTGAGTCTTGTAGCATGCATGTAAAAGAATAGAGAGTCCATCCAGTGCAGTCTGTACTTCAAGAGTATTATGTTGACAGCTCCAAAAGACGAGTCTAGTGGAAGTCTTGACTTGTCAGCTGCTAGCACAGTGATTCTACAGGGTAGTACCTATAAGAACTTCGGCTTTCCATGGTGTGCTTAGACAGAACAGGTGATGCTTTTGCACCATTTTGTCGGATAATGAGTTCTTGCCTACCCCCTCCCCAGGCCTTGATGTGTGCACACAACTAGTGAAGACATTCTATCAGTGGAACTAATCTTAACTGGAGCTGCCCTGAATCTAGAGAGCTCTTAAGACTGTAATGAACTACTTAATGAGACACTGCAAAGAGTTATTTTCCAGGGAAATTCATGACATGCTTACCTGTACAAAGATGACTGGCCACTTACGACTGATTTTTGTCATTGTCTCTAGAGATACAACTTGTGAGGTGCTTCCTGCATGGGCTTTAGGGTGCAAAGTATGATGGTAAAGAAAGCGAAACTCCCTCTGTAACGATCACATCACTGCAAGTTCTTGTGAGAAATGGACTTGGAGTGCTATGGACTTGTTAGGGAAGAAAGATCAGGGTGGTGGGCTGCGAAGGGATAGGTGGGCTCTCCTTGTGCTTCAGGGTAAGATTTGCAGGTTCCTTGAATTGCTTAAGACTGGCACACTGGGTCAGACCAAAGTCATGTTCAGCATGGTGTACCAAGTACTAGCCTATCAGTGGCCCATAATGGAGGCATGTGAAATAATGCAGCGGCAAGTTAAATGTATAGTAAAGTTTCCTCAGTGGAACATCCTGTTACAAGCTTGCAACTCAGCAGTTCTCAGCTGCTGCTGGGATCTTGTTATCTAATAGCATTTGGTAATTTTTTTTCTTCTAAGACTTTCTGCAACTCACACTTTCAGCACTGGATACAATCTATTGAATTTCTCCACTTTAACTGTTTGGTGTGCCAAACCTGTGGCTTGGTTTAAATCAATCTTTTCACTAGAAGTCCTCTAGTCCTGTATGATGAAGTATGATGAAGTACAGTGAGGAATCATCCCCTATTTCCATTCTCCATCCTATTTCTATTTCTAGAGATCTGTCACAAGCTCAGTTTGTCATTAAAGACTCCATTGGAAGAACTGTTGTCTATTGTTCTTCCTTCAGAAGCCATTCTTACCTTGAGTCATACTTCTGGCCTTTTTCTGTGCTTCTGTTCCTTCAGAGGTGGAGGACCCAAAATTGCACATATTAGTTGAGAACCAGGATTGCATCATGGATTCATATTCATGTTCATCTGTCTTATGAGGGTTATTCCAAGGCCTCACTTTTTTGAGTGGCTGTAGCTAGTTCAGAGCCATCAAAAAGTATCGTCTCCCTACAGACTTCATTTTACAGCACTGAAAATTTCATCTGGCTCTTTATAACTGCATGTCAGCATGAGTCTTCACTAATCCTTTGCATTTGGCTTTTGACTTTCCACTGTTCTGAACCAATTAATATAATCAGAAAACTCTTCCTCATCTACCCTGTCCCTGAATCACCTCTGAATACAGTGAACAATCCAAACCTGCATAGAGATTGATGAGGTGTATGAAGCTGAACAAGCGCATCTACTGTTACATATAAACCTTAGACTTTCTACCTTGTATTGTTGCTGAAGTGGCAGTGCAGCTGTGTAACTTTCATATTTGCTAACTATATTTTTTTTAATATGTCTTGAAGTTCTTAGCCTGTGGGGAGTTTGAATTGCTTTTCTTTTAGCCCTAATGATGTGTTTTAATTTATTCAAACTCTAAGGACTGTGTTTGGTAGAAATTCATACAGTTTAGAGGGACCCACCCTGAATTTGCAACTGGTTTTGGAGCAGGCACTAACCGTGTGCTCAGAAAAGTTAAGTGGGTTTTGAATGTTCCAAAAGATCAGTGGAACACAGACCCACCAAATAATTAAGGTTGAAAAAGATGTCTAAGATCATAAAGTCCAACCATAACAGTACTCATTTATACCAGCTGTCACTGACCAGGCAGGTCTATCACCCTTCAGCAAATCAACTAGAGCAAGTGAAAGCCTCCAGACATTATTCCAGGAAAGTTGTGAAAATGGAAAGCTCCAGGCCAAAAGAAGTGTGTTAAAATCAAGCGGTTTGTCTGTTCCTGAGTGTCACAATGCTGTAACTTTGCCATGCTTTCAAATGCTGCAACTTGTAGCTGCTAACGTACGATCTTAGGAAGTTATTTTAATCTCAATTTCTTTGAGACAAGGATTGTGTTCAAATGTTTCCTGTGCAACATAATCCAGATATGTGAACAAAAGGGGAGAGGAACCTTGCAAACTAAATCCTAGGCCTACTAATTACATGTAGAGCAAATGGAAACAAGGAGTTTTCTTCAATGTGACTCCCTGCTAGAGCAAATAGTTTCCTGAAATCTGTGCTTGTGATGAAGGCAAGTGTCAGCTGCTTCATGGAAGCTGATTGTTTTAAACCATGCTCTTGGTTGAGAGAGAAAGCATCAAGGTGTGATGGGAGGACTTGAGTGATGAAGGTGATGTAAAACTGCAGCAGGAGTTCTGTGTGTCTGAGCTGGCATCCCTAGAGTCCCACTGAAATCTTGTGTCCCTTGCATAGATTTTGCATCCCCTTCTTAGCACTGTCTTGCAGATTCTCAGGTCTGTCGTGTATGCTGTGCTCATCTTGTGACCTGGAATGCAAGCCATCTTTTGCACTGTAACTCTGTGTGCATTCGTGTAGCATTTTATTGGGATGGTTGTGTATACCTAGCCTGTGAGGAAGGAAGGGATGTTCCCATTGCCCTGTGGAGTGCCAGAGCCCATGGTATTTTAAGCTCAAGGTTGCACAAAAAGCCGGTTTTGTCACGAAAGCAGTCTGACATGTGAATAGTCTTTACTATTCTCCTTTACAGGAAGGTTTACAACAGTTTAATTTTTTTGTGCCTTGCAGTGACTTCTAGTTTCCTTTTCTGTCTCCCTGCAGAGACAATTTTCTTTCAATTCCTCCTTGCAAGACCTGTCAGAAACTGTGGAGACTTTGAGAGAGAGCCTCGGGAAACTTGTTAAAGAGGTAAGTGCCTTCATGTCAGGAGAACACATCACTGTGGTTGCTCTATTAGCATGCAGTTGAATTCCAGAAGCACAGATCTCCTTGGTGCAACTCAAAGTCAATCCCTGGCTTGTTTTGAAACTTCCTTCTGTCCTATAGCTGTTCTGCATGTGTCAGTGGAAGCAGCATGGACTTTGTAACCCCATGGCACTTCAAGTTACAAAAACTAGATGAATTTATCAGATTTATGGCTGAAGATTGAGCTCTCTTATGAGGAAAAGGAATTAAAAATGTCTTCTGTGGGGTTTGCCCCCTCAGATGTGGCACAACTGTTGGGATTGCAGTACATCTGCTGCCCAGCAATGCCTTGCAAACTGCATGTGGAGGTTTGCCTCCTTTCTATTTTCTTCCACTGGATTGCCAACCTTATCAGGTTTATCACTTGATTTATTTACTGGTCTCTGGACATGGTGAGGGTGTGGCCTGTGGAGGAGATGTTGTGGCCACTTTAATCTAAATTAGTAGCTATAGGTCTTTTTTTAACTTCTTGGGGCAGAGATTATTTTCTGGTCCTTGTTGAGTACTCAGTGCAGTAGAACCAACACTGGCTGAAAAAGGCTCTGGCAAAACATAAATAGTAATTTGCAGAGGCAAAATTACTTTATAGAGACTGCAAGTATTTGCTTTAGCAGGTGAAATGATGGATGCTTTAAAAAAAAAAAAAAAGAAGAAGAAGAAGCAGCAGCACTGTGTGCCTAGCATGAGTCAGAATTCCAAAAATGAGTTGGGTTTGTTTTTTTTTTTTTTTTTTGAGCCAGAAACTTATCTTAGTTGCTTTTCAATTGGCTGTGACTTTGAAGTGCTGCTACTAGGCAAAAACATTCTCTCCCTGAAGCAGAAATCACAACCATCTAAACTAAACAATGACGCCGCCTCCTCCCCCACTTTGCTAGTCTTCCGTCTTCGCAGAGCTTGGAGCTGTGAACGGCAGTAACCTCTGAGAGCATGTACAAGAGCGGGTCACTTCAGGTTAGCGTGTGCTCCACTCCCACAGAGGGGCAGCTGCCAGGAGCCAGCACCGTGCCAGCCAGCAATCCGGGCACGCATCGCTCCTCGAGTCCCACAGCCTGCCACCGGGTCCCATTTTCAGTGAAATTAAGATGATTCCAGGATCAGCTTCAGTTAAGACTATGGAGCTTTTGCTGCTAGGAGGGAGGCTGCCGTTCAGAGTTTGATTACAGCTGTTTCCCATTGCGTCACTTAAGCTTGCCTTTTTTTCTTGTCTGGGATAAAAATAATTGAAACCATGTGATATTCAGTTTGCTGATGTGGCCGAAAATGTCCTGGGGTAATGTGCCTTTTGCTTGGCAGCTGTTTTGGGTAGGACTACCTTTTATTCTACCCTATTGCTGGGCAAACAAAGGCAGCTTTTTCCTCTATGTTCAGTGTGAGCTGCTCCAGATGGCTTGACCGAAAGTTACTTCTTATTGTCTGGCAGGCTGATTCCTATGTGAAAAGGAGGGACTAGCTCCCTTGTTTCAAAGGGCAGCAGCTTGAGAGGGAGGAGAAAGCAATTGTTTGTGCCACGTCTAGGAGCCTTTCTAGCAAGGAATTTTAATTAGAAATGGTCTGAACAAAATATTTGTCTCTGAGTATGGGGGCTGATTGGGCCTGGGTCCCTGGGCTCCTTAGATCAACCCAGGAGGGCAGATTAAACACCAAGAGGAAGGGCAACTATTAAGAGAGTGAGGTCTAACGTCTGGGAGAAATAGCCTGGCATCCCTTCACACATGAGATACTTGATTCCAGTAGTGTGAACAAAGTAGCTCTGTATGCCGATTGTAAAATTGCTGGTGCCAAAGGTGAAACTAAGCTCCCTGTTCAGTCTGTTTTAAAATTATGTGTAAAAAATGCGGTTGCTAATGCATCTCTCTGCATTATATAAAATCTTATATGTTCATAGGAATTAGCTGTACTTCCTATTTGTTTATGTTTGCTCATGTTAAGGAATTTATGATATTTCAGCTAAAGCAGCTGACTTTCTTGCTGAGCAAAGATCACCTCTCTTACCTAAGGTATCAGATTTTCCCCAATGGGTCTGTTTGAATTGGACACTCAAACTGTCAAACTTACAATGTAGCCTTGGCCTTTTGGGTGAGGAATCATCAAATCCAAAAAATCCATGTGAGCACATGCAAACAAAAGAAGCTATTGTGTGACAATTTTTTTCACTCATGGTCCTAGTGCCCTGTCAGTCACCCTGAACCTATGGAGCCGTTTTGAGTAGCACTAGGATGCAGACAATAGCAGCAGTGAATACTGAGGAAATGAAAATACACTTTTAAGCAGTCTCTATGGGCATATGTATCGAATCCCCCAGCTTTAGCTGTTCTCACAGCTGTCTTTCATCCTATCAATGTGTCATGTGTTTTCTGGAGGCTAAAAATAGAGGCCACTTGTAGTAGCTGTTGTTTAGTATCAAGAATTTTTGCCTGCAAGTTGGCACATCTAAAGCAGGCACAGTGCTACAGACACACACAAAGGGTCAGATTTGCCTTCCAGTGTAAGGCCAGAGACTCTGGTTGTCCTTTCCTTGGATGAATACTCTTACTTTCTGCATTGTTGCCTGCTGGCTTTGCCAGCTGTCCTGGACCTTAATTATCTACATCTTATTTAAGCAAAAGTGACAAAACTAATTAACAATGAGCAAAAATGTCAGATAGTCTTTGGCTAAGTTATTGTGTCTGAAAGCAGGGCAGTTGGGCCACAGCACCTAAGGTTGTTTCTGAGTTGCAGCTGATGATCGATTACGAATAGGTATCTCAGCAGCTCTGCTTGCCCTTATTAGTGCTTGCTGTTGTTAAGGACAGCAAGAACATGCAAGTTAATGCCATCTTTTATTTCAGTAGCAGATAAGAAATTAGATCAAATTCTAGAAAAGATTCAAAAAGGGACAGAGAACCAGCTGTAAGATGCTACCATGGCACTGTATGAAACTGTGTTTTTGCCCCCCTGTATGGAATAGGCTGTTCCTCTCCAGAAAAAGTAGCAGAACTGGAAAAAGTTTAGAGAAAAGCAATTAGGACATTTAGAAGTGGAATGATTTTCACACAAGGAACAATAGGGTAGGCTAGAACTTGTTAGCCTGGAAAAGGAACAAGTTTGGATATGACAAATGTCTGTAGTGTTCAGTGGCCCAGAAAAAGAGATTGAATGTTTACTGTTTCTTCCAGTGCAAAAAACATGGCACCAAGCAGCTCACTGTTGCAAAGTTAAGGAGAGGGGTGAGGAAGTTCTTCCCAGTGGTGTGTTGGATGTTAAAGTACTTGTGGGTGTTCAAAACTGAGTTTACAGAAACTAATTTGTGTTTAAGAAACAGAAGTTCCCTGAACTGATAAAAAGTGGAAGCTGGAAGGTTACTTGGGGAAAGTATCCTACATTCTTGATCTTGTAGTATTTTTTTCCTGATATATGCTTACTGTCACCATCACAGAGGTTACTGAGACAGACTTCTAGTCTGTATGGACACACCTCTGTTGATGTTTTTGTATATGCAGGCAGAATCTGAGAGCAATGCTTGAGTGTAGCTTGAAGTCAGCACTCACTGAGGCACTATGCTCTTTCCACTGTGCCAAGCTTGACCATGCCTCTGAATATGGTGACATTAATGCAGTCAGTGTCTTGGGATGAGTGCCTGGTGCCTTTGTTCATGCCATATTGCAGGTAGATGCTTATGTCAGACAAATGAGTCTGGAGGTACCAATTGTACTAGCCAGTTGTGTGTGGTCATCTCAAGCCTGCTGTCAGGCAAGCTGGGCAGGAGAAGGCTCCTTGCTGTGATTGGCTGCATGCACAGCTCATGCTGTTACCAGGCTGCAGGCTGAAGCTGGGCTTGTTTTCAAGGGTTTTCTGTGAATGCCGTTGACACTAGAGAAGGGAGGTGCTGGGGCAGGGGCAAGATATGATACTGATCTAGGAGATGAAACTTGCTGCCTTGTGTGGAGTCTGTGGAGTCTTGCTGACCTTGATTGAAGTGTGCCAGGGCCCCATTCACCCCATGTCCCTTGAGCTCCACTCATTTTGTGGTGTTCCGTACTCCCTCTTCTGACTCAGTGGACCTGTGGTGAAGGGACTCCACTGGAATGTGAGCCCTTGTGCAGCCAAAAGGACAAGCAGCTTCCATGTGAGAGGGCAGGGAGAACAGACACCACCCACAGCACTGGAGAAAACTTAGGAAGAGAGAGCTTGGCAAGGGCACATTACTTGTGCATGCACAGAAAAGACCTTCTACTGTGGCAGCGGCAGATGTGATTTCCTTGGTCATTACTGTAGATGTTCAAGGGAATTCTCATTGGTTTAAAAACAGATGTGTGATTTCAAGCAGAGCGGCAACGTCTTGTCCTTTCTCTAATCGTGTTCCTGTAACTGCTTCCACTCTCTTCTCCCACCTCCCCTTCCAGCTGCTGAGCATGAAGAGCTGGAGTGATATGAGGCAAGAGGTGATGTTCCTGACCAACGTGAACGCCTCAAACTCCTCTGCACAGATCTATCAGGCTGTATCACGCATTGTGTGTGGCCATCCTGAAGGTGGAGGTCTCAAAATTAAGTCCCTCAATTGGTATGAGGATAACAATTACAAAGCACTGTTTGGAGGCAATGGCACTGAAGACGATGTGACTAACTTCTATGATAACTCCACAAGTAAGTGTAACTCCAGCATGGCTTAAGGTCCCATCAACTTAATGGATTTCATTGCTAGTGTTTCCCAAACTCTACAGGTGAAAGAGGTGGTCCTAAGGAACAGCATACCTTCCACTGTTTCAGAAAGGCATGTGCATGCCATCTCCTGCATGTGCCTTTAACACCAGTGAGGATATCAACATACAACAGGGGCCCTGTGTAGAGTCCACAAAAAGGTCTGTGGTGGGCCTGCAGCAAGGTTGTAAAATCAGCATAGGGATAGCAGTTTAGCTCTCAGTGCTGGAGAGCACCTGTGTGCTCCATGTTGGCTGAGCAGACCACAGAAGCTTGTGCTGAAAGGGGCTTTTGTGGAGCTTTGCAGTGGAGGAGAACTTTTGTTGCCTGGCAAATGCTGTGCTTTCATCTGTAACTGTCCTTGAAGCCCACACAAGTGGGGCATATTCTTTCTGCAGCTGTCACCATGTTATTCAGCCATTCACCCTTGTCTTCTCCTCCTCAGCACCCTACTGCAATGAGCTGATGAAGAACCTGGAATCCAGCCCACTTTCCAGGATTATCTGGAGGGCTTTGAAACCCTTGCTGGTTGGGAAGATCTTGTACACTCCAGATACACCAGCCATAAGGAAGGTCATGAGTGAGGTAACTAGCCCTATTTGTGGTATGCCAAATGAGATATGTCCTCTGGCTGTGCAGCTTAGCTGCTCTGTATTAAATTTGGCCCAAAGCACAGCCTACCTAGTCCCTCACTTCCCATGCATTTGCTTTTGAAGGCTCAAGGGGAAAAACCCAGGCTGAACTCTTTTTTCTAGATTTGTCCGGAAGCTTTTCTGGTGATGCCTTTTGATTATCTGTAAGCTTTGTATTCCCTAGGGAAGGCCTTGATAAACCTCCAGGTGTCCTTCCTCACTTCCAGTGCAGACTGCTTGGTGGATCCTTAATAATTTCCAATTGCGGTTTATCTAATGTGCTCTCTACTTCCCTATGCTCCATCAGCAAGGCTTTTGTAGCACACGGGGAGGGTCTGCCTCGGTGTGTCCTTCATCTCCAAGGTATTCATTCCCAACCAAGCCTGGAAAGACAGTGCTCAGCCGCAGGCATCTACACTCTCTATTGTTTTCCTTCCAAGTGCTTGAGATTTTCACTACTGTGGTCCTTGTAGAAATTTAACTGCTGTTTAAATATAAGCAACACCCAGTACTTCACTTGACAGGTCAATGCACCCTCTCAGTCTCCAGTGAATTCTGCCAGCTTTTGGAAATTACCTTCCTCTCCTCTTTGCCGACAGGTGAACAGGACGTTCCAGGAGCTGGGTGTGTTTCGTGACCTCGGGGGTATGTGGGAGGAGATAAGCCCGAAGATTTGGATGTTTATGGAAAGTAGTCAGGAAATGGATCTCATTCGGGTCAGTATGCTGTCCTTGCCAGAATCACCACCGTTATCTTCTGCAATAAGTGATGAAATATTTATTTTAGATGGTGCTTCAGTGCTGAACTGGACAGATAAATAGTGTGGATGGGACCACTTCTTGAAACATGTGACTGTACCACCTTGCAGTGTGCTTGGCATTCCTTCCTTTGTGTAACAATGTGCTGCAAACAGGAGCAGTGTGTTCCAACACCCATTTCTAATCTGCCTCAGTGGGGAAGTGGGCTGTTTCTAGGCTCTTTCTTCCAGAGTTGTCCTAATGCAATACAAGTGTCTACCTTGGTGGTTTTGTAAACTGGGAGTCTGCAGGGTTGATGACTTGTTCAGCTCCCAGTACTGTGCACTTCGCCACAATGGTGCTCTCCTGATGGCAGCAAAGCGAGCAGTTGTATACCTCGAACAGATCCTGAAAGGTGCCAGGTGACCTCAGGCCCTGTTTGGTCCAGTATGAATCGAATGGTTATCATGCTAGAGCTGAACCTAGATGCCTGGCAGTAATCTGGCACAAATCTTGTAAAAACTTAATTTGGAGTTGCATGGTGTGGTTAATTTAGTAATGCTTGGGTACTCATGGGAAAAAAGCAAACATCACCCTGAGGCTGCTTGCTTCCTAACATGCCGTGCATACTGGACCATGAAAAAGGGCTGGGAGTCTCGTTCAGATTTTACATGCTTTCTGCCAGCATGTTGGCTCCTCAGAGCATTGTGCCAGGTGTTAGCCCTGCATTTCTGGGACACTACCTGCCCAAGTGTTCACTGTTGCTTCCCTCAGGTGCAGCTCTTGAGGGGTGTATCTCTCCAACATGTGCTAATGTCTTGGGACACACAGTGATGTAAAACTGAATTGCACAACAAAGAAACAGTTGTAGAGTCTCTGCAAGACAGCTGGTTGAATGTCACAGTGCAGCTGTTATACAGGGCCCTCCCCAGGTCTTCTAAGCCTTGAACTTCATTTCTTGTTTACCCCAATATAACACTGTGCTCGAATAGTCCTGACCTGTCCTATTGCACTTCCCCATCAACATGACATGCCAGAGGGTCGGAGACATAATTTTCATCACTCCTGTGCCTTCACTGGCTTTGTTAAAGCTAATTTTATAGATTTTGGCACCAGCGAAGTGAGAATTGGAGACACCAACTGTAAATCAAATCATTAGCTGCAGAAAGTATGGACGAAGGCAAAGTTTGGGTATTGGTTTGCAGTTGTGTCCTTATGTTGCTGGTTTGATTTTTTTTTTTTTTTTTTAACGAGCCCTAGGCTTTTTGGTTTTATATTTCATTCTTCTTACTAAGCCTGCTGCCTCTGGTAGTTAATTCTTGATTTTACCAGCAGCCTGGTTTCCTCTTCTGTATTGGTACAGTAGGAGGGGTTTATTTTTGCCACATATTACAGTTCACAGATGCAGGAGTACCTCGCTGTCAGTGCCTGGGCAGCATCCCATTCAGTTCAGAGGTGCAGCATGGATCACTTGTACATGAATAAGCTGTTTGTAGCTCCTTTCAAGAAGGAGATGGGTCCTTTGCTGTTTGTTAGCCACTGAGGCCACTGTGCTAGCTGGGTGACTGGTCACACCTCCCAACTTTCTGGGTTTTGCAATCTCTTTGGCATATTGCTTTCTGCTGATAAAGGGGAAAATGCTTTACTTGCCCATCGTTGACACACCCAGATTGCTGCTAATGCAGCTGCTAACTTCAGGGAGGACATGTGCTCCCTGGAGTTAAGGAGCTCCAATGTTGCTGTTGAACAGGATGAGGCTGAGCCCCTTCTGTGCAGACAGCCCTTCCTGCTGGAGATGGTGGTGCAAGCCAAACTCAGAGGAGACAGCAGCACAGATGATCACTATTTGCTCGGATTTCCCTTTTGTATGTTCTGCTTTGCCAGTTTGGTCTATTCTGTTTTCCCAGTTCACAATGCTGTTTTTTTAATTGTGTGAGCCATTATTCTCTGGTTTGCTGTTTACAGCAGATCTTGGTGAGTTCCTTACCTCTCAGCTTCATTCTTTATTCTCACAGAAAATCCATTTCCTGTTTTTAGTGGTTAGGACTTTTACAGTTTCTCTCTTGTGCAGGTGCTTTTTAATTTTTTTTTTTTTTACATTTTCCTCACCTTCCGTTCAACTGTGCCCTTTACAGTTAATGCTCCCCTCTTGCCTACTTTACATTGTCTGCCCACATGACAGTTTTCTGTTTCAATGCCAGGTGCTTCTACCTGGACTGCACTTGCGTGGGACCTGTTGTGAGGCCATAGTTCATCCCCAGGAAGCTAGGAGTTAAACGAGGTGAAAAAAGCACTGTTTCAGACAGGAAAACAGAGAAGCAGGACATCATGGCTGTACAGAGCTGCTTCAGCCAGTCCTGATGGTGCAGTAGCAAAATGTGTCAGAAAAGCCACCCAGTTCATGGTCCTGGTATTTCTACTCGGCACTGCTTCTAGCCACAGCCTCTCTCCATCCCAGCTGGGAGCAGACCTTGAAAACCACGAGCAGCTGAATGTATTTCTCCTGAACACCTTCCTATGTCCTGTTGTGCTGGTGCAAGACCTGCTTTGTATCTGTGTGTGGCTCTCTGCTGCCCTCTCCCTGGGAAAGAGTTGGCAAAACACAGAAGTAGCTAGCCTGCCTGCAGGGCACACTCGAATAGTGTAGCTATACCCAAGGAGGCATAGGCTTTGCAAGGAAGGATGTTCCTCACCATGCTGATCTCAGTATGGCAAAAGGCCTCTTCCTGCACCTTTTAAAAATGCGTTTTCCGTAGTAATAAACTTTTTCTTGATTATAGAGGAGATCTAACATTCATTCTCAAGAACTATTTCTCCTCTGAAAACAAATACCTGCAGACGCTGCTGAAAGGGAAAGCTCTTTGGGACCTGCACTTGCCAGCTTCCAACTGGACAGTGGAGGATGTTGCCCGTTTCCTGTCAAACCATCCAGAGGACCTTGAGACAGCAAATGGCTCAGTGTATACCTGGGTAGACGCCTTCAATGAGACAGACCGGGCTATCCAGACCATCTCCCGCTTCATGGAGGTGAGATCCTGCTAGTATGGGCAGGGAGCTGGGGGAGGACAGCAGCTTGGTCTCCACCTGCATGTTGGGGTGTTCCTGTAAAGGGAAGATAAATGTTCCTTGGTCCATTTTTTGCAAAATGACAAGGGTTTAGTAGGCCTGAGTGCTCAGCATGTTAGAAAATATCATTTATTCGGGTGCTTAAACACAGATACTGGAACATAACTGTAGGCCATGCTCTTGAGGCCACTGCATATGGTTTCCCACTCTGCTGCTACTGGGTGACTGAAAGATGCTGCTTGCTTCACTGTCTAACAGCTCATGTTTTGATCCAGAGGTTCAGTTGGGAACTGCGGTGAAGCTAGCAGCTACTTTAAACTAAGGAAGACATAGTGAATGATGAAATTTGTTCTGCTGGTTACTTGATCACCTTGGCAGATGAGTGCAAACAGAAACAGACCGTGGCCTGTTGGCCTTAATCCAAAGCCTTGGGTTGTCTCCACTGGTTTTTAGAGGCTTTGAGTCACACCTAGTTTGTTGGTAACAGAAAGTAAAATATTATCTGTAGAAATTGATACTTGGATGGGATCCTGTAGCTAGTACTGCAGTTCTAACCAACCCTTTATCCAGAAAATACCTTGCTGAGATGTATCTCAGTGATATATTTGACTGGCAGATGACCATCAGGTAGGAAAAATGACATCTGTAGCAACTTACTGAGTGGCCAGTAAGTAGATTCTGGGCTACTTCATGATGAGCTACTGCAAAGCAGTCCAGTGCTGCAGCCTTTTCTTGCCCATGGCATTACCGTTCCAAAGTTACCCCTTTTTTCTCCCTCCCAAACATAAATAAAGTACATTCTGGTTTCATAGCATATCCTATAAATGCTTCCAAATCTGCCCCTGTCTAGTGTGTCAACTTGGACAAACTGGAGCCTGTGGCTACAGAAGTCCGCCTCATAAACAAGTCCTTGGAGCTTCTGGATGAAAGAAGATTCTGGGCTGGCATAGTATTCTCTGAAATAGCCCCTAACAGCTTAGAGCTCCCTCAGCATGTGAAATACAAGATACGCATGGACATTGATAATGTGGAAAGGACCAACAAGATCAAGGATGGGTGAGTCCTGACATACTGCCCAGTGGACAGTTTTTCATGGGAGATGCAGTGAGGAGGATTTCTAACAGAAAGGTCTTGTCCCTCGGTGCAGGTACTGGGATCCTGGTCCCCGTGCTGACCCATTTGAGGACATGCGCTATGTTTGGGGAGGCTTTGCCTACCTGCAGGATGTAGTGGAACAGGCCATCATCAGGGTGCAGACAGGCACGGAGAAGAAAATGGGAGTTTATGTTCAGCAGATGCCCTACCCTTGTTATGTGGATGACATGTATGTATGCAGGTGGCTTTGAAATCTCTCAAGAGGATTTGGGCTTGGGAGGAATGGACTTCTGTCACTCCTTGCATGGTTTACATCCCAATCTCCAAGGTGTTCCTAATCCCTGGAATTAAGGTTAGCTGCATGTAGGATTTAAAATATGTAATGACTTGTGGAGTCCTTGCCAGGAAAAGGACTGTACAGCACTTTAGCAAACAGAATACACTACTGAGATGTGACCATGTCCTCAAACCTGATGCAGGTAAAAATAACACTGGAAAAAAAAGCAGAGATGTAGGCACAGGAGAGTGAAAAGAGGACAGTTGAGAGCAGTCCCCAAGACAGACAGATCTTTGCACCCTCTTTCCCACTGAGCAACAGTTCCAGCTCCAGCTCCCACTTTGGGCTGGTTATGCACTCTATACACATCAGCCTCGCCTCCTGGTGAGACACTGATCCTGTATCATGTTCTGCACATTGCTGCTTTGTGCAGTGAAGCTTTACTTGTCACCCTGCTCTCCTAGTCCTTGAGTGGTAACTTAAGTTGTAGTGATGTTTTTAACTCTGTTCTTCTGCCCCCTTTTCTTCCTTCTCTCAGATTTCTGCGTGTCATGAGCCGCTCTATGCCTCTCTTCATGACTCTAGCCTGGATCTACTCAGTGGCTGTGATAATTAAGGGCATTGTGTATGAGAAGGAAGCCCGGCTGAAGGAGACGATGAGGATTATGGGACTTGACAATGGCATCCTTTGGCTAAGCTGGTTCATTAGCAGCCTCATCCCTCTCCTGATGAGTGCAGGTCTGCTGGTGCTGATCCTTAAGGTGAGTCTACTGATTTAGTCTGTGGCAGCAGAATGTGGAGCCTTGAGAGCCTGCTAAGCAGTGGTCTGCATTGGCACACTGGGGAGGAGTTAGCAAGGGTGGGCTCTTTTTGCACACAGAGTGTTGGAATAAACCAGAGCTGCATGGCTGAAAACAGCAGGAGGGGCTGTAGTAGATTTAGTGCTTTTGAAAAGGTGCATCTAGAGCTGCCCCAGTTCTGGGAAGGTTGTTGTACAAACTGCAGCAAGCCCAGTATTCCCTGAGCTGCAGCTCTGCATATCTGCTTGTAGTAGTGCCACTTTGGAGAGCCCTGTCAAAGCCTGATACATGTGTTGTTCTCCTACCAGGTGGGAAATCTGCTGCCTTACAGCGACCCTAGTGTGGTGTTTGTTTTCCTCTCAATCTTTGCTGTTGTGACCATCCTGCAGTGCTTCCTCATCAGCACTGTGTTCTCCAGGGCCAACCTGGCAGCTGCCTGCGGAGGCATTGTCTATTTCACACTGTACCTGCCTTATGTGCTGTGTGTTGCCTGGCAAGACTATATCAGCTTCTCACTCAAGATCTTTGCGGTGAGTCTTGAGAAAACTGTCCTGGGTGCTGTACCTCCAGTAGTATGACGTTCAGCAGCACTCTAGCTGGATATTGATAACAATGTGGGGAGGTGGCAATGGGACATAGTTTTTCAAATTTAAGGAGGTATCATGACTGGGCGTGGTGAAGAGGAATGGGCTAACTGAACCTGCTAGGAGCTGCTGGGAGGATTTTTTTTGCAGTAGTTTTGTTGGCCGGGTGAAGCTGCCTTGATATCTGTACACTGTGATGCCATACATCCAGAGATGCAGTCTGAAGGAACCAGCTACCATTCCTCTGCACAGCACTTCTTAACTGTCTGGAAAGGGTGACTCTTAGTGATCTTGCATAAAAGTGCAAAGGGCAATGTAAAGAAAATAAGGAAATCAACAATTCTGGGAGGTGGTCCAGCAGAGACTTAAGGAGTCGCTTTCTGGTACCAAGTCTGTCACTCCCTCTCTTCAAGTAGAGTAATCCTTGGACCTTGGGCTTTTTCTTTAAGGCTTCTGGACCATGCTCTTTAGCCTTGTGCTGAAGTTGAACTTGATATTAATTATAAAACACTGAATGTATGTTCATGCCTCCCATTTTCAGAGCCTACTGTCTCCAGTAGCCTTTGGCTTTGGTTGTGAGTACTTTGCACTGTTTGAGGAGCAAGGAGTTGGTGTTCAGTGGAACAACTTCTTTGAGAGCCCATTGGAAGAAGATGGCTTTAGCATCACCACATCTGCTATCATGATGTTGTTTGACACTTTCCTATATGGTGTCATGACCTGGTACATTGAGTCTGTCTTTCCAGGTAAGGTCTGCTTCTGAGGGAGGATGATGTCATTATCCTTTTAAATAGATCCTTTCACCCTATTCATTTGTCAAGGTGCAGATTTGGCCCATCTTTAAGCAGAGCTGCAGAAAGGTCATAGAGATAAACCACGGACCACCATTGCAGTAAGGCTGCTGCTGCTAACAGCAGTGACTGTTGCCCAGCAGAAACTGTGCCCTATTTTGGTGATGGCTAAGCTAGTCTTAGAAGCTTTGCTCCACTTCAGCTGTTTCCTCCTCTGAACTGCTAAATCCATGGACCCTGCTTCAGTGGAGAGTTGACATTCTCAGTACCACATGTGAATGCTTAACATCTTGCAGTATAGGGCTTTTAACCCTCAAGTTCACGTCAGGGTCTGGGGAAAGAGATGTGTGTTACCTCAAAGTCTGTCAGTGTCCTCACCAAGGAAGATTTCTTAGTCCTGCCTAACCTAGAGGCTTACTATGAGTGGAATATATCCCTTCTTGTCCTAAAAGTTAATACAAGGAAAGGGACAGATGCAGTCAGACTCACATAATGCTTTTCTCTTTAGGCCAGTATGGGATTCCCAGGCCCTGGTACTTTCCTTTCACAAAGTCTTACTGGTTTGGTGAGGACCCACAGGAAAGGCAGCACCCTCATCCTGACCAGAAGGGGCCTTCAGAAGGTAAGTGGTGGACATACAGCCTTTCTGCAGTGAAGTGTTGTGGTCTGCCTTTTTGAAAGGAGAGTCCAAGGACAGCAGGACTGGCGTGACTAGTTTGGAAATGGATCCAAACTAGAGGAGGATACATTTAGATTGGATGTTAGGAAGAAGTTCATCACCATAAGGGTGGTGAGACACTGGAACAGATTTTCCAAAGAGGTGGTCGAAGCCCCATCCCTGGAAGTTTTTTAAAGCTAGGCTGGATGTGGCTCTGAGCAACCTGATATAGTTGAAAGTGTCCCTGCCCATAGCAGGAGGTTGGAACTAGATGATCCTTGAGGTCCCTTCCAACCCTGACAATTCTGTTATTCTGTGACTTTAGGTGAAATTGGTCATTCCTTGTTATCACAGTTGGGGTATACTCAACAGGTGGGTGTATCCAGATGAACCTAAGGTACTTTGCCCACTTGACTCCAGGTTGGTATTCCAGTCTCAGGAGGTTGAGAATTCCTCCCATTTTTGCCAACCCTGCTGACACTGGGGCTCTCAGCTCTCAGATAAGCCCAGAAGAGACAAATGATCTAAAGGACAGCTTCTGTGGAAGGTTCCTGTCCTTGAGGAAGAAATGGGGTCAGTTCTTGATGTAGCTCACTTCTTCTTGTATCTTCACAGGCTTGATGGAAATGCTAAACCCTATCATATCTCTTTGTACTTTGCTCTTTTCCTCCAGTCTGCAAGGAGGAAGAGCCTATCCATCTGAGCCTTGGTGTTTCTATCCAGAACCTGGTCAAGGTTTACCGTGATGGCAAGAAAGTTGCTGTAGATGGTCTCACGCTGAACTTCTATGAAGGACAAATCACCTCCTTCCTGGGACATAATGGAGCAGGGAAAACCACTACCATGTAAGAATAAAAGAATGCTTTAAGAGAGTGACTGAGTGACTGAGCAGTTCCTATCAATATTGTAGTGGGAGCTGTACTACTGCAGTGTGCAAGCTGATGCAGACTGGTGTGCTCCAGTGATTTCTGTGGAACTCTGATGATCACTCTAGTTGTGCAGCTGCCTCAGAAGATAAACAAGTATACAGGAGATTGAAACCAGACGTAGCTCAGGTTGAGCTGCAGGAGTACATCTGCTGGCAGCAGTTTTCAGTAATGCCATTTGTGATTATGATTTACCAGTGTAAGAAAATGAGTTGGGACTGAAAGGATGAAAAGCTTTTAGAGGAAAATGTCTTCAAGTGGTCATGTGAATGTGCTTTGATCACTGTCAAAACCATTAGAGCCTTTTTTTTTTTAATCCATTAGCTTTTGCTAATGTTCCTCAGACTACCTTCCCGATGTGGGAGCTCCCCAGGGCTTCCACCCACTCTGCATTCATCCATCCTGGCATGTGCGGCAGCTATTTCTTAGTGGTGGAACCTGCTTATCTGTTATGTTTGTCCTTCAGGTCCATCTTGACTGGCTTGTTTCCTCCAACCTCGGGTACAGCCTTCATCCTGGGCAAAGATATCCGCTCTGAGCTCAGTGCCATCAGACAGAACCTGGGTGTCTGTCCACAACATAATGTGTTGTTTGATTTGTAAGTAGCATCTGGGAGACACAGAGCTAATATTGTCTACTTGACTTTTCGGTTCTTCAGGAGACAATAGTGTATTTTCAGCTGGAGCAGTCCTATTTTTACCTGTGTGCATGGTGTGACACAGCAGGGTGGTGTGAGAGTGGTACAAGGATAATCTGTTCATGAACATATTCTTACCTGTCTGTGAATTATCAGGAAAAATCTACACTTCTATCTTCCACTCCACTGAACTTAACTAGGCCATGTTTCCCCAGTGCCTGGTGATTTGGAATGTTTAGGGTACTCAGACAACCTTGAAAGAGTATTATTTACATTGGTGCTTAATAACCACACCCTGAAATCAGGTCCAAGTTTAGCACACCCAGTCTGTAGCTCCTTTTTGAAACCTCAATCTTGAAAGGTGTTCTCCCAAGTAAACAAACATACCTACTGTAACGCTAATGGAAGGGATGAATCCCAGCATGGCACTGTCAGCTGTACCCTCAGCCTGCTCCTGTTTTCTAGGCTGACTGTGGAAGAACACATCTGGTTCTACGCTCGCCTCAAAGGGCTGCCAGAAAAGAAGGTGAAGGAGGAAATGGAGCAAATGGTAATGGATGTTGGTTTGCCTCACAAACTGAAGGCGAGGACAAGCAAACTCTCTGGTAGGTTCAGCTGCTTTTACATTTCTCAGCTGCTTTCCCAGCCCCAAAAATCCAGTCTCTTGGGTTTCACTGTCTACATCACAGCCCTTGATTGGATTCTCCAATTAAATAAAGACTACCACATAATTAAGCACTTTGGGGAGTCAGTTGGTTTTAAGTCTCTAATCAGTGTATCTTAGTAAACTTTAAAATCTTTCACTGCCTTATGTTATCTAATGGCCACAGCAAGACACTTACTTTCTCTGAGTATTTTATATTTGTTTATATTACAACATAGTCCATCTTTCTCTTACTCTAATATGTTTGGATTTTAGGTAATATTGGCTCAGACTGTAATCTCTAAGTCCCTTGCTGTATGTGAACTGTATGTACATTTCTGACTTCTGCTTCTTCATTTGGCATCCTGGAGTGTCCTTCCCCTTCATTCAGGAATGGCAAGATTGCTGTATTAGTCTGTACCAGATAGCTAAAGGATTGTAACTCCTTTGTCTCTGATTTGACTATCCACACAAACTGCACTTTTGACTTTGGGAAGGGAGAGCAGATGGGCACGGGCTTTAGTACCGGAGAGTGTAGTATAATTCCTTGCTGTTGCCTATTTTACAGGATGTGTGTCTCTGAAGGACCTATTACTGCACTGCAGGCTCTGGAGATCCATGCTCCAGATCCTCAGATGTGGTGAGGCCTCCAGCTGGTGACTAGCTGCTGCCAATGATAGTATGGTTCACCTGAGGAAGGGTTTGCAAGGTGTGGTTTCCTTCAGTAGCAGGAGAGTTAGACTCCAGATGAATTATCCCCTGTCCATGAAGATCATGGGACCTGGAATGCCTCAAACAATAGCAGTGTTTTTTCTTCTCAGTGTGCAAGTCTGCTTTCTCTCAGAGATCTCAGTATCCTACATTAGCCAGAACATCTCTTTCTTCTTGTGTCTGACAGGTGGCATGCAGAGAAAGCTCTCCGTTGCTTTAGCCTTCGTTGGTGGCTCCAAGGTTGTCATTCTAGATGAGCCTACAGCTGGGGTGGATCCTTATTCTCGCAGAGGGATATGGGAGTTGCTGCTGAAGTATCGGCAAGGTATGTGGTCTCTAAATGTGTCATGGGAAGCAAAAGAAAGTCAATACGATTCATGAGTGTTCTCAAAATAGCAATGTATCTTTGCAATTCTAATGTGTGTACTGAGGAAGAAACAAAAGCATGCAGGATAAGGATGTTCTGATCTCTCATCTGTTCTCCTATTTCATTCTATTCATGTCAGAGCTCATGCACAAAGTTCTCACTGGGTTGTGAGAGCAGTTAAAAGTCAGAAATTCACCCATGAAGTGCAGCAGTGTCCTATTCTATGCAACCAGCCTTTGCCTAGTGTGACAAGGGCCTGCAGAGAGTGGGGAGAACAAACTTGTGACAGCAGTTGTGAAACATATGCACTGCTAGTCTCGTTCAAAGGAGCCTGCACTTGTGGCATCTATCTCCCATCCAGCTACATGGCAAGATCCAGATGATTGTGGCTTTGGCTCAGGAGTGCAAGTATGGTTGCCAGTGGTGTTTTCCCTTGCTTTATTCCAGGCCGCACCATCATTCTCTCCACACACCATATGGATGAGGCAGATATTCTGGGTGACCGAATTGCCATAATTTCTCATGGCAAGCTCTGCTGTGTTGGCTCTTCTCTCTTCCTGAAGAATCAGCTGGGAACAGGCTATTATTTGACCCTGGTCAAGAAGGATGTGGATTCTTCTCTGAGCTCCTGCCGAAACAGCAGCAGCACAGTGTCCTACCTGAAAAAGGTACAGCTAAACATTCCTGCTTGTGTTCATTCTTCTTTCATGAATCTTAGGCTTGTGGAAAGCAGCAATTAAGACAGAATGTCTCAAAGAAATTCTACTCTTTAAAATTGCTAATTGCTTTTATAGGTACCATGCCAGATCATGACTGGTTAAAATGTTGCATGGGACATACATCTCTGTTATAGTTTCTTTCAATGGCAACTGTCCAAAGCTGATCAGAGAGATGTAGAATATGCACACTTTTGTACCAGTCGCTTCTGTAACAGTGACCTCTTAGTTTTTAGGACCTTGTATTTTAGCCCTTTGAAGTGGTATGTCACCATTAATTTCTGACTCCTTTATGGAATTATCTAGATTGGTGGGCCCTGGTTTTGATTCAACAGCAGGAAAAAATGGTTTTTTTGTTTTGTTGTTTTTTTTTTTTCTCTCTTGTGACCAGGATGACAGTGTCTCCCAGAGCAGTTCTGATGCTGGCCTTGGCAGTGACCATGAAAGTGACACACTGACAATAGGTGAGGCTTGGGGAAGAACGTGAAACTCATTCCCAGTGCTGACATTGCTCTATCTTTGACCTTGCACAACTGCCTTAGCCTTGTGTCTGATGTAGCTACAGTCTTGGGACAATTATGAAATTCAGAGAGAGGGTATTTTTAAATCTGTAAATATTGGAACAGTTTTCTCTAGTGAGACATTTTGGGTTCAAGCTGTCCTGGAATTTAATAACCAATGATTGTATAGTTGCTGGGCCTGTTAGCAATACGTAGCATTTGCTGGTGAATTGCATATCAGTGACCTGCAGAGCTGCCAGTAGCATGTAAAAGCTTTCCCAGGTTTTCCAGATAAAAGAAATGGCTGATCTTGGGTCTAGTCTTTTGTTCAAGTCTTGTGTGGACTAATCTTGTGTGGACTTTGCATGGAAATAAGCTACTTTCCAGAGATGTCCCATTTTTCTTCTTTATCTTATGGCAAGGTTTTTCTGACTGAGCTCTTTCCAGATAATGAGCAAGATGAACACCATTGTTTTCCTTTTGGTTCTTCTAGATGTTTCTGCAATTTCAAATCTCATTACAAAACATGTTCCTGAGGCCAGGCTGGTGGAGGACATTGGCCATGAATTAACCTATGTGTTGCCATACAAAGCTGCTAAAGAGGGAGCTTTTGTGGAACTGTTCCATGAAATTGATGACCGTCTCTCTGATCTTGCCATTTCCAGCTATGGCATCTCTGAAACCACACTGGAAGAGGTGAGCAAGCTGAAGATTCTGCTAAACTAGGAAAAATGGATAGTGGTGGACATTAGAATGAGACTAGGTCTTGACTCTTCCTGTAAACAGGCAGCTTTGTGTTCCTGTCCGAAATGGATTGTCTTCTGACCTGTTAAGTGTGTACTCATAGAAGCAGCATGCATTAAAAACTGAAATGTAGTACAGGCCAGGATAGACAGGTCCTTCGTATTCAGTTGCACTTTGCTGAGATTTTGTGTGAAAATTGGCCAACAGTTTGGCTTCTAATCAATGTGTAAAGACCTTTGAAGTATTTTTTAGGGATGCTTTGTGCTGCACTTAACTGAAAACACACATTTCAGTACTGGAGAATGACACCTCTTCACGGAAACTGCTTAGATGTATGCCCTTGTCAAGGATATTTTTTACAGTTTGCTCCTTGTGGCTGTGTTCCAACTGACAAGTCACCCTTTCTTTTATCACAGATGTGTCATGACTTTATCCTCTGTTTGTGTGAAATTTCTCTTTCTAAATTTTATTTTATTTGAATAATGACAAGGGAAGCTGAAATGATAGTGTTGCCACTTAACTGAGGTTGCCCTCTGGTTCTCCTGCAGCTAGTGAAGGCTTTGGCTGCTACCTTCAGTTTGGAAACGTGGGGGTTCTTTTTTAGTTTAGGAGAGCCTGAGGGACACACTCCACAATGGTACCCATTCAAGCATGAACAGGAGTGTGAGCACTGTCAGACTAGGAGGTAGATGGGATTCCCCAAATTTAGTAATGTAAGTCTTTATCTGAGACATGGGAAGGTGCTTACGTTTGAGATGCACTGAGAACTGACTTGGCTCCTGGAAGCTAGAGAGTCCATATTCTTATTACACGGAGGACAAACCCTAGATCCTCTGTTTGCATGCTGAATCTGTCAGTCTTGTGCTCTCTTGAAGAACCCATAGTGTTGGACCTCTTCTAATTTCCACTGACGTTTATTATTGCTTTTCAGATCTTCCTGAAAGTGGCTGATGATAGCGGTGTGGATGCAGAAACCTCAGGTAGGTGTAGTTGTCTCCTACTATATTGAAGGGGACTTCAGGAGGAAGTACCCTTCTGTGTGGTATTTCTGCTATTTACACATGAGGCTGACCAAACCTAGGTATTTCAGGAGCAGGACTTAGCTCCTAGGGAAATAAAGACTCTAGTGGTTTTCTCAAGTGAAGAGTGTTCCTGATCTCACCAGCCTTGGTCAGGTGGGTGACAGGATGTCTAGTTACACAGCACATGTGCTAAGGTGTGACCAGCCCTGTTTCTAACTGAACTGGAACTCTGATATGCTAATATTTTTAATGACCAAAAATAGCTGTTCCGAGTACACTTAGTGCATGCTTTTATATATTGTCAACTTCTATGGACTCAGTGGTAGCATGTTTAATTTGTAGTAGTGGACATTCTCTGGTGTTGGAATGTACGGTGAATTGCTTGACTGACACTATTGTCTAGTCTGAAGAATAGGGGAAAAATCCTGATAGGGTCACATCTCAGTAGGGACTGAAGAGAAGCTCACTGTGTTAGGTGGGTGCTTATGCCAGTGTTTCCTGATCGTCTAGGCCTAGCAAATGGCACTTGAGAGTTGCAAGCATATTAACTGAGAATTTGCTTGCAGTGAGAGCAGTCTACAATTTTCATGGCTGAATGGAATAAAAAGTGTCCAATACACTGGAAGAAGCTTTTAGGACAGCACACAAAAAATGGTGCCTAAAACACGTGACCTTTGCAGAGTGACAATTTTGATGATACTTTTGCCTGCACTCAGGTCACTCCAGATCAGCTGCTCAATGTACAAATGGAAGACATATAAAATGAAAATGATACTGCTTTGTTTTTTCTGTGGTGAATTGGAGATTAACTGAAGCAGTCCAGCTAATTCTAACTGCATTGTTTTCAGATGGGACACTGCCAGCCAGAAGGAACAGGCGCGTGTTTGGAGACAGGCAGAGCTGCCTTCGTCCGTTTACAGAAGATGATGCATTAGATCCTAATGATTCAGATATAGATCCAGGTATTGCTGGGGATCAAGCCTGTGTGCATTTTGTGAACACGTGTAAATAATGCAGATCATAACCCTGAGTGGGTTATGAGTGAGAGCAGCTGTTGAAGCTGTCACCCTATGTCTCCAACACAGAAGCACCCTGAGAACATTTCTGTGAGCTTTTGAATGAGGGTCATTTCTTCTTGCTAGCAGAATCCAGGGAGACAGACCTCCTCAGTGGCATGGATGGGAAAGGCTCCTACCAGATGAAGGGCTGGAAGCTCACCCAGCAGCAGTTCATGGCGTTGTTGTGGAAGAGGCTGCTTATTGCCAAGAGAAGCCGGAAGGGCTTCTTTGCTCAGGTAGGAGCACCCAGTGTGCAGGGGCCCTCAGCAGGGACTGTTAGGGACCATGAATTGTATTCATATTTGAACATGGGCAGAAAACCTCAAGAGAATACAGATGAGCAAAACTGGTCTTCACTGCACCTCTGAGCAAACTGGAGCCTGTGTAAGAAATAAAGTGGTAACAGTATTCTTGCAAAGCAAGGATACCAAGGTTCAACTCCAACTTTGACCTTGAAAGTAGCATTTGCAGGCTGAGTCATCTGCATCCCAAGTGAGTGCCCTGACAGAATGCCAGGATAGGTCTTGCATTGATGTTCAGTAATGCTCTGGTGTAAATAGCAAAGACCTTCCTGGGAAACTGAAAAAATTTTGATCTATTTAGTGACTCGTGTAACTCTTGATGCCTCTGTAACCATTCACTTTAAAAAGGACTTGCTCTTCCCTTGCAATTTCAGATTGTGCTGCCAGCTGTCTTTGTGTGTATTGCTCTCATGTTCAGCCTCATTGTTCCTCCCTTTGGGAAGTATCCCAGCCTGGAATTACAGCCCTGGATGTATGACGAGCAGTACACTTTTATTAGGTATGTTTCTTGTGTCTTAGAAATGGTGGTAAATCCTACAATTCTTTTCTTTTCTGCAAATGTGAGTTACTGAGTTCCTTGCTGGGTTGTTTAAATTTGTTTTTCTGTGCTTAGCTCAGAAGCACATTTTAGTAGTCCTGGTATTTATTTGTTTGTCTATCTTTAAATGCCACCTCTAACTACTGGTTAGTGCCATGACTTGAGTAATACTATGCACAAAGACCAGGACTGTGTGTGCTTCTAGGCCAACTGTTTTTGTGAGGAAAATCTCCACCTGTATCCTTTTCCCGAGTTCTTCCACTGTACTCTCAGCCTTTCTCAGCTGCTGCTTTTCCTGTGTACCTGTTGTCCTACTGACCTAGTGGTGTTTTTCTGCTGTACCCATAGCAATGACGCTCCAGAAGATGCAGGTACTCAGGAGCTTTTGGATGCCCTTCTCAATAAGCCTGGTTTTGGGACACGCTGTATGCAAGGTCACTCCATCCCGTAAGTAGAACTCTGGGCTGGGAAGAAGCCCAGCCCCAGCTTCTAGTCACCTGCAGATTTAGCCAGCTTTAAGAAATTATAGTCATGCATGACCAGAGCAGCATTTAAGCCAAAAGATTTGCAATTACCTTTACTTTTTGTGCTGAGGACTTCCTAAAACGTTGCCAACCCTCAGCATGGTGAGTGAGTGAGCTTTGAGTGCAAGTCTTTACTGACAGAGATGGAAAGGAGACAGTAGTCTCAAACTACTCTTTGGTCCTGAACATGGAAAAGGACCTAGTCATGTTGCTGGATGTTACTGATTGTAGCTATTCCCATTCCACAATCCTCTGTTTCTAGCTACACTGTAAAACTAGGTTAGCACCCCAACACCAGCAGAAGCAGTGGAGAGCCAGACAATGTTGGCCTTCTTTCCTAGCTCTAGCACTGACTTGCTCCATGGCCTTGAACAAATCACCGAAGACTCAGGACATGACTGCAAAAGGAGTGCACAGAGTCCAGAGTAGTTTGTCTCTAGCCTGGAAGAACTATGGCTCATGTTCACACGATGAGCAGGAGAGGGGCAAGGCATGCTATGTGCTGGCTAGTGGTGGAAAGTAATCCATATCCTGCAGAACAGACATGGCAGGGTTACTCCACCCTTGGGGTATCCACTGATGTTGCTGTGGGAAAGAGCAGTATTTTGGTGCCCAAAGGCAGAAATGCCATCCAAGAAATTGCTGTCTGCAGTGATCTTAGAATCCTAGAATGTTTGAGTTGGAAGAGACCCATAAGGATTGTCGAATCCAACTCCTAGCTCCTCACAGAGCTACTTAAAACTAAACCATATGACTAAGAACACCATCCAGGCCCTTCTTGAACTCTGGACACTGTCTGTGCTGGAACTGACTGAAATAAAGCACTCTTGTGCTGCAGAGTGAATGAGAAGAGGGAAGTGTCTGGCACTATGCAGTGTTGACTAAGCTCAATCTTTTTGTCACTAGGACCTATTAGAAGCTGCAGAGCCTCATCTATTGCCCTGAGCTGTTTGTTCTACTGAGGTTAGGCTCATCTGAAAAACAGTGTGCCTCTTCTGGGGACTATGATGGCTGTTATTTGAATGTCTTGTAAGCAAATGCCATCACAGTTGCTTTTAAAAACTGCATTTGCCTTGCCTCTTTGCTGACACAGAGACACTCCTTGCACTGTGGGTCAGACAGAATGGACCACGACTTCAGTCCCAGACTCAGTCCTGCACATCATTTTGAAAGGCAACTGGAGCATGGAGAACCCTTCCCCCTCTTGCGAGTGCAGCAATGAGAAGATCAAGAAGATGCTGCCTGTGTGTCCTCCTGGTGCAGGCGGGCTGCCACCCCCACAGGTAAGAAGGAACTCAGTGGTGCTGCAATGAAGGATACTCCTGGAGAGCAGAGTGGCTGGGTGTGATGCTTGTGTGTGCAGCACTGCACACAGTTTGATCTGCATCTGCATTTTGTGATGGATATTTGTTGTCTGTCTTTTCCCCACTGATGACAGCGTGAGCAAGACACTGCTGACATCCTCCAGAATCTAACAGGCCGCAATATATCAGACTACCTAGTCAAGACCTACACACAGATCATTGGGAAGAGGTAGCTATTGAACACATTCTCTCAATTCCCACCCCACTAAATGCTGTATGGGGGTGCTGCACATACTGGGCAACCCAAACTCTTCAGCAGTGGGCCAGACCCACTTATCTCCTGGGACTGCCCTGATCCACAGCTCAGGTGATGTTTCTGCATTATTAGTGATGCTACGACAGTTTTGAGAAGGATGTGCTGAGCCTTGTAGGCACAGTATGGGGACAATCTAGGCACCAACCCAACCCTAGGGATTACATCAAAGGAGTGGTGGGATATAATGCCACATGTGAGAGGCTATTGCACTCTTTTCCCTGGCCATGTGTCTGCAGCACTGTTAAGGTCTCTCTCCTCTTATTCAATGTATTATACCTTGGTTTTCTTTTCTGTTTCTGCAGCTTAAAGAATAAGATCTGGGTGAATGAGTTCAGGTGAGTCACTGCCTTTTCTCTACATATGTCCACTAGTCTTTAAATAATGTATTAAGAAGGACAGACCCACCTTGCATTGCAGTTTATTTTGTACGACTCTTAACTGCCAAATGCTGAAGGATCATGTTTAAGGATAAACCAAGACTGTGAAAGAATTGTCTTATGCAAAAAGCAATATTGGCTTGAAAACATTTGCAGGACCAGCCTACTGATACTGCATCCTGGGAAGTGCTGTTTTTCTGAGGAAGGGAAGCAGGGAGATGTCTTGTTTCACTTGCGCTGGCAGCAGAGGATAGCTGTGTTCATTAAATGTTATAGTGTGCTGAGCAATCATATGATTTAACCCCAGAAACAAGGAGTAGGAGATGTGATGGCTAAGCAGCAGAGTATCAGAAGATCAAATTGTGGATATGCTTGCTTTGGATGTAGTCCAGGAAAAGGAAGCATCTGGGAAGGGGAGTGTCATTGTACGGAGGTCAGTGAGTAGTCAGGTCATAGCATCACTTTCTATCTGAACTTCCAGGTATGGTGGCTTTTCCTTGGGAGCCAGCAGTTCCCTTATGCTTCCTCCAAGCCACGAAGTCACTGATGCCATTAAACGCGTGAAGAAAATCTTGGAGCTAGCGCAGGTGAGCAGCTGTCCCCCATAAACCCAGGGTGTGCTAATGTTGGAGTCCTCTGATTTGGGAGATGACTCGGAAGCCATAAAATGGGGAACGTGTATGTTAACTGTGTCCAGTGGCTTCTTCCCATTGCCTATGATCTGGGGTCTCCAAAGCTGGGAACAGTAGAGAGCTTAAGAACAAGCTCAGCTGAGGCTTACACAGCCCACGTTGTTGGCATCGGCTCTGACTAACTCCAATTGCAAGCCAGAGGGGATTACAGACATCTCTGAGTGTTTTGTGGCAGGACAGGATAGGCTGTATCAGGGAATGAACAAAACCTCAGCTGAGCCCTTCTGTGCTGAGTCTGCCTTAGCTCAGAAGAGATTTTGGGCCACTGCTTTCTTCTAAGACTGCCTGCGGGCTGTGATGTCTCTGAAGGTGGCCTCCAACCCTGGTTAGTACTTAACTGCCAGGGAAAAAAGCAGGCCTAAGGCTGACCTCTCTTACCAGTGGAACTGTGGAAGGGAAGGGGTAAGGGAAGCTGCAGTTTCTCAGCCTTCTTACCACCTCTGACTTAGTGGATGCAGAATGGGAAGAAAACTGTCAGAACTGTGGAAAAGTGCGACCCCACTAGACTCCAGGATGTGAATAACAATACTCTGAGGGGTGTCTTTGATTTTTGCAGGGAAGTTCTGCAGATCGGTTTCTTAACAGCTTGTCAAGTTTCATGAAAGGCCTGGATGCAAAGAATAACGTGAAGGTAAAATAACTAGTCTTCACTGTGCCTGCTATTTGAAGCTCTGGTAACCTGGGGTTATACTTAGTTAGCAAGTCCCAGCAATTTGCCTTGCACAACTGTGCAGGCCAGAGCTCTCTGTGTTTGCTAGTGGAGCAAATGCAGCTTGTATTCTTCTGTGGGTTTCCCAGAAAATCTGTTTTTCCTTTGGAGTCTAGGCCTAAGACCCAGAAGTTCGCTGCTGGGCTGGTGCTAGCTTCCAGCAGCCTCTTGTGGTGTCTGATCACACTATAGGTTCTGTGGCTGAGCAAACTAGCTAGAAGGATGTGGAAAGAAATGATAAAGTCCTTAACAGGGGAAGGGATGTTCTGCAGGACTCAGGAGTTGATGTCTCTGGTGTTTTTCTGATGCTGATGTGGTCTCTTGCAGGTGTGGTTCAACAACAAGGGCTGGCATGCCATTGCCTCCTTCCTGAATGTGATCAACAATGCTATCCTTCGGGCCAACCTGCAGCAGGGCAAAAACCCAAGTGCTTATGGGATCACTGCCTTCAATCACCCACTCAACCTCACCAAGCAACAGCTCTCTGAAGTGGCATTGTAAGTCTTGACACGAATGTGGATGGTTTGGGCTCCTCAGGTGCTGTTTACTGAAAACAAATAACATGGGAGGTTTTAGCTTCACTGGTAGATACTCAACAGCCTGTAGCATTTAGGCTTTCAAATGCTGGCCTTGTATTCAGTGATCTGGGCAGGTGGCAACATAGCTGTTGAACAGTAACTGTTGAACTGCACTGGTGTGTAAGCTTTCTATGTCTCAGTCCCTGGAAGGTGCAGTTTCAAAGAAGTACTGTAATGTTAAGACCTTCTGCTGCTTGGGAAATTCCTCTCAGCCATATCCAGAAAGGAGGCTCACTATGGATATGGTCATTCTTTTGCCCCAAGGTGCCACTGTTTGATTAGTAACCATTAATAGATCCTATTCAGTTTTACCCACTGTCTCAGCCTGGGGGGAAATGCACAGGGCTCACTGCAGTGAAGCATTGACTTGTGCACTATTACCACAGCCAGAGTTGAGGACTCGTAAGCTGTCTGAAGATACATCCTTCAGATCTAAGAACAGTGGCAGATAACAGTTGGATACCTCTGACCTTTGAAACTATTATGCTGAGGTAACCAGCAGATAAGATTGTGGTGCTAGCTTTAAGATGCCAACAGGCTCGTGTATGTTCCCTTTGTTACATGGCTGAAAAAAAACCATGCAGTGAAGACAGCCTGATGTGGTCATCCTTCACCCTTCCAGACAAAGCAGAAGGAGAAACGGTTTTTGCACTGCCCTGCATGAACTGCCTCATTTTATCTCAAAGAGGCAACACCAGCAGAGAAATACTTTTCTTTCTTCATTTTTTTGTCCAGGATGACCACTTCTGTGGATGTCCTAGTCTCCATCTGTGTGATCTTCGCCATGTCCTTTGTTCCTGCCAGCTTTGTGGTCTTCCTTATCCAGGAACGTGTCAGCAAGGCTAAGCACTTGCAATTCATCAGTGGTGTGAAGCCTGTGATCTACTGGCTGGCCAACTTTGTCTGGGATATGGTAAGGGCAGTCTGACTGTACTAAACTGTCCTCCATTTTGTGTTTGCAGGATGTTTGTTGCATTGAAGTGCAAAGTATAGTTGAGACCAGTGGGCACCACATAAATTCAGTGAATAACAACTGTGCCTGTGACTTTTGTGTTTGCTCCTTTGGGGCAATGGTTCACCTCAGTGAGTCAGGGAATACTGAACAAAGGATGGAAGGGCAACCATAAACTCAGTCATCAGCATTTATTATGCCACTTTAAGATATCTGCCCCAGAATGTTTGCTTGTGTAGCCCCATGTTCTGCTCTGTTCAAAACAGATTTTTTTTTTTATACCTGTGGTTTCCAGAAACTCTAAGAGTCTACTGATTACTTTGAGAGGGACCAAGGATTGTAAATTTTGCATTGAAGTTCACACATACGACACCCCTAGGACTCTGCCCTTGGAAACAGCTTTGGGAACAGAATAATTTTGAAAAACTATTGGTTCAGAGCAGATAGACTCCTTTCATTTTTTTGTCATCTGAAAACAAATCTAAAGCCATATTTTCCACCTTCCAGTGCAACTACATTGTTCCAGCCACTCTAGTCATCATCATCTTCATCTGCTTCCAGCAGAAGTCCTATGTATCCTCATCCAACTTGCCTGTGCTGGCTCTCCTTCTGTTTCTTTATGGGTAAGGGATTTCTCAAACAGAAAGATGACTGGGGAAGGCTCTTAGACTTGGGAGGTGCTTACCTAATATTGCTGCCTTTCCTCTTGCCAGGTGGTCCATCACCCCTCTCATGTATCCAGCCTCCTTCGTGTTTAAAATCCCCAGCACAGCATATGTTGTGCTGACCAGTGTGAACCTCTTCATTGGCATCAACGGTAGTGTGGCCACCTTTGTCCTGGAGCTCTTCACCAACAACGTACGTTTCCTCAGAAGTTACTCAGTGCTATGTGCTGCTGCAAGCTAATCCCATGTTGATGCCAAGTTGCCTTTAGCAGTCAGTTCTTCAGAAGGGCTAGCTTCTGCCAGCCTGTACCCATTAGCTACTGCAGCAGTTTAAACACAGATTCTTATGGGAGTGGGTTAAAGCCCACTTCAGCAATGTTCACAGTAGAGTTAAGGGGGGAAGGGACCTCCTGAGACTATCTAGTCCAATTTCTGAGCAGGGTCAACTAGAGCAGGTCACTCAGGGCCATCAGGTTTTGAATGTTTCCGGAGATGGAGGCTCCACGGTCTCTCTGGGCCACTTCCTCTCATGTGTGTAGGCAATGCAAGATATCTTAGCAGGCCCTATTTATTCCCCATTGGTGTGAAGTGTTCCTTGTAGGCTGAGGTTGAGGAGACCCTCTGGGAGTTATCTGTTGATTGTACCACTGCCTATAGGCATAACTCATTGACGATGGTAATTTTTGGTACAAGGCCTGTTGTAGCTCAGTAAAAACATGTACATGCTTGAAGATAAGTGGCTGGCAGAACAGGAACCTCTCTTCAGGCTGCTGTCAGTCCAACCTGTGAGCAACAACAACTGGAATATCACAAACAAAAAGTATTAGAGCCTCCAGTATAGGGTAGGAAGGGACTGCCCACAGACACTGAGATAACCAGTGAGGCACAGCTTTCCTGTTTCCTCAACCCATAGCCTTTCTGCATGTTACTGTTTGCAGACACTGCATTTTAGACTCTTTTGGAGGAATCTGTATTTTGGTACAGCTCACTTCTATGAATAGTATTTTGAGCAACACAACATCACTGTCCCGAGGGGCCATGGCACTGGTTCTTGGAAGAGTGTTTCTAATCCTTGAATTTTTTATGGGATTGCATTGTTGGTTGAGGGAGAAGTCAATCACAACGTGGGTCACACTTGGCAGGTGGTGGCTGCTTTCTGCTGAGATGGCTAACTGTTGCTTCATTTTCTTTTAGCAGAAGCTGAACAACATCAATGATATCCTGAAATCAGTTTTCCTCATCTTCCCCCACTTCTGCCTGGGGCGAGGACTCATTGACATGGTGAAAAACCAGGCCATGGCTGATGCTCTGGAGAGGTTTGGTAAGTGAAATTGTGTTATCATAGTGACAGTGGCCTTAACTGAATAGGAAATGCTCAAGTTTGCTCCTCTGACTTTTCAAGAATTGGAAGTGCACAATTTGCAGCACAGATATAATCAAACCTGGCAAGCCTACACAGTTGTCCTCCAGGTCAGAACAAGGACTGAAGAAGGCCTGGCAGATAGATCCCCAGAGTTTTTAGTTATTAGGGGCATTAAATAAAAATGCATAAAGCCAACAATATGGAGAGGATCATGAGGCCAAACGTATGGAGTGGCTGAGATTCTGGAAAGCTGGAATTTTTTTTCTGGGATGTGGATGCCAGGCCTGAGACACAGCCTTCCTGTGCTTCACTAACCTTTCAGGAAGCTGGGCCAGCTCTTCATTGGCAGATTGAATTCTCTGGGCCCAACTCCCAACTTTGCTGCAGTTAGAAATGTGCACACAGCCACAATTGACTTCTTGTGTGGTCTATCACTTCCCTCCTCCCACTGGCTGCTGTCCAGTTGCCCCTGGGTCCCAACGTTGATGAGCTTTGCAGGAAGAAATGCTAGCCTGCTTCTGTTGCTCTGGAAAGGTGACTGTGCTCTTCATCTCATTTTGGCAGGAGAAAATCGTTTTGTGTCCCCAATGTCATGGGACCTGGTGGGAAGGAACCTCTTTGCCATGGCAGTAGAGGGTGCTGTCTTTTTCCTTATCACAGTGCTCATCCAGTATAGATTCTTCATCAAATCCAGGTAGGTTATCAGCTGCGCTTCACCACTGCAGGCAGAGGAAGTTTACATTGGTGTCCCCTGTGAAGTGGGGAGAATATTCACTATAGGGAATCCCTGTCATCTTCTGTTAAAGCTTTATCATGTTGTTCTCTCCAGGCCCGTGTATGCCAAGCTGCCTCCTGTGAACGATGAAGATGAGGATGTAACAAGAGAGAGACAGAGGATAATTAGCGGAGGAGGACAAAGTGACATCTTGGAAATCAAGGAGCTTACCAAGGTGACAAAAAAAGTTCTATGTTCCTAAGATTTGTTGGCACAAAAGCATGCAGTTCACCAGAAGTCTCATTGAGAGGAATCCTCTAGTAGAGGAGCGTGTTTGGCACATTGAATATGTACACCTCCAGTTACAGTTCTCTTTGACATTGTCCTTATTCTTTTTCTTATGCTTTCAGATTTACAGAATGAAGCGAAAGCCAGCAGTTGATAGGATCTGCGTTGGAATCCCCCCTGGAGAGGTGAGCTTATCCCTCAAATTCATTGCTTTACTGTTAATGTGGTATTTAAGAGCAACAGAGAGCAAAGGGTAAAGTAAGATCAGAAATGGATGATGTTCAGATTACATCTAATGAAACTGCCTGGAGGTTGAAGCAGTTTCTGATTCTGTGTGTCTCTGTCTTTGAAGGAGGTACTGAACTCTGTCTGGGACCAAAGTCCAAAGCTTGACACAAAGTAGTGCTGTGGTACTTGCACTTGTCACTGCACCAGGGTGACACCAGAGTTCATTCATTTTACCAACCTAAATGCAAAAAACGTACTCTCTTTAGCTGTCCTGAGAGTCAATATTGCTCCTTCTATCTTGTCGTTGCTGAAGGTAATGTAGCTGAATCCTGTTCTCAGACACAGTGTGCTCATCTGCTCTTTTGTATCCCCAGTGCTTTGGACTCCTGGGAGTAAATGGTGCTGGCAAGTCATCCACTTTTAAGATGCTTACTGGTGATACAGATGTGACAGGAGGAGAAGCTTTCCTCAAAGGAAACAGGTGAAAGACCATGCATCTCTCTTCTTTGTGTCAAAGCAGTGCCTTTGCTGTTTCCTCCTCCAGCATTCTCGACTTTTGTTCTGCTTCCAGCGAGTCTAAACTTCACCTCACTTTTCCCTTTTTCAACTCTGGCATCTATTTCAGCTCTTTGCCAAGTCTGATAAAGTACTTAAGTGGCTTAGGAAAATGGATTTAGTCTGGTAGTCACTTTTGAATACCTGCCCTCTTGTGTTGAATATCATATTTAACAAAAAAGAAAGGGGGAGTGGGGAGAGAGAAAAATTAATTTGGCCAAGACAGACTTCTAGGATTCTGTATTTTTCTTAGTTCGGTACTTCCCACTTGTTTCACTTTCAGCACCTAAAACAGCAGTGTGTACTTGAGAAATCCTTAGAAAGTTTGTTTGGGTTTTTTTTGTGGTTACAGCATCCTGTCCAACATCCAGGAAGTCCATCAGAACATGGGCTACTGCCCACAGTTTGATGCTGTTAACGATCTGATGACAGGGCGAGAGCATTTGGAGTTCTTCGCACTCCTGAGAGGTGTTCCAGAGAAAGAAGTCTGCAAGGTAAATGAAACGCCATAGGACCCACCCCAGTGACCTGCTTGCATGCACCCTCCTTGCACAAATGTGATGCCATGATGTTTTGAAGCTGCTTGAAAATACTGTATGTTGAAATCTGCCCCATATTCCTTCCAAGGCAAATCAAAGGTGCTGTGGTTTTTCAGCACTGCTTAGAAAAGTGGATTAAATGGATGGGCAGATTCTTGTGAGCCCAGCATTCCCACAGTGGACGGTCTTCTTCATTGAATGACTTCTTTCCTTTAAGAGTCTGAGGGCTGTGGAGCTGCAGGTCATGCAGAATCTCGCCTGCTGCAAGAGTTAATTCTTCTGAGTCCCAGGAAGCAAGCACTTTACAGCTTTACAGCAGCTTCACACATGCTGTTACATCTTTCTTGTTGATCATTGAAGTGCTGCTATTTCATCATTCAGACATGGGGTTACATTGACAGTCTTTAAGCAGTTAAGGGCAGCTGCCGTCACAATACAGCACCCTTGTCAGTGCTGTTTCCATGAGTTAAGAGTCCTGGGTGCTGCAAAACAAGAACTGCTGTAAGGTAAGAAGATGGCATCTGTACCCAGTGCTTTAGATAGGGCTAGATCTGGTACCTAGGATATGTCCAGGTATACTGCTTGAATCCCTCTTTGAGAGTAGTGATGGCAGAAAACTGCAAGCTCCTTTGAAGGTTGCTGCTAAGTTCCTCCATGTGATGTTTCCATCAGCCCCATACAAAAAGGTACCCAGTTCTGGGTGTGATCTGCATAGTCCCTGAATCTCCTCCCCCAAACACTTTTTTAGTCCCTGGGGCAGGCTATTGGCACCAGTAGCAATACTCAAGGGTAACAAATCACATCCTCCTCATTCATCTGAAGGATTGCAACACCCCACAGTAGGACTGCTGTCAGTAGTGAATGTCCCTGCTGCAAGCCAACAGCAACTTGTAAGCTAGCAGAAGCTGGTGCTGCTAAGAGCCCTACACCAGCGCTTGACATGGCTCAGTTGATGCTGAACTCATGCTCACTGGCTAATAAGCTGCAGCCATTTGGTTTTCTGGCCTCTCAGGGACAGGATTGCCTATATCCTCATCCTGATATAAACAGAGTATTTTAAAACCTTCATCTGTGCTACTTTAGGTCCTCAGATAAGTGGCCATTCCACAAAATATTATTAAAGCCAGCACTCAGAAGGAAACTCTCATTGTGCAGATGTTGCTGTGCTCGATTGAAGATGGTTTTGTGCTTTCTCTTGCAGGTTGGTGAATGGGCGATTCGGAAACTGGGCCTTGTGAAATATGGAGAAAAATATGCTGGGAATTACAGTGGAGGGAACAGGCGCAAGCTCTCCACAGCCATTGCCCTCATTGGAGGGCCACCTGTGGTGTTTCTGGTGAGTCTACAACCTTTGCTTCTCTGGAAAACAAAGATCAGGTTGAAACGATGACTTTATATTTCACCAACAAGTAGTGTTTAAATACATGATTAGTCACTTAAACATGAGCTGAAAACATGTGGAAATGAAGATTCCCTATTTAAAAGTAGGTGCAAGCTACAGTAATGGACCTCCAGGCTTCTCTTTCTGAAGAATGACTGGAAAAGTGGGAGTCTTGAACATGATGCCAAGCTGCCAGCTGTGTAGCTTCTTCACTACCTTAGTACTGCTGCAAAGATTTCTAGACCTACAAAAAATTTAAGACCTTCCTGTGTGACACAAGGAAATCTTAACTGTGCAGTGTAAGATCTGTGTTTTTAACATGTTGAAGGAAGAGTGGAAATCAATGTTTTAGGCTTCTTTAGATTAAAACTGAGGACAAGTCTTAGGACTACTAAAGTGCATAGTACAGGAGAAAGCAGTCTAGTGCTTTGTTTAAACAAGCTAATTGACTTTAATTGGTTTCAGAACTAATTATTGCAGCATGTTACAATTGCAGTTAAAAAAAGTACTTCTCAGTTCTGAAAAAGATGTTTGCTTATTTAAAATGTGGGGCATAAACTGTTTTCTCATTTTGGAAAATGAGTCAAACTTGCTTATTGTCAGTGTTTTCAGTATGCATAATCATAATGGACAGGTCGTCAGAGATGAGGTATTTGTTGGCAGGAATGCAACAGCATAACCTGTTTTTTGCAGGATGAGCCAACAACAGGGATGGATCCCAAAGCACGTCGTTTCTTGTGGAACTGTGCTCTGAGTGTAATAAAAGAGGGGAGATCAGTGGTGCTCACATCTCACAGGCAAGTAGCAGCCCAGTTGTATCATACCTTGGCTTTTGCATCTACCAGGGCTGGATGCTAAACTCTGCTTGGCTGCTCTGCCCTCCACTGCTACTTGTGGTGCTAATGAAGTTACTTCTGCCTACAGCATGGAAGAATGCGAAGCTCTCTGCACTCGAATGGCGATAATGGTCAACGGGCGATTCAGGTGTCTGGGCAGCGTCCAACATCTAAAGAACAGGTACCTATTTTCACTTACACCATAGAGTTGTCTGCATTTATAAGAGGATAAGTCAGATGTAATTTCTCGTGCAGCTTTCATTTTGGTACTTTGACTAGGCTGCCGGATTTCAAGATTTTCAACTTGCGTTTCAGAGGCTCTTAACCTCTGTGCTGGCCTTCTTGTTTACAGGTTTGGAGATGGCTACACCATAGTAGTGAGAATTGCAGGGGCAAACCCAGACCTGAAGCCTGTTGAGGAGTTTTTTGGCCATGCCTTCCCTGGAAGTGTCCTGAAGGAAAAGCATCGGAATATGCTGCAGTACCAGCTTCCTTCTTCACCATCCTCTCTGGCCAGAATATTCAGTATTCTGTCCCAGAACAAAAAAAGACTCCACATAGAAGACTACTCCGTTTCTCAGACCACACTTGACCAAGTAAGTTTTTACTGACATCTCTGCCAGAAGCTTCTTTGTGCAGTGGTAGGGATAAATCCACCAATTTGATCTGCCTTTTAAGGGCATTTCAGCAACACAAGAGTACTGAATGTCAGGACTAGTGTATATCCCAGGAGGCCTAGTGTATAAAATTCCCCAAATTAATGAAAATCCACGGTGATGTATGACACAGCCTTTCTTCTTGTAGGTTTTTGTAAATTTTGCTAAGGACCAAAGCGACGATGACCACCCTAAGGACCTGTCATTGCACAAAAACCAGACTGTGGTAGACATTGCGATACTTAATTCTTTCCTGCAAGATGAGAAGGTAAAAGAAAGTTGTGTGTGAGCCAATTTCAGCAAAGAAATGATGAGCAGAATGCAAACTTCCTTTTCCTGGGATAGGATACTCCCAAAGATGAAGCTAGAGGAAGATCAACTGGACACTCTACTGATAACCATTCAATGCAATGCAATTCAATGCAATGAAAACTAAATTCCTTTATAGGGGCAGTGCCTCCTGGAGTTGTCTTATACTGTTCTCAAGTGAAAGACTTGAACTTAGCTCATTACAGTATAACTCTGAAGCTGTGGTAAAGCACCCACCAGATGCTGTGGGCTTTCAACCATACTGTATCTTGTTCTTTACAGTATGTTTTTTCTAGGGTTGCAAAAATAGTTCATTGAAGAATCATGGCCAGTGATTATTTATAGACATTTTAGACATGCATGTCCTTTAAACATTCATGTCAGGAGTGGGAATTTCTTGGTGCTACATCCATTGCTGGCAATGAATGCTCCAAGACTGTGGGAAGAAAAGTCACCACCAGTGTTGTAGCCTTAGGTTCTGAAAACTTACCTGACCAGCTTCTTTTCCTAGACTGGTGTAGGTCAGTTGGTGACAAATCTGGGGCCACAAAGCAGTACTGTGCAGATGAGATGGCAAGAGATGAGCCATCTGATCCATACATCTCCATCAGTAAGTGGTGGTATGCAGAACTGTGAACGCTGCAAATGCACAGGATTGTCCCACCAGCATCATAACCAATAGCCTGCTCTGACTAGGTTTTTGTGTAGTTAAGTACTCTCCTGCTCCTTTGAGGTACTGCAGCAGCTGCATGAATACCTAGTAAGAGGGAAGTGGGTGAGAAGCAGACCTAGGGTTTGGACCACAGCAGCAAACTCAGTAGTTGTACAAGCTGCTAATGCCAAGAGCAAATTCTAAATCGTGAGCTGTCACTTAAGTGTGTAATACCTGCTCTTTAACCCCTGCTTTGCACCAGAAAGGTACTCATCATCTGAAGTTACTGCTTAGCTCAAGCATGTTGCCATTACTGTCTTCACCAGGTAAAACTAGAAATGAGATGTAGATGTTTGGGTTTTTTTAACAGTATTATTTATGACTTTAAATAGGTAGGTAGCATAATTAGGGATTGAAAGTGCTTTCGGTTGATCTTTGTAGCCACAGTATTTCTTTACGTTATGCCTACAATGCTATGCTCTCATTCTATCCATTCAATGATAGCTCCATTCATGATCTGACCAAGTTCCAGACTCTAGCAATCAGCTGCTATCTGCAATTTATGCAAGTTGTCCACTTAAAATTTTCCATTTTGGAAAGTGGTATAACCTTCGATTAATGTGTAAATTTCTGCTTCTGTTGTGCAGTGCAGTTTCAGTCATTAGGTGATCCCTATCTGGAGAATACACCCTTACTTTCCATGTGACAAACTGTTTCAGTAAAAATCCCCTTGAAGAACAAGGTAATTCAAAATAGTCAAAGTTTTTTTTCAATTTCAAAGTTTTCCAAAGCCAGAGTAACATGAGAAGGGGATATTATACAGTAAGAACAACCAATTCTGGACCATGTTGTGCAGCAGTCATGGGAGAGTATGCTTTCATTAACATTAACTTATGGGCCCCTCTGTCTTGGTTTTACATTCAGAAATAGGTTCAGTAATGTGGTTTGAATCCCACTGCATGTCCTGGGCTATTCTTGTATGTCATGCCCCTGCCTGAAATATCCATGCAGGTTCTGCACTAGTTCTTGATACCACTTCACCATGAATTGATCATGCACAATTTTCTTCTGTGAATGTCCAACAAACTGGCTGGATGAGCCTGAAGAAGGTTGATTATTTATTTCCAGATAGAAATAAAACTTGGTAACACTGACCAATTCATCATTTTTTAAAAACACAAACAGTTACGCATTTAGCACAATTTCCCAATCCCTGCTGTGTCCTGCCTTGGGATAAGGTAAGAGCTTACTACATGCTCTGCTGAAGTGCCTTTTTCATATTTTCTTTTATCTGTATAATACATTGCTAAGGGGATTGAGAAAGGAGTGTAATGGGGATTGGTATACCTCACTTAAAACATGCTTTGTTATGACATCATCACCCTTTGGGGATGCGTTACAGGGTGGTGATGAAGACACCAGATTTCCAGGTGCAGAAACAGCTATGACTTCTCTGTAACAGGCTGCAGATGTGTTACAGCATAATTGAAACAAGTAGCATGTGTTAAAGGCTTACCACTGCTAAAAATCACTATGACAAATCAGAATTAAGTCACCAAAGTGAAGGGCTTATTTTGCTCTGCACTGAACTAGTGCATGTAGAACTGTAAGTTCTAGGATTCAGATCTGGTCCTGAAAGGCATGTGGTTTTCTCTTTGTAACTGCTCATGTAAAGGATTAATTCAGCAGGAAACAACAATTGCATCACCATTGTCTTTTCTTAACCCACCAAAAGAAGAATCTTGATTCACATTGCCCTGTGACTGTCATGCAAAATCTATCTGTGACAAAATATTTCTGTAAACAACGTGGGTGGGGAAAAAAAATCACGTTAGAGTCACGTACAGCATATGAACCACTCTTGAGAATGAAACTGCACTGAGGAGTTAAATTATTTTAAACATTGACATGTTACATCCCTCTTTGTAGTACATTTGTTTCAGTAAGGAGTTGTATTTTCCCCATGGTTAAACCACCACTTTGTGCTTATCCTCCTCCTGGATTATAGTTGGTCCTTCATTCCAAGCACTTTATGCTATCTGTAATGGGATCTATTTTTGCACTGGAATATCTGTTAACTTTGCAAAAATCTAGAGAGATTTCACAACTGAAATTTCTAAGTTAAATCCTTAAATGGACATTTTTCATTAAAAGGAAAAAAAAAAAAGGAAGAAAGGCAAAAAAAAAAGTATATATATTTGTATTTCCTATTAACTGTTATGTGAAATGTTAAAAAGGCACTCTAATTGCCTTGTGTTAAGTGAAAAATAAAGCTGTTACGGCACCATTGGTCTTCATAGTGTCACTTTTGCATATGTTTAGAGGAATGATACTTAGAAGGTTCTGTCTTACCTACGTTTGTTTTGTTGTGAACTTCGAAGCATAATGTACAAGCATGTTCCAGTGCCTCTACAGATTAGTGTGGGGCACACACTCTTTGCATGTAAGTGAGGTAGTACAAGATTTGAATGGGAAGTGGTACTTTAAGTTGCTAATGTTTGTAAATAAAAAAAGTCTCCAGCAAGTCCTGAAGTGACTGATGTAACTGTCAAATCCAGTGGCAGAGCATAACAGTGTTATCTGGATGTTTAAATACCAAGTCAGGTACCTGTCTGAATATTTCCATTACAAAGATGCAGGAAGTTGCAGCTATTGATAATTGTTTCTGTCTTTTGCTTTGTCAATGAAAACAGGTAATGTTTGAATAGATATACTGTAAAATACTCTAGACTTATGTAATGTCAAATTAAAGGAAGATCACTCAAGTTAATACTCAGTTGATTTTTGAACAATAGTTTAGAAATGGAAGCAGATTAATGGCCAATTGTTCAAAGGAAAACTTATACTAAAATTTTACCTGCTACTGTCCACGGTCCCACTGTCAACCAGTTAAGTTCCAGAATCCAACCAATTCTTCAAGGTACACTCATGACAATTCATCCTGAGATAAGAAGCCAACTAAAATTTCCTGCAGTTGGTGTTTTAATCTAGTGTCCATCTGGTGCTTTGGCTAACATGCTTGATTTATCAGGCTCTTGAACAAACTTTGGAATAAAGCACACATCTAACATCCTGAGTATTCTTTACTTTCAGTGCTAGTGACAAGGAAAATAGTTCTACTAAAAAACGCCAACTATACTGTTTTTAATATACCTTTTTGTCTTTTTATTCCAGTAAAACACTAAAACTTTATTTTCCTTCACTTGTTGGGGTGGGGGTGCAAAGTCCTATTAGAATCATAGAACGGTCTGGGTTGGAAGGGACCTCTAAAGGTCATCTAGTCCAACTCCCCCTCCCCCTCCAGTAAGTAGGGGCATCCTCAACTAGATCAGGTTGCCCAGAGCCCTGTAGAACCTCACCTTGACTACCTCCAGGGAAAGGGCCCCAACCATCTCCTTGGGCAATCTGTACCCTTATGGTAAAGAATTAATTCTCCATGCCACCCATTTTTCAGCCCACGTAAGTTCCTCTTTTAACTACCATAATGCAACATTCTGAATCCCCTTGGTAGTGATGGTTTAATAGCCTTTTACACCTTAAAGAGTTGATTTACAAAATATAAGGTAGTATTCTCTGACATGATGCTTGTTCTACACTGAATGAAATGGCTTTCTTGGAGGGAGGAGAGTATGATGACGGGTTACAGAAGCTAGGACCTTTTATGTTCTCTCTGCTACAGTAGCTGGATTACATCCACTCACTTTGGACATAATTGCCAACAGCTGTTTTTTTTAGTGCTTTCCATGATATCTGAATGTACTTTACAGAAGCAATAAAGATGATTAGGCAGACTGCACAAAGATACTCAAGTATAAAAGCGAAACCAATTGCTCATTACATGTTAGTGATAATCCTGTGCTGTCAGTTAGTGACCTTTGAGTTGCAGAAGGGGGTGCTCTGTACCACTGTAAGCAAGATAGATGTTTGACTTCTCAGTCCATGTGTCCTCCGCCCATGCTCTAAAGCTACTACTCTCAGATCTGTTGCTGACAAAAATGCAAGACTTGCAAAATGCTGTACTTTGAGAGTGGGGTTTATCATTTCATAGTTAAAAGAGTAGGAGATTGATGTAAACACTAAAAATGTAGACCAGCTGTCACTGCATAGTTGAACAATAAGGGTTCACTAACTTCAGCACCCTAAAAAAACACTAAAATGCCTCTTGCAAAGCCTTATGTCTGTAATCCAGAGTTTTGACAAAGTGTTTTCGGAACAAAAAAGGAAAGGGCTGAAGTAAACTGTAGTAACATGAAGGGCCTGTCTCATGGCAGAATTCACTGGGAAATGCTACCTGATTAGCTCCACCTCAGCACCTTCTAGGTGCAATTCCAGTCCCACTAAGGGATTGCAGTACTCACGTAAAGCATCCCAGTAAGAAGTCTGATTAAAACACAAGTGGGTAACAGAGATGTGGGGACATTGCTTCTTAAATCCAAATGCAATTGGTGGTGTGGTTTAAGAGCTACCAGGTGAGCAGGTGGAAACTCAAACCCCCTAGGTGGGCAGGAACCTGATGCCCAGGTGGAATCTGACTCCAGGGGGAGACACCCTGACCCCAGGGGGTGGAAACTCGATTATGGGGGTGTCACTGGATCAGGTTATTCCCTCCCCTTTCCTTCCTCAATATAAGGGGAATTGCTGTTTTGCTCTCTCTTGCCCTTTGCCTCCCAGAGGGCTGCTGACCACGTGGCTGGGTGTGCCTCGTGGTCCTGGCTTACCTCCGTGGGTCGGGGCCCGCATGCCAGGGAATCCAGTGCCATCCTTGATCTGGTTCTGTATATATCTGTATTTATTCCTTTCCCCTATATCCCTGTACATCCTTTTTCCCTAAGTACCTTTTATTTTTTGTAAAAATTATTTTCTTAACCTCAAATTTCTGTTCAAATCTTTTGTTCATGCTTTTACTTCTCCTGCCTACCTTTTTCCTGCAAGGGGAAGTGGGAGGGGGAACTTTCTGTTCTGTGCGTTTGAGCCCTGGAAACCCAAATGGCCACAAATAGCCAAGATGTGATAATTGCAAGTCACCAAAGTACATTATGAAAATCACAGCAGCCCCTGAGTTGTAGGGCTGGAAGAGAGCAACACTGAGTTTGATAAGTGATCTAGCAACGTAGAAAAGTACCAAGAACTGAGGGGTTAAAACAAAAGACAGGGGAAGTGTGGTTTATGCCATAACTGACAGGGCTCTAGTTCTTTTTTCTGGGGACATAAGACTATCAGCATAAACTTCTATTTAGTAGTTGCTCTCAGGGTACAAAACCATACTGATGTCCATTGATAGTGATCAGAATTTTGTGTGTTTATTGCAAACTGAAGGAACAGCTTGGTTCATGAGGGTATGCCAGTCCATATGATGGCACTTGCTGACTTCTTTCTTTAAAAGGTTACTTCAGTGGCGAGCATGGCAAAGGGATCAGGAGCATATTTTCTTGTGAATCCAGGAATCTGACACTGTCCCGCACTAAAATGAAATTAAATTCTATTTTATTAAGATAGTCATTCAATGAGAAATAACAGTTTTGTTAGCATGCACGCAGTTAACACTGGTAAGTTCTCTTGATCAATCATCTCTTACCGGCTGCTACCACTCTGGCATCTTCATGGGCACTATGCCTTCCTGCTGCCCGGTGATCTGGACTCTCATTCCACCAAATCACATGGACTGAGAAAGTAAAAATTGAGTCAGCTGAATGCTGTTATGCTGCAGTATGACGTGTACTGTTAAGTCCTAGCAGTCTGCCTTCTCCAGGCAAGTAAGTGGTGGGATGAACTTTTGTTAAGCCTTTAAAGGGTTTGACTCTAACATCAGATCAGAGAGTCTTTCAAGATAGCATCAGGTTATCTTAAAGGCTGGCTTAAGCTTATAAGCAAATACAAAAAGCTGGGTTCAAGGACTGTTTACACAACTCTGGTGATCCACACCACTGTTTTCAGCAATCCAGCCAGCCAATCCTGATCCAGGACAAAGGCTTGCCCCTCTACCTCCGCCTCTTCCCATGCCAAAGTCTGTATTAGAAACTGAGTAGTACCTGTGTTAAGTAATCCATACTCTGTGTGGAAAATACCAATTAGCTTGGTATAGCCTGCACTAATATGAGTATTGATTGCAGCTTGGAATGCTTCACCCCATAATGCTGGCCCACCAGGCTTCATTCGGAAAGTAACCCATTCATATACTCCTGGAAGACAAGGCAAAGGAGACTTCAGGAAAGGAAATTGCTGTGCTGATTCCAAAGCAGCATGTCATGGTCGTGACGTATTTACTGTGAAACTGCCGCTTGGGGTCAGCAGAACATGAAACTGTCACATCATCACAGCAGGCACATCTCACATCTTCCAGGGGCTTACAAGATCACAGGTAAGCGGCAGCTTGCTAACTGGAGCGAGTTCAAGTGTAAATACAAGTACTGGAACCCTGAGGAACAGAAGGCTTCATACAAAGCCTAACTAGGCATTTTTCAGTGGTTCCTGGAAATCTTGAGAGATTTGGACTACTTTGCAGAAATACTCATATATGTGTTTATAGGATTTGGATGGCCAAGTGAACAATACAAGGTGGTCTTTCTGAGACTGGTGACATTTTCTGGCATTGAAGCAGTTTCTGACATTATAAACCCCTTTGCCCCCTTGCCAGGCAATTGATCTGTAGGCATAACCAACAGAGCAGCACTACCTTAGCATTTCTGCTCTGACAAACAACCTCCCTTATTTGTAGAGAAAAGGCATGATTTGCTGAAACACTCCAGTCCTGATACAAGACACATTATCAGTCTCCTTTCAGTTCGGGTGATCACTCTAGATCATAATTGCTGACATTTAAACAGAAGATACCATATGGCAATCAAACAATCAATGTTGGAAAAGACCTGTAAGATCATCAAGTCCAACCACCAACCCAATGCTACCATGCAAACTAAACTACATCCCAAAATGCCATGTCTACATGTTTTTGAAACACCTTTAGGTGGTGACTCCGCCACGTCCTTGGGCAGCCTGTTCCAATGCCTGACCACTCTTCCAGGAAAGAAATTTTTTCTAATGTCCAACTTAAACCACCCCTGCAACAACTTGAGGCTGTTTCCTATCATCCTATCGCTAGATACTTAGAGAATAGATCAGCCCCCACCTCGCTACAGCCTCCTTTAAAGTAGTTGTAAAGAGCAAGAAGGTCTCCCCTCAGCCTCCTTCTCTCCAGATTAAACAATTCCAGTTTGCTTAGATGCTCCTCATAAGACCTGTTCTCCAGACCCTTCAACAGCTTCACTGCTGTTCTCTGGACAAGCTCCAGCAACTTAAATATCCTTCTTGTAATGAGGGGCCCAAAACTGGACACCGTATTTTGGGGTCAGCTTCACCAGTGCTGAGTACATGACCACTTCCCTACTCCTGCTGGCCACACTATTAATAATACCAGCCAGGCTGCTGTTGGCCTCCTTGGCAACCTGGATACATAGAATTTAAGGACAGGACACCTACGCCTAATGTGTGATTGTTACAAAGTTTGTTTGACTTTCACATATCTTTAAAATTATGGATTTTTTTTTCCTTAAAACTACTATGTGAAAAAAGAAGTGACATTAAAGAAAGTGCTAAAAGAGCTCAGTGAAAGAGAGACAATCATTGTCTTTCAGTGTCACCAGGAAATGCACTCTCACTGATGGATGGACAAATTCACTCTGGGACGATTGCTCTTCGTGTCAGGACAGTTACGTTTAGGGTGAATAAGCATATAACAAACTGGTCTGAACCTAGGACGACAAGAATGGAAGGACTTCATGACTAAAAGAACGCCCTCAAGACTAAATGATGGAATGACAGTAATTAAGAGCAGTATCTAAAGGCAGTAAAAAACTGTCAGCCTTTGTAGAAAATGTCTTCTTATGGCTTCTTTACACAAACCAGAGACAGATTTCCACACAGATCAAAACATCACAGTGTTCCCTACATAGCCTGTGGCGATTTTAACACTAAAAACCAAACCTCTAGGAGAATTTAAATGCAAATGTAGGACCACTTTAGTGTAATGGACGTGATATAAAATCATGTAACCAATGATAAACAATCTCTTTACTATTTGTACTGTATATAAACTGCTATTGTTTGAGTTAACAGGGTACTGCATTTGTGATTTATCACCTAGCAGACGTTTCTGCAGAACTGAAATAAAGCAAGTAACTCAGTTGATCGGCTTCGCCATCAGGTAAAGAACCCTTTTTTTTTGGAGGCTAGACTCTGACTGCTACTACAGTATTTTGCACGTTCATTTAGGTAATTCACACACAAATCTTTACAATCTTAATGATCAGGGCTCTAAGTTATTGATGAAAGTAAGTGGAAAATCCTTCTTAAAAACTTTGTCCCTCATTAGTGTTCTGTCACTTTTTCACAAGAGTATACATACACAGACTTGTTACATAAAGGGTTATCAAATCACGTCATCGCTGGTTTAAACTTCAAACCATTTTTTGTTAGTATATCAGCATCAGTAACTTTAATCAGCAAAAGAAAAGGTAACTCACCCCCTTCTTTTGGAGGCTTCCCAAGTTGACACCAGGGAACCAGATAAGCAACCTCATTGTGCTGTTTTTCTATCAAGGGGAGAGCTGAGGAGATGAATTTTCCTTGCCAGTCTTTGTCATTGGCTAGCGCATGCCGAACTGCTGTTCTGTGGGCAAAATTATCTGTTAAGACAAAAAAGGAGAAAAAAAAAATCTACGAACCCACTAAATGTCACATCTGACTCAACCATAATGTGTAATAACAAGGAGGCAAGCTGCCCTTATGTTTGAAAGGAATATTTTTAAACAGCATGTTAGCTGAAAGCAGATGTGGTGAGTTTCCTGTAAATTACACAAGAAGTTTTGCTTTAGTTCTCAGATTTAAATGGTTTAAAGCCAACCCAAATCTTCCAAGAAAGTTTGTTACAAAGTCAAAATATATGTAAGGTTACATTACTCTTAAGAGAGATTTATGTATGACACTCAGAGGAACTTACTGGATGTGGCAACAGTTACCAAGGATAAGGAGACTTGGAGAAACCACAATGGATAAGTGAAGTGAAAAAGAAAATTCAGAAGGAATATTAGCCTATTGAGAAAAAATTGGGGGAAAAAATAATTTTGGCTTACATAAAATGACATTAAAATTACAAATGTAGAAGTAATGTTTGTTTGCAGTGCTACAGAAAAGTTATAAAAAGCCCAAAATTTACACAGTTTTTATTTTTCCTAATTAAAAACAAATTCACTGAATTAAGAGCATCTGAATTGCAGCTGGTTAGGCTGCGGTGGCATCTTAAGCATTATGTTTATGTAGACAGCTTTTAATAATGCAGGAGAAAAATCCAGCACCTGAGGATGGAAGAACCCTGAGAAATATCAGTATCTTGGGACTAAGAATAAAACACACCAATTCTTTTCAACTACTAAAATGATATAAGGAGGGGTTTGATGAATCAAGGAGCAGGGATGTCACACACATAAACACCATTTAAATTTTTTTTGTTTTGTTTTTATTTTAAAAAATTTCTCACAGATTATTAATAATTAGTTGTTTGTTTGTTTTTTTTTTAAAGCAGGAAAAAGAAAACAAAAAACAACCCCAAAAAATAAAAGGCAAGGCAAAAAAATTCTGAGAAGCAGGGTAATTTATTAACCATAAATGCACATGAACTCATAATATTCCAGTTGACAGATGGCTGGTCCTTTCACTCCTCCAGGACAAAAGGGGTGACTCTTCATTCTGAATAGGTACAGGGAACATTCCGAATTTCAATGAGCGAACTGAGGGTTTCAGAAAGTAAATTGGCTCAGCATATGGATAAACCCTGGACTGCAGCCTATATACAAAGAAATGATACCAGTGTGCCTTCCAGCCGCTCCATAACCCCAGTATCAAGTTCCCTCACGCTCCACAAGGTGCACAGACAGCCCACCAGTTTCTTGCATAATTGTAGCTTTTCTTGGTTCACCTGCACACCTGCCAGGCCAGCAATGACTCCAGCACCATAAAAAGTTGATTATGCTGCAACCCTGCCTGTTGCTACATTGGCAGAAACAGCAACTAAATGCTCCATATGTTTGGGAAGTTAGAGCTGGCAGAGTGACTTCTCATCTCAGCACAGTCCAGTTGCAGGAGTTAACGCATGCAAACCGTGCTCATTGCTTTAGGGGCGTCACTGTTAATTGAACTAAAAATTGAGAATAATTCTACATGCGTTACAGTTTTAAGCTACACTTAAATTGTAAATACAAATTAGATTCTTCCAGAGAATTCAGTCCAGGGGCTGGATGATTATTTCTCTTTTTTTTTTTTTTTTTTTCCTAAGGGGCTGAGCAAGTAATAGAGGTAAGTTTATTTCATTTCATTGGCTCTGCAAATTCCTACATAGTTTAGGAACACAGAGTTTTATGTCGTCTTCTTTTCCTTTCCAGGCTGCCCCTTTTGCTTTGCTTCTGGCTGCCTTATCTTCGACCTTGCATGCAGACTATCATCTGTTTTGACTGTATAAGGTACAGGAGGAAGGGACAGAGAGAGAGAGAGAGTGGGATGGCTGTTAATATAGCCCTCTGGGCTGCCCAGCAGGGTGTGAGTCTGTACAGGGGGGTATTTCTGATGTTGTTGAAATATGAATATATGTAAATATGCCTTGTATATGTTTATTGCCTTTTATATTTAGTCCACTTTTTGTAAATATAATTTCATTTTGATTCCAAGGTTCTGAGTTAGTGTGGTAAACTTACTCTGGGGGTAAATTTCCGATTTGTTGGGATGCAAATCCAACCCACAACAACATGTATATAAACACACAGAGTGCATATAGAATGTCTGGAGTTATAGGCATTATCTTATTAAGGAGTTTACAAACTCTTTTCCATCCGTTTTGAAATTCTGAAGAAATTCCTGGTCAAGGAGCTGGCTCGGAGTTAAAAATGCCACAAATAAAACACTTCGCCACAGTTCCTCTATTATACTTGTTTTGAGCAGAGATCATGGTTAGAGACTTAACTCGCTCATCCCAGCACGTCGAACTTTTCCTGACATGTTCTCCAGCGCTCTTTACAGCAAGTAGTAAAGGAACAAACGTCTTTGGAACCCTTCCTTTAAGTAAGAGCAACTAATAAAAGCTGGGTAAGCATTCTGCTTGCCTTCTTGCCTGAGGGACAGGAAGCACAGAGAAAGCAGAGCAGTGCAAAGGGATGCTGAGCATACCGTATTTCCAAACATGGACCACCTTATTCATCGCTCCCAACTCTGCAGACCAGAATCCCACCAGCTCTGAGTGAGCTGTGCGAAGGTGAAAGTACTTGTTGACCACTTCCACAAAGTCCTTCATTTTTGATGGCTTAATATCATATGTGCGAATTTCATAGAAAATGCTATTGTTTTGTCTGGGTCCTGTAGCAAGGGATGCAAGTACCTGAGAAAAAACATTGAGAAAAATAACCAAAACTAATTCTTAAGCCTGAAAATTGCCTTCTGTCTAATTTATAGGCCTTTTATTAAAACAGTAAGATGCTATAGATGGAGGGTTTTACTGGGGGCTGGGAGAGAGGAGGGTACTTTGTGATCTCCACTACACTCCTTTGGAAAAAGCGCCCACATGCATGATTTGCTGCAACGCTTTTCGGCAGTGCAACAGACCATGATGTGTGTTATTTGTCGCACTCTGTTGCTTAATTATTAGCTCATACAAAGTAGGGCTTTCCTTTTATCATATGCCTTTCTTAGGAAAGCAGCAGCAGAACACATAATGTTGAAGTAATAAAATGAGTGTCAGCTGAACACAATATTTGAAGGTGAGGCTGACGGCACCACCAAAGCAGAAGAAACAGCCACATCTGCCTGTGCTGCCTTTCCCCAAGCAACTCATGCTGTTGCAATTACAGCATTGGGAAATTACATATTATCAGCAAAATAAAGAGAAAGGTAAAAATAGACATAGAAGACATAGAATCAAGAAGGCTGGAAGAGACCTCAAAGATCATCGAGTCCAACCTGTCACCCTAAACCTCATGACTATCTAAACCATGGCACGTCCAATCCCCTCTTGAACACCTCCAGGGATGGTGACTCCACCACCTCCCTGGGCAGCACATTCCAATGGCCAACCACTCTCTCTGTGAAGAACTTTCTCCTCACCTCCAGCCTAAACCTCCCCTGGCGCAGCTTGAGACTGTGTCCTCTTGTTCTGGTGCTGGTTGCCTGGGAGAAGAGACCAACCCCCTCCTGGCTACAACCTCCCTTCAGGTAGTTGTAGACAGCAATGAGGTCACCCAATGAACGGGATAAGACTAATTCCCACCAGCAGAGGATTGCTAAAGTCAGCATCCTTGCCCTTCACTGGCTGCTTCCCAAAGGCCGGTCAAGAACAGTTTTTCTATTCATGTAACGTAAGTCCTACAATACGGACAAGTTACTTTTGCAACTGTCTCAGTAACCGGGAACAAGCTACTCCCATCTAAAGTGAAACTAGAAAAAACAAGGCCAAAGCAACTATTTGCCTTGTCCCGTATTTGCAGAGGTTGCTGCGGGGTGGATTTCGGACATGTCTTACTTCACGACCATTAGCAGACATGTGCACTGTACAGCTCGTTCAGCTCAAACCACAAAATACAGGCGGCCAAGATCAAAGGTCGTGTTTCCTAACGACCCTTCGGAGTATTACACATCCAGTTTTGGCTGCCGTGTGTCACAGCTTCTTTTTGCACTTACGGTTTCTAAGCACCGGTCGAAACAAACGACGCACTCCCTTCCCCCCATTCCAGGCCCCTGTGCCCCGAGGCCCAGCGGCTCGCATCACCGGCCCGACCCCTGCCGCCGCCGCCGCCGCGCTCATCTTCCCCCATCAGCGTACCAGCCGTTACCTGAGGGCGGGGCCGGGCCCAGGCCCGGGCCAGGCGGGAGGCGGCGACGAGGGGCCGCCGGAGCGCCCCCGGGGACAGCATGGCGAGCAGCAGGCCCAGAAAGGCAAAGGCTGAGCTCCAGTGCCAACCTCGTGGGAGGCCGGGCTGCCCTGGGGCGGGGCGGCCCTCCCTCAGCGGGGCGGCCTCTAGCAGCCGTTGGGCGGTCGGCGCACCGTGGAGGGGGCTGTTGGTGCTGGGTCTGCCGGCCATCTCGCTGAGTGGGTCAGCAGTGAGCTGAACCGCGGCGAACGGCCTGGGGTTTATTCTGCTGGATTTGGAGGGAGGGAGGAGCAGAAATACTCGTTCAGGTTACCAGATGCCAGCGCCTAAGACGTATCTCTGGCCTGGGGCTTTTATTCTGCTGGATTTGGAGGGAGGGAGGAGCAGAAATGCTCGTTCAAGTTACCAGGTGTCAGTGCCTAAGATGTGGTATCTGTCACTGCCTGAGTGCCTGAATACCATAAAAAGGTACCCTGATTTCTTAGTCCCCTGCAGGTTGCCCTGGGGCAAATCACTCAGTAAATCACCTACCCTTCCGTATTTGCAGGATCAAGTATCAAATTGTACGAATACAAGCCCTCCAATACAAGTCCTGAGGCTTTTCCTGGTAGTGTTCTTTTGAGTAAGCCGAAGCTTTGTGCGAGGAGTGCACCCTGCAGAGCACTATCACCCTGCTGCAGCTCTGTGCCTAACTCCGTAGTTCTTGCTGCCACAGTAACCTAGGGGCGAGATTTTGTGACAGCAGAGACTGCTTACCTTTGTGGAATTAACTGTTAGCCGAAACAAATGTAAAGGTAAAAATTCCATTGGTGCCAGTCCATCCAGTTTTACACATGGAAGGCAAATCAGCTCCTAACAAAGGATGGTTCGTGGAAGACTACCTACATTAACAAAGCACTATCTATCATGATTCCTCTTAATCGGGCCAGAACATTCCTTCTTTCACCTTTGTAATTAATTTTGAGGGCTTCCACATAGAATTAAGATGAAGAGAGAAATGATAGATTTGCACCTATGAATCTTTCATGCCTTTTCCCTCCCTCCCCCCCATCACAATTATGGACAATTTTTCTCTTTGTTAAATAAAACCCTAGAAAGAAAGGTTGCCTAAATTTAAATGAGACAGAGTAAGTAGTTTTAACACAATAAAGGAGCAGTGTGGAAAGAATGAAGCATCTGTACTGCATACATGTTCTATGTTCATTTGCAAGTGGTATTCTCAGTTGCATTTTTTTGTACCAGAAGAACTGAGCATTATACATGCCCAAGTGTTTTTGCAATATGAATAATTGTCATAATTTTTACAGCAGAAATATACATAAAGTGTCATGACTGATGCAGTTATTGATGGTTTAAGATGGGTTTGATGTGTTTTTTTTTCACTGATGAATAAATTGTATTTCATCTGAAGCCACAGAATAAAATTGTAAACTCAAAAATACTTATTCTCTTTTGCTTAGCTTTTTATATGGATGAAGTAATGTTGCCCATAGCCATGTTGTGCTGGAATATTCCTTCATATTAAAAAAAAAAATATTGTTTGAACTTTTTTCCATGTTTGCTTTATCATCAGGAATGATCACATAAGCCTGGATTTGAATCAAATAGTTATAGAAAACAAATTTTGTTCTTGCTAACCTGAATAGTCAGGAAGAAGCTTTCATTTTACGTTTCTTTTGTGTAGTCAGGGAATAGGAAAGTGGATGTGATTTTCATATTTGAGGAAAACAACACTTTTGTGCAGAGTTAAAAAAACTGCACCAGAATTCAGTGAAAGTCTGAAATGATTCCCTGAAATAATGCAGCAAATGATTTTATAGAGCAAGTAAATTTGAGAAAAATGCTTATGAGTGCAGCTAACACAAAATTCGTTGAGAAGGCTGTTCTTTCAGCTCTGATTTTTGCCTGAAACTTAATTTCACCATGCCTAGAAGTCGAGGAGTAGATCTTTTCCACGTGATTGTGGCAGAGCCAGTGGGGAAAGGAGAGGATTGTTACCTCCAGCTCTTTCCTGCCACTTGTAGGTCTGTCTACCAATACAGAGAATCATAGAGTCATAGAATCATAGAATCATCCAGGTTGGAAGAGACCTCCAAGATCATCCAGTCCAACCTATCACCCAGCCCTAAGCAATCAACCAGACCATGGCACTAAGTGCCTCATCCAGTCTTCTCTTGAACATCTCCAGTGATGGTGACTCCACCACCTCCCTGGGCAGCACATTCAAATGGGCAATCACTCTCTCTGTGAAGAACTTCCTCCTCACCTCCAGCCTATACCTCCCCTGGCGCAGCTTGAGACTGTGTCCTTTTGTTCTGGTGCTGGTTGCCTGGGAGAAGAGACCAACCCCCTCCTGGCTACAACCTCCCTTCAGGTAGTTGTAGACAGCAATGAGGTCACTCCTGAGCCTCCTCTTCTCCAGGCTAAACAATCCCAGCTCCCTCATAGGGTTTGTGTTCCAGGCCCCTCACCAGCTTTGTTGCCCTTCTCTGGACATGTTCCTGTACCTCAACATCTCTCTTGAATTGAGGAGCCCAGAACTGGACACAGTACTCAAGGTGTGGCCTGACCAGTGCTGAGTACAGGGGAAGAATAACCTCCCTTGTCCTGCTGGCTACACTATTCCTGATACAGGCCAGGATGCCATTGGCTCTCCTGGCCACCTGGGCACACTGCTGGCTCATGTTCAGCCTACTATCAACCAGTACCCCCAGGTCCCTTTCTGTCTGACTGCTCTCCAGGCACTCTGTCCCCAGCCTGTAGTGCTGCTTGGGGTTGTTGTGGCCAAAGTGCAGAACCTTGCACTTAGCCTTGTTAAATTTCATCCCATTGGCCTCTGCCCACCCATCCAGCCTGTCAAGGTCTGTCTGCAGGGCCCTCCTAACCTCCAACAGATCCACACCTGCTCCTAACTTGGTGTCATCTGCAAACTTAACTGATGATGGACTCAATTCCCTCATACAGATCATCAATAAAGATATTGAACAGGATAGGGTCCAGCACTGATCCCTGGGGGACATCACTAGTGACTGGCTGCCAACTGGATGTGGCACTGTTCACCACCACTCTCTGGGCCTGGCCCTTCAGCCAGTTCTTGACCCATTTCAGAGTGAATCTGTCCAAACCACAAGCTGCCAGCTTTGCCAGGAGCTTCTTGTGGCAGACAGTGTCAAAGGCTTTGCTGAAGTCCAGGCAGACTACATCCACAGCCTGCCCTGCATTCACCAGACAGGTAACCTGATCATAGAAGCAGGTCAGGTTGGTCAGGCAGGACCTGCCCCTCCTGAATCCATGCTGGCTGGGCCTGATCCCTTGACCATCTTGCAGGTTCTGTGTGATTGTACTCAGCATGACCTGTTCCATAACCTTGCCTGGCACTGAGGTCAGGCTGACAGGTCTGGAATTTCCTGGTTCCTCCTTCAGGCCCTTTTTGTGGATGGGCATCACATTGGCCTCCAGTCATCAGGGACCTCACCTGTGAGCCAGGACTGCTGATAAATGATGGAGAGTGGCTTGGCCAGCTCATCTGCCAGCTCTCTCAGCACCCTAGGATGGATCCCATCAGGTCCCATGGACCTGTGAGGATCCAAGTGGGTCACCAGGTCCCTTACTGCTTCCTCCTGGATTACAGGGGGACTATACCAGTCCCCAACTCCATCTGCCAGCTCAGGAGGCCAGTTGTCCTGCAGACAGCCTGTCCCACTATTGAAGACCGAGGCAAAGAAGGTGTTAAGTACCTCTGCCTTATCCTCATCTTTTGTTACTATATTACGCATCCAGTAAGGAGTGGAGGTTGTCCTTGCCTCTTCTTTTGCCATTACTGTATTTACAGAAATAGTTTTTATTGTCCTTTACAGCAGTGGCCTGTCTAAGTTCTAAATGGGCTTTTTGCCTCTCTAGTTTTTTTCCTATAAGATCTAGCAACGTCCTTAAACTCATCCTGGGATACCTCCCCTTTTTTCCAAAGGTGATACACCCTCTTTTTTTCCCTTAATTCCTTTAGAAGCAACTTGCTCATCCAGTCTGGTTGTCTCCCTCATCGGCTCCTCTGGCACATGGGCACAGCCTGTTCCTGTGCCTTCAAGAGTTCTTTCTTGAAGTAAGTCCAGCCTTCCTGAACCCCTTTGTTTTTAAGGGCTGTTTCCCAAGGAATTTTCCAAGGTAGTTCCTTGAATAAGCCAAAGTCTGCCCTTCGGAAGTCCATGGTGGAGGTTTTGGTGCTGCCCCTCCTGGTTTCACCATATATTGAAAACTCAATTATTTCTTGGTCACTGGACCCCAGGCAGCCTCCCACCACCACATCTCCCACCAGCCCTTCTCTATTTGTAAACAGCAAGTCGAGTAGGGCTGAACCCCTGGTAGGCTCACATAACAGCTGGGATAAGAAGCTATCCTCCATACACTCCAGGAACCTTCTAGACTGCCTCTTCTCTGCAGTGTTCAATTCCCAGCAGATGTCTGGCAAGTTAAAGTCACCCACAAGAACAAGGGGAAGCGATCTTGAGGCAGCCTCCAGCTGCTTGAAGAAAATTAAATCAACCTCTTCTTCCTGATTAGGTGGTCTGTAACAGACTCCAACCAAGATGTCAGACTTGTTGGCCTTCCCCCTAATTCTTACCCATAGGGACTCAACCTGATCATCCTTAGTCTCTACCTCCATGACATCCAGAGTCTCCCTAATATACAGGGCCACTCCTCCACCCCTTCTCCCTCTCCTGTCTCTCCTGAAGAGTCTGTAGCCCTTGATTACAGCACTCCAGTTGTGAGAGTCATCCCACCATGTTTCTGTGATGGCAACAACATCATAGTTTTCCTCCTGTACCTGTTATCCATGCTGTGTGCATTAGTGTACATACACTTCAGCTGGGCTGCTGGTTTTGCCCCTGTCTGTGGCTTACCACCCTCAGCCTCCTTTCGTTCATCTCTAGTACTCCTCTCACTCCTCTCCCCTTTCAAGCCTAGTTTAAAGCCCTTTGTACAAGCCCTGCTAGCTTGTGTGCCAAGGTCTTTCTCCCCCTCTGCAACAGGTGTACCCCATCTGTTGCTAGCAGTCCTGGGACCATATAGAGTTCCCCAAGATCAAAGAACCCAAAATTTTGTTGGTGACACCAGCCTCTTAGCCACTTATTAATCAGGAATGATTTCCTGTTCCTTTCAGCATTCATGCCTGCAACTAAGGGTATGGATGAAAAAATTACCTATGCCCCCGATCCCTCTACTACTTTTCCCAGTGCCTTGAAGTTCCTTTTGATTGATTTATGACTCTGGTATTGACCTCATCACTTCCCACCTGCGTAACTAGCAAAGGATAGTAATCAGAGGGCTGTACTACATTAGGCAGCCTTCTGGTAACATCCCTGACCCGGGCTCCAGGGAGGCAGCAGACTACTCTGTGGGAAGGGTCCGGCCGACATATGGGGCCCTCTGTTCCTTTCAAAAGGGAACCACCAATAACAATTACCTTCTTTTTTTTTTTTTTTTTTTTTTTTGTGTGTACAAGCTCTGATGTGACAGGGGGACTGATTGGTATACAGGGACTGATTGGTATACAGTGACTGAATGGCATATAGGAGCTGTGCTTCACAGACATAAATTTCACAACTCACAGATGGCATTGAATATCTGGACATAACAGTGTTAATCTTGTAGAAGAAATAATAATGGATAACATCTGATGCAAATGCTTTTTGATAAGAAGTTTTAATTTTGGTTTTAATTTACATACTTGTGACTGCCAGAGCTGCCTCAGTAGAAATGAGTTATTAAAAACTTTTGTTACTGATGAAACCAAAGCTCCATGGAAGCAAAATGCAAAACAGCGATTTTTGTGCCTCAGTATTTATGTATTGTACTCCCTCCATGCAACATTTTCATCCATTTTCATTTTCCAGTGGAACACTTTTTAAATCTGATCTGTATGTGACTTGTGAATGTGGGCAAGCACTGGATAGGATTTTTTTTATTTCCTTCGTACCATAAGTAGGATTTTTTTTATTTCCTTTGTACCATAAGTATGGATAGTGAAGGTAAAAGTAACCATCTGTACCAAAAAAACTTAATGTTTAAGCTGCTTGTAAGCAGCTTTAACTTCATTTGTGATGTTTGCTTAAACACAGAGAAAGTGAGTTAGTGTTTTGGAAAATAAGAAAGCAGAATATCTACCTCTCTCCAAAGGGGATGTTCCCATTTGTAAGTCACAGCTTTCAGTTGCTTACTGCATGAAGAATATAATGTGGACATTTCTACTTCTCCATAATTTCCTTCCTCAGAAAGGCAATTTTGAAAAATGTAGGAGGGCACAACTCACCACTTATTTTCCATGGGTTTCCACTACACAGGGCAGTGCCATTGGTAGGCTTGAGAAAGGTGTGCAACAAGCTTGTTTAGTGTAACTGTAATACACAGGGTTTCCACTGTTGGTTCCACAAATCTCTCACGCTGTGTACTGCCCTTCCCCTCTCTTGTTCTGCTGCTGGGTAAACAAGCAACAAATGGTTTCCAGGTTCGCATGTAAGGCGACATTTCTAAGCATAATGCAGTCTCTTTGTAGTTTCCAGTAGGCCAAAACATGTAATACTCCTCTGGTTTCCATTCTTTCCACTGTTCCATATGAAAATCTGAGTAACAGCTTATCAAACTCAGTATTTTCTTCCCTGTTTTCCCTAGTCAGTGTAATCTCTGGTTTTATCAGTGGCAAGAGTCATGTTAGTGTTCTTTGTAGCCAGGGCCTGAGGACATACTTGTACCAGAGTCATGTTCAGATGCCTTACCAGGTGGTGAATGAGCATTAAGAAAGTTGATTACATGCTTTCACTTTGCCGGAGAAGGCAGTGGGAGAGCAGTGTGGTGCTCTGTCTCTCTGAGAAGCAGGTCTGTGCTCTCCACTCCAGAGTCCCACCTGAATATGTGCTGATGTTTAGTACAGCCCCTGACAACACCTGGGTAGAGTCCATCAGCTGTCTTGGCTTAGATACTGCAGCCTTTCTGAGGTGTGCATCAAGAAGACAAGGGGCAGAGCAGGTGATTATGAGGGAGCTACTTCATACTGCTTGATTTTTGCAAAATATTTAGGCCTGATGTCTGACATTGTGACGTTTTGTGTATTGTTTATATCAGAGCTAGGAGGAGAGTACTGTATCAAAATGTTCTCTACTCATCTTGTGAGTAGCTGTAGCACAAACTGGGTAACACGTTGAAAGGTTTTCTCTGTTCTTGTGTAGAAGATGTGCTTCCTACAAGGTTGGTGAATGTTTTTTTTCTCTTTTCTTTTTTCTTTTTTTTTTTCCCCTGAGGAATCTGCAATGGTTTAGTGACTCCAGAGAAGAAGGGCCATGTTAAAGATAACACACACACTGAAATCCTCCAGTCATATTTTATGGTAAAATGGTTGCATTTCAAGCCTTTGATTTTTTTTTAATGAAATCTTTCCTATTAACAGGCCATTAATATTGTATTGAAAGTATTTAAAGCCTGTATTTGTCACCTGTGCTTATCACTTGCCCACTGTAATTGCAGTTGCTCCTCTCAGAATATCTACTTGGGCTTTGTGAATGGTATTTTTATAATTTGAGAGCGAAATACTCCTCTTAGTCAATCTGTTTTTACTTAATTAGGCAAAAAATGAACGGTCTGCTTGTATGTTTTCACAGATGGGGTGACATAAGGCAGCTTCTGACACTGTCAGTATTTCAAGCATGATGCAGCTGAGAACTAGATCTATGCTACAAAGAGCATGGAAAGAAGAATATGAGTACACAAATGAAGTGTTACACAAGGAAAGCCTACCTGGGTTGACGTTTTGCTTCACAGGCACTAACGAGCTCAATTCATTTTCCTCAATAAAATTAAGATCTGAAAGGCTGCTGATAAAATACTCAGATCCTTTTTCCTCAGTGCCTTCTTAAACACACTGGACTAAACTCCCCAGGGAGGTGGTTGCATCAGCATTCTCGGAGGTGTTTAAAATACACATAAATGTGGTGCTGAGGGACATAGTTTAGCACCAGACTTGGTAGAGTTAGATAATGGTTGCAATTGATGTTCTTAAACGTCTTTTACAGCCAAAAAGGTAAATGATTCTATTCTGTTATTTTTATTTGCTTCTCTTTTCTATATAATGTTTTCTGGAGGTTTACAGTGAGATTTTCTCTAGGATTTAGCCAAGGTTGCACCTGTGTTCTGAGCCCAGGTTTGCATTCAGAGAAGCGAGTATAAGATGAGAACTATGTATTGCTTTAAGGCAAGCCCTAACTTCTATAGTATGAAAGCAGGTGGCAGAGATCCGTCTTTCAGGGACAGCCCACCATTCCTTGGGCAGGTATTTTCTGCGTCTTCTACTTGGTGTTCTACACACAGACCTGGACATGTTTAACTTGGAGAAATACATGATGATTTCAGCTGAAAATGGAACAATACTGTGCCTCCTAACCTCCTAGGCTGTCGAGGCCTTATGTAATAGAGAAGGCAAGCAAAAGTACTTTAGTGTCAGATTTGTATGAAGGAGGATGGAGTGAAGCACAACACTGGGGAAAACAGCTTTTTGCCTTGCAGTCTTATGCCAGGCCCAGACCAGAGCTGGAGAAAAGACGTGGTCCTGGGCTGGCATACGAGACAAGGAGAAGCTAATAGGGACCACTTTCCTTTATTTGATGACTTCTTTTACCCCCTCTCTCTCTCACCTTGGATCCAAGATGAATTCAAGCAGGTCACTCTTTGGTGAATGCATCCCCTCATGCTGTCTTGTTGCTGTGCTTGTGCCAGTGGGAAGCTCTGCCTGACCAGCTATCCTCTCTTCCCTGTGCTGTCCTGCTAAACCTGACCCCTGCAGTGTCCAGTGTGGAAGTAAAGCATTGCTGCTTTACTGTGGGCCTCATTAACCTAGGTGGAGAACTCTCAGCGCTGGCACATATTAAGCATGTAATTTCTAGATATTTTGTTCTTCACCTCTTTATCTGTGACCCACTGTAACACCAGTAATACAACTTAGGACACTGAGTCACACTGCAGCCAAAGTTCCAGTCGCTGTTTTAATGAAGGGAGCTCAATGATGGCTGCATTTGGCCTTCTTGGGGTTGGAAGAAGTAAGTCTTGCTGCCTTTTTTTTTTTTTTTTTTTGCTGTGAACAAGCTCCTCTGCCCTAATTTAACTTGTGAGTTTGAAATTCAGTCCTGAAAGACTTTTCATCTATGAAAAGTCAAAAATAATGAGTGAGATTTCTAAACAAGGCTGAGTTACCAACTCCAGTAACTCACCTCCTAATTATTGATGTATTACTTAGATAAACATCTCTTTCCTGCAGGAAAACAGTTGTGTCACACTTGCCTGGAAAAGTTGTTCCTTCTTCCAGTCTCTGTAAACAGCCTCTTTCAAGGCCTCCTTTGCCTAGAGTTGCATTGAAATGAGTACTGATAATAGACCTCTGTTTCTGCTTTAGTTACTCTTACCTCAAGCCCTAGAAAACTTGCTTTTCTTGGTACTGCAAGATGAGCAGTTCTCTGGTTATACAATGTCTTTGCCAAAATTCAGGAGGCACTGCTGCTCTTTAGGGTAATGAGCTGCAGACCTGTGCTCATCATGAAAGGGAAATTTGCAGCAGTAATTGTCAGCTAATTCTGCATTTGTCCAACATGGTGTCATCAACATCTCTGTCCTACCTTCTAAATCCTAGTGCAATGAGCACAGCTGAAGGCTGAACTACTTCATCTACCTGTGAGTTATGTTTAACACATGTTGAACGTGCTGAGCAGGATATAGCTTGGTTAAACAAACCAATGGGCTAAGAAGATAGAGGCTGGGAGCAAAACAGACAAGTTCTGCCACCACGCTCCTCAAAGCAATCCCTAGAGTGGTACTGTGAGATACATCTCAGCACTCCTGCCACCACATAGGAGTGACTGTAGTGCCTGAGTAAACTGCAGGTAGACTTATTAATTGAGAGGATATACAATGTGAAGAATGTTTTCAAGTGGGTTTGTCTTACCTGATAACTTACATCCATGACACTCCCTTTCATAAAAAAATACAGGCTTCTTTTTGCTTGCTTATACATGGGACTCATTCTTTCAACAAAAATTTAAAATGAGCAGTGTTGGTGTCTTTTAACAGGCTTCTTTTGGCATGCTTACATGTGGGACTCATTCTTTCAACAAAGACTTAAAATGAGCAGTGTTGGTGTCTTTTAATATGCCCACCACTGCTTCAGAAAATGCTTTGAAATGCTGCTCTCTGTTTTTGCAGGGAGATCTCTCTTGTAATGTGTCAAAAGCAGAACAACCCCAATCCTTCTTTTTTAAATTAGGAAGCCTATACAACTCTGTGTTAAGCATTGGCACAGAGTCTCTTGGCCAGTACAACTAAAGGAAGGTGATTGTGTAGAAAGTCCCAGTCTGAAGGAGAAGTCGTATCATTGTTTGTATGACTCCATGTGCATCTCTCCTGCATGGACACAAAAATAAAAAGACTAACCTGAACCAGAAAGCATTTTTATGCTCATCATAATCTTCTAGGGAGGAGAAATATAGTTACTGTAGAAGGAATCCTTCCAGCAGATGGCTTGATACTTGTAAGTCACAGCAAGGTTAGGCACTTTGGTTTAATCATTCACTTGGAGGGCTTCAAATCTCAATACTTACCCATGGGACTCCTGGTGTTCTGAAGTCCTGCACTCCCCCAAATTTACATGGGAGCCATTTGATGTATTCACTCTTGAAGAACTTTGATTTTTAAAGATACATATAGTATTTAAAAACACACATTTTAAAATAATTTCTAAGAGAGAACACCTATCCACACTGAAGTCTGTCATAACAGTGAGCTCTTCCACCAGACTTCAGAACGTCTGCACAATCTCCAACTTCATATTACCTTGGTCATGCTATGCTAAGTTAAGCAAATTATTACTTTTAGACCTGTCTGTCAAGTGAAGGATCTGTTAACTGAGATTCAATTTACCTAAGACCAGACAGACTGGCAACATCAGAACTTGGATGTGAATCTAGATATTTTTAGCTCCAGGTACCCAAAATGTATGATCTATAAGCCTGGAACATTTTTTTCATGCTTGGTGACAGGTAGCTGCAGTGATCACTGCTCATCTCTAATAAGAAGGTAGACTGTTGCATTTTTGCTTTATCTGGCAGGTATACCTATCTCAATATAAACAAGTTACAGAGGCAGCAGGACTTAAGGAAGGATGAACAAAAGTCAGAGAAGTTTTAATTTAGGGAAGAGGTGACTCAGAGGTCATATGACCCTTTTACATGTCATTACAAGAGTGCTTCAGAAGAGAAAGGTGTAATCTGTTCTCTCTGTCCGTGGTGGATAACATAAAAGCAGCAGGCCAAAATTACAGGAAAAGAAATTTAGCTGAGATATTTTCCTCTTGTCAAGATAGTGAGACATTTTAAAAGATTGCCTGGGAGAAACTGGGATATCTAGTCCTGGAAATAATAGGGATGGCTAAAATGATGTTCATAAATGTACACAGCTGGTATGGGCTAGATCAGCATTTTTAACCTATGAGACATGCAGGGTCCATGCAGCATGAAAGGGCAATGGGAGAACAGTCTAAAGAAACCCTGAGACCACAGCAGGGATATGGCAAACCTCTGCCCTCTGCTCTGAGGGGTTATTTGACATGTTGGGGCAAACCCAGTAAAAACACTATTTTGTAAAATGGTAAAACCTTGACCAAATGCTAAGTAATATACCGATACAGCACCTTCCCTCCTAATTGCCATCAAGTTTGGAACTGGTAGATAGCTTGTAGCCTTTTCTTTCCTGATTAAAGAAGGTTGAAACATTCCTGACTACCTGACTTTCTGGATTTCCCCCAGACATCTTTCTAAGATAATATCAGTTTCTGAAATAAAGTAAATTGTATTTATACCTGGAGATTTTTACAGTGTAAATACTAAGCAGCTACTGCAAGGAGCCAGTCCTTTGTTGCTGAAAGCCCACAATAGGCTTCTACATTTTGAGCAGCTACTGATGAAAACAGGGATGCCTCAGCATTAAACATTGAAAAAGCAGTTCTGGTCCCCATGTTTCATGAAGAATTTCATGCTGGGATCAACACAGACTCAGGAAAAGGTGGACAATGGTGCATGACATGCTGTAACTTGGCTCAGCTGTTTTCTTCATAATTCCCTCTGTCTCTGTGATGTTCAGACAGCAACCTGGGTGTTGACCAGAGAGCTGCCCTTTAGTAACCAGGTGCTCTTCCCTCTGCCAGCAAAGAAAATGAAGGAGTTCTCTAGTTAGGGTTGGCAGAATTTCAAAGGGAGCAGCTATGGTGTTGGTGTTGAACTTAATCATCAAGAAAACTATGGCCTTGTTTACCTGCTAGCAGGGCACATGATTCACAAGGACCTTCTACCAATGGTAACAAAGAGATTTGCCTCTGCTCCTTGCAGAGTCACTCTTTTGGCCCTACCTCATGAACTTCTATTGGTATTTCCCATGTCCCATTTATGTCCTAGTGGATATCTCCAGGCAAAAAAAAGTGCCTAGATGAGTGGACCACTTGCCAATGCCTACTGCTACCCAAAGGGATGTGTCTTTCCTTTGAAACAAGTATTAATAAAGTGCTTATTTCCACTAACCTGATTTTCCCTGAGACCTCTGTCCTATCTTTGTTTGCAATTAGCTCAAAAGATAGTTCAAAAGATAGTACGGGAAGCAGACAGATGACCAAACAGATAACAGATAGCATGACCCCATAGACTTTTTTTTTTTCCTTCTGAGAAAACTAGGCTAAAGCAAGCACTCTTTAGTCAAGTTGTTGCTGCCTGTGAGTTGGTCATGTCAGACATCCAAGACAAAGCCTGCACCTCAAACCCCAGGGGGCCGAATCAAACAGACCCCTGAAAGGCCACAATGAATATAAAATCCCTGCCTTGGCTGGTCTGATTGAATCCTCATTGATCCAATGATCAGCATGGCTCTCAGTACTGCTTCAGCAGACTGTGGGCACAGGTAGTAAAGATACCTTTCTGCTTGAAAAGTGGGATGGAGTTCAGAAGGATTGGGATTGGTCCCCATCTGTGATGCTGCCTTCTTTTGGGACCAGAAGGAGAAGCTAAGGCAATGAGTTGAAGGATACAGCAAGAGAGGAACTGCAGAATCTCAGCACAAAACATTGCCGTCTAGCACACCGTTATTAGCCTCCTTGTCATGCCATTCACAGAAAAATACTGACTTTTAAAAAAGCATCACTTGGATTGAAGTGGGAATCCTTTCAGTAAGGAATAATGCTTAGAAAGCTTTCTGCATGTTTTGGCCTTCTAAAAGGATTTCTGGCAATCTCTTTTTGTCAGGTTACCTCAGTGAACATAGCACAATGATTATTTCCATGTGTTTGAATGTTTTATATCCAGAAGACATCCTTAGTGAGGTGCCTGCAAATCCTCAGGCTGCATCATGTGCAGCAGCACGGCTTGAGGCCCATAGCCTTGATACAAAGATTGCTTTTGCAGTGTTTACATTGCATTTGAAAAATGCCTTCCTTGCAGGAAATGCAGGGAGGATTCAGAAAATGCAAAAAGTATTCCTGTCATGCCACACGACGATATGGTAGTTTTGTGTCATCATAAGCCTGCAGTATTTGTTGTCTTAGGAGATCAAAGCCATTATTTAAGCAAGTAATTTTAGCAGCAACCACATTCTCAGTATGGAAAGGTTTTCCATTGTTCTGCTGGCTGTTGCTAACCTCCAGTGCAAATCCACCTGTGTCTAAAGCAGTGTCTAAAGACCTTCAGTATGAGGAGTTCTTTGGAAAAGCTGAACCTTTATATTTTACCTAAGAAAACAGTGATCTTGTTGCTCTCAAGGGAACTGCTAACACGTTGACAAATACTGACTTGAAAATCAAGGCAAAAATCTCTCATCCAACTCAGATAATAGCTTCAAATTAAAATCCAGGATGTGAATCAAGTTTATTAATCTGAGCTCACTGATTGAAAAGTGTTCTCCAAGCAGGAGGAAAGAGGGACAAGCCTGAGTGCCTCAGAAGAATATTCTCTTCTTTATTCACCCAGTCCCAACAGCTCAAGCTCAGGCAACCTGGAGAAATACCTGTGGTTCTTGAGGACTTAGTTCAGCAAAGCTGACTCTGGAGGCAAGCTGGACTGGCTGGCTATTTTGTGGCTACCTTGGATGTGGTAAATGCACTGGAGCTTTTATTTCAACATTGTGCTTGACCAGCATCTAAAAATATGAATGTGAAACTGAGATATTTGAGTTCCAGGTTTATAAAGCAGTTGTGTGCCTGTCCAATTTCATGTGTGACTAGCTTCAGTGGGACTGAACCATGTATTTAGTAGAGACTGAGAGGCGCCAAGCTGACATCTGGTTTATTACCATGCAAAAAGCAGCCCTTTCATATTGACTGTAACACTCACTTGCGTCTGTGGTTTGATCATGTCATTAAACTTTCCTACCTTGGTTGTTTTGTATGAGAAGTCAGATTGTTAGAGTTTGCCTTTTTCACAGGTGATGTAAGAGGATTAATTCATGAGTGTGTGCTGTGGACTTCAGAGAAGTCTGTCAGTGTGAAAACCTGCAATTAAGAATTGTTTGTCCTGCACATGAAAACACGTACATGACAGCCTTATCCTGAGTACAGCTGACTGTTTGCCATTACTGCTCAAAGCAGTTAAAGTTGAATGTACTCAGGAGGATCAGAATCAGACCAAAAAATTAAGACTGCGATTGATAATCCAAAGTTTGTGAAGAACCTAAAGCCTTCAGAACCTTCAGAACCAAGAGAGACTCCACAGGGCAAAGCAGTCAGTGCTAGCTTTCCACTGATTCCAGCAGGCTTTGAACCAAGCTTGTATCTCCTACAGCTGTCCCAGATAGTTATCACTTCATCACTATACATAACTCTTCATCTGCTTCTCTCAGAAAACAGGAATCAGAAAGCTCTTCAAGCAGGAGACAAGTATTTCTGATGTCAAGGAAAGTGAAGAAAACAGCATGTTATTTCTGCACCAGCTATCAAAAATCCAGCATTCTAATTAAAAAATATAAATGGAAAAGAATTGTGAAGGATCAGAACACATACTTGTAGGAATGAGCAGCTTTTTCACTTGGGCTGAATTTCAATTTGATCTTGATATAGTTATGAAGTTGTAAAGTTGGTTTGATGGAATTGTAACAAGTCTCTATGATACTGAAAAGAAAAAGTAAAAATCAACAGAGTAAAGAGGGATTTTTGGACTTGAGGGATTCAGAAGCTACACATCTGTTTCACCTGTAGACACTGGATCCACATGGAGACGGTGAGTGATCGGGAGTGGCAAAAGACAGACAATGCCCACCAGTGCCCTCGATTGTTCAGGTAAAACCCACTTTGCAGATTTGATCTCCATGATTAGAGTATTGTATTGTCTGTTTAATGCCTTCTGAATTCCTAGTGAGGATTTCCTGGAAGTAAGGGGAAGAAAAGAGATAAATGCTGTATAACCTAGTAGCCTGGCTTTCAATACAGACATCTAGGGTGAGGAGGAAAGTGTTTGGAAATGATAAAAACTCATGTTGAGCTCTATAGCAGAGGAGCAGGCAGGAGCTGTTTTATCCAGCTGCTGATGGAAAAGTAAGGCTGAGGTAAAGAGTGGGAGGAGAAAAGCTGATGGCAGCAATTCATTTTGGGGAAAAATATAGAAAAAAAAGCTCAAATGGAAAATTATGCTTCTTGGCTAGATCATTCTGTCTGCACAGGGTGGGCCTCACTAGATGTGGCATTTGGCACAATTTCCATATGGTGAGCAGGAATGAGTGAGTGTAGGACGGGTGGGGCCTTCTAAAGCCTTCCTCCTGCTTCAGGTAATGTTGACTGTATAGTCTGTGTGCCCATTTTACTGATGGAGAGTTAGTCCTTGGCTAAGGGCAGAGTGGGAATGAATAAGACATATAGTTGCTGGGGAGGTAGGAAGCACAAAAATGGGGCTGTACAGCAGTGGGGCTGGGACCGTTCCTGAAGTGGGCAGCAGTGGTATAAAGCAGGAGGACAGGGGGCCTGAGAGCTCCGGTGTTAGGGTATGGGTTTGAGTGCTGTAGGTGTCCAGGGCCATGAGGAGCAAGAGGCTGGGCTGGTTGTGAGGAAGAGAGAGAGTCCATGAGAGTGGAAATTCAGAGGTTGCGTGCTGTAGCTGCTGCATGCCTCCACTGACTCAGGTTTTCCAGACACTGACAGTACTGTGGAAAGCTGCTACTTACCCTAGCAAAGAAAAAGGGCCATTGAATAGATGTTTCCTTCCCCTCATCTCTCACTGGCTGGGTATCTGGTGTGCAGTCTCAGTCCAGCCTGAACCATTTGTAGCAGGAGAAAGAAGACACACACGAAAAGGGGAAAACCATACAGGGGTACTTCATGTGTCTATGGAAGCCAAAACCACAAAGCCACAATATCTTGGCCTGAAATGTGTGCTTCCCTTGATCATAGCATACCATAAAGTTGCAGTATTTGGCAACTAGTTTTAGAGGTCAAGAACCAGAACAATTTATTTAAGACTTGCTTAGATTTGCCTGGAAAGCACAGCATTCTGTAGAAGCCCACATGTTATTCAGGAGGGAGAAAGACCACCTGGAGCATTTATTTTCTGCTCAAATACAGTCTGTTCTCTTCACCTGTGTGTTTAATTGAGTGCATTTTTGAACACTTCTGCAGATGTTCATGCAAAACAGTCTTTCTCCTTGTGTTTTTTAGTCTAGGTGGGCTGTTTGCTGGTAATCCATCTTGTTACCATACCCACACACAAGGCAGGGACATCAAAGGAGTCACTGAGTCTAGCGCAGGTGGGGCTCTGAGAGAAAGACCCCTACCAGGAACCATGCTTAAGCAGATATTTTTCAGACTTATTTTGAAACAGCCTTTTATTGATTGATCTGTTCCAACAAAGCACTGTTGACCTGATGAACATATGACTGGGTGATTTAGTCTTGAGAAAGGAACGTCTCTCTATCCTTATATGGTTCATTTGCTCTTCTGCCAGGCACTGTATCCTCTGGGACGGAGCTGAGGAGCTGTGCCTATAAGATTGACTTGTGGGACTAATGATGCTGGTGCAATGCATGCAAGCTCTGTGCTAGAAGGCAAGTGAAAAAGTGCCTTCCCTCATATCCTCCCAAGAGGCAAATCTCCCCTTGCCATATTGATGATGTTGCAAAATATCATCAAATCTCCCCTTTACCCTTCATGTGGTAAGTTAAGGGAATGGAAGTAGACTTGGTGATTTTGATCCCTAGTGTGTCAAACCATCACACCTAGAAACCTCCCTCATTAGCACAGAAATAACACTCACCTTCAGGGAACTGGCTGAAATTTGCTTTTCCCTGTCTCCACTGTTGGCATTCCTGTTGCTGCAACATCCTGCAGTCCTAGAACTGGCCTCTTGCTTCTGTGTCAGGAGTAAGGTGGAGAGCTTTCCCCCACCTAGAGAGATGCCTGGGTTGCACCCTTAGTGCTGGGCAGGAGCAGAACTCAGACTTGGCAACCCAGAGGTAACCAACTATTTCTCCACCACTTTTGGAGGTGCTTGGGAAGAACACGGCCAACCTCAGCATGACTAGAACCCTTTCTTGGATTCTTCACTGTGAAGAGCTTTTAGTAAGGCCTCTAGGTGACACCATGAATGCTGCACAAGGCAGCCACTTTTGGAGGAATTGGCAAGGAAAAGATTTAATGACCTGTCCCTGCTGTGGGGTTGTCAGTCCCGCACAAGCACCCAGGAGCTGCGGCTGTTTCCTGGGTAAGGGATGGTATTCTTAGCTGTCACTGGTGGCATGCTCAGAAGATACAGACCCACTGCTGATGGGCTGATTTCAGGATCCTGCAGCTCTTTGCTATAGAGAAGGCCAAAACCAAAGCTTTCCTAGAGGTGGGGAAGGGCAAAGGTTAATATTAAGAGAGGAGGTGACCACAGACGTTCATCATGAACCTGCCAAAGCAGGAATATTCAGCAGGATTTCCTCTGTCCTTCAGTTTGGGTTGGGCCAACAAGGAGATCTCTAAAGACTTGCCCAGCATAGAAGGTACCTGTGCTGTAAAGTCCCTGGTTTTTAGGGATAATTGCCAAACTGCAGATCCCCAAATTCTGATGGATGGAAAAGCAAGCCTTTAAAATTTCTCATCAAAATGTTCTAATTTTGGACACTTACAGGGCTCTCCAGGCAAGGAATGTCGATCATTTCCTTTCCTTCCAAGGAACATGCCAGATGGAGGAGGGAGTGAAGTGAAATCACTGGAGACAAGAGATGGAGGGCCTGGAAAAATTATGTTTCCTGGAGTCCTGGGCTTGGCAAGACTCTAGAGAATTGTCAACAGGGGAAGGAGCAAGACGAGTCAGTTAACCCCTAAAACAAAAGTTTCCAGGAGCTTTGGATGTGAGGCCAGCCCAGACTAACAACCTACAAGGAAAGAGCGATGTGAAGAACAATGACACCTGCGTGGCTTGCAGTGTACCCCTCCTCACAGCAATGTGAGCTAACTAGCCTGTGTATACATAACCCATTCCATGCCATGGCTGCCACTCTGGGCATTACTACAACTGTTAGTGCTTTCTGACTCTTAAGAAATATAGAGGTTATCCTCTTTACACATGCCCAGTTGCTTCCTAATCTGCACGTTACTCCAAATCTGCTGTTCCGTTTGTGCTGTTGCAGTTACTTTTCCACCTTAACTTAGAAAGAAAGGATTGTGGTGGTGCGTCTGCTTTTCTAAGTAAAACAGGATAAGAAATGTTTGCCCAGCTGCATTCAGAAAATCCAGACACACAGAGGGAAACACAATAAATAATTAACTGTCTTTCCATCTGCAGACAACGGTGTTTCTGATATATTTTGTTTGTTTGTTTTTTAACTCATAACCTTCACTTCATAGAAAGAGAGAATCTCTCTTTGATTTGAAATGCAGTGTCCTGAAACATCTTCTGGTGAGCGCTTGGATGATGGTTTACATATATGTTTCTGCCCTTAATGAGGAGAAATAAATTGGAAGTAAGTTTCCTGTAATCCTTACATCTCCCTGTGACAGAAGAATATTGAGGAAGAAAACATCTTTACAGGCAAAAGATTACAGAGTTTATGCATTAGTTATTCGTTACAGGCTACTAATTGCATGCACTCCTTTATTATTTTCCCCCTTTTTTTTCTGAGAGGGTGGGGTGATGAGAGAAGGTATTTTCAGCTGTGATTTTTTGACCCAGATAATTAATACTTGTCTTAGGAAGTGGTGGGAAGAACACAGTGTCAACTGTATCTATCTAGGTGGTCCCCTGCTGATGATGGAAAAAAATGTATGGCTTCATGTTTTGACCAGAGACAGGTCTGATACATGTGGTACGGTCAGAAAAGTGGGTTTGGTCTTCTGTCTGTCTCCCACCCTGGTGATGTGTGGGGCTGCGTGACAGACACACCTGGGCAGTGCCTTGACACTGCATAACCTACCTATTTTCCTGTTTCTTGACGACTATTTTCCACCCCGGACTCCTTGCAAACAAGCAATCCACTGTATCTACCTTTTTTCCCTTGGATTTCAGTTTTGCTACATGGCATACTTGGTATTTTCAGTACTGTTACCTAGGCAATCTCAGCTGATTCACCACTGGCCTTGCAAGGCTCCACTCCCCACATATTGCCAGCACAGCAGCCAGTGCACTTTGGCCATTTCTCACACAACTGCCCCTTAATCAAGCTGTGATATCCACCGCTTTCACACCACTCTGTCTCAAACAGCAGCTTCCTGTGTTGCTTCCAGTCTCCTGTACCCTATCTGCCTTGCTGAACCTCAGCCTAGTGCCTAGTCTGCAGCTGTGTCCATCTGCCCAGTGTTCGCTCCCTGCTCCCCATCACTACCCTTGCCCTTGCAGCAGTTTAGCTACTGAATCAGGATGGATATTCCTGTGGAGTTGACTGTTTGCCATCTTCACAGAGGCTAACTGCTGGGTGCCTGCCTCTGCATTTTGTTTTTTTTTTTTTTCTATTGTAGGTTGGGCTGTGCCAAAATACATGCTTTATACTCAGACCTACATTCTTAAGCAATTCAGAGTGCTCTGTAGCTCTGACAAGCCCTTATGTATACTCATTAAGTCACTAGTTTTTGTGTCAGCTCTTCCTGCATTTTTTTCAAGATTTTTTTTTTAATTATACAACTAACTGGAAACTTCAATCAAGCCTTTGGATGCAAATACAGATTTCCTTCATGAAGGCACTAAACCCACCCCATTTCTTTGCTGATTGCCTGTTCACATTAATGTTTTGGGATTTAATACAGCACTCATATACGAAATTATGACTGACAGTGTAAGAAATGCCAGCTTCCCTTTTTCAAATCTCAGGACAGGAGGTGCCAAACTCCATCACCCTCCTTAGCAGTGAAGCAAACCAACAACTAAATGCCAGTGTAGCAAAGGCTTGCAGAATCATCCTCCCCAAGGCTAGCAAATGCTCTCTTCTCCCAGTCCTCTCTCCCACAGAGAGCCTATTCCTAGGGGCCTAAATGTCTGGGTGACCCAGGCCAAATGCCTGGATGAGAGAGAGAAGGTAAAATTCTCAACACAAATAGGTGAAAACCCCCATAAACTGGAGTGAAGCAGCTGCAGCTGCCACCTAGGTGCCCAGGGCTGGGTGATGGGCAGCTGCCTTGCAAGAAGCAGGACGAGCATACCCCTGGCATTTTGCTCCCAGCTACCTTCTGGCCTGCAGCAGTGTGTCGGTGTGAGCTGAAATTCCCCCCCCACCAACAATAACCAGGCTAGCCCAGTCTGGAAGCAAATGAAAAGCTGTATTTACAAGCAGAGTCTAAAATCTACAATGAAATGCAATGAATATATACAAATATACAAAATTCACGACATTCACAAATATATACAATCAACAGAAAAAGCACAATCGATCTCCCTTTGCTTCCCCCCAAGGGGACCCTCCCAAAGGGGCCTCTCTCTCCCAGGAGCTTCCCCCCCAGGCCCCCCTGGACAGAGAAGCAGAGTTATTTAAGCAGAAAGTTGTTAACTTAGCTGCCAAGGTCAGTGTGTTATCTTCAGCCAGAAGAGAAGAAGAAACAGCAGCCAGACAGCCCAGCAACTGCCCCCACTGCCGAACGCAGAATGTGCAGAGTGCCCACTTTGTTTTGGGTAATAGTTCTTAAACATTTCTATCTATCCAATGGAAGTGTTTAGAACAATAGTTATTTTGCTTTCTTACACCCAATAGTGACTTATTTACATTCTTTCACTTTCTCTGTTCTGAACTTTGCAAGGAAAAATTAAAAAGACAGTTTCAAACCATCACAAGCAGCATTACCTCAGCCCTGATGGGGAGGAGGGAGGCAGAGCACGTCACCTCCTCAGAGACTCAGGCACTGGGAGGCTTCTTTTTCTGCTGCATTAGCCAGCTCAGATGTGTCACAGATGGGGAATATGCACCCTGTCCCTCTCACTGGCTCCCAGGGCCTCAAGAGGCACCTGAAACAGATGGGACAAAACCTTGCTGGGGTCAAAATGTACTTGGCATCACAGCCCTGGCTAGAACAGAGGGGCGAAGTCCTCCAGCATATTATTGTGCCCTGCTGGAGCACTGGAGTCCATGGAATGTGTCAGCCACAGATGGAAGGGCACAGGGCCGCATCACAGGGATATGCTCCTCCCATAGGAGCTGGGCTCAGTGCTGGCACATTGGGCAGAAGGGGATGAGGTGGTGCCTGCAGGCCCAGATAGGCACTTCTTTGGGACTTGTGCCAGCCAAAAGGGGGAAGAGAAAACCAGGTTTTTGACTGGCTATTCCCAGAGGACAGAAATAACCGCATTGGAGGGCTGCTTAGCAGGGCAGGAGGCAAATCCTGTCCTGCTCCTTGGGATGTGTGGGTAGGCATTGCCTGTGGTGCTGGGGAGCTGGCAGGAGGCTTGGGGTGGGAAGGGGAACTTGTAGGTGAAGAGCAGGATGCCTTCTGAGACAGAGGGTACACCAGGCCTGACGCACCCAGACGAGAGAGGCAGTGCAGTCTCCCATAGGGTGGCAGGGGTGGAAAGCAGCAGCAGTGCTGCTCAGTTGAGTATGGAGCTGGAGGTTGTGACAAAGAGGGGATTCAGGTTAGGAGGAGGAGCAATGTGAGCTCTTCGTGCTACAGCCCCGTTGGGAGGAGCACGGAGAGGTACTGCTGGATGGACCCCCCAGACCATACAGAAGAGACCAGGGATGGTGCTACCACCCGTGTGCTACTGCACACGAGGAAACTTCCCAGCCAGCAGCCAGGGTGCACCCTGTTCTGTGCCTGAACTTGCCTTTATCCTGCCAGAAACCTTTTGTTTGTTTGTTATTAGTTTTTTTAGTGCTGGAGAACTGTAAGGCTGAGGTCACCCTGTGCTGGCAGGGAATGTGGCTCCAGAAGTGAACAGGACAGCCCATGGGGAACAAGGCAGGGCTAGGCTTTCTCCTCAGCTACTGAGATGCTGCTGTGTCTGGGTGTGGTACAGTTCTGTCAGTCACTTCACCGTGATCTGCTTGTACCACCATGAGTGTCCGCAATCCTTCATAACATTGAAGCATCTGGAATCACCTTGCTTGCCACCTAACACGCACCTCTGGTGGGGAGGAAGGAGCAAACACAAAAGTTTAGTGAGTCCAAATCTTTGCTCCAGATTGCTCCAGAAAGCCTGTTCTCAATTTTGGCAAGCTAAAAAATGCAAAAGCTTTCAACTACTACTGATCAAAATGCAAATAAAACGAAAGCACAGAAACCGACATCCTTCTTTCTCTGCTCTGTTAGCTATGGGGGTGTTTTCTAAAGTGCAGCTTCTAACAGGGAAACTCCACTTTTTATTTAAAAGTACAACCTGCAGAGTCCCTTTTTAGAGGAACTGTAGCAGTGTGGCTGCATGCTCAGAAATGAGACGATGCAAAAGAACTTCCAGTGAACTGTGAAAGAAATAAAAATGAAAAATCAGTTTTGAATGTTCAGATCAGCTTACGCCAACATCTGTGCGCCTTTTCTTTTTGAGGTCGGGCTGCAAAGGAAAGCTCCAGGGCTCCTCGGTTGTGGTTTTTTTGGGGGGGGGGGGGGGGTGTTGGTTTTTTTTGTTTTGTTTTGTTTTGTTTTGCCCCATCAACTGCGTACAGCGCTAAAGGGATTTAGGCCCATAGCAAAGTACAGCACGTCCTGACCCCGCGGGCTTTGGACGCGTCCCTCCCCAGCGCCGTCACTGTGGCCACGCGATCTGAGCCCCGCTCTTCACTCTTTTTTTTTTTTTTTTTTTTTTTTTTGCTTTGCTAATCCTGAAATAATATTTTTTTCCTTCTTCACCTTCCTGCCCCCTCGCAAATCTTTTTGAGAAGCACGTGGTGAACTGGGCTCCCTTTCCCTTCATCACAACCCCCCCGCCCCACGACCAGTGACTTTCCCTCCCCACCGCTGGTCAGCCCTCCCGCCCCCAGGCCGAGCCCCGGCCCGCCCCCGGGCCGCCCCGCCCCGCCTCTCAGTCCGCGCCGCTCTGCGCCCGCTTCCGCGCCCACCGCGCTGGGGCCGCCCGCCCGGCGCCGCGCTGCCCGGCCCCGCCGCCGGCGCTGCGGCCCGGCAGAGCACCACGGTCAGGCCCGGCCCGGCCCGGAACAGCCTGGCCCGGCTCGGCACGGCCTCAAGAGAGGGCGGCTGCGATCCGCCGCGGCCGGCGATGGGAGATGGAAGGAACCGGCGGTGCGGTAAGGGGCTGTGTGTGCCCGTGCGGCTGCGGGGGGTGTGCTCTGCCGGAGCCACTCTTCTCCTCTCATTTACTTTTACCTTTTTTTTTTTTTTTTGGTTGTTGTTTCCTTTTTCCTTTTTCTTTTCCTTTTTTATTTATTATTTCCTTCCTTTATTTCTAATTACTTTTTTAATCTCATTTTTGTTTTTCTTTTTCCTTTTACTTCTAATTTTTAAAATGTTTTCAGTTTTTCTTTTCTTTTCCTTTCCTTTTTTTTTTTTCTTTTCACACTTCCCTAAGAGAACAAAACTCAAACCCCACTTCTGCACTCATTGCTGCTAGATCCCCAGAGTACCAGCTGCATCAGGGAAGGCAGCACTGGGACCTCCACCCGAGGGCTGGGACCCCCAACCTGCATCCTGAGCCGCTGGTTTTGCCTGTGTCTCCCGAGAATTTGTCTGTGTAACGAATGAGCGCTGCGATTGTACTGACAAGCTCTCTTAATCGTTCCAAATCCTCGAATTAGGTGCGATGCTGTGAAAAAGACAGCATCTTTGCCTAAAGTAGAGGCAGTGTGCTTTCTGGGGAGTACTGGAATTGAGATGAATTCACCAAAGGTGTGAAGTTTTAAAACAGGAAACTTACACAGTAATGGTCCTGTGTATTTCTTCCTTGCTGCCGAGGACCGGAGCTGTCCTTCTGAATGGGAACATAAACATAGACTTGTAATGGGCTTCAACTTTACACAAACTCACTGAAAATGGTAACCTGCCATATAAACCCAGTATTTCCATGCTGTAAACAGGAGTTACCTGGCTCCTATGAGGAGGTTCCAGTTAGTACATGGTCAGGCAGAGCACATCGATGTCACTGGACTGATTTGGGTGTGTAATAGGCAATGGCAGTTCCTACTGCTTTTGCAGCTTCAATTACGGTTTAATTCTGTCTGTGAGTACGGCCATTCAAACAGAGATGGAAAATCAAATGCAGTCTTTCTAACGAAACTGGTGGTTGCACACCCAACATCTGAAGCAATTGTAATAGGCTGCTGAGAATCGTCCAGGCCTTTCTTGTTTAGTGAGTAGAAAGAAACCTTTTTCTACTCCAAATGATTTTTTATCAGTTGTGTCCTTAATTTATGTGTTTCAGCAGATGTTACTGGTTTTAAGTCAGTCATGAATCTGACATAGCTCTGTTGATTTAGTCCGACTGAGAGTTTGGCTATAGAAACATTGGATTTTGGAATATGGCTTTGGTGGGAGAGAATTTGAGGTTAAACCATGTAGGAGTCACAGTGCAAATCCTTTTACAGCCTTGGTTCACTGCAGAAAATCCTTAGCAGTAGTGGTGGTGTTAAAAACAATTCCAAGAAACTTGCGTGCTGCTCTTCTTAGAACTCAATATATTGACACTAAAAAAGTACTTCTTGATACTTGTTTGAAAGCGGTCCACTTGTGCTATTGCTGCTTGGCAGATTGTCTGCTTTACTATTGCCATTTCTGTGCCATCAAATTGAGATGGAAGAGAGCAGTGAGGATCATATGGAACAAGCTAGTGTTGTTTTTTTCAGCAAGAATTTCTTCTCTATTGTTAGCTGTATAGCCGAAAGACCTGGATGTCAGTAAGAGTATTTCCCCTTCCCTGCTTCCCCCCACAACAGTGCTTTCTATTCTTTCAGATCTTACCAGGAAAGTTTGCTGTTTGTTTTTGCAGTTTTTATTTAAGAGATGGTTTGGGGTTTGGTTCCTGTGAGATGAAAAGGCAGTCAAGTCAGTCTCTGGGAGTATTGTGGACCAGTGCTGTGGAGGATCAATGAATACAAGTGGTTGTCTCCATGTGTGTGCTCTAAGCCAGTTGCTTGGAGCTTCCATATTGAGGCTGAATTGTTGAGGTAGCACAGGTCGGACCTTATATGCAGCCATTGGTGGAAGGATGCTTTGGTTGTGGCACATAAAGTGCAGCAGAACTGATTGCTTGAAATAAACCCTGCTGCATGGAGAGATGGGCTGTCAGACCTGGGATGAATTTTCCTGAGATGCTGCATGTGTTTTTCTTTGGAGTTCCTGTTTAGTTGCAACGGTCCTGAAAGAGAGCAGGAGCCTGTGGTACTGCTGGGTGATGGTTTAAAAATAATTTAGAGGCAGTACAATGTAGTGGCTCAGAAAAGGGAGGCCAATGAAGAGAGGGAGGAGGTAGCATCTGGAGAGTAAGATTAGGTGGGTCCCAGGGGTACTGGAGAACCATCTGCCAAGTTGCTGTGCTCCAGCTGAGGCTGGGTAAAACTCTGAAGTGCTGCCGTAACTGAAAGGTCAGGGCACTCAGCCACTAGCCAGAGTATCTTGCTCCATGTCAGCTCTGCAGTGTGGTCACTGGGGGTCTTCAAAGCACAGCAGCAGGTAGAGTTGATTTGTGTAAGGTTATCCAGATGGTGTAGTCTTATCCAGAAAAGACGGGACTGACGTCCCTGGGCTCAGACACATGCTACCCATTCTTCTTGAAGGGACATTTCCTTGCAGCTGGCTCCTGATGGAAAGTTAGCATGTGGTGGAGTCAGGATCTCATGATCTGTCTCTCCCATCAAGACCCACTCTGTGGCTTGGGAGGTTCTTTGCATCCTGGTGAGTTGTTAAACTGTGTGTGGGGCCTTCCCTCTGGATGTCTGACTGAGGGGGGTTGTGTGTGATGATAGAGAGCTACTCCAGATCATCACCATGCAAAGAAGTGGGACTGCAGATTGACAAATTTAGGTCTTTAGCAGTTTGTGTCTTAAATATATGAAGGTGTTTTGTTTTTTTTGTGGAGGGATTTTTGTCCTCTGGCACCCATGGCTAACAGAGGCTGTTTCCAGTCCTTTTTTTTTGCTGTTTGCCCTGAGGTGAGTTTGGGGCACTTCCACGGGATGAAAAAGCTATTTGAGACCAGATCTAAGTGTTGATACTTAGTCCATCCCTAAGTGCTCGTTCCTTTCAGGAATAGTACTGTTTGAATCATGCCTCTTCAATAAGGCTTCTCCTTGCTCGGTGATGCTTCTTGCTAGTTCCTTTTGGAGACCACAGGTTCCGGGGATGCTAATGCATTTATTCTCTGCATTAAAGAGGTGAGCAGGGCAGGCTTGTGGATGGGGTTTAAACGCAGGGTGGGGCTTAAAAGCAGGGTGGGGTGAGGGCTAGCCCTCTGGCTGCAGACTAGGTTGCTACAGGGTTAAATCAGGAGTCAGAGGAGCTCAAGTATTATCTAGCCATTGAAGCCTGAATCGCTCCTGAATTGACTGTACTTCCTCGATGCTGTGAGCAAACAAACCTGCTGGGGCACTGGATCAGGCTGTCCTCGGGGATCAAACTGAGAGCTCTACATTTTCACTGCCACCAAGCACCTCAGCCACCAGCTACGGCTTTGAGAAGTGTGTGGCATTTGCCATGGCCTGGTTTGTTAAGTGTATGAAAAGATTTTCAGGGCCCCGACTGCCTCCTTAGCCTAAGGAGACTAGGCTGGAGCTGGTTTTGAGGATGGGCTGCTAAGGCAGAAGCATGCTGGTCACTGTCGCGCGCGCTGAGGTCTTCACATCGCAGCAGAAGCTGGATTTTTTGACAGCTGGTGGAAGGGGACTGAACAAGAGGGGACTGTGTTGAGTCTGTGATACAGGAGTTTGTGACCAGTAGGAGATCAACTAAAACGGCATAAAATACACAGTGCAAGCCTCCCTTTTTTCCATGCTTTCTCTTCTTAGCATGAAATAGCACCAGTGGAAGAAGGTGACTTATCTCCAAAGTGTACTCATTAGTTTTTTACAACAGTTTTCAAACAGGAAGTGTCACTGGATAAGAACCACATCTCCCAGGCTGAACAAATGCCAACTGTGATGGCAAGATGTACTTAAGCATGAGATGTGGCTGCATTTCAGTGCTAATGGAAGAACCCTTACTGGGAAAGCCCTTCTCTCAAAAGAAAATAAATTCTCGTACAAGCAAGTTCTGGTTTTCTTCAGCTTTCTTGTCTGTGGACTTGCTGTGGCCTAACTGAGGGAGAAGAGGAACTATTAACTTCTTCACCAGTGGTACAGTTGTGCCAGCTGGCCTGCCTTGTGCTGTCTGTGGAGAATATATCACCTTTGGTGTCTTTTGCATTTCTGCTGTGGCTGAAGCTACCTAGTGGCTTCCGGCTGTGGGGCCAGAACTGCCTGAAGATGCTGGTTCTGGCACTCCTTAACTCTGATTTTCTTAGCAAGCAAACAGTGCTCTTGCAACAATGTCTTTTCAGTCCCCAAGCACTTGCACAGCAGGAGGTTTATGGGAAATTTGTTGATGTGACTTGTAGCTTCTACTTCAATTGTGACAGGGAGGAAGAAGCTCAGATCAAACTTTCCTCAAGTTTCTGATCCCAAAGGCTGCTAAATGCAGTTAAGGTTTAGAAAGAACAATTCAGGAGAAAGTTACAAAATCAAATATGTGATACGGAATTACCATGCAGGGTCAGTAACTATGTCTAAGTTAGCGGGAGATACGTACCCCTTTTTGCATACTCTGTTACTGTGTTGTAGCTCTACAGTTTGCCCTTGCCACAGAGAAAACGCAGATTTTTTTACACCTTTGCAAATGTAAATTCTTCCAGTTGTTTTTCTGCAGAGTAATTTGGGTCTCAAATATGGTTTGTTGTTTTTTTTTTTCTTTCTTTTTTTTAACCATTCACTTAAATTGAGGTGCAAAGAATATTTAAATCACTTTTATCTTAAACCATGTTTGTAATACTGATTTGAAAAAGGCAGATGAGCTCTCCTGACGTCCCATCATTCTTTACTTCCATCTATAAAACCAGTACTTTTTTAGCATGACATAGAGAATGTACAGTACATGGGAAAGAATGTGTCCTGCAAGTTCTCAAGACTCAACCGATGTTGGCTTGGATTTTGGAAAGAATTTAGTTGTTTAAAGATGCAGAGACAACTTCTGGTAGGCACTTGGGTATATCCAATTTTTAGCTTCCATGGAGTTGAAAACCATGTGGGGCAGGCCTGTAGGCTGTCTTAACATTGTCTGGTCACAAGTCTGTCTCCCAGGGTTCAGTACTGGGGCCTGCTCTCTTTGATATCTTTATTAGTGATCTGGATGAGAGGATTTTGTTCACATTCAGTAAGTTTGCAGATGACACCAAGCTGGGTGTCTGTGTCAATCTGCTAGAGGGTAGGGAAGCTTTACAGTGGCATCTGGACGGGTTAGACCTATGTGCCGAGGCTAATTGCATGAAGTTCAACAAGGCCAAGTGCCAGGTCCTGCCCTTGGGTCACAACATCCCCCACAGGCTTGGGGATGTGTGGCTGGAAAGCTGCAACATGTGGAGGGACCTGGGCGTATTGGTTGATAGTTGACTGAACAGAGTGAGCAGTGTGCTCAGGTAGCCAAGAAGGCTGATGGTATCCTGGCTTGTATTAGAAACATGGTGGCCAGCAGGAACAGGGAGATGATTGTCCCCCTGTACTCAGCACTGGTGGGGCCTCATCTGAAGTATTGTGTTCAGTTCTAGGTCCCTCACTGTAGGAAGGACATAGAGATGCTGGAGGGTGTCCAGAGAAGCACAGTGAGAATCATGAAGGGCCTGGAGCACATGACCTATCAGAAGCTGGTAAGGGGGCTGAGGTTGTTCAGTCTGGAGAGGAGGAGGCTAAGGGGAGACCTCATTGCTCTCTACAACAACCTGAAGTGAGGTTGGAGTGAGGAGGAGGCCAGCTTCTTCTCCTTGGTGACAAATGACAGGACCAGAGGAAACGGATGCAATACACACCAGGGGAGGCTTAGGATGGATATTAGGAAATATTTCTTCACTGAAAGGGTTATCAGACACTGGAATGGTCTGCCTGGGGCAGTGGTGGAGTCACTGCCCCTGCAGGTGTTTAAATAGTGTGTGGACCTGGCACCTGGGGACATGGTTTAGTGGGTCAAAGGCTGGACTAGATGATCTTGAAGGTCTCTTCCAACCAAATATATTCTGTGGTTCTGTGATACTGTGTTCTGACACCTGAGTTATCTAAAGATGATGAAAGTGCACTATCTGCTAAAAAGAAGTATTTACTAAATATACTTGGAACAGACTGAACAAAAAAATAAATGCAAGGTGTCCTAGTATATGCACCACTGAATTCTCTGAATGAAAGATGCTGTCTTTATGCAATTTTTCTTAAATCAGATCCCAATGCTGTTTGGCATTATTCAGTAAAATACTTTCACTGTGGCTTTATTAAAAGTTTTGGATTTTTTTTTACTAGCCTTGCATTTTCTATCTAAGAACATGGTGGTTTGTTCAGTGAGCTAAAGCCTGCCTCTGGTTTGATTCTTGCATATACCTTAGAAATACTGTATAGACATCTAGAGGTCCATATAGCACACATGAGAAATCACTGACTTGGCAGATACAAAGTGCTGAGTGACCTTTAGTGGTAAAGTGTAATCATATGGAGTTTGAATTAATATGCTGTTCACATTCACACAGTTATGGCTCAGACAGTGTCAGCCTTTGCATATTAAAAAGCATTTAATTCAGTATAATAGCTGACTGCTCCCTAAAAACTTCAACCAACCAAAAAAGCAAACATTTCTTTCAGGGAGACTGTACTGAAAACAGATTTAACCTTCAACTCCTAATGCTGCTAAGGCATCCCTTTTTTGTCATGGTCTCCCTGTCTTTTTTTAAGGCAAGAATTCTTCTGTTTTGTTTCTGAATTGAGCCTCTCATCAGACACTGAACTTCTCTGAAGTCTGCCTTTGAATAGAGAGGGCAGCTCCAGTAGTATCTTTGCCCTTGCAGTTTTGGTCTCTACAGCCTGATCAATTCCCAGGACAATGCTCTTGGTGAAGACATCTCGAAGTGCTGGGAGCAGCGTGGGAAATCTGCAGTGGCCCCTGCGCCTTTAGTGAATCCCTGGTGTGAAGGTGTGGGGCACACTGTGGGAGTGGAGCTGGCTGGCTGGTATGGAGCTTGAGGTCTGCCTGGTCCAGTGCCATGCCAAAGCCCAGTGAGCTTACTGGCTGGCAGCAGTGTTTTGGACCCAAGGTCAGTATAGCCCAGGGGCATGTAGTTATGGATGTCAGCAGGTGCCTGGGGAGTTCAGCTTGGAGCCCCCAGCAGGACTTTGGTTTCCATGACATTGCTTTACAGGAAGAGTCTGTGGTTTTGTCTACAGATTTTGTGAGGAGCCATCTCCTGTCCATTGTGTTGCTGCCTCTTAACCTTTATTTGGTATCCTCTGACTGTTGTATTAAAAGATATGGTGGATCACCAGTTGCTCATTACCTTTTTCAGACTCCTTATGACTGCATACATCTCTACCAAGTGTCTTGAGGCTGTCTCTTACCTTCACCTGAAAAGTTCTAGCTGATTTAGTTATCCCTTTCTATAATCCAAGACTTTTTGATGGACAATGGCTATTGTTAGCATTCTCACACAAGCCCTTTCACTCCTTCCCCACCTTCTGGCTCTTTACACATCTCACTGCAACTCCTGATAGTTGGGAATTAGTTTAAAAAACAAACTGGGATTTCTTCTCTGCCAAGACCTTTGCTGGCTTTAACTTTTGGCAGCTCCAGCTGAGATTTAGCCATGCAAAACTCCAGTTCTTTTAAGTCTCACTCTATTTTCCTATTGCTTTAAGAACTGCAAACATATATTAGCATGTGAGGTTGTGCGTGAGGAAGACATAAACACAGTGTGTGAAGTCACAAGGAAGTAGAAAGTGCAAACCTTACTAGTGGTCTTCTTGTGAGCAGCAGCACACTATCTGCTCCCTCAGTGCTGTTGGTGCACTCACTTCCAGCAGCTACCTATTTTAAATCCAGCTTTTATGCATTTAATCATCTTACTTAGAAAAGCTCAGCAGAAATAGTTTCTTCTGAACAGTTAGTATGACCTGTCAAAAGCCATGAGGTTTGCTAAGCTCACACCCATACAGGCATGATAGCAGTGCTTAAAAGCAAGGGCTGGTCACTAGTTGTGACAGGCTGTTGGGGGGCTTATCCACCTGTGTAAGCAGAGACAAAGCTGTAATTGCCTGATTCTTTAAAGACTTGACCACGGTGTTGTGGCTTGATTCACATGTCCTTTTGTTCTGCTGGGAACGTGCTGGAGAAGGTTGTAAATCTAGAAGAAAGCAGAACTCCTGTCCATTACTCCTGCCTTTTTTTTATCTCCAGGTTTTTCAGTAAGCCTAGAAGAATTGGAGTAATGTCTTTTTTTCTGGAGTTGAGGAGTATCTTGGTTTTATTCAAAAAGCTTGCAGGGTCCCTGTGAGGAGGCTTTGACCTCTTTGCCTGAGCCCACAGCCCGTCATGAAAGGTCCCTAGACCCCTTCTTGATTATGTTTTCCTTTAGCATGATTGGTTTCCTGTGGTCCAGCATTTCTGCTGACTTTTGCTCCCTGAAGACTCAAGATTGGGAATCCATCCCGTTTTACTTTTTTCCAAATCACCATTTTCCCAGGTCTCCTGTGAAGAGTAAATCTATGACAGAATCACAGAGATATTCAGGTTGGAAAAGACCTTCGGGACCACCAAGTCCAACTGATACTCTACAAGGTTCACCCCTAAACCATATCCCCAAGCACCACATCCAAATGACCTTTAAACACATCCAGGTTTGGTGACTCAACCACCTCCCTGGGCAGTGCATTCCAGTGCCTGATCACTTTATGTGAAAATTTTTTTTGTTAATGTCCAGTCTAAACCCACCCAGTTGCAGCTTGAGGCCATTCCCTCTTGTTCTATCACTAATTACTTGTGAGAAGAGACTGCCACCAGCCTCTCTGCAATGTCCTTCTTAGGTAGTTTTCAAAGAAAACAGGTGACCTTAAGTGTGAGTGCTTCAAGAGGCATGGGTTTATGCAAGCTCTTTGTTCTCAGACTGACCTATTCCTTGGGCCAGCAGCCATGGACAATGTCATCTACTTTTTGTGACTCACAGAAGTAAAACCCTTCTCTCCTGCTGGCTCAGCTGCAGATGGTGGTGAGAGAACAATACTTTAACATGGGATGCAGGTACTTAAAACGAAAGCCCCAAGAAGAAAATAGTTCCCCAAAACCAACCAGAACCTCTGTAGAATTCAAAAGAGGATGCTCCATTGCTTTCCTGCCACAGGGAAAGAAGAAGTATTTTCTTCAGGCTTGGATTACTCATCACGCCTATCTGAAAAACAGCTGCGATTTTGGGGGCACAGTTTAAAGGGAGCTCATGGCTTGAATCAAAACAAAATTCATCCAGAGAGGGAGGCTGTGCTTCAGGAAAGACAGCAGGTCAGGACCCTTGCCTAAAGTCACCTCTCAGGAGTGGATTCTGGCAGTGGTTTCTCCTTGCCAGCTGCTCACTCTCTGCTCCAGTTTGCACGTTCAGACAGCAAAGCAGAGCAGAGGCAGCTTCACACCAGGCTGTGTACGAAGGTCCCAGGCTGCTTGTGGCAGCTCCAGCTGGAAGAGCCAGATCCTGGTGTCTTAGCATCCTAATGTTTGGTTCAATGCTGAGATATAGATTCAGCAGCTTCACTTCCCATGCTGCCTTGAAATAATCATGAACACTGTGGCACATCATAAACAATCTCTGCTCCCTCAGCAAGGGACGAAAGCCCAGGGAGGTAGGACCTCTGTTGACCCATGCCAGTGTCTTATGCAAGGTCAGCAGAAACTGGTCCAGTGTCTTGGCAGGAGGTCTGAGGGGTGAGGATTGTCATGTCCGAGATAATTCAGCCTCACAAATGTTAACACAAAATTAATCTGAGAGGCAGATGCAGCCTCCCCAGCTTCTGACCAAGAACCATGATCCAGAGAGGTAGGCTTGGTCAAACTTGTTTAGTCAGGCAGTGCAAGAGAGGTGAATGGATGGGCAGGAACTCACTGCTCCTCTGCCCAGAGTGTAATTGGAGTGAAAACCAGTGTGTATGTGGCTCATGAGAAATGTATGTACAGCTGGGCTGATTTAAGGAGATGGATACTCTGAGTAAGCATCACCGTCTCCAGCAGTGACAAACACCAGGTACATCAAAGGTGGTGGTTAAAGCCCTCTGGGGAAAGCAATTATGAAGTGAGCTGACCTGGATGCAGATTTCTTTGCTCTTTAGCTGAGGGAGAAAGCTTAAGAGGGAGTTTTCCATTTTTTCCACGCTTGCTTGCATTTAATCCTTGCTAGTGCAGCTCGAAAAGCACCAGCTTTTCTCAGGGCTCCTGGTTTTGGGACATGGTGACTTCTGTCATGGTTGGGTGGGTGACAGATTGAAAGAAGAAAAGAAGAGCATATGTTCTCTGTTGATTTTTTTTTCTGTCTCCATGGAAAGATAACAGTAAAGGAATAGTCTAAAAAGCCAGCTCTGAGCTCATCACATTCTTATTCTCTCCCCATCTTGCTTTCTTTCTTAGATGTCTCATTTGGATGAAGTACCACAAACTTACTCTTAAGCCTGCATCTGGAGACTCTGAACTGCTTTACCTTTACGCATCCCTATAGTACAGTGACAACAAAATAGATACTAGGTTCTCATGCACAAGCCACTACCTGTAATTCTCATCAGTGGTGCTGAGCATGTCTGAAAATCAGGTTACGCCTTTCAGATGCCAAGGCAAAGGTTTTGTAGTCTCCACTTAGGCATCTAACTCTGATAAATGCTGCCCTATACACTGAAAAAAACATTAATTTAATGATTAATTTCTGCCTGCTCCTGGTTGATGCAAAGGACACTGTGAATCAAACTCTTCTTCACTGCTTTACAATAAAAGTATAGACAAATACAGACTCTTGGAAAAGGTTTTTACTGTCAGGGAAGGTCAGAACAGCAGATGTCTGTAAAGCCTGGAAAAGCAGGACTGAGGGATGGAGATTCTGTGTCCCAGAGGTGTGTAAATCAGAAACTGCAGACTGCTCAGAAACTGGGCTGCACTATTTGTTTCATTTTCCATTTCATTAATCTGTAAGTGGGATTTGGCACCAGCTAGCTGTTTAGCCATCCCACCCCTTCACATCTGAGTAGGCTGAATTTTGTCTTGCTTCATTTGTTACACGTGTCCAGGCTACTGCACACTGAAAGCCTTCTCCAGTGAGCTCTGCATCCAGCTATTCCTTTTCTAGTCTTTCCTGCCCCTGCTTTCTGTAAATGAGTGCAGGCCTGTGAAAGCAGAGGAGACATAGAGGCTTCTTCCAAGCTTGTTCCATCATGCTTATGGTAGTCATCTTCCTGCTAGAAAGCCTTTCATCTGTTTTACCATTTTTTTCCCCAAGTATTTGGTGGGCTAGTGTTGGCAAGTCCATCTGAGTACCCATTGTAGCCCTAGTAATAAATAGTTGGACTGGTGAATGATAAACAAATATATTCAAGACTCCTGCATGAGATCTACTGCCCACTTACTACAAATGTGTGTTGGACTAAATCCTGCAGAACTAGCACGATGCAGAAAGGTGTGAGATGAAATGAGGGCAAAAAGCCAGGAGAACCTGGAGCAAAACAGTTATAGGGCATGGAGTGAGGTAGTTGTTTGTCAATATACTCTTGGAAGAAAATGTAGTTACTGGAGAGCTGGTCTTGGATGAATTTATATATTTGTGATTACATCCATCTCTGATTAAAGAGCCTTCATCATGTGTTCATTTGAATTTGTACTTTGAATTCCTGTTTGTATCTGACGCTTACCCTAAGGTATTTGGTGGAAGAGCATAAAAGTTGTTCTTGTCCTGAGGGGCAGAATGTTCCATCTGGCTTTTTTTTTTTTTTTTTTTTTTTTTTTTAAAGCATATTTCTGTAAGCTAAGGCTTTTTCCAATGTGAACCGTGCAATGGCTTGCTATGCTGTAACAAATGACTGCCTCAAACATAGGTTATGAATATATAGGTCACTGAAGAATTTACACAGTTAATAATTTATTTCATCTGTCACTTCAGACAGAAGAATTACAAGCTTCGTCTTGCCCAGATGTGAAGAAACTTAATGCTGACTGCAAACAGTTTTTGCACTACAGTTTATTGTTGGTGTGTGCATTGTCTTGGAGATTTGATTTTTCCACACCTGTTAAGAAAATTGATTTTAATCTTAGTCCTGCAGCCCTTCTCTGTACTGAGAAACTGGATCTTTGCTTTGTGAAACTGCTTCTTAAAAGCAGGAAGCGGTGGGAAGCTGCTGGTGGCACCAGGCCTGGATGGTACTGGGATGCTTGATTCATTTGTCCATCTATGCACCTAGGTGCTCCTCTGCTAGCCAGTGAGACCACCCTGTGCTCCCTCCCCATCTCCTGGCCATAGAAGCAGGTTTAATATGCGTGGCATGGTCATAAAACCAGGTTGGGCTGTTGCCTGACATGGACTCATGACATGTTTGCATACCTTATTATCCTTTTTCTCATTTTTTATCATCCTTTTTGCTCCTTTTCTCCGCCTCAGTCTTCTCCCAGAGAAACAGCCTGCCCCATTTATGGCTTTCCCCTGGGTTCTAGTTTTGTGACATCCATCCTCAAATTTGATATTTCTGATACTATTCCCTAGGCATTTTTAACTCTAACTGGTATTACTGAGATGGTTGCCCAGTGCTGCTGGCTTTGCAGTGGGTAAGCAGGCTGAAGATGTGAGGGGGTGGGTGCTCTAATGTCACTACTTACTACTGAAATGCTTGGGTTCAAAGACAGAGAGGTGGGCTCTTCAAAACCACTTTTGAGATTGCCTATGTCTGCTCTGGTTAAGTGAGCACTTTGAAAATCATACATGGCAGCTCATCTGGGGTGATTTCATGTTCCTGTTGCTGTTTTTTCATGAAAAGGTAGATAAGCTTTGTTTATTTTGACTGTACAGGCAGAAGCACTTGTGTGGGATAATGATGTATCAGCTCATGCCCAGACTGTTGCCAAAGCCAAATACGAATTTTTATTTGGCTTGGAAGAAGAGAAGCCTTCAAAAAGGGGTAAGTGGTATTTTTTACTACTTCATGTGAAAAAAAAATTAAATTAAAAATCTCTTAAGTGACTCAGATTTGCAGCAGCTGCACCCTAATGACCCCACGAGACGGGGGTGCACTGTGCCATGCTGCTTTTCACTGGACCACAAGTACCAGAGCAAAGGAGCCTGCTAGTTTAGGCCCAGAAAATGACAGCAGTTCCCTGCCTTATGCCCTCACCTTTCTCTTTGGTTTGTCTGGGCCACCTCAGGGACTTGTGTGCCAGGAGACACGTTTATGGAGAGAGTCCCAATACTTCTCTGTAGTGGAGTTTTTTCAGCCACATGCTGAAAGATGTCTATATCTGCGTGGAGATCTTTCCAGGAATGCCCTTCATGGTCGGCATGCTGTGCTTCCTACAGGTAGAGGTAGATAAGATTTTAATTTAAATACTTGAGGTGGTACCTGAACTGCTCTGCCGTCTTTGCAGGATCACAGGATGTTAGGGATTGGAAAGGACTTCTGGAGATCTTTGGGTCCAACCCTCTGCCAGAGCAGGGCCATAGAACCTAGCACAGGTTGCACAGGAACACACCCAGATGGGTCTTGAAAGTCTACAGAGAAGGAGACTCCACAACCTCTCTGGGCAGCCTGTAAAGAAGTTCTTCCTCATGTTGAAGGGGAACTTCCTGTGATTTAGTTTACATCCATTGCCCCTTGTCCTATCACAGGGCATAAGTGAGAAGAGGTTGTTCCTTCCTTCATGACACCCAGCCTTCATATATTTATATACATTTATTAGATCCCTTCTCAGTCTTGTCCTCTCTGGACTAAAAAGCTCCAGGTCTCTCAGCCTTTCCTCTTAAGGCAGTGCTCCAGACCCTTAATTGTCCTTGTAGCCTTTTAGTTAGTGATGCAAGAAATTTAGGTGTAGTAGCTAATATTATGCCTAAGGATCAGCCTTACTTCTTTTATTTTCTTGAAGTACAGGGTGTTTTCTACCTTTTCACAGCCCAAGCTTAGAAGAAATGTAGTTACTATACCAATTTCACTTGCCTCTTTGTAATTATCAACAATCCCCGCCTTCTTTGCAAAAGTATTTCCTCAGGCTGTTCTCATTGCACCTTGATCCCTTCTAATTGCAAACTTCCTGGCGTGTCACTTTTAATTAAAGAAGACTATTCTTGCCAGAGAAGGGCAGCACTTTGTACAGAAACAAGCTGTGTAGGCTCCTCCATGTCAGTAAGGGAAAAAAAGAGGCAAGGGAAAAAAGAGGCAAGAGTGAAAAAAGCAGAACTGAAGGCTGGAAAGTGAGTAAACAGATTCTCCCTGGATTTTCTGAAGTTTGATCTTCCACTTGGGAAATCCTAATTGCAGAATGGAAGGAAAAAACAAACAATCAAAATGGCCTCGTTTAGGAATTTAAAAAACTTCTACAATTTGCCACAAAACATGGATGGGTTTGCTACATGAATCACAATGACCTCATTTCTTGTTTGGAGAGACACGGTGTGAGAGCACTGTCAGCAGGCATTAGTACATTTCCACAGACTGGCATTAAATAAAGTATGCTGTGTCTAATAAATCCAAGTCAATCTATTGTTATTACTAACAAAAAAAAATTATCAAATATCTTGGGTATTGTGAGCTGACTGAGTATGGAGCCTTAAAATAAAGGGCAGCAGAGAAAAAGTCAGATACCTTGGCTTACGTGTGTATGTTTCTGTATTTTTCCTGTGTTGCCTCTTGCCTTGTTTCTAAATCTCATCTGCTCCTCTGTTAATCAGAAACCACCATTTGAGGCTAAGAATTAGTTAGAATGGAGAGACTTCAAGGGAGAGTTTCCAAATATTTGATGGTGGTTGACATGAACATTTGTGGATTGTACCAGAAAACTGCCACACTGTACCTACCTAGACTAGTTTCATGCTGTGACAGACAAATGCCTCCTCCTCCTCCTCTAGGCAGATGTTTGACCAAAACGGATAATGGAGAGTGCTGCTGCCCGTTCTGTTTTGTTTGTTTTTTTTTTTTTTTTCTTTAAATAAGCAAGTTTTAACTGCTTATTAATTGGGGATGAGTCAAGATGGGGTGAGTGAAGGCACAGTATTACCAGCCCAGGGCTCTGTGCGCCAAATCTTGCCTCCCTTTGATTGACCTATGCTGAATATTTCCTGACATAGGTTTTAGGAGGAAGCTGCTATGCTTGTCTCTATGTCCTTCTCTGCATTAGATGGGAGGGAGAAAATACTACCCAAAATCCAAACAAACCTTTTACTTTCTGAAGTTGCCTTTAAAAGAAAGAAGACATGCTTTTTGTGCATCAAAGTATGAAAGATTTCAAGCAAATGAGTGATGGAAGCAGGGCTAGGAGAGGTGCTGGTGTTTAAAGTTGATTAAGAGAACAGCTTGTCACTGTGGGCAGTGAAGCTGAACTTTATCTAACCCAAAGCAGTTCACCCATGCTTTGGTTGGTCTCAGAAACTGAGAATGTAATATGTATGTTGCTAAACAGCTTAATTACTTCTGCTTCCCAGTTCATCTGTTCCCTTTCATCCACAATCATATTACTAAAGCCCTGCTGAATGCTGTTGAGGGTATAATTTTTAAAATTTGGTACTAAAATACTTTCATCAGACAAACTGATTCGCAAAGAAGGAAGAGTAATTGGAGGCAACTGTAGCAAACGCTTCTGTTTGCCTAGATGGGGGATGGCAGAATTTGTTAATAAGCTGCTATGCTGATTTTTATTTTCCAGGCAGAAGCTTGTCATTTCACAGGTGAGAGGAGAGAAAAAGAAGTTAAATGCCTGTAGAAGAGGCATCAATGATACGCAAATGCTTAATAAAGCTACCACATTAAAACCAAATCTACCTCATTTCCCTCCTTTCCTGTTCTCAGTCTGGTTTTACCTGGGGTATTTGTGATCCCCAATGTACTTCATGTGCTCTTCTTCATTGTGTGAAGCCTCTTGTCTGGCTCCCATCCTCTCTTGCCTGTTGCTCATCTTCTTGATGATGGTGGGATTGGGCCCAGCCAGCGCGGGTTCAAGAAAAGCAGGTCCTGCTTGACCAACCTGATCTCCTTCTATAAGCAGGTGATGCACCTAGTGGATGAGGGAAAGGCTGTGGATGTTGTCTACCTGGACTTTAGTAAAGCCTTTGACACTGTCTCCCACAGCATTGCCCTTGGGAAACTTGAGTCCCATAGCACAGGCAGGTGTACTCTTGGGTGGATTAAAAACTGGCAGGCTGGCTGAATCCAGAGAATTGGGGTAAAAATGTCGGCCAGTCACGAGAGGCATCCCACAGGGCTCAGTATTTGGGCCAGTTCTGTTTAATATCTGTATTAATGATTTGCATGAGGGGATTGAGCGCACCCTCAGAAAGTTTGCAGATGATACTAAATTGAGTGGGAGTATTGATCTGCTTGAGGGTAGGAAGGCTCTGCAGAGAGATCTGGACAGGTTAGATTGGTGGGCTGAGGCCAATGGGATGAGGTTAACAAGACTAAGTGCTGGGTGCTGCACTTTGGTCACAACAATTCCAAGCAACCCTGCTGGTTTGGGGAAGAGTGTTTGGAGAGCTACCTGGTGGAAAAGGATCTGATCTGGGGGTGCTAGTGGATGGCTGGCTGAACATGAGCCAGCAGTGTGCCCAGGTGGCCAAGAAGGCCAACGGCATCCTGGCCTGTGTCAAGAATGGTCAGTCTAGCAGGAGTGGGGAATTGATCATGCCCTTGTACTCAGCACTGGTGAGGCCACAGCTTGGGTATCGAGTGCAGTTCTGGGTGCCGTAGTATAAGAAAGACATTGAGATCCTTGGGGGTGTCCAGAGAAAAGCAATGAGGCTGGTGAGGGAGGTGACATTAAAGGTCTTTTTCAACCTTAATGATTGTATGATTCTTACCCTGGATGCTCTCATTGCCTTGATGGAGGGCTCAGGACCACACGTCTCTGCAGATCGCTGCTTGTGAGACTGCTTCTTGCTGCTGTTGGAAGGAGGAGGATGCACAACACACAGCCACACATCGCTGCGTAGGCTGGCTGCCTTCCTTGGCAAAACAGCAGCCTTTTGCCTTCCAGCAAAAGAAAATGTTTTTTAAAAATTTAATTTGGCTGGGTCAGACAAGAAGTCTCTGCCTGTTTGGCATAAAGGGTGCTTGTTGTGTATGGAAACATAGCCTTCTCTGGAATCAGCTGTGGAAACACTGATCTCTGTTGAGCAGCCTTATCTTTAAGGCATGCTACAGAGTGCTGATTCTTACGACTTTGCAGTTAATATATTTAAATACTAAAAATAAAAAGAGTCCAAACAATGTGACCTCTCCCTAAAAAGTGCTTCCTTCGGGAAAAGAGAGGGGCACACTACAAAATCACTGCTTCAGTAAACATGAAGGCCAGGTACTCTAAAAACTGCCCTTAGACCACACTCACTCACACATTGCATCGTTCTCATGACTGTAGTTCTTGCCCAGTGATTTAAATGCATCACTTTCCATTTCAATGCACCACCCTTCATTATGTTTTCATCTTTTGCTCTTTCTGTCTCCAGGCAATCCTGGAAGTTTGGGCTCCGTGGTCTGGTATCTTCCTCTGCAGCTACTTTCCTTAAAACGGTGCAAAACTGCATTTTCTGAGGCTTGATGGGCTGCCTGATTCTCACATTCATGTTGCTTAATGACAGGATAGGTACATCAGATGTGTGTTTAAGACTATGTTGTGCAACATTTACTAGGGATACATGCAAGGCTGGAATCTGGAAAAGTCAGACCTGTGGTGTCCCCACGTGCTTGATTAAAACTCCACCATCATGTTGTATCTATTTAACTATGGTCTTTTTTGTTGTTGTTTCTAAGGTTCCACTGCATTTTCAGACACGGTGAAGACCTGCAGGAGATTTTATGTAATAGTGTGTAATTAATGCATTTTCTTGTAGATATCCCTGATATTTGGTGTTGCTGTTTGGCAAAGATGCAAAGAGAAGGTTAACTTCTTAAGTCTCGAGAAGTACTGTATTAAAAGGTACTTTCTTAGGTTGAGTTTGTGCACTTTTAGAAGTGATTACCTCTCCGTTACCAGCACCAGTGCTCCTCTTCCACTCCCACATGGGGTAAACAATGTGTTTTGAACTATTTGGATGCTCTGAGGACCAGCAGTCTCTTAGAGTGCTGTCAGAAGAGCACATCTGACTGTTTCTATAGTAAAATTAATGCGGATGAAAGAGTACAGGTTGCACTGTGCTCTGCATCTCAGCTGCATGACATGAAGCTGTCTTACTGCCCCCCCCTTTGAATTTCTGAATCCTGCTTCCTGGGGCTGGGCAAAGTCAGGGCATGCTCCAGAGTCATCAGGGGTGGTGTGATGGATGTCTGGATTTCCAGTCCTAGGGAAAGGAAAACTAAAGGAGTGTGAGGCATTATGCTAAGTCCCATGCTTTGCAGGAGGAAATTGGATGTCTTGTGACCTGCTCTTGAAAGCTCTGCAGTTCAAGTTATCATAACATACAGCCGCTGGGAGGAGATTACCCCATCCATGACATGGTAAACAACAGAGTTGTTTGATGGCCAAGGGTTTAGTACAAATAATTGTTAAAACATGGGCTGTTTGTTTATTGTTTTTTAAAGGTTCAGAATTAAGCGCTCAAAAGCTAGGAAATGCCAGAGTTAAGGCAGTAATTAGCTCCCTGTCTGTGGGCTGTTGGCTGAAGTTGAGAGCTGCACTGATGTGACTGCACAAATATTTGGGAGCCTGGTGATGCTGGCGAGTTCATATGCTGTGACCACACTTGGTGCAAGCTGAGTTTAGCTGAAACTGGCAGGGCTCAGAAATGTTTTCCCAGACGTGGTCAGCCCCACCCCTTCCATCAGGCAGATGGAAAGCAGTGGATCTAGGTTAGCAGGCACAACACGAGGGGCTCAGGCAGCTGACTTGGCTTTCTGTAGGTGGGTGTGGTGGAGCAAAGCTGCCTTTTTTGCTTGTTTTTACCATGGGCTCTGCTTCTCTCCTTGACTCAGATCCATAACCTAGTGAGACAGCACACCAGCACAAGATCTCCATCATGCTGTAGCCTCGAATCATCACTGAAGCTTTCTGAAGGACAAGATGCATGTTATCCTGCTGCTGGAGATGATAATGAATATGGAGAGGACATTTAATTAAAATTATGTGGATAGATGCAGTTCTGGCCTAGTATCATACTGAAAAAGTTTAACACAGGGTACAGTGAGTATTTTTCCTGTCCACAATTCACCACTTTAACAAGTGTCTTCTGCTCTAGACCTCCGCATTGTTTAACTCTGCCCAGTTTCCTGAGGAAGGGAATCTCTGTGCGAGCTTGCTCAAAAGCTACCATGCAATGTCCAGCTATGCCTTTAGCAGCAAATGCTTGGAGCTTGAGAGACACACATATCCCTCTGTGCCCTGTTTTTGTTTTAGCTGTATACATAATTTAATATCCAGCTCCTGGGGTCCTTTGATGACTGCCTGTGTAATTGGTTCCAAACCCTGAAATGCACTAAAGGACGGTCCTTTCTGTGGATGTGTCTGGTTTCTTCAGTGGCTGCTGCAAAGTCCAGAGTTTCTGAGATCTGTGAGTAGTAGTGTGGGGGTTTTAAGCCATTGTTCCTTGTTCAAAGATTGGTGATATATTTTTTTATCTGAAGAGAGTTTTCTATTGGAAGAACTTCTGGGAGAGATTAAAAAAGATTATTTTAAAATACAGTATTTTAGATATGTAATATTATGTACAAGTGGATTCAGAGAGGCTGTGAAGCCTTTGTAGATGCTGCAAGTATCAAAGCAACTCTGGGCTGTCTGTCACTGCTCCGGAATTTTCAGCTGAAGGCTCTTAGGGAGCTTTAAAAGTAATTCTTGCTATTATTGTGTGTACCTACACTTAGAAAACCGCTTGTTAGATGCTTTGTTTCTAAATCAGACCTGTGAAAACGTAGAAAATTTTGGATTCCCATTTCATCTGTCTTTTGGATTTTGGGTTTAAAACTTCCAGATATAAGTCTTAAACAAAAACTTGAGATTCTGTAAGCCACATCACTCCATGAGGTGGGGCTTTAAAGAAAAGTGCATTAAATATAGTAAGATTCACCTGCGCTTTTACATCACGATAAGGAGCCCAGATACTCCCTTTGTATTCCCTCCTGTTCCCCCTCACTAGCAGCTGTTTCGCTTTACCCCTTTTGCTTTCCAGGGTAACTGACTCTTGGGACAGAACTATCTCACTGACCATCTGTGGCCCATACAGCAATTTGCAGTGGATAATCCCTCACACCATACCCTCCCAGCACATGCTGCATGTTAGTTTTGGACTTTGTCCTGTTTTGAGCTCACTGTAGGCCTGTGAGTGGCAAGGTGCCATCCTTTTTGCAGCTGGGGGAAGGGTGCAGGGCTCTGTGATTAGTGCAGTTGGGGATGCATAAGTGCTCCCAATTCCCGTTTACCACTGGGAAGATAGTCAAAATCTGTGGGGAAAATAAATAAGCAACCGAGGGTCACATCATTGCTTACTTAAGGCTTTTCATCAGGAACAGGGTTAGGTTTGCAGTCGTGAATCCCGCCCCACCCCCTTCCCCTTCCCCCCCAAAACACGCACACAATAACCCTGATATTTTAAGTGCTGTTTTGACCATTGCTTTCTTCCTGGACAGGATTTGTATTTCTCACTAGCAGCTTTTTCTCACTGTCTCTTTTCAAAGCCGTGACAACTTGGGCATCGGGTCGCTACCTGACTCCAGGCACTGCGACCTGGCGAGTGGAGAGATTTGCGACCAGGGTACCTAGCATTGGCACTAGCTGTCCAGTGGCAGACTGCAGCCTTTGGTTGCCCAAATCCCCTATAATTTAGGGAGGTATGCAAAAGCAGTGGTAAGCAGTACTTCTCTGCTAACTTCTCCCAGTGTGCAGCAAGCTGTGGGTGTGTGATTTCCTGAGCAACACACTGCACCTAGGTACTTGCAAGGGGATTATTTTCCTTCCTGAATCAGTCAGTTTAATTTCTGGTAATCGTGAGCCCTGTCTGCCACACCACTGCCTGGCTGCTCAAGCACAGTGAATGCAAGGCGCATGCTGCTGGGTCTCTGTTGACCTCTCATTGGCAGCAGCAGGGACTCTTTTTGACGTGAGGAATCTCAGACAACATGGTCACTTTTTCTACATAGGGTCTACCATACCTCTGGTCACCTCTGCCTTCCCTGTGTGTCCGCAGGACAGACTGCAGCATTTAAGCAGTGCTTATATTCTAGGCAACTCTCCCACACCACTTCCCTCTGTTGTCTCCCCTGCCTTCCGTCAGCTTCCCCATTTCCACCAACTTGTTACATAATGTTGCTGTAACTTTGATGAGATGAAGGCCTGCCTTCCCTTCTCTGGTCAAGCAAACTGCCCAAAAGCCTGGAGTGGCTGCAAGCTGCAGAAAACACTGCGCCCAGTGTGGTTCAGGTGCTTGCAGTCCAGTTACAAAAGCAGGCTGCTCGCATTATGCTAATTTACCGACTTTGGCTAAGGAAGGACCTCCTCCAGCCAGGCAGGACCTATCACGGCACGGAGAATGACTTCATTTGGAAAAAGGGCTGCTGCGCAAGGCTGCCAGTGATTGTGCAGCATCCCTCCTCTCGCATAGTGGGAGGCTGTTCCATCTCAGCGTGCAGTTACTGTTTTATAAATCAGAATAGTTTTAGTAACCACAGAAGTTGTAACTTCAGCGAGTGCAGGATGATGATACATGCATACCCCCCCTCTTTGGCACTGTGATAAGGATTCAATGCCTTACGTCCTGCAATTTGTTAAACTCTGTCACCTAGAGATTCATTTCCTCTTAATTCACACATTGTTTTTATTTGCCTTAATTGTAATTTACAAATAATGGCAAGAAAGGCCAGTACCAAGCAAGCATAGCTGATACGATGCTGCATGCAAGCTCACCCATGTGCTGCTCGTAATCGGCGCAAGGAGCTGCGAGACAATTGGGCTGCTTTGTGAAACCTTCCGGCACAGAAATGCAGAAACGCATTAAGTGCCCCGCATTTTGAAACCAGCACACGACCCTCAGGACTGCCACTCTGCCAGTTTCTTCCTTTATGGATGCACTTATAATAAATGGCAGCTAAGCACAGGCATCTCCCTGGCATGCTGTCAGGCACCCTTGCTGGAGGAAATTCCACCTCCCCCCCCCCCCCCCACCCCATTCCCGCGCAAGCTGCCAAGGTGGACTCCTTAGCTCTTGCGATAGACTGAATGAGACTGCAGTTCCCTCATCAGTTTCATAATACTCAGAAAGCATCCATTTACATCATTGTGTGCAGTGCAGGGCAGCAGCTTCCAGGAAATTTGAAACTATTTTGATTCCAGTTGACTAGAACAGCAGCAATTGAATTAGCTGGTTTCGCTATAGATAAATTGATGATCTGTGCATTTTATTTCTTTGACCAATGGGTAACTGCTGGAGCTACAGTAACCTCTGTGAGTAAGGAGATTGTTCAAGCAAATATATCTAATTTCTGGAGATAGCTACTCACACAATTATTTTGTAAAATGTACCTGTAAACAAAATGTCTATGCTTGTAACTTGTGTTTTGCTTCCTAGAATTTCCTTTTATTATGTTGTAGACAAGCTTGCTTGATATGGAATGGTTATTTACATATGCAAAACCACATCTATGCCGAATTTAAGTAATGAATTCTTTCAACCTCTATTTATCAGAAAGGCTGCCAGCTGCTGTTAGATTATATTTGCCCAGACTCAGTTTTCTAGCCACTCACTCCCTTTCTATTTTAGCTTTCTCTCTCCATTTAATTATCTTTTCTTTTTTTTTCCTTTGTTGAAAGAAGCAACCTTCAATGCAAAGTAGAAATTTGTGTTACCTGATAGTGTATGTCCTTTCTTTGTTTGTTTGGTGATGGGAATTTTTTTTTCCTGTTCGTCTTCAGTGCGGTCCTTAAATTTTGTAGCTGCCTTTCTACCCTTGTTTGTAATGCAGTCATAATGGGGGATGGGGTTGGACAGGATATGCCAGTAGCTGCAGCAAGACATGATGCTGTGGTGGTGGATGGGAATAAGGGAGGAGTTTCCCTTAAAGAGCTCAAGCTCCTCCGAGCTCTGGTACCTAAAATAGCACTCTGAGCAAAGGGAAAGGCTTGACACTGTTTAGGAGGGGGTGGTAATTGGTAGTGTTCTACTGCAAGAAGTGAAGATCTCAGCAGTCGTGTGCATGGTGATACTTAGTGTAACAGGGACAGACTGCTGCTTTGGTGTCATAAGTGATTTTTGCTTTTAATCAGGTAGTGTTCTTGCAGGATGCCATGAAGGTGAGAATCCTCCCGATTTGTGCTTGCGTACGGCACGAGCTGCAGTCCTTTCAGAGCAGGACTGCTTGCACCTCACTGTAGAAAAGTCCTTGAATTTATACCATGGAAATGCTTCTCTTTCCCTGGTGAAACATGGCTTGCAAGCGTGGCAGGGAGGAGTACCTGTGTGCAAGCTCCCTCCTCCTGCACATCTTTCTGTACCCTTATATAAATGCAAGTATGTTCTCTGTGCATGTGTCTCTTCTGGAGTCTTCTGGGCTTACCAGAGGATGAAGTTTGGTTGGGATAAACTTCAGAAGGAGAAGTAACTAAGAAACTTGCTTGGGATTGCTTACTGCTGTCAGCAGCAGCTCCTGCATTTAGCATTTGTCATTCACTGTCAGAAATCGGGCTGCCTCTATTTCTCTCCTGTCAGTTCAAAAGCTGAGAAAGCAATCAGCAGAGATGAGCTTAGCCCCTTGCAGGGTCTGTGTGCAGTGCCTTGTCAGGGCTTGACCTCTAGTGCATGTTGGCTGCATCCCAGCCCCATTGAGGGGACCAAGAGTGATCAGTGCTCCAGGCATTCTCCCAGTGAGGTGGGGTGCATGGATTGAAGGGAGACTTGGGGGGTCCTAGCTCCTACGGCATCGTACATTGCTTTCCTTTGGGCAGAGTTCGTGGCCCAGGCGCTAACATGGCCAAGTGCTTTCCCGAGCTTCTAGGGCATGAGGTGATCCTAAATGGGGAACCATCCACTTGCAAGCCTGCAAACTAAGTTGCTGTAGGTGGAGCTGTGTCCACTGAGAAGTGTTTATAGTAGCATTTATAGAGACAGGCTCCTTATCTCAGCAGTTCTTTCTTAAAAATTCCCATGTCTAGACATGTGCTGGGAGAGCGTCAATCAGTAATGCTCCTGTGTTAGAGCAGACCAGCACTGTGAGGTGGGAAGCCAGGGTCTTTTACTGGCTTAGGCTGGCCCCTCTCCAGGTGCACAGATGTTGCAGCTTCACAACACTGTTCTTCCCTGTGAATCTGTCCTGGCACCTGTGGCATGAAGAGGGTGGGCTTGGGATGTACAGAAGCACAGTGTGAGTAAATATTGTGCAAGGGCACTGTTTTTCTGGGGCTTCAGGCACTTATAAAAAGCACCATGCCTGGAAAAACTCATATGAGGAGGGGGACCTTGGTGTCTTCTAAAGGCTCTTGCAGTGTACCCACATTTGTGTGTTGGAAACCCTGCCATAAAGGCAGGTTGGTGATGCAGAAGTGGACAGGACATCCATACTCCTCACACCTTGCAGCACAGAAAAGGTCCCTGCCCAATAGCAAGCAAGTCACCTAGGTGAAACCTAACCACTGAAGCTTTATTATGGAGTAATTAAGTCAGTAGCATGAAGATAACTGGAGAACCGATTGGTGAATAGACTGTCATTTGGTGTCATGTGAATATGCACCATAGACATCGTGTGGTATTTATTCTGTGGCAAGATACAGTGGATAGTGATCTGGCAGTTGTGAGCTGCTGCTCATCTTTACAAACTGGCAGATAAATAGCCACATTAATACAGTGCTGAGCTAGCATTAAATTATCCTGAATTATCCCCTATGAAGAGAGACTGAGATCCCTGGGGCTATTTAGTCTTGAGAAGACTCAGAGGGGATTTCATCAATGTGTATAAATATCTGAGGGGTGGGTGTCAAGTGGAGGGGGTCAAGCTCTTTTCGGTGGTGCACAGTAATAAGGAACAATGGGTTCAAACTTGAACATAGAAGATTTCACCTTAACATGAGGAGAAATTTCTTTACAGTGGGGGTGATGGAGCACTGGAACAAGCTTCCCAGAGAGGTTGTGGAGTCTCCTTCTCTGGACACATTCAAAACCCATCTGGATGCATTCCTGTGCAGACTACCCTAGGTGATCCTTTGGCAGGGGGGTTGGACCTGATGATCTCTTGAGGTCCCTTCCAACCTCTAATATTCTGTGGTACTGTGAACTTGGTCTGACATTAAGCACAGCTGCATGCCTTGCTCCTCAGAAATGGCTTGTGGCCAATCTGGTCATAGTGGAGATAGGGATCAGTTTGCAGTGCAGCACTTAGAGATGCACCTTGAATGGGGCAAAGTGTGGAAATACGAGTTGGTTTCTGGTTTCAGAGCTGTCACCTCTGTCATTGTACAGAGTAGGTGTTTGGATGAATCTTCCCCTCCTGTTGTTTGTTTCATACTCCAGACCGTTTTTGTCCAGAAAGGTACAGCCAATGCAGCTGTCACAGCTTTTTACTTTTTGTTGTTTTTCTGGGTTTTTTTTTGAAAGCTCAGTTCCTTCTTGGGTTATAATGTAAGGTGGCCAAGTATCTGTCATTGTGTCATCTGTCTGCTCCCTCTGAGGACAGCTAGTTCTCTGTTACCCCACAACAATGAGAGCCACTGGGTGCTGGGCACTTGGAAAATGGGACCATCTGTTTTTGCTTCTGCTTTGTTTACATCAGCTGAAGAAGTAGCATGAGCAGGGGAAGGGTAGCATGCTTTTTGTGCAGTGCTGAATTTGCTGCCACAGCAAATGTGAACTAATCTGTATGCATAATTACTGTGACAAGACCTTCAGTTACCTGAGTTCTTAAAGGAAGAGGGAAGTGTTGGCAGAAAGTTGAATTACTTAGTGAGTGCTTTGTAATTTAGTTAATTGGTTTTGTCAAAGCTGGGGAACATACGGGGTGTGGCTAATTATCTTCCCAATGTTTCATCTTTAAAAGTGGAAATGACCTAAAACTGTTTTCTTAAAACTAAAACCAACAGGTATGGTACATACTGTGGATGAAGGTCAGAGCTTTGAATATCAGGCCTGTGGCCTCAGACTGCTCATGGGGCATTAGGACCTTTTCTGAAGTGTAAGCAGACATTTCTGGCATTCTCTCTGGGCAGTGCACATGCCCAAAGTAGGGCTGCCCAAAAACTTTTATTTAAAAGGACCAGCTCTGCATAACTGCAGTGTTAAACTTAGCAATATTTTCCTTGCAGGGGAGAGTGTAGTTGCTCTGTTAGGCGAGGGCTGGGAAGGGAGGTCGGGATTTTTGCTTATGCATGTGGTAGATAACACCTGTGCTTCTTTTTTCCTTTACAGGTAGTGGCCATGGAGGCAGAACTTCGCTCCCTCATACCATCATCAATGAATTTCCAGAGTACGGCACCGTAGAGCCAAGTGAGGACACGCTGAGGGCTTCATTGCCACGCCAGGCAGAGCCTGTGGCACGCAGTCCAGAACATCACCAGTGGGTACCTGGCAGGCCCATTCCTCAGCGTGTGGTTTCTGCAGACAATTTGAGACCTGATGCTGGGTCAGGGCAGCTATGTGCCACAGAAGAAGGTTTTTCACCTGCGGGTAACCTGCCAGAGACTATGAAAATCTCTCAAAAGCTGGAAGTGACAAAGGTGCAAGAGACAGCAAATAATTCTCTTGATTCAGAGACACAAATGGAAAAAAAGAGCGTTACTGGCAGCCAAAATGTGCAGGCAGCTGAAGAACCAGTTCCAACAGGCCAAGAAAAACCCTCAGGCGCGCCTCTTCCATCTGAACGAAGAGCTGAGGAAAAAATGCATTTGATTGTAGAGAAAGATCTGGCTGCAATATGGACTGGGGGAAAGCAGTCTGAGTCCTTGCAAACCATCAGTAATAAAGCTGAGGAGGTCCATGCAGCACAGGAGACAAGCTGTCATAGACCATCTGTGACAAACCTGGAAGCAGCCAGCAGAGTGGAGGGGTGGGCGCATTTTGAGGAGTTTTCGGTGCACAGTCAAGGCAAAATGCAAATGGGTCCTGAGAGGAGGCTCTCTAAAGAGGCAGCTGTGAGCAAACATGTAGAATTTCAAGGGGTGGAGATATTATGGCTGCAAAAAGCTGAGGAGCAGAGAAGAAAGAAGTACTCGCTGATGGAGACTGTGTCTGTGGAGAGGAAGGCATTCCCCAAAACATCCAGCTACCCTGTGCCACCAGTATCCTTCCCAGGCTTGGTCTCCTCACCAGACAGTGCTTGGAGTGAAGTTTGTGAGGACCCAAGAATGGGACCAGCTGCCTCTGGAGATTCCTCTCTGGTGCTGCTTGATGAGAGTGGGGAGGATGAAGTTTTTGTGAAGGACAAGAAGAACCGTGCTGAGGAGGAGACAGCTGTCCTAGTGAGAGGCCAGGGCAGGTGAGATGGTGTTGGTGGGGAGGCACAAGGGCCAGGCAGGGTTTCTCTTGTCCCAAGAATGTGGCTTGTGCCTACCCCTTTAGGAGCTGCTGACGAACAATGAATGTTTGTCTGCTGTCTGCAATGTTGTGACAATAGTTCATGCCTGGTGGTGGCTAGTGCACAAAGTTGGGACTAAACCTCATCCGCACCACCTTGCTAATTTTTGATGTCCAGCTCAGGTTTGGAAACATGAAGATGTATCTTGCTGTTTGTAGAATAGTGCATGATGAAGGATCTGTAGTAGGTGTATATGGGATCTAGACATAGCAAGTAATTAAATGTAGGCAGCATGTAGGCCTGGCTTTATGTGCCTGGCCAGATTATCTGGGTTTGGGTAGGTTTCATACAAGAACAGTGGAAGCACCTCAAGAGACATCGGATAATAAAAATGTTTTTACCAAAGGCTTTGTGTATTATAAGAGGGTAAGTGTTGTGATGTGCTTTCTATATTCCCTGCTTATATGTGTTTATATATAATTCTATCTATGTGTTTTGCAAAAAATGTGCACTGCTGTTTACCAGAGCATCCTGATTTGCTCAGTTTTGTTTCCTGATGCAAAGGGTCATACTGGCACCCTTCCAGCAAACTCTGCTTGCTTTGACCTGGTGGGGTGTCTACTTCTGAAACAATGGGATCTTGGCAAGGGAGGTGCTCCTGCCTCAGTACCTCAGGATCTGTGGAGTTTTGCTTTAGCTATATAGCATGCAGGATTGCTCAGGCCCACAGTGTTTGGTGTAGCAGAGAAGAAAACTATGCAGGGGGATGCTACACCTTCCCCTGTACATCTGCAGGCCAAGTCTTCCTCCTTCAAATCTGGTTCTCTTGGCTCTGGAGTTTTAGTTGTATTTTCTTCCCTTGGAATTTTGGAGGGATGTACTCCAGGCATTTGCCAAAGATCCCAGGCTTAGGACTACAGGGCCAGCAAACTGTCCCCTGGGGGCAGAAGTGCCATCTGAGTGCATGTGTTCAGCCTGTGCAGCCTCTTGCTTGGCAGTGGTGCCTAGTGGAGACATGACACATTTGTGAGTGCTCTCCTCCTTTGCACATAAGCAGCTGATGTTGTCTGTTAAGCAATATGAGGCTTTCTACCCACACCCCTCTTCTTTTTATATCCCCAGAGAGGGAGATGGTGCCAGTCAGGATGGCAGGTGGTGCAAGGCAAAACTAATATTTCACCTGCAGTGTCCTCTCCTGCATAAAACCATGCTGATCTTTCTGTTTGCAAAGATGGAAGACAATGGGTCTAAACCTTATCCCTGACCTGAAATGAGCTGTTTCTAATTATTTTCCAGGATGGTGGAAGAGGGGGAAGCAGCCACTGGAGGATATGAAGATGTCCTTGGGCAGAGGCATTCTGACGTCTCCACCGATCTGTACAGCTCACAGTTTGAAAACATCCTAGACAATGCATCTTTGTACTACAGTGCGGAGTCGCTGGAGACATTGTACTCAGAGCCTGATAGCTACTTCAGCTTTGAGATGCCACTTACTCCCATGATCCAGCAGCGCATGAAGGAGGGCGGACAGTTTTTAGATCGAACGTCAGCCTCAGGGCAGTCAGATGTCCTGCAGCTTCCCCCTGATGGAGAGGTGAAGTGCTATGGAGAAGGCATCGCCAATGGCTTGAGGGATGCAAGCAAAACACTCCTCAGAGGAGATGTCATGGAAGTTCCTTGTTTAGAAAGGTAAAAGTAGTGGGTGAGATTTCTGTATGCCTGCTGGTTTTTCCCTGATGTCTCTTTCCTTCAGTGGACTATCACAGAGTGTAAGTTTGCCTCTTCCAACACTGTGTGTTTTCTGCACAGAATAATTACTGGTGTAACAGAGTGAGCCACAAGAGAGAAGTGAGCCATCCACACTGGTGATGTTCGTTAGAAAAGTACAGACTTATCTTATGAAGGTTTGTAGAGGATATTTGTGTGAATAAAAGGCTGGCTGGTGGTGTCACATCTGTCAGAACTGCCCATGGGTATGAATGAACCTTGTTCAGCTCCAGTTACACTGGAGCAGCAATTTTACGAACCGTAACACCCGGTGCACACAAATGCCATTGTCCAAATGCGTTTTGTGATTTGGATGTTAAAGGTAATGCCTGCTGTCTTGAGGTCAGTGGGAGTTTGTCCACATTTGGGACAATATTTATCTCCCACCACTTTTATGAGATTAGAGACTGTTAGCTGCTTCTTTTGTTTGTGCAGTAGTTACTGTCTGAGAGGAGGGAATAAATGTCAGTAATTTCCATTTAGGTAAAGGGAGCGATAAGAAAACCTGTTAAGAGAAGAGTCATGTGAGAAGCAAAAACGAGGCTAAGTGGTCAGCAAATACTGTGTAAGAGCAGAAACTCAGTCTATGAGTGTTTGAACTGTCCTTAGCTGTAGGAGATGGATGGGAAAAGTGGGGGTTCAAACAGCAATCTGCAGTGGGATGAGGAACCTCGTGAATGACAAAGATGCTTTGGATCTCTATCATCGTCCAGGAACATGTTATGTAACAGTCCTTAGATGATTCCCTTAGATGGAACGAGTCTAGTCTGAACTTTCCCAGGAGCCAGTGGTGAGAGGACTTTTATCTGCTTTATTTGCTTTGTGCTAGTGAGAAAGAAGTCCTTCGAGCAGAAGTAGTTTTGTGAACTTTAAGGTACAGTTTGCCTTTAAAAGAACAGGCAGAAGAATTTATCAGTTTAGAATATTCTTTCTGTTAGTCCTTCTGGAATAAAGGTGTTTAAATATTCTACAACCATGAGCTGCTTGGTGTCAGTAAGGAGTAAGTGACTGCTAATCTGCTATAGCCAATACGGAACCAGTAACTGAGGTTAGTCCTGACGCAGCTCCTTACCTGTACTCAAACCAGAGGGTGATTTAAAACTAGACAGTGGAGGACAAGCAGCACATACAGACCTTGATTCTGTTACCCAATAGCTGCATTTTCTGTTGTCTAAAAGCCACTGTCAAGGCCCACATGAGCTCATTGAGACAGAAGGTATCTCAAAGACCAGGTGTGCTTAGATAATGCTTAGAGACACATAAGGTGCCTACCTAGTGTGGATTTTGTTAGGAACTGTTAATTTTAGTTTAAGTTGGCGGCCAGAGTAATAAACCAACAGTTTTTGAAAATTATTCTTTTTTCCTTTTTACTTAAAAAAAAGTAAAGAAGTGTCACCAACAGTGGATTTGTTAGGAAGCTCTGCTATTGTAGTCTGCAGGGCTGGGTTAGGATGAGCCTGGAGGGCTTGCGCTGTTAAGGTAGGTGCTGATATAAAGTGTACCTGCAGCAGTACAGCCAGCCACAGAGGTGCCCAACATGGTAAGGCTCTGGACAATAGCTTTATTAACTTGCCTGCTCTGTGATGTTCAAATATGTGGTGTTGTGCCACAGTACAGGTGACTGACAGATCGTTTGTGCCATATTTTTGGAACCAGTGATGAATCATGGTGTTATAGTATGTGGATGAAGACTATTGATGGCATGCTGGGGGGCTACATGGGATTTACTTGCAAAGAGATCAAGTCAGTGTGCCACTGTCAAGCTCAGGTGAACCAGAAATAGCAGCTTCAGCCATGGGTACTTTTTTAAAGAGCTTGCATGTGTGGTTGTGTTGTCTGGAGTGATCTCAGATTTGTTTTCGTGACTGAAAGCTCTGACTGAAAGTCTTCATGTGTGATGCATGTGTGGTAGCCAGTGTGGCACCTTGTGTCTTCTGCTGTAAGTCCTTGTTTCCTATGGTGCTGGGAAACTGGGGTTGTGTTTGGGCTGTATTTTCCCACACGTAGTGCCTGCCTGGCACGGTGGAGCAGTGGTCCAGCTCTCCCGGAGGATAAGGTGAAGGAGTTGAGCCCATTGCCCTGCTGTATGCAGGCAGCGCTCCCTGGCCTGGCATCCCGCAGCCACCGGCGGGAGCTCGCAGGCAGCAGCCTGGCTGCTATATATCGTGGAGCCACGGGAGGTCTCTGTGCTCGCTGCAGAGCTGCCGGCTCTGCCTGCCGCAGTAGCTCCCGCACCTCCCTCTGCCCACCCTGCCGTGTATAGTCGCTGGAGGGCGGGTACAGGCAGGAGAGCAGCTGGAGGACCCTATCCTGTAGGGCTGGAGGCGACAAGTGCAAAGCGAAGCAGGGGGAGAATTTAGGATGAAGGAAGGTTGGGAGCAAGGCAATGCAACGTTGCAGTGAGGCACAACATGAAGTGTGTACCCCATTTCCAGAAACTGTGCTGCTAGTCCAAGTGAACAACTGCAACCAAAATCTCAGCAGCTCCCTGTGCCGTGGTATTTCAGGAACATAAAAAATGTGTGGGAAAGTGCGTGGGGAGAGAGCACACTTCCAAGTACCAGCTCTAATTTATGGGGGAACAGAGTGTGAAATGCTGGCAGTTCTTCACGGTCGGGTACAGAATGGGAGTGGGGATGTGAGCAAAGGGAGTTCATGGCTTGCACCTGGAAATTGAAAGTCATCTGCTACTTAGGAAAGGAGGAGTAGATGCTCCCCATAGCCATGCCCTTCCAATAGCACCGCAGCACCTTTTGTATCTCTGTGGAGAAACCCTGAGCATGTGACATGCGGTCCCTAGATGGCGTGAGTTTTTAATGTGCGAGGCAAGGAAACCTAGTCTTGTAATGAGTAAGCAGGAGGGTAACATCCTTCTCTGTGCTTAGGAAATCGCTGGCTCTGGGAGGGGTCAGCTCTGGTATGTGAAGGCCGGTCACATGCCTTCAGAACTGAAAAAAAAGAAGGGAAAAAAAAAGAGGGATTAGAGGCTTGCAGTCTGCAAGTTCCTATGGGCTCCTGGGTGTCTGGATGTTTCGTCCCTGCTGTTCTCCCTATCAGCTGCTGGACGTGGTTAAACACAGTAAGTCCTGGCGAGAGCCGTGAGACATGCCTGCTCTGACAGCCACCCGCCACGCTTTCTGAGGCGGGAGGATGTCAGCTGGTCCCTGGGTTTTCCTGCAGGACAGGTTGCCTTTCTGTTGCAAGTAGTCCTTTCCCAGCATAGCTTAGATGCCCTTTCTGCCTGGCCAGTGGAGGAGGGATGCTGTGAAGGTTTCCATCCTTTGGGAATAGTTTCAGCTCTTGTTGTCTTTTGGGGGGCTTAATCTCATTTGTAGATGTGTAATGATCAACCTTCTGAGAGAATAACAAATTTTTGCAGCTGATGCAGCCTTAAGTTTCCCCAGATGGGGGTGGGAGAACTGGAGTAGGAGTGGGAGTGTGTGAAGTGTCAGAGCTGAGGGACAGCCTTGCTATGTATTGGGGCACAACGGGGTCCCTGTGAAACATGCTGAGCTATAGGTTGCCAGGGTAATGAGGCTTTGCAGTGCCAATAAAGATTTGCATTTGTGCTGTGTTTGGTCCCACTTGCCTCTACGTTGTCCTTGCAGAGGCATGCAGTCTCCACTGTTGCATCCATGCCCCAGATACTACATTTCCCCCTCTTTGTGCAGGTGAACTTGTGATGAGATGGAGCCAGGCTCAGCCTTGGTATATGAAGTTTAGTCATACTCACAGAGGCAGTAAGAAAGACTGCAAGATGCTATCCAGACATTGAGCCTGAGCTTGCATCACCTGAGCTAGGTGTAATCATTTACACCCAATCAGTGTGAGAGGAAGGGGATATATTTGCAAAGCAGTAAGATATACCCAGGGGAAAAATAAGTTAACTTTCATGTGTATACAGTGAGCAATGGAGCATGAATGTGTCTAAAGTGAAGTATGAAGTTCTCTCGGTGATGTTCTCTTCCTTTCTTTTCTAGTTTCAGACTTTAAAGACAGAAAGAAGTTCTTCTAATCTTTCTTTTTTTCTGTGTTCTTTATGACAGACTTCCCATTCCGATTTCCTTTGTATGCTGCAGCAAGAAAAAAAATTAAAACAAAACAAATGAAAAAACTTCTGGCATTTCTTTCCATTAGTTGTCTTGTCATATGCAGTCTCTATTGGTAGGACATTGCCCAATATTTTTCTAAATCTGCAGAGAAAAGAAAAAAATCTATATTGCTGCTCCTAATCCTCAAAAATGCTAAGTATTTGCCACCTGCCATCATCTTCGAAGAACTGTTGGTGCTCAGACAATTTGCAAGCCTTGTTATTTTATTTTTTTCCTAGAGATGCAAACACAAATTAAGTCACATATATGTTCTTTTCTAATTAAAGATGTGGGGGCAAGAAGGCAAACTCCCTAAAGCAATCTGATTGTTTTCAGAGTAAATGCCAAGGAACGAGACTGCAGTTCCCAGTGGCTGCCATGTTACTCTTAATGGATTCTGCCTCTCATAGTAGTTTCCCTGGCTGCTTTCTTTCATCTGCCTATGGGCCGTTTCCATCAGCTTCTTAATTGGCACTCTTCTTACTTTGAGGCAATAAATTTTATTCACACATAAATCCAGTTTTGATCCCAATCTCCAGGTTGATTCCCTAAGTCTCCTCTAGTTTATCAGCATCCTATGTGCCAATTATACTTCTAGTTTTTAGTTTACGCATTCTGGTATTTTTGTCCAATGCAGCTGGTATTTGATTTTCAATGCAGATATGAGACTAAGTATTTACATATCTAACACATAACCTTTATTGATTCATTCTGTTAGTCTGTCCAAGGGCAGTTCAGTAGAACTTTTTTTCCCCTTTGAGATTCACTTTGCAAACTGGTTGAATTTTTTTATTGGGTATGAAATCTGACGAAACTGTGTTCCAAAGTGAGCAACTTTTGGCCTCAGCTCACAACAGATTCTGGGACCTAGGAGAGCTAGGACTGTCATAAGGTGATACTTCATATTTGCTGCCATCCATATGTCTGGATGAAGCAGATTATTCAGAGAGATACCACTGGTTGTTGTTCTAGAAGAGCAAATGTGTCAAATGCATCTGCAGGTTGTGAACAAGAGGTGTCCGGTGCCCATTTTTGTTTGCACATGGGCTACAGCATGACAGTTATTGAGCGACTTGTAAGCGCAATATGCTGGCATGGATATGCTAAATCCAGGTAAAGGCAGTGTCACAATCTGCAGGAGTAAATCTCTATGTGGGTGGCATTTTGGCAGCTGAGAAATTGCCTCCTTATTGCATAGTTTACTAGCTTCAAAAATGTTAAGCCACACTGATCACCTTGGTATTCCCTGCAGGAAGGTGGTGTCACTTTATCAAAGGTCTGGAAATAACAATGTGTGAGTTTGGCTTTGCTCTGGCTAATGAGGTACTTGCAACACCTTTTTAGTGAGAGTTTGTGAAACTGCTTCTAGTTGCTAAATAAACTGTTGTTTTAAACTGTTTTGCCTCTTCAGTTCCCATACTCTTCTGAAAATTAAATAAACAAAACTAAGATCCAGAAAGGAAAATCAAAACAGGAAAAAAAAAAAAGGTGGAGCAGCTGCTCAGTTCAGTGCACAAAGTGCCTCAGTAAAGCTGTCAGCAGCTCAGTTTCTAGGCTGGCATCTCTTGGCATATCTCCATTAAAGTCAAAGCCATTTAGGTCAGGAAGACTTCATTCACTGAAACGGAGGTGTCTGCCAGCTTCACATAGGTCCAAGTAGGCCTGATATCTAATCCACTAGCCAATAATGGCTGGCAGTAAAGTCCCTCTCCAAGGTATTGCTAGTTAATTGTCCTGGTCTTCTGTCTCTTGGGGTAGAAAGAGGCAGAGCCTGGCAGCTAGCAGGGCAGTGTAGCGACAGGTATAGCTTTGAATATGATGCAGGAGCACCAGGTGGAAAAGAGCAGCGCATGTAGTATGCAGAATCCTTGCAAGTACAGCTGGGTGAGCCATGGGTTGGTTAGTGGTTGTTTTTCCTTCATTGTAGAATTCTGTCTTTTATTATTATTAACTGTGCTTTCTGAGGACAGCCAGTTCATTTTGCTGCATGGTTGCAATGTGTAGCTCCTGTGTGATACTACTGCCAGTGCTGAAATGCTGTATCTGCACATCTGTAGGGAAGCCTTAACCGAAAGACATAAACACACATATTTTTATGCATCTGTTTTGCTCCCTGTCAGGAAGGACCTGCTGGACTAGATGCCCTGTTAGTATGCACCTCCAGTCTTCAAACAGTTAAAGTGAGCACAGCTGAGGGGAAAAGTACTCCACTAGCTTCCTAATTTTGCATCTGTCTCAGAAGACCTAGCAGAAGCCTCGTTGAGAGGATGGCACTGAGTGAGGGGATGGGCTTTTGGCACCCACAGTATTGAGGGTGTGCATAGGCTCAGGGGAGAGAGCCTGAGGGCTCCTGCAACACTCAGGATCTGAGTGTTTTCTGAGCAGGGTCACAGGTGTGCAGTGCATTCTGTCAGTCTAGTTTTTCCTCATGTCCGGGGGCAGGTGGGCCAGATCCTGAGTGTGGGACTATCCTGGTGTATCCAAGAGACTGGTGGACATGTCATTGCATCTGTCAGAAATATCCATTGTAAGGGGAGCCCTTGGACACTCCCTGTCTCAAGGGCCAGGTTTTCACTTTCTAGACATAAAATCATAGAATCATAGAATCATAGAATCATAGAATCAAGAAGGCTGGAAGAGACCTCAAAGATCATCGAGTCCAACCTGTCACCCTACACCTCATGACTATCTAAACCATGGCACCAACTGCCACATCCAATCCCCTCTTGAACACCTCCAGGGATGGTGACTCCACCACCTCCCTAGGCAGCCCATTCCAATGGCCAACCACTCTCTCTGTGAAGAACTTTCTCCTCACCTCCAGCCTAAACCTCCCCTGGCGCAGCTTGAGACTGTGTCCTCTTGTTTTGGTGCTGGTTGCCTGGGAGAAGAGACCAACCCCCTCCTGGCTACAACCTCCCTTCAGGTAGTTGTAGACAGCAATGAGGTCACCCCTGAGCCTCCTCTTCTCCAGGCTAAACAGTCCCAGCTCCCTCAGCCTCTCCTCATAGGGTTTGTGCTCAAGGGCTCTCACCAGCCTCATTGCCCTTCTCTGGACATGCTCCAGCAATTCAACATCTTTCCTAAACTGAGGGGACCAGAACTGGACATGGAGGTATTAATGTGGTGCGATCGCTCACCCTCGTCACAGTGATGTAAGGAGGTTGAAATGGAATCAAACCTGAATTAGTTTTAGCAAAATGTTTGTACTTCAGGTGGCAACAAGCCAGTGTGTCTGTGTTACAAAGAACATGTTGCCTCTAGAAAGAGCTGGATTCTTGTCCCTGTGTGTGGCAGGTCATTTGGTCCTAATGCTGTGATCCCATAATGGTAGTGTTTGCATTTGCTGCAATGCAAGCCTACCAGAAATGGCATTTTTCTGAACACTTTAGCTCTTAGGTCCCTGCTTACAATTGTCAGGCATTCTTCTAATCAAAGAAAAAGGCAGATGATTACCGGAAGCAAAAGGTTATTTTCAAGCAGCAGCTTGCGTTTCAGCCTTGGAAACTGACTGTGTGTGCATTTTATTGATAACCAATAGGAGATTGCAGGGTGTAGTTGTGTATTTTTCACCTTGCTCCTCTCTGTGTGACATGACTAGGGTTGAGTTAGATTTTAATGGATCCTTGGTGAGTACTCAGGGTTGTAGAAACCATCCTCCTCCCTTTGTGTGTCCTGGCTGATGCTGTGCTCATAAGACACCTACTGAATTGAGTTGCAGCGAAGCACAGCTGTGTCAGTCCTCAAAGAGGGACCCACTTCAAAGCGTGTCTTTGAAGAGAATCCATACGTAGGACTTCAAAGCTGAGGAAACCATTCAGAGTAAAATAGCACAGTGAGTCAACTGCTAAGAAAGGGCATTATTTTTAATACTTTTCTCCCCTTTCTACAGTTTTATTTTGGAAGAGCCTTGGAGGTGGAAGTAACTGTAAAGGTAAATCACTTCTCGATGTTGATTTTGTGCTTGCTCTTTCCTGGCTCCCAAAGAAGCCAGTTCAGAGCTGTTCCCAGCCCTTCTGTGTGGTCAGTCATTTGTAACAGGAACTGACTCATGATGTCCCTCTGCTGCTGGTATTTCTTCACTTTCTCTGGTGGGGCTTCTCCCTTTCAGAGCCATGCTGTTCAAGCATGGCTTTTCAACTCCCTTAAAACAAAATTCAACCTGTGCCTCAGATCATTTTTGTGAGCTCTGAAAATGTGGAAGGGTTTCAGTGGCTAAGCATACATGTCTCTGAAGGGTTGTAGGACAGGGATTCATTCCCTCAGGGCAGGACTTTCTGCAGAGGGAAGTTTTCCTCCCTCTGCACCTAGGCTTGGCATCAGGGGCATTCAAGTGCATCTGTCTTTCTGTGACGTCCCTGCCGTGCTGTGAGGTGAGAGCTGCTGCTGAGGGGCTGTTGAATTAGAAATAGAGAGTGTTTTTCACAGCCAGAGTTGATGGATATGGTTGAGGGGAAGGTCTTCTTTCTTTTGGAACTTGAAAAAGGCTCAGAGTAAGGTCATTAAAAACAACAGGGCTAGTATGGTGCTTCAGGAGGTGATTATCAGTCACAGCGTGGCTCCCCGGCAGATACTGTACTCCTGCTGAAAACAACATTTGTTCTGGCCTGAGTTTCTGTGTGCCAGAATGCCTCTCCACCCTTCCTTATTTTTAACCATTGCTTCATTTTGCTCTGATGAACTTTGCTGGCAAATGCCTGACTTAACCCGCCTTAAAGTAAAGCTTTCGAGAAATGTGCAGGTTTATTTGAGAGAAAAATTGTGTTTCTTTCTGTTTCTTCATTCTCTCTTTACAAAAAGACCTGTAAAGGTCCTAGACTTATGTCATCCAAGCTCCTCTTGAAATCAGTGCATCCAGTGTGTACCAGATGGATCAGTTTTCCTCATGGAAGTGCCCCATGTGCATCTGAGGGAGAGAGTGTGCCACAGAAGCATATGCTACCCATGCAGCAAGAATTGCAGGTGGTGGGTTCACTGATGTGGCTGTGCTGAGGACAGCACATAGACTGAGTTGTCACACTGTGCCACTCAGTGTCAACTGCAAACATCTCTTTGTAAGTGGCTGGGGCAGTTACTCTGTGCTGGATCTGAGCTCTTCACCCATAAAGCAAAACACTAACGCACTTTTCTTCCTTGGGACAAAAGAGAGAAGGTTTTCCCCATGGGTTTGCTAAAAGATGAAGAGCATCAAAGGTGTAGGCACAGGAAACTGCAGGTACTCATGCCAAGGTTTCCAGAAGCAGCCTAGCAGACTGAGAGGGGGGGAATCATTGAGATGTGAGGTGCCTGTATCCTTGCCATTATATTACTGGCCTTGCTCTGTTTTTGTCTGGAAATTGCAGCTGTTCCCCAAACAGCTGTAGATGGTTTTGGTTTTGGTGAAATCCAGGATATGGGGCAAGGGGAACAAGTGAATTTAGAATATTCTTAAACAGATCAAGTGTGCTAAAGTGCTAGGCATGGCAAGATTGAGATACCTTGCCACTGGGACCTAAATCACTGTAGATCTGGTCAGTAATGGAATAAGTGAAGAAAACAGCTTAAAATGTTTCAGACTCTGCCTAGCTGTTTCAGTGTGTTGTGGGAAACCAGCTCTCATCTGTGAGCATGGAGAGGTAGCTGCCGTTGCTAGAAGGTATTACATTTACCATAGCAGCTGTTTATCGAATTGCTGTAATTTCTGCTGGATAGATATGGTGGTCACAGCTTCTGTGCATTGACTGTGAACCTAGGGATGCTTTGGTAGATGGAGGGAGTATGTGTCAAGAGTGCATTGCTGGTGACAGAAATAAGAAGGTTGAAAGGCCTGGATTCTCACGACAGCTTTGTGAGACCAACAGGTCTGGTGTTTTTGCAGCTTCCGTTTTCTGTGGTTTCTGATAGCAAAGATTAATATAAGAGTTTCTGGATGAACACCATCAACTGTTGCTGTACAGGCTGCTACCAGTAGTATTGTTAGGGTTCCATTTGACGTTGAATCCAGGATTGGGGAGAATGTAATCTATTACATTTTCAGCCTACTTTCTTTCGGTGAAAGTTTCTCATTTTTGTGTGATATGTATAGCTTTGTGAGAAATCTTTGTCTAGTCTTGTTCTGCATCAGAGAGTCCTTTCTTGGCTCTATTTTGCTGGTAATGCTGTGGTGGACTCTGTGTAGAAAATGTAGACTGTAGAAGACAAACCTATTTATAGTCTTGGTCACTCATAGACCTTAATTAGGGTCCATTATAAGCAGTTTACAGAGGGAGGCAAGTCTTTTAAATGTGTTCAGCAGCAGCAGAAACTGAGGCATGGAAGGGAAAGAGAGACTAGAGGTGAGAAGAGGTGTCAGTCTTTTCCCTGAATAACACTCACCAGACCCTTGTAAAATGACCTGTCTAGAGGGCAGCTTCCAGTAGTTATACATAGGGCAACTGCATTTCCTAAGCCTTCAGCGATGTGGGCACAGAGCCTTCTCACTATCTAAGAAACTTGAGAACTGAACTCTCACTTTGATGTTAACAACCTGACATTTTCCCTGAACAAGAGACCTATGTTATAGACAACCTATATTATTGATTTGATTGGCACCCTGAGCTTATTAATAAGCTAATTAACTGTCAGAATAACTGAGGGAAGCATTTCTTATTCTTTGACCTGATATGTGTACAGGGACCCCCATCAGGATGAAGTTTTAAATCAGGCAGGTTGAAATTTAAGGTTTCTTATACAGCTCTGTTGGCTTTTTTAGCAAGCAAGGGAAAGAGCACAGTCTCCTCCTTGCTGGGTATTCCTCCTTCACATCCCAGCCACTCTTCCGAAGAGGCAAAATAGAAGCTAGGAGCTACCATAATGTTTTATTTCTTTAAGTGGCAGATTCTGGCACTTCCCTTCTTTCTGAACTTATGGTGGTTTATATTAACATTGACTTTTGTCGTGCCCTGGTTTCTAGCAGGTTGCAGATGTTTCTTGTCAGCTTTGGCCATCTTTCAGGGCTACAAATACTGCCTTTAATAAAGAGCAATGGCGAAACAACACTGAGATTTATGAGTGAAGCTCTGCAAGTTGGCATGGCTTTTGAAGCATCATTTGTAAGTGAAGGGCTCTGTAAAGAGGTGTTAGCTCACCTGGTTATACTTTGCTCTTGTTGGTTGTTTGAGAGTTGGAAGTTTGAAAGCAGTTGCACCTGCTTTGAATGGACAAGGCATTGTCAGAGAACAATAGGTCATAGGCATATGCCAGAGGACCTGGGAGTTTGCTTTCTTCACAAGTTTGGAGCAGATTGAATTTAGAGAATTGCAGACATTGGCTAGTGTTTTCAGAAAGGGCTGAGTAGGCCTCTCCCATAATATCAGTATCAGGAGGGGCTTTTTTTGTTTTCTAGGGTAGCTGGTGGTCAGCGATGCTAACGATGTTGAAATTGTATTTACGATGTTAACTCCCTACTAGAGCAGAGGCTAAAGTCCCTTTTGCTATAGCGTCTTATTGTTGACACTGAAATCAATGCAAAATCAAATTCCCTAGTTAGATTTCAGTTTTCTGCTAATACTTTTATAAAAAAAGTTGTACCCACAGTGTGGATGTGTGATACATTTGATGCTGTAGCAGCATTAGGAGGATGGAAACAGAGATGAAATGGACAAGTCTCCTTCCTGGAGGAATAGCACTTATGTCCTTCTCTTCAACCAGGCATAGAAAGAGAGGTAGGACATAGGTGATGATTTGCGTGCAAGGAGGCATGCAGAATAGTAAATATTTTTGTTTTAAGGTCATGTTATATGAAAATCTCATCTTTGAAGGGTTAATAAGTGGCTAGCAGACATTTCAGTAGATAATTATAACAAGAATGGAGTGATGGGTTGTCTAACTGTGGCTTGCCAAGCCCAAAGATTACAGTGGTGTGTGAAACCGTGGCATGTGAAGAGTCGTGTTTAAAATCATCTTTAACTCATTCCACTGATGTCTACCCTGTGCATGACCCCTGCCGATTGTTCATTTTGTTCATTAGATCTGTGTAAATGAGGATTTAGTGGAAAGAATTTCTATATTGTATTTCTTAAAAACAGAAATGCTGCCATACACACACACACACAGATAAGAATTTGCAAGAATTTTCATGGCAGTGTCAGAGAAAAGCTTTTCCGAAGTTAAAAGTTTGCCTCTGTGCAGGGGTGTGTGTGTGGGGGTGTGCTTTCTGGTATGGAGAGCTCTTACCTCTTTGATGGGAGAAGCAAAGCAGGCACACAGCTCAACCAGAGCTTTCCGGCTGTAGTTAAGTGGGAGGAATCTATAAATGCATGATTTATATCAAGTGCCCTGGGATTGCCATGCTGAACATCCTGACTTTGAGCAGCTGGTGAAGGAAGTTATTCTCAACATGAGGGAGCAGGAGGAAAGCAAGCAGTTCTCCAGGCTGGCCTCGGTGGCTTGCGTCTTCATCCCATTCTCCAGACTGGATTCCTTGCTTTGAGCCCTGCTTTTTCTAATGGTGCCTACCCATGGGATACCCATGGCTCACGGTGGCATGGAAACCACAGAGACTATGGATGTTGTTTAAATTTAGGGATTTGTATTGTTTCCTAGAGAACTGGGGAAGAATGAGGAAGGGGGCTTGTGCTGTGTCAGCTCAGGGCTACTGAACACCCTTGCTTGCTGCGTTTTCCCCAGAAAAATTGCTAACAGCCTACTTTTACAGGGACCCTTTCAAACCAAGCAAGTCATTAGGTTAAAAAATACTAGTGTAAGAAGCAAAACAGGAGCCAGTGTTGTCAGGTGCAGGTTGATAATACCAAACAGCTATCTGTGAAGTAAGCACAAGTTATAGACACTCAGCACACTCAGAAAGTATTTCTGGGCTGGAAAGCCTGTATGTGGGTCTCTGTGTTTGACTTTTTTAACTTCTGGTGACTGCTAAATAAATGTCCCTGTTCTACGCAGCTCCTTCAACTAAGTGGAATTTGCTGCACTGTGTAATCTTGCCTCTGCGCCATTAGTTGCCTTCAAAGAGGAATTAAGTCCTTCTTGAAACTGTAATGTCATCTCATTTTTCTTCTTTTTATGTTACTTCCATCTCACAGCGATGCTGAACTGCAGAATACGTTGTTAGACTCCAGTGCTGCCATGGGGAGCAATGAACTTCAGGAGAAAGATGTCACGGGAGTCCTTAGCCATGATCTCAGCAACGGCAGCAGTAGCAATGTGGAAGCAGCCAGGCGCCTGGCTAAGCGCCTCTACCATCTGGACAGATTCAAACGCTCTGATGTGGCAAAGCATTTGGGTAAAAAGTATGTGCTGATATGAGGCCTTTGGCCACCTTGCTCTTCATGCTGGTTCTGGAACAATTCACTCTTGAATGATAACCTTTGCTTATTTGTTTGTTTAAAGCAATGACTTCAGCAAGCTTGTAGCTGAAGAATACCTGAAGTTTTTTGACTTCACAGGCATGACGCTGGACTGCTCACTCAGGTATGTGGCTGCTGGCAGACCTTATGTTCTTGTTTTAGTAACCGTGCTCTTTGCTGTGTTGTCCTAATTGAAGTGGTTGCCCTGTGGGGGCAGGGAAGAAGAAGAAGAGAGGGATGTGATACATTTTTTGGGATGGAGCTTTTCTTTTCTGTTTGGCTTGGCATGTCGAGTGCTCTTGGAGCAGTGGCATTTCCTGGAGAGGGAAACCTCTGGGTGGACCTGCTTAGGGATGGTCCTTAATGCAGAAGAGATGGAGAAAAATGATCAGTCACGCAGTAAACCGGGGGCTTGTGGTCTGCCAGGTGCTGCTGAGGAATGAAGGTGTTGCTCACAGATGAGCTGCACACAGATGAACCGCACAGAAATTCTGGCTGCTGCCTCTTGGAGCTTGCTCTGCCCAGCTCCAGTGCACAAATCCAGGGCCAGAGTTTGATGTGGCTCTACATCTCCCCTTACCACATCCCGCTGAGGCATCCAAAAATGTGCAGAACAGCAAAAGTTTCCACATGGAAAATGCTATTGAGAGTTTGGTAGCTGCCAGTGTGGGCGTTTGGAAGCCCAGCCCTTCAATTTTCCTTCATTTTTACACTGGGATTAGGCCTCAATGCTGTTTGTTTTCAGTATTTCTTTTCTTAGGAGGCAAAACACTATTTGTGTGGTGTTCTGGTATTTAAAGTGAGTATCTGGGATTTAAAGTGAGTTTAAAATCTGAAATTACTCAAGTGGCTTATTTTTTTTTTTTCAAATGATACAAAACCAGCAGGTCCACAAGCACTTGCCAATCCCAGTGCAAATGCATTTCCAGGGACTGGTCTCTGGGAGACTTTGGCAGACCCCAAAGCAGAAGTCCTGCATGCCCAAGGAGACAGAAAGTGTAGAAGGGGGAACCACCTGCTCCTGCGGCAGGATAACAGATCTGGGACAGAGCACCCTCCAAGCACAGGGTGGGAGCAGCTGGGGCAGTAAGAAGTGTGCTGTTCATTCTGGACAGCTCTGAAGCATGATGCTAAATGTATCCATCTTTTAAATTGTGAAATCCAACACCTAATTGCTTTGAGGCACATACTTACAAGGTCTCTGCTCCAAGTAGACCTCCTGTTAATATTAATAGTCATGACCTTCTCTAAATTATGACCTGGCTCTTTTGGGACTTAGGTGAGACTTAGGGTTTGCTGAGATTTCAGGAGTAGCCACAGCTACTGCTGGCTACACAGGGCAGACAGGAAAGGCTGGGAGCACAACATCGTCCCGAAGGCTGGGGTAGCTGAGGTGTGTTGCCTCATGCTTGCAAAGAGTGAGAAGTAACTGCTTTATTGCTGTGTGGCTCCCTGGCAAGCTGTGGTTTGTTAAGCATTTTGGAGCCCATTGCAGCAGCCAAGGACCACACTGCTCCCAGGATGTGGGATGTTGTTGTGCTGTGTGTATCACCGTCAATGGCAAGTCTGCAACATGGGTGGGTTGTTCCTTCATCATCCTGCTCTGCTTCCACACCCTGGACCCTCATTGCCCATACATCTCCTGAATGCATCTCTCGCATGCTCCACAGGACCACAGGAGGGAAGGAGGTGGAACCCCTGCTCCAGTCCCTCTCAGAGTCCATCTTTGTCTTCCCAGTGGTCCTCAGCCACAGCATCATGCTCAGAGAGTGAGGAATCTACCTTGTTTGTTTACCAAATGCTGTTTCATTGCTTGCCTCTCCGAGGCAGCTTTCAAGAGGGTCTAAAGGTGCTGAAGGGGAGAAGAGGGTGTAGGTTTGTAGTGCCTGGTATGGGCAGGGCAATGTCAGGCAAAGAGCCTGAACTGGAGGAGAAAGAAATACGGCTAGTTGTCAAAATGTCCCAAGAGGGCATGAGGTAGGAAGGGAATGGAAACCCTGCAAGTATTCAGTTTCATCTGCTTGTGAATTGAGTTATTTGCAATACATTATATGTGAAATTAAGTTATTACCAGGCAGATCACACTGTGAGTGTGAGATTGTTACAAGTACAGCCTGTCTCTGACCTTACAGCAAGGAGAAGTCAATGTTTATTTGTCCAGACTAGATAGACTCGAATGTTCCAGCAGTAAAGTTCATGTCCTTCATATCTGGTGTTAGTTTCAGTCTCGTGGGGTATTTAAAATTTGTGTGTTAGGCATTTGTTTTGTATGGCATCTTGCATCTGACCCAAAAGGTCTGTTCTTCAGGCTTTTCTCAGCAGCATCCTGACGTTAAGCATAGGCTAGATAATTGCGGAGGTCATCTCTTGGCTTCAGCATGTAGGGATATTGGGAGGTACAGGGGTTCTTTGGCTGTGAGGTGAGCTTATCTAGGAGGAAGATCAGTGCTGTGGTTAAGAGGTGGGGTGGTTGAGTGTTGAATGAAGAGTGGAAGGTGTTTGTGTGTCCCACCTCTTTGCACAGGCTTGCTTGCTCTGTCTAACCAATGTGCCCAGATATGCACCAGCCCTGTACTCTTATGAGCAGGAACCTAGGTGGGCCAGTGTGTCGGTGTGAGCTGAAATTCCCCCCCACCGACAATAACCAGGCTAGCCCAGTCTGGAAGCAAATGAAAGCTGTATTTACAAAGCAGAATCTACAATCTATGATGAAATGCAATGAATATGTACAAATATATAAAATTCACAACATTCACAAATATATACAATCAACAGAAAAGCACAACCAATCTCCCTTTGCTTCCCCCCAAAGGGGACCCTTCCCAAAGGGGCCTCCCTCTCCCAGGAGCTTCCCCCCCAGACCCTTCTTGGACAGAAAGCAGAGTTAGTTAGAGCAGAAAGTTGTTAACTTAGCTGCCAAAGTCAGTGTGTTATCTTCAGCCAGAAGAGAAGAAGAAGAAAACAGCAGCCAGACAGCCCAGCAACTGCCCCCACTGCAGAATGCAGAATGTGCAGAGTGCCTACTTTGTTTTGGGTAATAGTTCTTAAACATTTCTATCAATCCAATTGAAGTGTTTAGAACAATCATTATTTTGCTTTCTTACACCAAATAGTGACTTATTTGCACTCTTTCACCTTCTCTGTTTTGAACTTTGCAAGGTAAAAAATTAAAAAGACAGTTTCAAACCATCACAACCAGGTTGCTCCTTGTGCTATTGAAGCTCACTAAGAGATGTTGTGATTCTTCTGCCCTCTTCTCCAGATGTTTTCTACAGGATATGTAGTCAGACTTCCCTCTGCAAGGTGACTGCTTTCATAGGTGACCCTCCAGAAGGGGAACTGCATTGAGTATACACTGCATAAGCTTGACTTCACTGCCTGGACTAGGTCCTCTGATTTGAGTGGGAATACTATGAGTGTAAAGTTAAAAAGTGAAGGAATAACAGCAATTGGAAAGGGACAGAGAACACCCTGGATGTCTGTCAAGCATAAACAAACCTGTTCCACTCCATTCCCAAAGAAGAGAAAAATCTTAAAAATAAGAACAGGTTTTTCAAATGTTTTAGTTGCTTATTGTTTGTGTTTCTGTGGCTGAAACTAGTGGTAATTTAACTCCTCTTTCCTTTGCTACAATGTTGGGATTAACTGCACATGGTATAATAGCCTGTTTTCCTACGAAGGTTTCTTGGAACCAAGTATTTGGTGTGCTGTTATGTACTTCTTCCTACAAAGTATGCTTTGCTCTGTGTGCTGTGTGAGGCAAAAAGGGATTTGTGGCTTTAATTTCACCTTTTTCCACTTTTCTTTTAGGAGTTTCTTTAAAGCCTTTTCACTTATTGGAGAAACTCAGGAAAGAGAGAGAGTTTTAATCCACTTCTCCAGCAGATACTACCAGTGCAACCCAAACAGCATTTCTTCTCAAGGTAACTTTATTTCTGTTGTAAGGCCTTTGATTATCTTCCTCTTCCTTCATTCTGCTTTCACTATCATCTGTGGGGCATGCCTGGGAACTGAAGGTGTTTAATTGCCCTGCCTGTGGTGAGCACTGAAAACCTCCACATTCTTCACACATCATCATGGTAAGACAGTTAAAAATATGTATTTATCCATAATGAGGAAAGATGTTTAAGCCTCCTCAGTTGTAGCATCTCCAGATTCGAATGTCTTCATCTCTGGTTTCTGATCTCTCTGACCTCCAGTGTTTGTGGCTACCTCTACCCTAGGATGAGAATAGATCCCATCTCAGGTGGAAGAGAAGCTGTTTGCTTTCAGTGCTCCATTCAGTGCCTAGGTCTCTGCATGAACTGACAGCAGGAATGCCAGTTCTTGCCAGTTGTGGGGTTGAATTTTGGGTGCTGTATTCAGACCCTGGCTAGCTAACATCGGTCATACTGCTGCCTTCTTGCCAGTGTTTTCAGTCATTTTGACAATGGATGGGGGAAACAAGGAAACACACAGATCAAACCTGAGGAAGTTGGAATTGGGGAAGAAAATAAACTGTACACTGGCATAGCTGCTGCATTAAGCTAGAAGCATCAGGAGAAGTATGCAGCCCTGTCATTGCAGCATGGGCTGATCATACACTGAGAAGGGGAGGAGGGCGGGAAAGAAAATAAGAACAGGCTAAGCTGTGCCTTTAGTCTCACGAGTGAGAAGGAGCTGCTGTACTTGGAGGTACTTCCACACCTCCTTACCCCTTGCTTTTTGACCTGCTCTCATAGCACTAAGGTCATGTTTGTCCACTTTGTGCTAGTTCAGCTTTACTGGCTGGCATGCTGGGGAGGGTAAGAGGTGGCAGTAAGACAGAATCTGCTCCCATTGTCCTCTTCCTAATGTCTTTCTCATTTCAAGACACACCATAGGTAGTCAAGCAGGTGTGTCATGTCCAGACTGAAATAATGTCCTGTATGTTGATGTATCAGCCTTACTCCAGTCCAGGGTGCAAAAGGAACATTATCACTTCTGAGCCTAAGTAAGCATTTAGGTTGTACTGAGTTCTGCAAACTTCTCCCAGAGTTCAGCATCATCTGCTGTCAGTGGTGGAGTGCTACGCTGCAGAAATATGATGGTTGTTCCTTTCAATGGAAATCCAGAACTGCATTTGCCTTTCTTTTCCCCTTTCCCTTTTCCATCCTCTGGATGCATTTGTGGTTTGGAAGTGAGAGTACTAGCTACTCGAGAGAAATGCATAGACCTAAACTGAAGTACTACAGCCCCAGATTCAAGCTGCTTCAGAGTTACTGCTGCTAGTGGTAGTAATTCTCTCATTTCATGCTCTGTTATAGTTCAGCCACATTTCTTGGGTGCCAGAGCCTGTACAAATATTGTAAGAACACACGGTCCTTACCTTGGGGAACATATTTTTGTAACAGCTTCATTGCACAGAGTTGAGCCAGTGATAGTCAAACCAAGTGTGACTTCACAGCACAGAGAGATCTGTGCATAGCCATTACCTGGACTTGGCTACAAAGGTTTTTATATACAGCTCCCTGTAGTGTGTATGTGTCATAAATGGCTGTGAGAGAAGGAAAGTTAGCACAATGTGTTAATGAGCAAGAGACTAGAGAAAATATTTTTCCTAGTGTGTCCCTAACATTTGGAAATTGGCTAGAGGCATTTGGATTCTCAGAGGTACTGTCATCTTCATTTGGATTTATGCACAGCTGATATACTTTGGGTTTTAAAAGTATACAAAGCTGGTATACTTCAGGTTTTAAAAGAGGAGGAGCCTGGAAAAGGAGGACTATGAAATTGGTGTCCACTGTTGCAAATGATGATGCATACTAACTTTCTTAAGTCTGCCACAGTGACTCCAGGACTGGAGCTAGGGCTACAGTCTGTCTCTTCTTGCTCCTTGTAAAAAGCCTTTGCTACAGGACCAACACTCCCTAACTAATATGGAACCAATGCAGCTTAAATAGCTGACTGAATTCTTCAAAATTCTCAGTCTAATTGAGCCCTGAATGAGGGGGGCACCAAAGGAGGAGGAAAATGAGACAGCATGTTGTATCCACTCTGTGCACAAGAATGGATGTATTTTACTCTTCCCTTTCTGTCCTGAAATAAATGAAGAAGAGGGGGCTGATCCAGGCTGTGGTATTGATGTTAGCGATGAAAGGGTGACAGCATGGTTTCCTGTCTAGTATACTTCATCCATGAGTGCTGCAAGATAGTTTTGACAGTCATTAAAAGATGAAACAAAGGCTGTTCTGGCTTGGGAGCTGTGGGATGACCTCACTGTTCATTTATTTAATTATGTGTATTTGTTGATAAAACAGATTCTCATTTAGGGAACAGACTCAATTAGACTATGAGGCACAGTTTCAGATGTTTTTAAAGGCCCATGTTGTGGGGTTATGTATAACTCTGGTTATGTCTCTTTCTGCAGATGGAGTTCACTGTCTCACGTGTGCCATGATGCTGCTGAACACAGACCTGCATGGCCATGTAAGTATGCACAGCTTTGTGTATGTTACTCCCATTAACACTGTGCTTGGACAGGGTGGTCTTCTGGCAGAAGAGTCCCTTTGCTAGTGGCCTGTTCCTAAAACACTGCTGCAGACAGCAAGCAGCAAGATGGCTGTGTTCCCAGTCTATTGTCCTGAGCAGAGCTTTCCAGCATCTTGAATCAGTCTTGTGTAAGCTGGCATTGTACTTGGCTTTGCCATAATGTGTGAGGATTCTCCTTGTCCTCAGGTGCCTGTCTTTCTGGTATGCTTCTTATCTTTCCCCAGTTACAGCAGCTGTCTCTGGCCAGGAAGCTGTGGTTGAAACTGGATTCCCGTCTCCAGTGTGTGAAAACATTTGGGAAGGCAAAAGGGAAGTAAAGAGGTGGATGGAAAGTCACAAGGGGAAGGTGATATTTGCAGGCATCCAGTTGCAGGGAGGGAGATCTGGTGGAACCAGAGTTTCAGAGTTCTGCCCGATCAGGGTGATGACAGGTGTCCCCAAAACTGAGAGAGAGGAGAAAAGGGCATCCTGAGTGGGAGCCCTGTGTTTCCCAGCTGCACACCTCTTCCCACTGCCTCTTCCATAGGAATAGCATTCCAGTTTCAGTCCTCTTAATCATACTGGTAGCAGGTGCCAGCAGGCTCAGGATATGTATTTAGGCACCCGTGGTGTAATACGCCTGCTATGCATGGTATTCCCGTGTTGACAGGAGGCTTCCTCTGTCCTGGAGTCAAGAGGGAAAGTGGAAAGCAGAGGAAGACTGGCATGATAGCATGCAGAAGCAGTGGCTTCAAACAGGTGTCTTGGGGCATTCCTCTGTCTGAGACCTTCCTCCACTGTACCACCAAGCGCTCTTTCAGGATGGCCCCTGTTGGGAGCTCTTGCACAGTAAGGGTGGTAGATTGGGCAGCTGGAGATGAAGGCACCCTGGATTTGTCTCCAAGGGTTCCTTGGTCCCTGTGGGCACAGCTCTACAATGGATGTCTGCTGTGCTTCTCCAGAGATTTCAGTGTCCACCTCCTATTAATTGAATGCTTTTGTCTGAGAGTTGTAGGAGTGGGAGGGGGGAGTTGCAAGGAATTTTCTTCTCTGAAGGCTGAGACTTTCCTGACTGAGGAGCATGTCAGTTGCCTGAGAGGGTGAGTAGAGGTACAAGAATGTGCCCTGGTGTGCCTTTTACCGTACATTGATTTTCTTGAGCACACCTGAGACTGCTTGCACAAGTATCCTGATCTCCAGAGTGATGAGCAGCCTGGGCACCTGCTCTCCATCCTGCCTGGCCTTGCAGACCAGGGATAGACACCAAACGGTTGTGCATTTGGCTGACAGCATTTCCTGTCGCTTCCTGCCGTGCCTTAGTGGGCTCTACTGTCTTCATTAGGTACTAGAATAAATGATCTGGCTCTGACCCATCATTGCTGGTGATGATTTGCAGCTGAAGCTGACTGGCTGCAACACTGTGTAACTTTGGAGGTTTATCGTAGCAGTTGTGAGTGTGTTACATGTGTGCAGCTGTGACATTTGCCAGACTTCTGCATCTGTCTCCTTTCCCTCTCTCTCCTTCTCTCACTCTCTCTCTCTGTCTTCCTTACTGCTTTCCATTTTTCCACACAGGTGGTAAGTTGGGCATTTTTGACTTGAAATGCAGCCCCCTGCAGATATACACTAATTGCCTGTTTCCTAACAAAGATAATGCTCTGAGCCATCCTATCCATGATTCTGCTAGAGACAGGAAGAAGATGAGTCACAGGACTTGTCTACAGTGAGCTTCATTTGCTGCTGACATACCGCTCATAAATGCGGACACTTTATTTCACAATAAGCTCAGCTGCTTGTAGGGCTGCAGTGCAGCTGCTCTGCCTTCAGTTCACACTTCCCCTTAACCCTCTTGTAGACTTAGCTCTTGATTTATCTCTGTCTTGCCACATTTCATTCTTTTCGTAACAAAATAATTTTTGCTAGCTATGTCTTGAAGATGCTTGCTCGCTTCTGTGTAGGGAGGTCAGCACCCAGACTGTGATGCTAGAGACTTTTAAGGTATCTCTAGACTGCCAGGCACATCTTCTGGAACTTTTGTGACATTGTGTGGAGATGTTAGCTTCTAGTCCTGGAGCAAAACAGCCATTCCTCTGCAACGCCAGTTACCTCAGTGGGTGAAATGGGCCACACCGCTGTTGCTTTTGGTCAGCATGGAGAAGTTGCAAACTGCAGGAAGGAAAACATTTACAAGTCATGGAGTCACAGAATCATAGAATGGTTTGGGTTGGAAGGAATCTTAAAGATCATATCTAGTTCCAATCTCCCTGCCATTGGCAGGGACGCCTCCTACTAGACCAGTTTGCTCAAGGCTCCATCCAGCCTGGCTTTGAGAACTTCCAGTGCTGGATCCTCCACAACTTATCTGGGTAACCTATTTCAGTGCCTCACCACCCACATGGTGAAGAAGAAGCCTACTGGAACATCTCCAGCCTGCATCCAAAGACTGCAATTAAGAGCTATGTTCCTTAAGCTTAGCACCCAGAGAGCCAGAGTTACAGCCAGACTCTGTTGTCAGGAGCCTTCCTGATGCAGGAAGCAGTGCATGGTTCCAGTGTTCCTGCCTGTCTTCTTTCAGCTGGTCTATGCTGTCCATAGGTGGTGGGATCTTCCATTGTGGCTGGATGAGGCTCACAGGCAGCATTTGCTGGTTTTCCATGTCTCCCTGGTCCTGCATTATGGGAGGGAATTACGGATGTGCAGTTCAAGCTGTCCTATAACTGTAATGTTGAATGGCTTGTATTGCTGATTGGTGTCCTTTGGGCTCCACTTCTGTGTTAAACTGATTCTAACCCAAGTCACTGCAGTGCCCCAAACTCTTCCACTGTATTTCTCCAGCCACGGCATACCCTAATCATGGAGAAGTCATCCTCACCCATTTCTCCTGACTGGCAGCAGTGGTATCCCCAGAGGTCTGTGGGGTCCTCGCAAGGCCCCATTTCCCCCCCTGCCTTTACCCATGTTTCATGGCTTGTCCCACGCTGCCTCACTTTCATTAGACCTCTCTTTCACCAGCTCAGTGCTCTTGTTGCTGCCTGCTTACAAGTTGCTGCCCACATGTGTGTCTCAGTTGGGCAACTTTCAGTCTGAGAATTAGCCAGGCAGAGAGAAAAGAGAGAAGCCCTGTGGAAATGTCAAGGCAACCTCAGTGTGTGAAGAGAAAAGTCAGTGGCTGCTCCTGAACATCTTATTGCAGCTCAGGCCAGTTGGTATTGGAAGGGAGCCCTGGGAGTTGTAAAGGAAGGGTGTGGAAGTTGGCTGTTTCCTTATGCACCACAGCAGCATCAAGTTAGAGCTGTTCCATAGAGGCTGGTGAAGCCTCTAGAGACATGAGGGTGTAAGGCACCATGCAGATACCAGGGAGCTTCATTATCACCATTTCATTACCCTCCAATATGTAGCTGGTTTTAGGTGGATTTGGGGGGACTTGGGGTCCAAATGTACCTTCCTTTTCCTAACTATTTTTACACAAGGATGTTTGTCTCTGAATAATCTTGGGAATGCCTTCTTAGTGCTGCCTGCCTTGGGCTTAAGTGAGAGCAGGGAGATGCAATTCATCTGATGTTGTTTTTTTACATCGTTTTGGAAAGCAGCATGAATATGATGCTGTGTTTCTTTACCATCCCTTCCAGAACATTGGGAAAAAGATGACCTGCCAGGAGTTCATTGCTAACCTCCAGGGGATGAATGATGGCAAAGACTTCCCAAAGGGGTTGTTGAAGGTAAGGAATGAACTCAGAACATGGTTTTCATTTTCAGTTGAGAGATGGCTCAAAACAGGACACCTTACTTGCAATTTCTGAATTTTAATTGTTAGACATGACAAGTGATGGGCATGTTTCTCCTCCCATAACACGTGTAATATGTGCAGTGTTCATTTGGCTGTTTTCCGTCTTGCCTTCACTTGGCTGTGATCAAGAGTCTCTGCAGCATGGAGAGGTGAGGCTGAACTCCAGTAGGGCCAGCTCCAGAGTTGTGTCTTGTAAGCTCATGCCCTCCCAAAGTTCTTTCTCCTTATTAAACCAAACAGAAGCAGACAGTTGACATTACTGAATACATAAGGGCTAGTCCTGAGCTCTGTGTATCTGGAAGGCGTGTATGTTTTTTCATCAAAGGAACTTTATGGTTTTCACATTGGAGCATGAGATGTAATTTCAGATTAGAATGTGTTGTCTGGCACAGGCTGCTTTGCTTCAGTTTTTGTTCATTAAGTTTGTGCCAGGAGTTAAATCTGGAAAGCAGCTAAAGAGGCTGAGCAGGACAAATCTTGTTTCATTGTCAGTAATAATGAGAATGTTTCATTTCTCTTTTGTCCGATTGCTGACAAGAAACAGCAATCAGTTTGAAGGAAGAGAGGAGCACATATAATACAGCTCATAATTATTATTTTTTTGGTAATGGAAATAAAAATGAGTTGCTGCATCTGAGAGCTGACCCAAGGCCTACCAAAGTAAATTAGAACTGCTGTCTCTTCCATGGGTTTTATGTCAGGCCCATTCCGAGATGCAGCTGTACCCACATAGTTGCAAGGGGCAGATTTGTTTCCTAGCATTGATAGTGTCTTCATTTTCTCCAGCCTCTTCAGGAAGGTTTTTGTTTGGCCCTCAGTTCTTACTAAGGAGTTAGGAATGTAAACTCAACCCCCTTGCTTTTAGATTTAACGTCTTTATTTTTTAACTCTGGGTATAGAGTATTCATCTGTCAGCACCAATGCTTAAGTTTGTTTTTTGTTTTTTTTTTTCCCCCCAAGGAATCTCATTTCTCAGTCTGCCATGGAGACATGTGTTGAGATTAATTTGCAGGCTAATTACAGTCCTTACTGAATAAATAGGTCTCCAGACTGTGTTTAAATAACCTTCTGAGTGTACTGATGAGAGACTTCACCTGGTGGTCACCTGCTGTTTATTTTCCTGCTGGCAGAATTACCCAGTGGGGGCTGCATCTGGGTGTTTATTGCTGACCTGCTTCTGCTAAAGGCTGCCAGGCTTCTTGCTGGCCCACCAAAGCAAGGGCCTGTGCTCGGATTATTTTGGGTGTAGCAGAATGGAAGAAACCCAGAGACAGTGTCCCACCTTGTTTGACACTTTCTGCTGTTTTCTGCATGCTGCCCTGATGTCTTGGGGATAGAAGGGTGACCCAGCCTTGGTCTCTCATGTAGCGTGTCTGAAGATTTGCTGATGATCTTCCCCTTATTTTAATTTATCAAGTAGAGTGAGTGGCAGTAATTGTGCATTTCAGTAGCTACATCACTGTGTCTGCAGCAGCCACCCTGCCACTAGACACATGATTACAAAGACTTAGCAGAAATTAAATTTGCGTTAGTCTCAATAAATTAAATTAACAGAGCCCTGCTTCAGCACAGTGCCAAAGTGCATGTGGCTTGCTGGTACATTAGCAGTGTAGCCAATGAGCATTAGTGAGGCTTGCAAGCCATTGCTCCGCATCCTTTCCCAGCCGCCTGGGAGAGGAAGGACCATTTCCACAGGGTGGCAGTGTGCCCCTGTGGGAGTGAGTGCCTGAGCACCCACTGGCTGAGTAGTGCTGGTGAGGGACACAAGTGGGCTTTGAGAACAGAGATATTTTTTTTTTTTTTATTCTGGCTAGAGATGGAAATGAAAAATGCTAATATCATCTTGCCCACCTTGTGTCTTTCTGTCAGTTCATTAACATGGGAAAGAATTTTGCTTTTGTGTATACATCTGCACAAAGATTCACTGCTTTTTCCCCCTCTATCCTTTTGTCACATCTGAGATTGCTTTTAAAGTCAGGACCCATAAAGACAGATACGCCAAAGTGTGATTAAAAGTGTGGTTCTCTCCATGGGATCTGTTTGCAGTGTTCATATATTCAGTACTTTGCCAGACAGGCAGATATGTGTACCTTCCCTTTCGTTCTGTCCTGGTTCCATTTCGGCTGTCTTGTCACACATCCTGTTAATCTGCCTGCCATCAGCTGCTAGTGAAGAGTAGACATGAAGACAGTAGCATGATTTCTGGTTATGTACTGTAACTGCATGCTGACCATGGAGTGGTAGTTTATACTTGCTGTAGGGCTCCTACATGCCTTCAAACTGGGGCATATTTCTTCAGAATGAGAACCAGCATCTCAAGCTGTTGTTGTATTTGATGATCCTAGAGGTCTCTTCCAGCTGAAACAGTTCTATGAGTCTATGATTCTCTGGTGTACATCAGGAGTATCTATCTCCATGGGTCTGACTGATGTAGAAAGTGAAGTCAGGTCTGTTAAAGGCAGATTGAGGTTATTGAAAGGGAAATTTTTCAAAAGCAGGAAAACTTTTTGAAACTCCTGTCCTTTGACTCTGAGCTTTCACATTCCAAGCAGACAAATAATTTTATATTGTATCAAGCTGTGATCAGGCAAGGTGATCCTGAATTGCAGCCTTGATTTTACACTTTCCTGTAACAAGGGTCCCTTTGTTCTGGAGAGATGAAGGCCTGGAAGGAGTGCCAAAGACCAAGTCTTGTGACTGCCCCTGTTCAAATTAGTGCAGTGGTACCCTGCTATGAATGGGCTCAGTGCTCGCTCCTAAGACTGATGTTGAATCACACAGTCGAGAGCATTTACAGGTGGGGATGAGTGACTGATTTACCAAGACTGAGAGAAAAAGGGACCCATCTTCTTCACTCATCTCCTCACAGCACATGTCCCAGATTAGCTGCCACAGATGCTGCTGTGGATGGTGAGGAAAGGGGTGGAGAGATGAAGCATTGCCATAAGCAAGAGAACACATCAGCATTGAAACAACTTGGTCCCACCTGTGGGTTGCTAGCCTAAGAGAATCACAGCCAGACTGCTGGTAGTTTATTTCTGTAGGAAGGGAGGCCCTGGCTAGGTCTCTGTACTTGGAAGAGAAATTAAATCACTCTGGGGCAGTGTAAGGAACCTCGCGAGTACTGCATAGGAGCAGTTTATCTGCAGGCTGGTTCCTTCCTTCCTCCAGTGTTCACACTAGTTTTAATCTGGTGCAGTGATACCATCTTTACTGATGATGCTCTGGGTTTGCATTATGTGATCATAGCCTTCTTCAAAGCTGGTCTCCTGAGATTGTCTGGAATGAGAAGGGGAGATTGGCTTGGAAAGAGCCTAATTTTGGCTATGCAAACTTACCTCCTTATTTCTCCCCCAAAATGAAGTTTTTCCTGTTAAAAATGTTTCTGGGGCAGCTGTTTCTTATCTGTTTGAAATTAAAGATTCATTCAGCTGCTAGGAGAGAGCAGTGTCTAATCTGGCAGTATAAAAGTCAGGGAATGCAGGATAAAATCATTAATCCTTGTTTTAAGCAGTTGTTTGCAGAAGCTCACTTTCACTCTCTGAAAAGCCACAAAGCCACAGTGACTGAAGAGAACACCCACATTATCTTTGCCCCCCGCCATCCTTGTTCAGGACCTTCCTGCTCCAATAACCTTTATTTGTTTTGACTTGAGATTTTCTGGGGGGTGGTGCTTGTCCTGTCTAGTTAAAGCAGACCTGTGCAGAACTGTGAATTGGACCAGATTATGAGGGTGCATGCCCTGCACTGAGTCCCATGAATAATGAACATCCTAACATTCCCCTGCCCCATTGAAATGTAAATGTATTTTCTGTTTTGCATTCTAGGGACTTGCTTTAATGCATGTAATGAGAAAAACCTTAAATCTATGCACTTTTCTCAAGTCAAATAAGCCTAGGTATTGAGTTGAGGAAAGCAACACAAGCAATAGCAAAAGCCTAAGGCTCTCTACCAGCTCTCCCTGAGCAGGAAAGGCAGAACTTTAGGACTTAAAATCTGAAATTTTGTAATGGTGATCCAGGAGTAAGAATTCCTCTGTGGTCTAGATGTGGTACTAGGGATTATTTATCTCCCTAGAAAGCAACTGTTTCACAGGGTGGGCCTGTTTCTGCTTGCATGATCTGCATTTCTCTGAATTAGTTTTTGCTCCTCCAACCTTTCATCCCTTTGCTTTCCAAGTGTCATTCAAAAGATACCAGCCCACCTGACTTTTGTGTCAGCAAGGCATGAAACCCAAGCAGAATCAGCTAGGAGTTTCCATTACTATTAGGAGCAGTTTTGTGGCTCAGTACTAGGCTCCTATTGAATGTTTTGGGGAGTCTCTGCAGTGTCTTGTCCAGGTTGATTAGACAAGTGAATCTTTTGGTGTGTAGCTTCTCCAGCCTGTCAGATAGCCAAAGATGTCAGTTGTGCTCTGGTTTAAATGAAATGCTTAGAAGCTCCTGAGGATGAATGTCACGGTTCAGAGCTTCCCATTACTTGTGCTGTCAGTGTGGAGGATACAGACTGGTAGTCTTTGGGACTGAAGTGCTCAGCCACTTTAAGGAGCAATTTTGGGCTCTTTTTGAGCTGGGAAATCTCTAATACAATGTCACACATACATTTTGGTCCCTATGACATATTACTCCCACCTCCATGTAGGTAGAAAACAAATTCTGAAAAACATTCTTTGATCTTCCACCCACTGATCTGCTTGAAATTTAAGTTCTTTGCTGCAATTCGAGGGAAGGAGGAGTAGGAATATAATTTATACCATATTAAAAAAAAAAAAAAAGAGAGAGGACAAAACATCACTTCCACCAATTTTAGAATTATTGCTGTATAAATCTTTGGTATTCCTTGCTCCTGTTTATCACCACACTTCTCAAATGACTTTGAATGTTTCTCTCTCTGATTCAGTTACACTGTTTTCTTTCAAGCAAGAGCACTGGATTACTCCTTAAATTCTGTTTTTATTTCTTTTCCTCCATTCCTGTGATGTTAAATGGAACATTTAGTTTCCTTCCAAGGCCATGCATCCCTTGGTAACAAAATATGCAGGAGTTGTGAGGATTAGGAAGGACTTCTCCTGCTTTTAGAGCAAGACTGCTGGACATCAACTTAATAGGTACATGCATTTGTGGAGGAAAGGGATGTCAAAAGCTAGGCCCATTTTACCCCCTAGAGCTGCTCCTTCCATGCTTCTAAGCACAGGCACCACCCACCTGAAACCTGTGTAGTTCTCAAAGTGGCTTCAATTCCTTCCCGACACTTCTCCCCCTCCCTTCTCTATCCTTTCCCTCCGTTCCCCCCTTCCCTCCCCTTCTCCTCCCTGTTCCCTCCCTCTTTCCCCCCTTTCTCTGTTCCTTTCTCTCCTCTCCCTCCCCCGTTTTCCTCCTTTTCCCTCCCTTCTCTGTCAGCTCTGTTGGCAGTAGAGGAGTTTCCAAAAGGAGGAATGCAAGAAGAGAAACTTTTTCCCCTGGAGACTATAGTGCTTTGCCAGGAAATGCAGCAGCTAGTCTGTGACACAGAGCTGTTTTCAATTATGCTGTGAGGAAAATGAAGATGGGTGATGATGTCTCTTCACTTGCAATGCTAATGAGCATAAGAAGGACATGGTTTCTTTGCATCCCTGTTATCAAAGACCACATTTTTATTAAACCTGAGGTTTCTGACCATTCTCAGCAGGACACTTATCTTAGGAGTGGCTTCTTGTGGCTCAGTATGGTACAGTGATACCAGCCAATATGACTTTGACACTCTTCTGTCTTTTCGGGGTTCACTGATGTAACAAGTCAGTAGTGAAGACTGTGTAGAAGTCTGTGAGCAAAAGCCAGCTGGTAGTGGATGTGGTTTTAGCCTGCTTCTCACAAAAAAGTTAGATGTACAGATTTCGGTTGCTCTCCTGGGGTCATAAGAGCAATGTTTGTGTTTCCCTGGTGCTATGAATTGATGTACTTTCCTTCATGGTTGAGGGGGTCTGAGAGCACATGCTTACAGCTACAGTAACCTAGGTGCCATGGGATAGTTTCTCTGGGCTGTGAATGTGCCCAGTAATGTGACCGCTTTCCATTGTCTTCTAAGAGAAATCTGAGTCATCCCCAGGGATTCTTTCAGAGCACAGGCATATGTACTACAGTATAAAGCATGCAAAAATGAAAGTTCTTTCTGAAGGACATCAACAGGTGGTTTGTTTTTTATTTTGCTGGCAGATTTGGAGTGGGCTAACACCCAGCACCTCCATAAATGTCTGGTAATAGAGAATAGTCTGTAATGGGGAAAACTACCTTTTGGGGAGAAGAATAAAAGCAAGCATTAGGGAAGATGAAAAGCAATCCTATGAAAGACATAATGTTTGTTTAACAAACCTCATTTAAGGTCAGCACTTTACTGTGCTGCACAAATATTTTAGATAATGGACGTTGCTATGAATATGAATTATGATTTGTCAATATGGCAAATACAATACTAATAAAAACATTATTATTTGTTAATATGAAATATTCCCCCCAAACTTATCAATAGGTATGGGTGTACGGCTGTATTATATTTACAATGGATATGTACAGTATATAGGCAACATTAACAATTTAAACAGGATTAAACAAACTGGGGAAATAACACTGGGAAAGAGAACCTGCAGTGGGGTTATGCGGCCAGGAACCTTGCCAAAAGGGCAGCGGTTCAGACAGATAGAACCATTTACAAAGAGGCTTTGTGGACATAACCAATTACTCACAATGTTATTTCTCCGGAATTCTGTCCGTGGTTGCAATATAGTCCAGGTCACACAGAGCAACAGGAGTTTCACCCATGTGGAGGGCTGCTGCTGTACATTAGCCTCTAATCGCTTTTGGGGCGCTCTCAGGTGCTGATTGCCGGCAGGGTTGTCTCAGTGTCCCCAGGGGCCGTGGCACCATGGCAGGCAGCTCTCGAAGCTTCCCAGGATTCGCAGGCTGTCCCGGGGTTTCAGGCTCTCGGACAAGAGCCTGTTTCTCTCGGCACTTTGCTGCGAGGTCTGGGGTTGAGAAGCAGGCACTTAGGCTGGAAGTGACTTATTGCTGCAGGGGGATGGTACTCCGGGTCTTGGCTCACCCTGGCTTTGTCCCTTCTGCTCGGCAAGACACTCCTCTCTGCTCCTAGGCTTTTACCATGTGAAGAGGCTGACTGGGGTTTCAGTGCAGCTTACATGAAGGGGCTTGCGTCTTTCTAGGTAAACTGAGGCACGGCAAAGATTCTGATTGCAAGGCAAGATAAGGCTGGTGGCTTGTTTCCCCGGATCTTAGGCAAGGCAAGGCACCTTGTTTACGATTTGGGTTTGCTTTTATCATTTGCCCATAGATCAATTTGGCCAATTGGCAACCGACAGAATGGGATTTCCCCGGGCCATGACCATGTTAGGTAAAGACATAAGCCTAGTCTAGGTGAAGCATGGGCAGTTACCTTTGCCTGTTTACCACAAAGGGAGGACATATCCCTGATTATCAGACTTCCTGACACTTGGGTTCTTTGTCTTTTTCCCGCGTTTCCCCTGCCGGAGGGAGGGGGAGAGGGGGATCTCACTTAGATGTGCCAGGACTTGTGCTGGGTTTGTGTTGGGTCTGTTTGGCCCTACCACCACAGAAGTGTGTGTATGTTTATGTATTTTATTGGTATTTTTGTCACTGGGACCAAGCTTAAATGATGCTAATGGACTCATGTGGCTTTGTGTGAGGATGGTCAGACACAGTGATGGGCAGCTGGGGTTTCACTTTGAATTCCACAGCTTTTCTTCTTGTGTTCTTGATTTGCTGAATGACACTAGGAGGACCAAGCAAGAACTGAGTATTTTTTGCCTCTCAAGGAAGTTTAACTGGTAGGAGAAAGAGAAGGAAGAGAGATTATTGCACAGTAAGTTGGAATGGCTGCTTGTTTCATCTGAGTAATGTCTGGGTGATCTTCTGTGTAGGATGCAAAGCTTTTAGAGGGCTTTAAAACACTGAGAAGGAAGGAACAGTAGAGACTGTGGGATTTCCCTTTTCCATCTGTTTTAGCCCAAAGCTTTAAATTCTTATGCTGGTTTATGATTTGCTCCTTTAGAAGTGCTTCTAGGGAAGGTCCATAAGTAGAGGTACCATCCTTTTGGTCACCCCAGTGGTGTCAGTAGGCTGTTCGGACTAAATACTGATTATCTATATTCTGCCCCTTTCCTACCATGTCTTTGCTGGCCTCTGATCACAGGGATGGTTATGGCTTCTTAACATACCCGGAGCGTCCCCTGAGTGCGGATTTTTCTGGTAATGTCCATCTATTTCAGCCCCTCTTTAAAAAAATCCCTTCTATCCCTCTATCTATGTTAACGACACATTTTGGCTTCAGGCATCCTTGTTGCTCAGATACAGACAGAAATCGATCTGTGTGTGTGCAGATTTCTAAAATGGTAGGACTTCTCTAGCCTTGAAGAGTGGTCTTTCCCTAGTAGAAGGCAGTCACTGTGTACAAAGGGCTACTGGCTCAGTCAGGGATGCAAGACTGTATTATCACTTGCAGATGAAAATCAGGAGCACTGGTGAAATCTGAGCTGAAGACATTTAAGGCTTCAAAAGCATGGTCTCATGAGGCTCTCCTTCTTGGAGAGCATGAGCTGAGAAGTGTTTTCTATACTCCACTGGAAAAGAAACAAATAAGGTTGAAAAAGATGCAGACTGTCACCCTTGACGTTTTGGATGCATGCTTGGTTATGACTGAGCCAGACCTATTCCATTGTGCATTAAGATTCCTGTCCTGTGTAAGGATCTGCTGGCCTCAGCTCAGAGGATGCTAGGTGGAGAGCTGCTGCACTTAGACAAGTGGTGATGGTGCTGTGGGCCACAAAGAGGAACATTTCTGTGATTCAGTCTAGCTTGTGTTTAATAATTAATTGTTCTGCGTAATTCACATTGGCCTAGGTCTACATGTGATATTTAGGGAATATAAGTATTTCAGATGTGTTGAGGGTGCTTGGGGAGGTGGCCTTATAAATCTGAGAGCAAGAATAATCTGCTAGGCAGGGGGCTGCTAGGATAGGGAGTGATTTGTGGCCATTTACGTAGCACCTGTCAGGACCTGCTGCTTAGCTCATCCGGAACTGTTTGATTGCAATGTAAATTTCCTCTAAGAAGAGATTTTCTTTGAAAAGCTTTTCCACTAGCAGTGGATAATTTCAGATGAGTTAAGTAACTTAAAATCCTTTCCAGGAAATGGCACAAGTAACTTAGAGCACAAGAGAAAAAGGGTTCTCAGTTCATTCATATGCCTCCTAGCAATGACAGGACATGTGTAAAATGACTGGAGTACATCTGGGATTCAAATCTTCATGTGCAAGGTGGGGATGGGCTCACTAGACCTGACTGTTGTGGAAATAAAAATCCATTTTGCTTGTTTGCCAGGTGAAAGTCTGTACCTCCAGCAGAACAGAGGCACTATCTGTGGGGGTTCAGGACTTTTTCACCTCAGGGACAGTTTTTATGTTTGTGCTTAGATTCCTTGCTCCATGTTCTGCTCACCATTGTCCTTCAGCATGGTTCATACCTATTGCAGTCTGTGGGAAGGATTTGAATTTGTAGCAACCTTGGAGGTAGCATGAGCAAAAAGTGACTGCTGACTGAAGGGCTGCTGCATACCAGGGAGACAGGGCTTTTATGAGCAAAAATGCATCTAGGACCATAATGTAGCTCTCTAGCCATTTGGCCACTAAATCCCTTATTGCAAGAGGCTGAAAAGGTGTAACCATAGAAAAAGCCCACTCGGTTAATCTGCTTCTTACCTACTGGGTGCTATTGCACATGTTGATGTAGGATGAGCAGACTCTCACTTTACCTTAATGTGGTTCGGCTGGCACTGGATGGGACTTGGACATGAATGGGGGCTGGAGCTCCTCTACCCAGCTTTTGGCTGCCTGGTGTGTTTTGACACTGGACATTCATGTTGGCATTCCAGGGCAGTGATCCTTTTTCCTGGCCATGTGCATGAACTTGCATCTCCCTGTGTCTCATGGTGAGAGTGGGAGAGGCTCTAGTGTCTTCCCAGACCATGACTGCGATGCTGTTAATCTTGTCCTGCCTGGTGGGCTGGTGGCACAGTGCAGGCTTTTACCCTTGGTGAGGTCCCAGTGCCACACAGTCTTTCAGCTACATGTGCTTTCTCTGCACAAGCTGTTTGCCTCTTCTGAGTTCAGAGTGATGTCCCTTTTGTCCTCTTCTGCCTTGGAGCTTGCATGAGCTGCTCCACCTGCTGCCACACACAGTGCCGAGCACAACAGAGATATCTTTCTCTCATTGGAGCAGGTTGCCATGGCAATGCAGTCTGCTGTGTGCTGGGTCTCCAGGAGCCATAAATGATGGTGCTTTTGCAACATTTCAGTCAACGTCTCTCTTTTACTTTATATAGCGCATCCAACCTTGGTGGGAGTGCCTGCTGCCATTGATGCCATACTCACCTTGTCCCCTGCGTGAGGGAAAAGTGGCTCCAGGATCCAGGAGTGTGCCTGATCCATAGGGCTGGGCACCCACAGGCCGGGCACCTATGGGCTGGAGCAGTGCCTCATCTGCTGTGTGCGGATCTTCCCTTTGCTGGACACTGCGTTTTCTGCAGGGGAGGCATGGGGTGTCTTTTATAGGGTCAGCCACTGGACCTGCAGTCTGCTCATGAAGGGTTATAGCTACAGCTTTTCTGCATGCAGTGGGGCAACATGGGGCCCCAGCTGCTTGCTTACAGCTCTTGCCACTAGTTTTCACTGCTCACGTTGGGAAAGTCATGTCTTTTCCACTAAACCCCTCTTAGAGCGTGGAAGTGGTTTTGCTCTTCGATGCTGCCTGGGACGGCATCCCAGGCAGGGACTCTGGCTAACAAGTGCAAGCACTTAAAGTTGGAGGAATTTGATGGGTCTTCTCTCAGGGAGTTGCCAGAACTTCGTTACGGTGGCTCTGGGAATTTACTCATCTCTCCAGTGCTGTGGGAATACATCAGTATTTCTCACATCCAGGAGCCTGTAGCTGGCAGGTGATTGAAGACTCTTTTCACGGTGTCCTTTGTTATCGCAGGCAGTAATGAGCATGGCAGACTGTTGCAGGCAGGGAAGTGTGGCCGTGTGAACTGCAAATTAATCTCTTGCTTGATCTGCTGGCATTTGTTCCAGCATCTTTCTCTCCACCTCTCTCCCTCTGGCTGTCGGTGAGTGTATGAAGGGGGAGTTGATGCTGAGGAGGGGAATGGAGCAGGGGCGGAGTTTCTATCAGCCTCCTTTTTTTTTTTTCTTCTTCTTAGTTTTTTTTTTTTTTTCCCTGTTCAGTGACGTGAGCAATGCCTGGAACAATCAGGCTGGCTCCAAACAGTGTGCCTGAAGATGCTGGAGAAAACAGTCTAGTGCGCTTTGAGCAAACACTGATTGTTTGAGCCTGGGCTCTCCAGACGTGACCTTTTCCAATTCCTCTGCAGGGGATTGGGAAGTGCCATTAGCTTTCTTCTTCCTCATCCCATACGCTCACTTTTGGAAATGATTGGAGTTAACAGTGTTCAGAGCACCAGCAAAGTCCGGGTGAGAGCCACAGGTTCGGTGAAATACTCCCGAGAAGAATCTCTCTGGCGGCAGTCCCATCGGTCAAAATCTATGAAAATCTCCAACTCCTCTGAGTTTTCTACTAAAGAAAGCAAGGTAAATAACGAAATATTCATAGCGTTTCTCTTAGCCAGGAGTGGAGGTGGTGGTGTTGAAAAGGTTATGCTCTGCAGGAGTGATCTGCAGTGATCACAGAATTGCTGTCAGGTCAGAAAAAAATCTGCAGCTCTGAGAAGAGACTTGAAGGTGAAAAAGGTCTGGTGATAGTGACTGGGTCTTAGAAGAATGCCCTGTCACTGGGCTTGGTACAATAGTAAACAGTGAAAACTTGATAGTGAGAATGCTAATTTGAGCTTTGCTCTTGGGAAAGGTGCTGGAGTGCACAAGTGATGTCCTTGGGATTATCTGTTTGATGGTAATCATTTCCTCAGAAAAACAGTATTTTTCTCCTTTTCTATACCTGTGTGGTTTAGTAGGTGTGGTTGCTAGATAAAAATACCATCTCGTTTGCATGCATGATTAAATACTGCTGTTAAGTATTTCTTAGGAAAGGCATCACTTGTGCTTTCATAAGAATACTTTAGTGTATGGTAATTGTCAGTAGTACAGACTATACCCAACTGCTGGGTTGGCTGAGTGCAGCATCTCCTTGCTCAGCCCAGTTGTTCGTTTCCTAGGCAAAAACCCCTTGCTCCATGCAGTATCTTCCCTTTCCTCATTCCTGGCTCCTGCTCAATAGCTGAGAGGCACCCAGAAACCCCTGGCAAGTGCATTAATAGCTGTCTCACTCCCAAAGGTGCTCTGCATCTCCAAGTGAACTTTGTGCAGTGACCAAATGAGCCTCTAATTTCATTCATGCTGCAAATTGATTCTAAGGTGATTATAAGGTACAACCATTTGCAAAGGTGTGTTGAATGAAATATTTCAAAGCATCAGCCAAAGGCATTTAACCATGTCTTGTGTCTATGTGCTTGCAAACAAGCAGGCACATTCTGTCCTTTCCCTAAATCTTGTATCTGTCCTGAGAGAAACCTTCTCTCCTGTGGTGAAGTGATCGCAGTGCTGCATGGTAGTTCCTGGCAGATCACTTTCTGCCAGCATACAGGGTTTATGGTATTTCGGAGTCTCAGTTGCAGAGTTGTAATCACAGACAAATAGAATTAGAAATAATTGAAGTATTTTATTAATTCTCATTTTAGACCTCCATTTTGAGGGCCTTATTGACCATAACTAAGAAATAGTGTACTGCTAAGGTTGTGGCAGAGAAACATCATGGCCATCATTCTCAGGCTGTTGCTGATGCAGTATCTGCTACTCCAGCGAATACCAAGGTAAAGGCTGCATCTCTGGCAAGTGCTCTGGTACCCTGCTGCTCTGATCACTTTCACCCCAGGAATGGGAATAATTTCATGGTATTTATGGAAGGATTTATGTACAAAGAGTCTCTGCATATGATGGAAACTCAGGTCTTTTGACATCATATGATTCACTTAGTCTCTGTACCTCTGTTCCCTCTCCCAGACTTTGTGTCTTCTGTGTACACATGGTATAATGTTCTCAGAGCCAGGAAATTTTCCTAGGGATGGTGTCTGACATAGTTAGCTACTCCAGTAATGAATGCTCTGTGTTCACCCCTCTGTGGGATTAACATTTCTGCTTCTTGAGTGCTGTAGGTTGTTGTGTGAGACACCCATTTCTTCTCCTGCCTGGTTCAGTAAGTTGGGAAGCATACTGCAGCTTTATTTTTGTTTGTAGTGGTGTTTTCTTAGTTCAAACAAAGATACTTGTAACTGTGGGGCATCTAAGATGTGGAAAAGCTGTGTTATGGGGGGCTGAGAAGATCCCTGCATGCCCATCAGTGATGCCTGCCCAACTGACAAGATGACAAGCGACTCTGCCTCTGATTGGTCTTGTGATTTTGGGCAGCCCTGTTCTTTCCATATGTCTGTTCCCCTTTCTGTTCTTTGTCTGCCAATCTATTTTAATAAGATGTCACTGATTTAGAGCACATACTTGTATCTGACCTTTAGCTTTTTTGTACTGTTGTGTTGGTGGAACAGCCCTGGAAGTTGTTGCCAATGTGTAGCTTGGCAAAGGTGGGCTTTTTGTCAGTGTAAGCCTGCATCACCTCTCTTGACACATCTTCGGTTCTAGGCTGGGCAATGGTGCCATGTAGATTCCCTCAGTCTCAAGCAGGGCTTGATTTGCAGACTTGTCCTCTTCTTTTTTTCTGTGGGGGTGTTTATCCCATTGGTGTCCCATTGTATTTTATCTGCTCTCTATATAACTAATTACAGTGATCAAGACCTGGTTTTGTGACGGCTTCATCTGACATAGGGCAGGAGGCAGATTTAACCCATTTGTGCCTCAGAAACATACTCCTCTGATGCTTTGCACTTATGTGACTCAGCCTGTTTTGCTCAGCTAGAAGGCATTTTATATCCTCATGCTCTAGGCAATGTGAATAAAGCACCAACATGGTGCCTGCATACAAGGTCTGCCTGCTGCCAGTGTTAAAGAAGCTAGGCAGCCCAAGGACCTATCATCTCCTTTGAAAACATCAGGGAGTGTTTCTGTGCACACGTACATACATACATACACCTGTACATATGGAGGCTCCGCTAGACAGTGTGTCCCATGTGTGTTATGGGAAGGTATCACAGCCTCAGGCCAGCAGGAGAACCTGAGCAAAGGACAATCTGAGTTAATGTACTGTTGTTCTCTGGAGAGTAGGCTCAAACACAGGCTGTTTGCAAGGTGAGTCAGAGGACCTTAGGATCATCTGTGTAACCCAGCATGCTCAGCAGTCTCTCCTTCCAACAGACTGTTTTCCCACAGCCGTGGACTGAATTGCAGAGTGCCTCTGCCTGTCCTGCCTGCAAATGCACACAGCCAGGATGATAATTTCTGAAATAGGCTGTGTAGGTGCTCTACTAACAAGAAACACTTCTGTAGCCTCTTCTGTGTTTACCCATAATAATTCAGTAGGCTGCTTTTACTAATAACACTGATGAAAAGCTCCAGCAAGTACAGAACAAATCTTTTGTAGCAATCCCTGTGCCCCAAGAGGGCACATTTCTTCTGTGGCATTAATTTCTTAGCTCTCAGAAGCCTCCGCTAACCGTCCTTTTCTGTTTTGTGATGATATATCTGGCACAATCTTCCCTTCCTTTTTTTTCTTTCTCCACCTCCCCCACTTCTCCATACAAACCAGATTTTTAACAGAGGAGTTTCTCTTAGAAATGTTCTCTAGTTGGTGACGCACTTGAAATTCCCTGGGTGAAATGATCTCCTTTCCTTCCCTTCCCCCTAAAACATTCCTATCAACCCTATCTCCACCCACACTAAAAAAACATTCATTGGTTCCATATGCTGCTGAACAGCTCTGTGCTGTTTTATGAATAATGTATATTGGCTTGTTAGCAGAACGTTTGTTGTACAAACCAGTTGAATTTAAAATTGAGAGCAACATCAACAGACATGCCATGCCGTGCACTAACCCACAGGCTTTTTGGGGTACTACTCTGGCACCCTTGCTACATCCACATCAGAATGGGGAAAATGCACAAGGCATAGGGGATGTGTGGGCTTTGAGCCTATCAAGGAACTACAGGCACTAAGTGATTAGAGCCCTTATCGTTGCCCGTAACGCTTGTCAAGGACCAAGTATTACAGATCCATACATGAAGACAGAAGAAAATTTCGAGAAAGAAAAATCTGGATTTTGGAGGATAGTGGCAAATAGGAGATCGTGAAGCAGTGTAGATGTGTGTGCAAGCAACAGCTGTTGGGGAGGGTCAACCTAGACAGCAAACTAGGAGTAGCATATAGCAGTGTGTTCCACCTCATCCAGTCCTGGCAAAAGGCGTTGGCACAGGGATGCAATCTGGTCCAGAGGATGGGTGCATTGGCACCTGTGTGCAGACACCTGTGGTCTCTGGTACCTGCTGCTTCTGTAACCTGTTTTATACTTGTAGGGTTCTGCTAGTTTTGTTGCCTTTTTTTTTAACTTCTGATAAACCACTTGAGATGAGAGCTGCCGCTGGTGCCTGGCTAACTACTGTGGTCCCAGGAGCAGAGCCAATGGACTGGTGCTGACCAGCTTGAGGAGATGTTGAACTTCTGCCCGAGAAGTTCTGCTGCAAAGTCGAAGCGCATTTTTACCCAGAGGTGTGACTCAGGCTTTCTTGGCTGCCTGGGATCAACTGTGCTGCTACCAGCTGAAGGTGGAAAAGAAATGTCTGCAGGCAGGGCTTCTTCTGACAGTGGCTGCAGGGGAGGATAGTATGGTTATGGATCAGAGAGCACAAGTGTATCCCTGTCCTGGGGGTTGAAGGGTATCTCCTGTGACAGTCACATGGTTATTTCCCTAAAAATGGCTCTGGAAATGAGGATGAAACTGGATGTGAGTGAAAAGCCTGGGAAACAAAATCTAGAGAAGACAGTCTGGATCATCCCTGCTGGCTTTCTGAACTCAGTTTTGGTTTTGCCTGTTTACTAGCCTCACAGAAGGCGTTGCTGGCTCCTTCTGTGTATGGAACAGGTATATAGAAATGCTTGCACTGCACTCCTTTCCCTCTTGGCAGGATTTTCAGGATGGTCTGGTGTATACAGAAAGTCAATTGTCTGCTTCAAAAGCCAGCCCTATGTTACCCTTGAAGGGAAGTGCTTACATAGTGCCCTGGGTCCTCTTGAAGACCTTGCACCCTGCTGGCTAGGCTTTGGGGTCCCTGCGCCTACTTGTTACCTAGATGATTTATTGAGACATGTATCTTGGTAGTTCTTTATGTCTTTATCTTTAGATGCATGCCTTTTTGTGCCTTTCTTCTGTTCACTACTTCTGCATGTAGAGGCTGGCTCACAGCGCTGCCAGCAGTTAGCAGGTGCCTTTTAAGTGGGTCCAATGGTTCATGCACATGACAAGGTTTTGAGATGGGTGAGAATGGCCAGTGACCTTCTAATTCTTGGCAGTTTTGTAAAATAAACAGGAGTTTTCAGAAGCTTTCTGCATAGTTTTGTTTCTCTTTCCAATTGAAATAAAAGTATCAACTGGTGCAATCTTCTGAAAATCTGTGTTTTTATTTGACCTACTTGCTTATCAAAGGAAAAATGAGGATAGAATTCATCAGCTTCTTACCGAGTTACAGGCTTCCTCATAAAAAGGAAAGTTTTGAGTTTCTTTCTGAGCTTATGAGCATATACAAACAAATCCTGTAAACACAAATCCCACTGGTTTTTTTTACACTGCAGTCTCCTAAGGGTCAAATTGGAGCTGTAGGAAACAGCACTGGAGTTAAAATAAGGAAGGTGTCTAGGGTGTTGCCTGCCATTGCAGCAGTTAATTTCTTTTATTCTCCTTCCAAAACTGCAATTGTTTCTCTAGGAGGCCTCAGATGTGGGGGACTCAGAGATTGTCAATTCTCATAAAGAGGAAAGGTCTAAGAAGGCTTTTGTGGTCTAATTAGTAGAGCTTGTGAGTGGAACCAGTGAAGTCAGACAATGCTGATTCGGTAGCTGGTTTGGTAGCTGCTTACAGGTATTTGGTTTCAAAAGAGAAGGAAGGTCTTGCCCCTTTCCGAGTGGTATTGGTCCAGCTTGCAAGGCGAGACCCATGCAGTATTCATTCCAGCATTCCCTTGTATGGTCCAGTTTCCAGTTTTCTGGCTTAGATGGCAAATTCACCAAGCACTTCTCCAGGCTAGCAAATAAGCTGAGATTGTTGTCAAACTGTAAGAGTGCTATAAATCAGGGTTGTTTCATTTTTTTTTCCAGAGAGAAAACATGACTTAATAAAACCTGTCCTTGCAGCTAATTAAATAAGGTGAAAGTCATGTCCAGGCGATATTCTCTGGTCAGTTTTGTGGCAATTTAGTGAAGCATTTAAGTGCTTGTCTCCAAGTTTGTTTGATTTAATCATGCTTTGGAGAAGTGTCCAATGAAAAGAGCTGCTGTCTGAATCAGGGCCTTGGGAAACAGCCATGAAATAAATGATAGAGCATGTGCTGGGGTTTACCTGCCTGCTAGTGGTTTCAAAGCATGAGAGAATGAAATTTTTCCTCTCCAGATCATGCAGACACCTAGCAGACATCAGGAAAATGTTAAAGCATAGATTTCTTCAGAGGAGGAAGGAGAAGCATCTCTAAAAGGCTGGTGAGGCAAGTGCTGAGTGGACAGCCTGGCAGCAGTTTCTGCCAGAGATGGATTGGGGGCAGGCATGAGAACTCCTGTATCTCCATCCCTTGAGAGGTCTATTCACTGGGGTCTCACCGAACATGCTCAGTAGACACCAAACGTGCCCTGTGTACAGCTGCCTGGGCTGCAAATGCTTGTTGGGATTTTCTTTAGTTTTTGTAAATACCAGAGACTTTCTAAGAGGCTGTATTTGATGCTCTGTGGGGGACACTCTGTCCTTTGTCAGATACATGCCATATGACTGGATTGGTGTCTGCTACTCCCTAAAGAAGGAAGATGGAGTCTGGCTCATTAGTGAAGATCAGGGCAGACACATGTCACTTTTCTACAATGCGAAAGCCTGGGGCATTTGTTGTTCCCACACCAATCTGGAGTGCTGCCTTTGTGTGTCCTGCTCTTTGGCTGTAGTGATCCCTAGAGGCTTCTTGCAGCAAAATCCCTTAAAAAGCAGTACTGTACAAGGCAGGTGTTTGTTTTCAGAGGTCATGACTCAGTCTTGTAGGCATTTGGGCCTGAGAGCAGCAAAAAGCATTTCTGATACCCCAGGCCAGGTTTTTACAGCATTCTAAAAGCTCATCCAGTCAGCTGGTATAAAAAGATGCTGCTTCTGAAAAGATGGAGAGGCAACTTGCAAAAAAATGCAGCTTGTCTGCCTTGTATTTGCAAGTAGTTTTGTGGCTCAAAATGTAGGATAATACTGTAATCATAGTAGGAAGAAAAAGACTAATCAGGAGAGAGGCTTTGGCCAAATCATTAGAAACATGGAGACTTCTAATAGAAAAAATTGAGTGACGCCAAGGAGTCAGTCTCAGTCATCAGCTTGTGCAGAAAAATGGGGGTGCTGAATTCTGCTGAATTGCTGGCTGCATGGTAGGAGAAATATTATCCATGTTAGCCCTTTCTTTTGTTTTCTTGCTGCAGGATAATCTTAAAATCCCTTGGTATCTCTTACCTGAATATTAAGCAAAGTACCTACAAACTACCAGCAATACCCTTTCCTTCACCTTTGGGTGTTTGCCTTTGGATCAGAACTCCTTATACTAGTTTGGAGAAGATAGAATATATATAAATAGGTAGTTTACACAGTTGAAATACTTCATTATATTGCAGTCAGTAGCACAGCAAAGCTCTGTTGATGGTGGAGACCTCGCTCTGCTAGCTCGATATAAGTAGAATGTGACATGATTCCTCTTGATGGTCATATCTATTCTGTTGCTCTGAGAAGCCTACTTTTATAGTACAGTGTGACTAAAACTTGCTGCGTGTGCAGCATCAGCATGAGGCAAATTAAACCAGTGTGTTTGACCTGCTTGTGTACGGTTCAGGTGAGCTAGATTTTCACAGAGCTGAATATTAAGGATCTTCAAATAGATGGTGTAAGATTTAGGAGGACCCAGTGGATCACAGGATGAGCAGTGGGAAATACTCATACGATTCTTTTTGCAAGTTCATCTGTGGCATATGCATATGACTAGTTTCAACTCTTCAGTTTTCCAAATTATTTTTGGTTCTGGTCAGAGTGAAGGATATTTAAATGCTAATGTTTCTGTTGAGCATGTCATAGCTATTATAGTATGTGGTTTTCAGGCTTGTTCATACTTGATGTGCTACTTTTTGGTAATCATGTGCATCAACAGTTCTTCTACACGTTAACATATTTCGAGGCTGTGTAGGAGTAATGTGCCAGAGGGAGTAAATCTAGCTATGTATATAAGGTAAATTACAAATGTGGTTTTTAAGTGTGAGAATAAGGGACATTCCATACCATAATACTTCACTTGAGTCAAGTGGCCTATTTGAAAACTCCATTAGCTTGTGGTAATAGCAAGTGTTTATCCGTTGTATGCATCAGCTACTGGAAATCAGACACAGTTATCCAAGTGATGTACCTATTCCTTTTCAAAAGAAATCCATCCCAAATATCTGATATTCACCCAGGCTTAAGTCAACCTCTAGACCCTTTTCTTTGCAGGCTTCACAACAGAATTGTGACCTTTGGTGTCAAACTTACTGGTATCTTTCCTATGAATTTAAAGAGTTAGCAGACAGCAGCTCAAGACATTGATAGTCAAGCATGAAAACTACACCTATTGTTCATTTTCTCCTTTGCACATAGAAATGGAGTATGTTTATGTTTGAAAAGTATTCAGGTGTCTGTGAGGCTCAGGGGCTTTGGGTGGCTGTTCTGTCATAGTCTATAGCCCATATTGTAAAATCTTGACCCCATTAAAGTCAGTGGCAAAAAAAATCTCACAAACTGTCAGAAATTAAATTGGTTCTTGAAATTTAAGGCTGTACAGTCTTGTGGCTTTTGCAATCTTCACAGTTTGGAAAAATTAAACAAATAAAAACCCAAACCCCAAATGCTTCAGAAAATGGCTGTAATCTCAAACCCTGCACTCTGATGTTTTTTCCTTAGTTGAGATTTCTGCTCAAGACTTTTTTGTTACCCTGAGCAGACATGGTACCAGCTCACTTGCTGGTATTAGCTACATAATTTTGCTCAGCGTATTAATGTATGTGTAGCAGGGGTCAAACAATAATATCGTCTAATTTCTCTCCCTTTGCAGGCCCTCTACAATTCAATCAAGAATGAGAAGCTGGAATGGGCAGTGTAAGTATACTGCTTAAAAATTGGGGTTTTAAAAATAGTACCTGTGTAGTAATCTGTTTATATCTTCTGTCACCATCTGAGTTGGCTAGGCAGCCTGAATGAATTTGCTTTTCTGCTAATGAATGACCTGGCAATACTGTCTCATCATTTTCTACAGCAAAAGGAGTTGTTAATGATAGGAGCTGATTGCATTTGTAAGGAAAGAGGACGTTTCATTTAGTAGGAAACTTCAGCCTGAAAAGGGAGAAATTAAATCCCCTGTTGTTCTGTGACTGCATAAATAAAACAGAAGTAGACTTCTTCCTTTGTCTTCGGTACATTGTGTCAGAAGCACTGAATAGCACTGCATCTTGGATTCAGTTTCCTGATCTTGGTTTATTGTCTTGGTTTGTCTCCTGATTAACTATGGATAACTTGACAATAACCTAATATGAAAGATGATAAATCGGACAAAGTCTGATATCCCTCCATCCTTAGCTGCTTTTGATGGGCTAACACTTGTTAACTACAAGAAAGAGGTTCAGTTTCTGATTGTGTTCAGTTGACGTTTCTCTGTGCTTAGGTTTCATGTGGTCCAGGTATGCCAGCAAAGAGTGGAAGGGTTTGCTTTAGATTTTGCTGCTTGCAGAACAGTGGATTTTGGCATAAAATAAAAGAATGATGTCTTACCTATTTTGGCTGTACAAGATGTTTACCTGCATTCATTTACATATCTGAAACATCATCATCTTGAGAACAATGTATGTCTGGGATGCATGGTCCTGCACCTGTTGTGCTAGAAGTCGTAACAACTGCCATAGATTTTGTAGGCTCATTGTCTTCCGATCTTCCCTGGCTTAATTTCATCACCTGCAAATAAATTTCGTGTTAGGGTGGTGCAACTCTTCTTACAAGGGCTCCTGGTCCCAACTAGGATTGCAGCTACTGTTCAGGAATGTGTTTGATAATGTCAGAGCAGTGAGGATGGTGTGACACTAAAGGCAATCAACCAAGAAGTGCCATTTCGGATGAGCCTCATAAGAAGTGTGGTGGGAGACATTTTGCCAGACTGTGTCTCAGACCTGGAATGCCTTGTGTGACTGTTATATGTCACAACACCAGAGCTGTTTGCAAGGCACTATTTCACAGGTACTTTATACCCCCCAGCATCTATTATGTGACTTTCTTGATGTCAAGAGTTTTTCTCCAGCTCTTGCCAAGAGTCCATACTGTGTCTAATACACTTGGGCAGCCTCCAGGTGAGTGAGAACTGCCTTACTCCTGGCTCTGCTCCCATAAGCTTCAATCAATGTGATTTATAAGATAGCTAGGTAGTAACTGCTTTGGCATTTATAGTCCATTTCATGCCCCTTGCTAATTAATTGCTTTGGGGAAAAATTGCAAACAGGCTGGAAGATGGAGAAATCAGAAATCCTCTTTAAATAAGGCTTTAGGGTCATAGAATAATAGAATGCTTTAGGTTGGCAGGAGCCTTTAAAGGTCATATGGTGCAACCCCCTACCCTGCAGTGAGTAGGGACGTCTTTAGCTTAGGCTGTTCAGCCTTCCTGGTGAAAAATATCTTCACTGTATCTAATCTAAATCTATCCTCTTTTAGTTTAAAACCATTACCCCCTGTCTTGTCACAACAGGTCTTGCTAAAAACATTGTCCCCATCTTTCTTATAGGCTTCCTTTAGTGAAAGGCCACAATAAGGTCTTCCTGGAGCCTTCTCTCTCAACCTGTAACTCTTTCAGCCTGTCATTGTAGGGCAGGTGTTCCAGCCCTCTGAACATTTTTGTGGCTCTCCTCTGGACCTGCTCCAACAGGTTAATGTCCTTGTTCTGAGGACTCCAGAACTGGACATAGTACTCCAGTTGAGGTCTTAGCAGAGCAGAGTGGCAGAATCACCTCCCTCAACCTGCTGGCCACGCTTGTGGTTGTGGGTGTAAAGCCAACTTCTTCTCCCAGCAGAATGCTCAAAGGAGACAACTGTCCATTCCAGTCAGAAACTCAAACAGACTGGTCCCACTCCCCTGACACCCACCCTTTAAGTATTTATAAGCATTGATAAGATCCACCCCCCAGTCTTCTCCAGGCTAAAAAAACCCAAGTCAGCCTTTCTTCATAAAAGACGTGCTAGTCCCCTAAATGTCTGCTGTACCCTCTCAAGCAGTCCCCTGTCCTTCTTCCACTGGGGAGCCCAGAACTGGACACAGTATGGCAGATGAGGCCGCATGAAGGCAGAACAGAAGGAGAAGAGAACCTCCCTAAGCCTACTTGCTACACGCTGCTTGATGCACCCAAGTATGCCATTGGTCTTCTTGGCCAGAAGGTCACATTGCTGGCTCATGGTCATCCTGCTGTCCACCAGGATTCCCAGGTCTTTTTCCACAGAGCTGCTTTCCAGCAGGTCAGCGCCCAACTTGTGCTGATACATGGGCTGATTCCACCCTGGGTGCAGTACCATATACTTGCCCTTATTCAATTTAGTTTCTGCCCAACTGTACAGCCAGTTCAGGTCATGCTGGATGGCTATGGGAGACAGTGTCAAAAGCGTTGCTGAAGTCAAGGTAGACAATGTCCACTGTCCTCCCCTCATCTGTTCATCTAGTTATATCCTTGTAGAAGGCTATCAGATTGGTTAGACATGACTTCCCCTTGGTGAATCAATATTGACAACTTCTGATGGCCTTCTTTTCCTCCACATGCTTTGAGATGATGCCCAGAACCAGCTGTTTGATCATTTTTCTAGGGATGGCAGTGGGGCTGACTGGCCTGTAGATTCCTGCGTCTTCCTTCTTGATCTTTTTGAAGACTGGAGTGACAATACCTTTCCTTCAGTCCTCAGGATTCTCACCTGTTCTCCAGGATCTTTTAAAGATGATGGACAATAGCCCAGCAATGACTTCTGCTAGCTTCCTCAGCACTTGTGGGTGCATCCCATCAGGACCCAGAGACTTGTGGATATCCAATTCCTCTTCAGAGGTCAAAGTTAGCCCTACTGAAGTCCCTGGTTGCAATCCTGCTTGTTGTTTTCTGCCTACTACGCATGATCCTGAACTCTATCTTCTCATGATCACTACAGCTAAGAGTGCCCCCAGCCTTAATGTCCTCCACCAGTCCCTCTTTGTTTGTCAGTACTAGATCTACTAGTGCACCTCTCTTTGTTGGCTCCTCCACCATTGCCCCTTGCCCCTTTACCTTCAGGACTGAGAGTGTTGGCTGGAAAAGGGAGCATGAAGATGTCTCTCTTCTCTTTTAGAGAGATGTATGGTTGGTGTAATCATCCCAAGGAGCCCCAGGGCTGCCTGAGCTAGAGGGAGGAGGCACATCGCTCTTCTTGTTATAGTGTTGTGATCTGCAGAGAAAGGTGGATAGGAAGGGGAAATGGTGGTTTTTGCTGTGATGGGACTGAGAAGGATCCTCTCTCATTTCCAGAGAGTGTCCCTTTGCTTCTCAGATGCAGTTGTCAGGGGAAGAAGTAGCAGGTAAGGCAAAGGTGGGAATAGGGCTGCAAAACCCAGCAGAAGCTCCCTTGCAGTGCTAACATGCTGAAAGAATGCTTTTCCTCCAGCCTGAATCCCTCTGAGGATCAAAGATTTTTTTCTTATGAGCTAAGCAAGAGTTTAAGAGCTGCTCTGACTGCATTGTTTGGTGCATTAATGACTGACAGTAAGTCTATAGGCAGGGGAGGGTAACAATGATGCATAAGATGGTGGAAGACCACTACATGATCCCTAATCATACTAGTTGTGAGGTAGGTGTGTCATCAACCTAAATGGTTTGCTGTCCATTTCCAGTGGAATTGCAGTCTGGTCTGAAACCCACAGACCCTTCGACTGCCTGTTTTCTAGTCAAGAGAAGCAGCACCTTAATCAGCACATGTGCTCCGGAGACTTTCAGTATGAGTAATCATTTATCCTCTATGAAAGGACAAGCACGTTTACAGCTCTGGAAGACAGAATTGCATTACAGTTCTTTTTCTGCAGTGGTTCCAGGTTCAAGTTCTCCAGAAGGTTAAAAATGTATAACATACTATAATCTGTAAAATAATCAGATCTCACCTAGAGTTTACCCTGAACTGGTGAATGTGGCATCCTGAATGCACACTGCTACTCTGCACTGCAACCCTCACATTTTTGATTCCTTTTCACAACATGAACTGTTATTAAACTGTCTGTGGTTAACTTGGCTTAAACCGCCATTTGCTTTTCACAGCATCACAGAATGTTAGGGGCTGGGAGGGACCTTAAAAGATCATCCAGTCCAACCCTCCTGCCAGGGCAGGATCATCTAGAGTAGGTCACACAGGAATGCATCCAGGTGGGTTTTGAATGCCTTCATAGAAGGAGATTCCACAATTTCTCTGGACAGCCCATTCCAATGTTTTGTCACCCTCACAGTGAAGATATTTTTCCTTATGTTCATGTGGAACATCCTATTCTCCATCTTGCACCCATTGCCCCTTGTCCATTGGGCATCACTAAGAAGATCCTGGCTCCATCCTCTTGACATTCGCCCTTCACATCTTTATAGACATTAATGAGGTCATCCCTTCTCCAAACTAAAGAGCCCCAGCTCCCTCAGCCTTTCCTCATAAGGGAGATGTTCCACTCCCTTAACCATCACTGTGGCTCTGTGCTGAATTCATTCAGGAAGTTCTTTGTCCATCTTGAACTAAGGGGCCCAGAACTGGACACACCAGGGCAGAATAGAGGGTGAGGAGAACCTCTCTTGACCTACTAGCCACACCTCTTGTAATACACCCCAGGATACCGTTGGCCTTCTTATCCACAAGGCCGTATTGCTGCCTCATAGTCATCCTTCTGTCCACCAGGACCCCCAAGTCCCTCTCCTCTATGCTACTCTCCACCAGTGTCCTGGGAGAAAAGCAATATGGAAAACTTAACTATCAGAAATACAATTATTCTGTCTTTTGTCCCATTTTATATTTCCTCTCTACTGCTTGCAATTCTAGATCTCTCCTGTCTGTTGGATTGGGGTTCATTTCTTTGAACAGCAAATCAAGCACTAAATAGTGATTGGACCTCACTGAAGTCATTGGCAGAAGTGCCTATTGACTGCATGAAGCCACATACTCTTTCATCCAGGTAGTCCAATGTTTTCAGTGTGGTGAGGTCACTGGAAGCACACTGAGTGTCTTTAGCTCCAATAATTGTGTTGTAATTTTTCATGTTCCTTAAACGTCCCTAAGGATCGTGCTATTTCCATGAGATTTTTTTCACACTTGAATGGTAAACTCTGGTTCTTCAACCCATAAGATGAAATTAATTCAAGGTCCTGTGAACATGAGCAGTGAGATTAAAGGAGTTTAGTTTTTCTAGTTGGAAAAGGGGGATCCCTGAGGAGAGGGACCTGTCTGTGTGTTTTTCAGTGCACAAAGGCTGCCACAGAGAAGAGTGTGAATTACTCTTCACACTCATTGTGGGTGGGCTTAAATTTTAAACAAGTGCAGTTTGGGTTCAATATTAAAAAAAGCTTTCTAGCAATAAACCTTTTAACCTGGGGCATAGGTTTGTCTGGTTGAGTTACAGAAGTGGTTTCACTGAAGATTTTTGTGACTGGTTATTATGTCCAGAATAGGTTAGGAGGAGTGGATCCAGCCTAGGTAAAGGGATGGATTACCTGACCTCTTAATATCCCTATAGTTCCATTGTCTGTCATATCATGGCCATTTTTTTCCTTTGGATTTTGTACTAATCATCATCATCTTTAAGCTGACGAAGAAAAATTGTCTGATTTCGAAGCCTCCAGAGCTAAATACATTTGTTTGCATGATGTCAGTAGGGAAATGTGGTGGTGAACATTATTGTTTTCTGTTGTTTGCAGTATTACGTCTACTTCAGATGACAGGAATAAAAATCATCATCTTAAAATAGGTGGAATGATAATTTAGAATGAACACAGGAAATCCCAAAGTGCTGCTTACAAAATTGTAAGAGCCCAATGGCTACGTTTGAGCCCATTGTATCCTGAAAGCTTCCTCTCTGCAAGACAGTGTAGTTATCAAGAGAATCACTTGTGGTTTTGGTTTTTTTCTTTCAAGTTGATGATACTGCTTTCTTTGCAGAGAAATTTAAACATGGACACAGTGTATTATTTATTGTTTTTCTGTATTGCACGGAAAAATCATCTCCTTCCAGCCAAACCAAGATAGGTCTTTGCAACAGTGATGGTGGGAAAGGGCTGCTGCCAAATCCTTTCTGTTTCCTGTGGGAAACTATGACATCAAGACCAGGGTGGTTTATAAAGATATGCTGAAGCTCTCTTCTACCAGGTCAAATCAAGAAATCTCCCCTGTTGTAATTAACTTTTTATCTCCCATGTTCTAGGATGTTTCCTGTTTGCAGCTTTATGATTAGTTTTAGAGAGGGGTCAAGTGGTAATTGTCTGGTTCTCCTTTCTTCTGTCCTCTCTTTGGGAAAGATGCCCAGTCTTCTCTCCACTGGTTTTTAAGTCAGTTTCATAATACAGATGCTATCAGTTCCACAGGTCCTCATATAGTTAGATACTAGAAATCTGATTTTTTGTTAATGCTATCTTTAAATGGATAAACCTAGCCTTTTGTTATGTCACACGTTTTGCATTTGAACAAATGCAGAGGTGAAGCAGACTTTCAAAAATTAAAGGCCTGACCCTGTCTTTCCAGCTTAGTGACTTCAAAGTTTTCCAAAGCAGAGCTACTAGTCAGACCAGAGTGTACAGAAATTATTTTGTTACTGGGAGAACTAGATGGTGGTTTTCTCCCAGGAGGCAAAAAAGGGATTTTCTTGAATAGAGCCTTTTTGGAAAGAGGAAAAAAATACATTTCTTCACCTAAATGCTATTGTCTGCATTTTTGCATGTTTTTCAAATTTGTGTGTTTAAGAATGAAAGTCAAACTCTGTCTAGTTGTTGATGACCATGCATTTGAGAAGGAAATCATTGCTGTTTGAGTGCTGTGTCTTCAAGTTGCAGAACAATCAGGTCCTGGCCTTGGTGTGCTAGCTTTTATGGGCAAACAGTGCCCTGGTTACTGCTCTGTCTGCAGGTCCTTTTCAAAAGATATAAGCTAAGAAACGTGGAACTGAAGCTCCTTGTTTTGTGAAAACCTGCAAATGTCACATGCCATAAGCAGAGCCTTGGAGAACTCTATAGGTGATAGCCTTCCCTGCACAACAGTCATTAGTAGGTCCTACTTTCCATTGACAGAGTTCTCAGCCATCAGACCCTTTCACTCATCAGGGAGGGATCACCAGAGGAATCACTTCCAGAGCCAAGAATGATCTCCTTTTGTTGATCAAATGCGGAAAATCTTTTAAGACTTCTGCAAACCTAAGAGGACTCTCATGAAAATATTTTGCAACTGAAAGGTGTGTTGGAAACTATGTGGGATTTTTTTCTTCAAAGGCCAAATAATTGTTCTCTTTCTTGTACTACATGGAAAGGAGAGGCACTGAGCCAGCCCCTGAGAAGGACCTGAGTTCTGCCTGGTCACACTAGATCCATGACTCTGACAGTAGCTTCACAGGGACAGCACTTGTTGACTCTTATCTACATCACTGCAGGTCTTTATACTGGGGGATGTTACAGAACTTGAATCATCTGTGAGAACTATCTGATAAGTAGTATAACCCTTCACAGGCTGGGATTTCAAAGATTCAGTTTTCAGGTGTATTTATCCAGAACTGACTTTTCTGCAGCTCTTACTCCTCCAGCCATACCATGAAGGCTGAGGAGTAACCACAAATTGTTACATCCTTGATAAAGCCCGTCCAGGACCTGTCTAATCAGTCAGCTTTGGAGAATATGTAAACTAAGGCTGATCACAGTCACAGAATCTTAGAGTGGTTTGGATTGGGAGGGATCTTTAAAAGTTATATAGTTCAACCCCCCTACAGTGAACAGGAACATCTTTAACTTGATCAGGTTGCTTGGAGACCTACCTAACTTGACCTTAAATGTTTCAAGGGATGGGCATCTCGCACCTCTCTGGGCAACCTGAACTGTTTTGCTACTTTGAAAGTCATCCCAATCATCCTACTTCCTTCTTATGCATCATCACTGAAGCAACATGGAGTATTTGAAGAAGTGAGTCTGAGATGCCCTGGTTTTATTTCCACTGGTGTTTCATATTCAAGATCAAAAAGAGATGATGCTCCTTTTAGTTCTATTTTCTCAGCTATTCATCCACTTCTTGTTCCCTGTAATGAGGACCCCTTGTTCTCTGATTCTCTTCATTGCCTCTTAGAGACTGACTTGTGCATCTTGACCTCATGAATCTCATCAGAGCACTCAGATCTCACGAGTGCCTGAGGCATCTGAGTTTCAAGGATGTCCCATTTTCAGTGACAGATTAGAGGACCAGTTAAAGGTTTGTTCATTGCTGCCAGCAGTCACACAGCAGATGCCATTTTGTCTTTGCTCCATCTGCATTTGTACCTTAAGGAATTTTCTCTTAATGGCTGGCTACGCCAGAGGTGCTGAATTTGACAGAGCTTCCCCAACACTAGGGTGTTCAGAATCCCCACAATTGCTCATCACAACACCTGTGACTGCTTGGATGAGGGCACTGCTACATTCCCATAGGACAGCTGATTGGTGTAAAGTAATTCACCCCCAGAGCTCCAAAGAAGATAGCTTATTCAGAAAAAATGCTAAGCCATTTACAACAGTAGGTCTTTGCTGACAAAGAGAAGTCCACTGTGCCCTTGGCTGAGATCCCACAATTCACAAGGAACTTCGATGTGACAAACTGGCCTGAGCGCTGGTGCCCTGTAAGAGATTCTAGTCTGGATTTGGTTCCACAGACTTCTCTTGAATTTGTTCCATTCCATGAATACATATTGTGCCCCACAATGGTCCAGAGTTGCCCACAGCTAGTAAGTATGGAGGACACAGGAAGGGTAGACATTCAGAATTGTCAGAAATACCTAAGTTTGTTCAGTTCAGAGAGGGCTTCAGCCAAAGCATGCATGAAGAAATCCTAATTTCTTTGACCAACAGAAGTATTTTGCAGATCTCTCTCTCTTGGAGTGGGAAAACATGTATCAGAAGGCTGAAAGATGCAAGGACTGTGCTCCCCTGCAGGAACAAAGTCCTCAAGTAAAAGCTTTGTTCCTCTTAATTAGTAGGCCTTGTAAGACAACACCATGAAGATACGGTGCACCACCTTGGCTATATCTCTACAACTGAATCAAATGTCTGGCACCTTTGTTTGACTCTCAGGCCTAACGTTGGTGTGTAGCATCCTTATCACTGAAAAGTCTTAATCTTCAGAAGGAGATGCTTGCCTCTATATTGCTTGTTGGGATGGTCCTTGACTGTGCAGATTCCTAAGTGGTGTCTGGAAATTGTTTGGGAGTGAGCTGGGATGAGACCATGCCAAGCACAAAGTAATATGAGGTGATAAAAATCAAATGCCTGGGAACATTCCTTGGCACTGCTGAGTTCATTAATACAGCCTCTATGTCTCTGGATTTGGTTTCACTGTTGTCAAACCAGTCTATTACCCTTGTATCTCCTCAAACTGAGTTATTCATCAGAAGATGACTTCAGCAGAGATCAGGATAACACAGATTGTCACTCAGCCTGCAGTTCTAAGAGGACATTTCTTTGGATGATAGTTACATAAGAAGACATGGTTGCAGTGTGCCCCGAAAGGAGCTCTTGGACTGATATATGCCTTGATCATTGTAGAATTGTAGAATGGTCCAGGCTAGAAGGGACCTCCAAAGGTCATTTAGTCTGACCTCCCCACAGTCAGCAGGGACATCCCCAACTAGACCAGGCTGCCCAGGGCATCATTGAGCCTCACCTTGAATGTCTCTGTGGAAGAGGCCTCAACCACCTCCCTGGGCAACCTGTTCCAGTGAAAAACCTTCATAGTGAAGTACCTTCATAGCAAAGTACTTCTTCCTGATATCCAATCTAAATCTGCCCTTCTCTAGTTTGAAGCCATTGTTCCTCATCCTGTCACCGCAGGCCCTTGTCAAAAGTCTCTCCCCATCCTTCCTGTAGGACCCATTCAGGTACTGGAAGGCTGCTATTAGGTCTCCCTGGAGCCTCCTCTTCAGGCTGAACCACCCCAGCTCCCTCAGCCTGTCCTTGTAGCAGAGGTGCTCCAACCCCCTGATCATTTCTGTGGCCCTCCTCTGGACCCTCTCCCTCAGGTCCATGTCCTTCCTTATATTGAGGGCTCCAGACCTGAACACAGTACTGCAGGTGAGGTCTCACCAGAGCAGAGCCAAGTGGCAGAATCACCTCTCTGGATCTGCTGGCAACCCATCTTATGATGCAGCCCAGGATGTGATTTGCCTTCTGGGCTGCAAGCACACACTGCCTGCTCATGTCCAGCTTCTCGTCCATCAGCACCCCCTCAGATGTGAGGCTGACAGGTCGGTAGTTCCCACGGTCCTCTTTTCTACCTTTCCTGAGCAACCTCTTCCACTGTCTCACCACCCTTACTGTAAAGAATTTCTTTCTAATCTCCAGGCTAAACTTGCTCTCTTCTAGCTTCTGTCCATTCCCTCTCATCCTATCTCTCCAAGCCCTTGTAAAATGTCCCTAATGTCCCTTCCTGGCTTCCCTGTAGACACCATTCAGGTACTGGAAGGCCACTATAATGTCTCCCCAGAGCCGTCTGTTCTCCAGGCTGAACAGCCCCAACTCTTGCATCCTGTCCCTGTGGGGGAAGTGCTTCAGACCTCTGATCATCTTTGTGGCTGTCCTTGGGACCTGCTCCAGCAGTTCAGTGCCCTTCTTGTGCTGGGGACACCAGAACTGGATCCCAGGTGGGATCTCATGAGAGCAGAGTAGAGTGGGAGAATCACCTCCCATGTCCTGCAGGTGACACTTCCTCTGATGCAGTCCAGGACATGGTTGGCCTTCTGGGCTGCAAGTGTACATTGCCAGCTGGTGCTGAGATTTCATCAGCTGACACTCTCATGTCCTTCTCTTGAGACTACTCTTGAGCTGCTTCTCACCTAGCTTATGTTTGTGCTTGAGATTACCCCGACTTGGAGGTAGGACCTTGCACTTTGCCTTGTTGCACTTCATAAGGTTGGCTTGGGCCCACCTCTCAAGCCTGTCCAAGTCCCTCTGGATGGCATCCCTTCCCTCCAGTATGTCAACCAGGTCATGCAGCTTGGTGTCATCTGCAAACTTGTACGGGGTGCACTCAATTCCACACTGAAGTGGTCATGACTTTTATTTAGCCAGGTGATGGTCTGATGGTCTCAGGAGAAGTGTGGCTACCATGACTTTGCAACGATAGTCTTCATCCTTCCCAATACTCCTTTCCCAGCCACCAGGAGGGGAATGTGTGGGTACTTCAAAGGCACAGGCCTGTTTGGTAATCTGACATGATATTTGGATTCTCCAGTTACAGCATCCACCCCAATTCAGTGGCCTGTTTTTCTCTGGAAACAATTGTACTACTCTTATGATGGACAATCTCTTTTTTTCCTAGGTTACCTGGTCCATTTTCCTTTTGGCTGTGACAAGCAAAAAGGCATTTATTAATCAGGCAATGCTTGTGACTTGCTGAAATGGGTTGCATTGTTGTCCCCAAGAGCTGTGTTGAGTGCATTGCCCTAATAAGTAACATTTTGAGTAGCATTTTGTTTCTAAAATACAGATAACATAATTCACCTAGTATAGGTTTTATTTTCAAATTACTACTTTTATTCTAGTCTGCAGAGAAAAATAAAAAAAAGGAGGTAGAGTCTGTGTTTCATAAGCTAAGGGGTAAGCCACAATGATCTATAGTAATCTAATTCTTTTAATCTACATGAGAACATGTGAAGAAATTGGAAATTTTTCAGGAGAGACCAGCAAGCAACCTTTCCTCATTTTAGCACTCAAATAAGTGGAATTAGAAGTTGGAGGACACATAACACCCTTGAAATCCTACCCTTTGAAACCGCAATAGGGAAACCCAGGCTTTTCTGAAATCTGGCTCCTGTGTTCTGTGCTGAGGCACAGAAGTGAGCTGAAACCTTGCTATATCCCAGCTAAGTTTTGGTGTACGTTTAGATTTCAGTCCAAACAGTTCCCTCTATGAGGTGAGAGGTGTGTTTTGACAAGGAATATGCAAGAATTACTGAACTGAAACTTTGCTGGTCAATCCCTCCTTTATGCTTGTTTTTCATTGCTTTCTAAGGGATGAAGAAGAAAAAAAAAAGTCTCACTCGGATGGTACAGATGAAAAGGATAACGGGAGCCAGACAAAGGCTGTCAGTCGAATTGGCAACTCGAATAACCCGTTCCTGGACATCCCTCATGATCCCAATGCTGCTGTGTATAAAACTGGGTTTCTGGCTCGGAAAATCCATGCAGATATGGATGGAAAGAAAAGTGAGTATATTTCACTCTTCATGCCTCATTTTCTTTTTGTCTCTTCATATTGTCACTCACAAGGAGTCTGTGTGTTTCTTAAAGCAAGAAGTGCTGCTTCATTAGCACAAGTAGCAGCAGTAACAAACAACATAGCAATTGGTTTATCAAACTCTCACAGTTATGCCAGGATTTACAATGTTCAGTCCCATTTGCAGCAGCTCTAATACATGACCATAATAGGTAATGTGATACAGTAAAGCAGTGTGAATCTTTTGTGTTAAAAGAAGATTAATGTCATGGTTTATAGAAGAGAAAACAATTTCAAGTGAATTAGAGTAGCTGTTCCACAGTAGTTTGATAATTCTCCTTTTCCTTACATGACCCAGTTTGTTTGAAATCTCCCCGCCCCTCTGGGTCTTTCTTTAAAGGAAGGCTGTTCTTTATCTCTACTTGGAAGATGCTGTAACCATTCCAGACTTTCCCAGCCTTGGGTCATGTACACAATGAAGTTCAGCAGGTTTCAGTAACAGCTGGATTTATGTCACACAGTTCTTGTATGTCCCTTTCTGGTAATAATCCTGCTGTGTCCCTTACTTGAATTATCCTCTTCCTTCTTATCCTATTTCTTGTGCACCTAATTTCTGGTGCACTAATTACTGAATGTCTTCGATTCACCTGTGTGTGTTTTGTTGTTGGAATGTCTTCATTTGTTTGTTTTCTATTGATCTTAGAAACAACAGAGGCTACCCAGAGAATCTGTATTTTCCCTAATCGTTGTTGATGATCATCTGCTCATGTTTCAGACTGTTAGGCTGAATTCTGAAGGCAAAGTCTGACTTCGTGATGGGTTTGGAGTAACTGCAACTCGCTTCTGGCTGGGCTAAGCTCTTTGGTGTTTGCATGTTTTGCTAGTATATTTTAGGAGGTCCACTTGGAGGTCAGTGTTTTCAGGCTGGAGGCTGACAGCTAGACAACTAAATCCAGAGGTGTCAAAATCAAACTGACCTCATTCTTCGTGATGACTGGATGCTCTGAATAGATTCCTCTTTATTAAACTTATGTTTATTTGACCTTTATAAGTAATTGTATCTGGTCACCTTTATTAAATTATTTCTTTAATAATCAGAATTACTCACTATTCAGCACACTGGATGCTGGCATTTTAGAGATAATAATTTTATGAGTAATAATTATAATTAAGGTCACGTTTTCAGAAGTTCCTGTGTAGCGTGGAGGTCTGTCACTCATGTGTCATGCAACTCTTGAAAAAAAAATTACATTTTAACTTTTCAGTTGCAAATAAAATAAACTAATTTTTAAAAAGTTATTTAGATCCTTTCACATTTCATTTCCTTCTTGAATTATTGTAGGGATTGTGCAGTATTGTTGATGATGTGCTGTGCTGACCTGCTATATATATTTTCTCAGGAAAAGAGTACTAAGGACTAAGGTACTCAGGTAGTCTAGAGGAGAAGGATGTAACAGGGACCAGTGGCTGGAATCTGAACTGACCTAATTAGAAATAAGGCATATCATGTGAGATGAGAATGGCTAACCTCTGGAGCAAGGGTCTAATCACTTCTTCACTGTAACTTGCTGTCATAAATCAGAACAGGATGTCTTTCTGAGACATTTCTGAGTTACTAATTTGAGTATAGAGGCAAGTGGATGTTGGTCTGTGGTGCGTGCTTTGTGGAGAGTGAGCTTAGATACACTATGACCAGCTTGTGCCTTCTATCTCTTTATTGCAGCTGAATTTCAAACTGGAGCCTTCAAGCTGAATCCCCTTTTGTTTTCCTTTATTTTTGCTTTGGTTTTCATTTTTTTTCCTCCACTGCTTGTTTCTCGGAATACGTTGTCTCTGTTATGTTTCAACTGACTTTGGGGTTCTTGAGGAGTTATTCTCTTCTTTCCCTAGAATTTTGTTTGCCTCCCCCCTCCTTTCTCTTCTTTGGCTTCCTCTGTGGCTGCAGGAAGAGAGGAAGGGACCAAGAAGCCATCTGGACATTCAACACCAACTTGTAGTGGCAAGGGGGAAGGATGCTTTTGAGAAGCTTTCTGAACAGCATCCTGTTGGCCTAGAGCAGTGCCTGCCAGCCTTCTGTGGCATGGAGAAAGGGTATTTCTGTCTGAAAACTGCCACAGTGCAGGGCTCAGACCTAGCTCTGTAGGGGCAGTGTCTGTCTACCTGCACGAGCACAAAGACAGGGTTTCTCTGGCCTGTATTATGCATTGCTGCTGTTCACTTCTGACCGAATCCAGGGCTGCCATCAGGTTGTTTTACTACTCTTGCACACAGCAGGTATGTGCAAGCACTGTACTAAGCTGCATTGTCCTTTGAAAAGGAGCGTCCAAAGGAGGTTTAATTCAGGAGTAATGTAGCTCTCCTGTTGCCTAGACAAAGTGTAAAAGTGGATCCGAGTTAAATGGGTTTTCATTTTTCTTTGCAGCTCCCCGGGGAAAGCGAGGTTGGAAAACCTTTTATGCTGTTCTGAAGGGAACCGTCCTGTACTTGCAGAAGGTAGGGGAAGTCACTGTCTTTTGGAAACTGATTAAAAAGGGATAAAACAGCAGGCAGCTTTCTACTATCACAGCCCACTTCCAGGATCTTTTCTTTCCAATACACAGTGTAGCTGTTCTATCTGTCCCTCCACCCTGCTTACACATATTCGGACATGAATCCTTTATTGACACCCTCCCCCTTTTCACACTTGCTAGTTCAGTTCCATTGTCCCCATCCACATGTGTGCCCCATCAGTTCCAGTTTATGCTGTTGCTGTCACTCATGGCTGAAAAAAATAGCCAGCCTGATCAGCAAAGACAGCATCATCTCTCTCTTTCTTGCACACATTCCTCTAGGCTGCTTTAACATTGCTTTTCATATGTATGACTTCCCCTCTTGTAAAGCTGTCCTCCTTTCCTGTCTTTTCATAGGATGCTTTTCTGCAATGCTTGTGAGACAAGCTGCAGAACAATGGAATGGCAGCTTGGTGTTGGTAGAAATCTGCAGCTTCTGCTCCACAGCAGAACTGAAGGATAAAAGGATGCTTTTTTCCCCAAAGCAAGATGTGAGATATTGGTTTCTAACAAACTTTGCTACCTCAGAAAAAGAAGTCTTAAAAAAAAATAGTCAAAAAGTCAGCTGAAACCCTTCATGTCTTTTGGTATAAGCTTCAATATATTGTAGTACAGTTTTAACTATATTCTTGGAATGTGAAATGCAGCATACCAGTGAGAACTGTCAAAATGAAATAAACAGTAGTGACTAAGTAGATTTTTAAGGCTTTTTGACACCCAGTGAAGGTGAAATACTCATTAAATAGGTGATGTTTGACTGCCCTATATTGTAGAAGTATGCTCCTTTGAAAGTCTTTTTACATTTCCATTGTGTATTGCAACTATCAGGAGAACAAGTTAAAATGTATGCTGCTATTTACTCCTCCCCTGCTGAGGCTTTCTGAAAGTGGTTGTTTCATCAGAGCCAGCCTGAATGGGAAGAAAGAGAGTGGTTTGATTCAAATTTATGTAGCATGAACTATACAAGCTGCGTACTCTGGGTGTAGTACCTTTTTGAGAGGGCTGTAATCCTGAAACAGACAGAACAGTCTGTGGTCAGGGTGGAAGATTGGGCTGTAGGTTGGATATGGCATGCTCAAAGCTGGTACAAGATACTAGAACTAAATCTGCTGAGCTGCAGCTGAGCATTCCTTCTGGTCTGTTTGCTGGCAGCAGGATGAGCTTTTTCTGAAGTGGCCTTCATGGTGGTTTTGTACTTGCCCTTTCCTGGGTGGAGCCACTTGCACTTATTTCTGAAAAGGTCACCTGAAAATATTGTATGGTCCTCTAAGACATACATAACACATTAATTAGTTTATTCTTTGTTCCTCAAAGGGGGGATTAATAAACCTTCAAGAGTAAGAAATGGAGATGCTGTATATTTTAGACTCTTAAGTATATTTTTAGGAGAATCACTGGCATACTGGTTTAAAACACTTTTCAGTTTAACAAAATGTAGAGATGCTGATGTAGCATGCAAATTTTCTACAGGATGGTGCTCTCCCCAGTCTTGACTTCAGTCCACTGGAGAGTAATTTCACATCTGACTGAGTCTTTGCAGAATAAAATGTGTTGCTTGCATTTTTGCTCTTATTTGTTTGTTATTTGTGTGTCTTTCACTTGTCATAGCACTTGAATTCAGTGACTACAGGCTGGTGACTCTGCAAAGCAACACTCTCCTGTTTGGTCACAAAGACACTTGCAACTGCAGCCATTTTACTGTACAACAGTGACAAGCAAGCCTTCTTACTTTATTGCCTTAAAAGGTTGATGCCTGATGGGAAGTGACTCAGTTCCCCGCATGATGGGACAGCTGTGAGCATCCCCAGGGTGCCTTCAGCCCCTGCTCAGCCCCAATACCTCGTGTTGCAGCTGTGAAGCATTCTCTAATTTCTCTTCAAGTCCAGAAGGTCTTGCATCAGCCCTGTCTGTTAGGCATATGGTATAGCAGAATTTTTAAGATACTGTATTATAGTAACAGTGGCTGAGCTGTTGTTTACTTTTGCAATATACCAGGAGACTGGAGTTACCCTAATTTCAGAAAGTTCAGGAGCATTTTAGAACAGCTTGATTTCTTTGTAACATTGCATACCTCTGGCAGTAGTCATTGGCAAAGGGTTTCATTGCCAGTGTTTGAGTACTGTAAGGCAGGGTACATTCACGTATGCACACGCACACACATTTTTTTTTCCTCCTTTCTCTTTCTATCTGTATATTATCTTTTTGTCTGTGGAGGTAACATCTGTGGTCATTGTCTCATTGCACTGAGTGCTACTCAAGCAGGGGAGGGAGAAATCTCACTGTTGGTGCTGTATACACACAATCACATGTACAAACCCCTGCACTAGTGCTTTCTGTGTTTACCTGCAGCTCAGCTGTTCTCTCAAGACACTAACGTAATATAAATATTAACTGCTTGTGGACACTGTAATTCCCCCAGTGAGCAGCGTGATTCCAATTCTGTTGTCATTATGGATGCATACCAGTGTGGTTCTTTTTTCACTGTCAAAATCCATGCATGAGAGTGGTTTGTAAATGGTGGTCACTTGAGATTTGCTGGGGAGTTTATCTGGGCAGTCTTGCCTCTGTGCCCACATTTTTATTGTATTTTTTTGACTAGAAATATTCCAGTGCTAATCCCTGTGCTGCATATTGCTTTATTTTTAAATGAGTGATTGAAGAGAGATGATGTCTGAATTGGTGAGCAAGGAGACCACCAGAAGGGCTCAGTGGAAGTGTTCACATTTAGTCAACTAAAAATGTGGCACAGTAATATATAAAATGAGAGGTTTGACATGTTTGGAATGTTGGCCTTGTCTTGGCATCCTCAGGCCGAGGTTAATTTCCTACCCTCTGTTCATAGCAAGAGGAAATTGCAAAGTAGGATCTTGACAGAATGTCTGTTTGCTAGACTGACATGGGATGTGATGTGCATACGGAGGAGAAGTTTATAAGGAGAGGGCATTAAGTCTGACCTCACTTCTTTGCTAGAAATTGCTTCTGGACAAGCAGTGCAGGACATGGACCTTGGTGTTTTTTCAGACCTTTCAGTGGGATTTGTGACATTTTTGTTCTTTGAAGTGGCACTTCAGAATCTTGCATGCTTTCAGGTATTTTTATATAACTCTCCTCAAATGTATTTTCTCTATTAAAATGTAACAAAAAGAGGGAAAGGTCAGAATGATGTCAATGCCGGGTGACAAGACTTTCTGAAAGAGAATTTTACAGCCGTCACATGCAGCAGAGCATAGGTATGGTACACTGACTGATAAAAAAACAATGCCATTCTCTGGTCTCTCAAAACCAAATTCATAAATATCCCAACTCTGTGTCAACAGAATGTGGGAAAGTCATTCTCCAAGAGTCTGAGAAAGATGAATTCGGCATGTTGTTGCACTGTGCAGCACTCGCATCAGCCTTCCATCGATACAGACTCACAGTTTCTCCTCATACATTCCTTGCCACCTCTTTAGTCTAACTTTAGTGAGCTGCCTTCTATTTGAGCACATCCTCCACACTGGCATCAGCACATCAGAGCACATGATGTTCTTGATGGCATAGGAGATACGGATGTTCCTGTTCCCCTAGCATTTCCTGACAGTTGAAAAGAGAGACCTTGAAGGAATTTTGACAGCAAATTCACATCCTTCCAGCTTTCTCTGAGGCTGACCAACTATGTGGAGACATTTCCAGTATGCTGATCAGTGCCTTTGAGGAAGTTGACAGAGCCCCAGCTGTCAAGGTAGATTGCAGCCAACTGATCTGATGGGATTAGCAAGGATTACCATGAACATTCTGGGTCACTAAGGAGGGGTTATCAGCCAGAACTGCTTCTTGGACTGTCCAAATGTGGAGTTCTTCTGGAACGGTTTTAGACACCAGAGCAGGTTATGAACATTGGATACATCCAGAAGAAGCTGGGAGTCAACAGACAAAGCAATAGCTGACACTGTCTCTAGGCAGTAACTTCAGGAATGCCAGAGTATTATGTGTCTGGGGCCTGTCTAAGTTCATTTCCTGGCTTTAAAGTTTCCCCAGTCTCCCTGGACAGCAGAGCTGGTCATTTTCCCCAAAACTACCACCAAATAAATCAGCTTTTAAACCCCTTAAGGAAGAGGCTTGACCTGGGGGTTTTCTTCCTTCAAGATGGGGCTGGACCAGATGCTGGACAGCTTCTTCCAGTTCCTTTCCTATGGATAGGGCCTTTCCCAAATCTTCCTTGAAGAAAGTTTAGGCAGTACCCAAAGTGGGAGTCAAATGTCCGTCAAATACGGAGACCCCTTCAAAGCTTACTGGTACTCAGACTGTAAGAGAAGAAGGACATTTAGCTTTGCTCATTTCCAGACCTAGAAAAACCTTTAAGTCACTGACGTTTAGGTTGAACTCTACTCTTTGTTGATCTGTGCAGCAGTGCTCTGCTTTTCAGCTAGGCCTGCCAGATCTGTAGTGGGTTGTGCCCTTGGCCACCCCCAAGATGGAATGTTGTGACAATATTGCTGGTTAGCTGCATCTCTTTGGGTGAAGTGTTGGAGCAGCAGCAAGTTCAGGGCCTGCACTAACTGGACCTCTGTGAGGAAGAATGAGACAACAGAGAGAAGTGGGCTGTAACGTCTTCCTTTCTGGGAGGTAATCATTACAGCTGGTGATTCCCCATCTGTTGAAACTCATCCTAGAGAGCCCTGACCAAACCCAGCCTGGCTGAGAGCACAAATGCCTTCAGCAGTGTAGTTGCCTCTGGCCGTAACCAGGTTTATGTGCTGCCAGACAGGCCCTGTGAACCAATTCAACCAGCTCTTCTCCAGGGTGGATATGCCTCTATGTGTGTTTAAGCTAGTGCTGTCCCTGCACATGCTCTGTATTCTTCACTCTGTTTTCTATTAAACCCTATCTCACAACTCTTCTGTGCAAGTGGAGTGATCGATACTTAACACCCTGCAGGGAATTACTCCTCTGTTTTGCATCTGTCACGCCCGGTCCCTTGTTGGGTATTTCAGGTGAGACTGATTTCTCTGACGTCCTGAGGGACCAAAATGGAGTCAATTGCAGCCTGCTTTGGCCGCTACTTCAGAAACTTCACATAAGCAGAATTGCTGACTTTTCCTGGCTTTCCCCAGCCATTTATAGTCACCTGGGTTTTAAACTGAACTTGTGGCTACACCATGATTGTGCCCTCATCCAGCTTCTGTCACTCAGGAGGTCAAAAACTTTACCCAGCACAATGCTTGCAACACAGAGGAGTTTGCCTCCCTCCTTTTGTCATTCGGTGTTAGGAGTGATACTGTTGTGTCAAAAGCCTGGACAGTACTTGGGCTTGCCACTTGCAGACCCTGAGCATAAAGTCTGCTCTATTGCCCTGAGCAGAGGCTGCTGTATTTGCTTTGTGGAGACTGATAAGGGGGTTTCTACACTATGTGAAAGCCTGCCTAGGAGGGCATACAAAGGTAGCTGAGAAAAATAAAAATTGAGCAGTGAAGGCTGAGAACCCAGGCAGGAAGCAACAGCTGAGTAATGGAGGTGAGGAGCTGGTCATGAAGGATTCCTGAAAAGAAGACAAATAGTCCACAGCTGTTGTGATAGCCAGCTACTCCATTTACCCTTTCCTGTCAAGCAGGTAGCGGAGCTACTTCTCTTCTTTGCAAACAGACCAAAACAGAAAGAAAGTGAAAGGAAAACATGTTAGAGGTAGTGAAAACTACAAGTGCTCAAATCGGATTGCATTCAGTTCATATATTTTAATATTATTCATGACTGTGGAACAAGATTTTTCCCTAGGTTGAGGAAAAAAGGAGTAGCACATGGAGAAATAAGATGCCATTTTACTCCTGTTAACTTCTGCAGGATGAATATAAGCCAGAAAAGGCTTTGTCGGAGGAAGATCTGAAGAATGCAGTTAGTGTGCATCATGCGCTGGCATCCAAGGCAACAGACTATGAGAAGAAACCAAATGTCCTCAAGCTTAAAACAGCAGATTGGAGGGTCCTGCTTTTCCAAGCCCAGTAAGTGCTCCTGACAGTCATTGAGGAAAGAAAGCAGTGCTGAAGGAGGGGTAAATTCATGCTTGGACAGGTTAAAGCAAATGTTTAAGGGGTTCAGTCTGTTTATTTGATCATAAATATGATTAAACAGTGATTTGATAAGAGGGCACAAGTAGTTTATGAGAAAGAAACAGGATTTTTAAGAGGCTGTCTAACTGAGAAAGGCATAACAAGATGCAGCAGCTGGAAGCTGCAAGAAATTCAATTTGGAAACAAGGCACAAAGTTTTAACAGTGAGGGTGATTAACCATTTAAGCAAATGACCAAAGGCAGTCTTAGATTGTCTGTCTTCTGATGTCATCACGTCCTATCTGGATGTCTTTCTAGAAGGTACACTTTGATCTGAAACAAAGTTACTACTTAATACAAGAATAATTTCATTAAGTTCTTCAGGCTGTAATATCCGGATAGAACAGATTACCTGCCTTTTACTTCTGACATTAAAAACTTTGCATCAGTCTTGTGCGTGAGCCCTTTTCAATGAAATTTGTGTGAAATCTCCTAGAGATCTTTTGATGTCCAGCATGGTTGAGACCTTGGACATATGATTGAATTGTGGCATTGATTGCCTCTTTCACTTATGTCATTTGAATTGGATTAGGAAATTGTGGATGCTAAGGTAATCATGAGCTACCCTATGATTGAGGTATCTGAAATTATGTGCTTGCAAAGACAGACTAGAAAACTGAGCAAACTCTAAGACTTGTCCAGTTTGGGTTGTTCTTGCTTTAAAAAAAAAAAATAGAAGGAGTTGGAAAGAGGTAGAGGAGGCTGAGCCAACAGGTGCTTAATATGTATTTCTTTCCCAGGAGCCAAGAAGAAATGCAGACTTGGATCAACAAGATTAACTGTGTGGCTGCTGTCTTCTCTGCACCACCTTTTCCAGCGGCTATTGGCTCTCAGAAGAAGTTCAGTCGCCCACTTCTGCCAGCCACCACAACAAAGCTATCTCAGGTGAGCTGTTTTTTATAGAGAGAGTAAGGGATGGTGACTTCTCAGGCTGGCTGGAGGCTGCACAGTGGTCTTTGGCATTGTTTTGCAGTTGTCTCCACTAGCATTCCTAGGAGAAGGCTTGCACAGTAATCTCTGTTCATTTCCTGATGAAAATTTTGAAGTGAGGGGAGAGAAGTAGCAGACCTGATTATTATTTTTTTATATATTTGTGAAGAAAAGAAGCAATTACCACTGTTCCCAGTACCAGACAGAGAATTTTCATCCTGTGGTTATGATTCTGCAATGGACATTTCAGACACTGTCTAACTGATCTTTTAATTTGTCTTTTAATTTGGGTGTTTATTGCCATTTCAGAAGAAGTGGACATACTCTTGGTCTTTGGCTTACTCGGGTGATAAGAGGTGAAAGCTCATGTGTCATGCAAACATCAGTTATATTTCTCCCACAATACTTTTCCAGACTCCAGCCCTTATCAGCTTAAGAATTTCCTGTTTAGTGTATATTTATAAACTATCTCTTACATGAATGTCTTTGGTCTCCCCTTGTGATCACATAAGCTTTTTAGCTTCCACAGCATCCTGTGGCAGGGAGTTTTCATGGCTCTACTACTTCTTGCACAAAACCCCATCCACTTCTGCTTGTTTCGGACTCCCAGTGTCTGATGCTTGCTCCATGTGCTTTGGGATCTGTAATGCATGCCTGCAATTCCTCTTGCACTTGCAGAAACATAACTGATGAAGTTGACAGTGGCAGAGGTGATAGATCCCAATCCTAGATGTATGCTTTACAAGTAACCTCCTGTAGCTTTTAAAGTCATTTGCCCATGCTGGATTACTTCTTAAATGCATTTTTTGCCATCTTCATAGCTTAATAACACTGCTTAGGGACCACTAACTCATAACATGCATTTCTCAAAGCCCGGGGGGCTATTTATACTGGCCCTACTTTTTTCCTCTCCATGGCCTTTCTTCTCACAATGTGCTGACCGACTTTCCATCTTCTATTCTGGATTAAAGTTTAAAACTGAATAATACTAACTTGTCTCGTTTTGCTCATGCATACTTAAAAAAAAATATTATATGGGACTTCAGTAACTTACCCCAAATCACAAACAAACCCCTTTTTTTGACTCGTTCTGTGTGATTGCCCCTTTAACACGTTGTTTCCTGGCCTCATTGTTTCCATTTAATCTGGAAAGAAAAAAAATAGAACACAGCCCTATGGTTTGTATGTCAAAGAAGGGGAGACACAAAAAGTGGGGTAAGATAAGCTGTTTTTGCTAAAGGCAGAAGAATGTTAAGTGTTCAAAGCAGATAAATTCAAAGGCAAGCAGAAACATGTCTGCTTTTATCTGTCAGTGTGGAAAAGCTGCCAGCAGGCTGCTTCTCATTTGGCTGACAAAAAAATACGAATTGTCAAATCCCTGTGGTTGCTCTTGAGGATTTTGTGATCTGAATCATGATGGACTTCTTCAAAGGGCCTGTTCCTGGTCAGGCAGAAGTTGGGATGCAGGTAGAAACCAACATGGGGAAGGGAGGAGAGACTGGACATGATGGATTGTTTGAGATCATTGCACCAAGTTAGCTTTCAAAAACAGATCAGGGTCTGATCTTGGTTAGTCCAACTGAAAAGATGTGATGTGACAAAGTTATATATATAAAGGAACAGTTAGTCTAGAAAAGATCTTACTAAGGTTGTGGGGTTTTTTCCTTTTTTTTTTTCCCAAGACTGTGCATGTACACATAAAAGCTCCAAATGGAAATCATAGAATCACAGAATGGTCTGGGTTGAAAGGGACCTCTGAGGGTCATCTGGACCAACTCCCTCTGCAGTAAGCGGGGGCATCCTCAACTGCCCAGAGCCCCGTCCAGCCTCACTCTCTCCAGGGATGGGGCCCCAACCACCTCACCTGGCAACCTGTTCCAGTATTCCACTACCCTCATGGTAAAGAATCTGTTCCTAACACCCAGTCTAAATCTGCCCTTCTCTAGTTTGAAGCCATTACTCCTCATACTATCACTACAGGCATTTGAAAAAGACTCTCTCTATCCTTCCTATAGGCCCTCTTTAGGTACTGGAAGGCTGCTATTAGGTCTCGCTGGAGCCTCCTCTTCTCCAGGCTGAACAACCCCAGCTCCCTCAGCCTGTCCTCATAGCAGAGGTGCTCCAACACCCTGATCATTTCCGTGGCCCTCCTCTGGACCCTCTCCCTCAGGTCAATGTCCTTCCTATATTGAGGGCTCCAGACCTGTACACAGTAGTCCAGGTGAGGTCTCACCAGAGCAGAGCAAAGTGGCAGAATCACCTCTCTGGATCAGCTGGCAACACATCTTATGATGCAGTCCAGGATGTGATTTGCCTTCTGGGCTGCAAGCACACACTGCCTGCTCATGTCCAGCTTCTCGTCCATTGGCATCCCCAAGTCCTTTTCCACAGGGCTGCTTTCTAACACCTCATCCCCCAGGCTGTTGCAGCCCAGGTGCAGAATCCTGCACTTGCTTTTATTGAACCTGATGAGATTTACTTAGGCCCACCTCTCCAGCTTGTCCAGGTCCCTCTGGATGACATCCTGTCCCTCTGGTGTATCGACAGCACCACTCAGCTTGGTGTCATCTCCAGACTTGCTGATGGTGCATTCAATCTCACTGTTTATGTCGTTGGTAAAAATACTAAACAGCACAGGTCCCAGTACAGACCCCTGAGGGACACCACTTGTCACTGCTCTCCATCTGGACTTCAAGCCATTAAGCACCACTCTCTGGATGTCACCATCCAGCCAATTCCTTATCCACTGAACAGTCCACCCATCAAATCTGTATCTCTCCAACTTGGTGAGTAGGATGTTGTGGGGGGACTGTGTCAAAGGCCTTACAGAAGGTTGAATTAATAGCTGCTCAAAGATCCCTTGTCATCAGGCTGTAGGTGGACATCAGGATGTCACTGGGACCAAGGACTCAGCACAAAGTAAAGTGATTGTGCGCTAATAGAGAGCAAGCAGATAGATCCAAGGTAGTTACTAACAGCAACAAGAATTTTTGGCAGCCAGTAATGAGTAGTTTGAACCCTACCATGTACAGGTGGAGGCAAATTATCCCACATTTTTGTCTTCAGTTCTTTTGGAAGAGTTAAAACACAAGATTAGCTGGAGCTTAGCTATCATCCTCTGTAGAAGTTTTCCCCTCTCTGCAATTTTCTGCAGCTCCGGCTCAGTGAGCTGAGAGGCTCAGTCCCTGGTGTGACTCACAGTGCAGTGTAGGCATGTCTGAGCTAGGCTTGAAGCTGCAAGCTGTGTAGCCTCACCACAGAGGGACAGCTACTGGCAGCTATTTCTTCCTCTGAGGATAGGCACCTATGTGGGAGCTGAGCTGGGTACTACCTGGTGTTATGACTCTGGCTAAGTCATGGAGAGCTGAATGATCTTGTCTGTATTTTCAACTTAGCTAATTCAAGCATAATTTCACATACAAGTCTAGAAATGGCCAGAAGGCCATGCTGCAGGAGCTGGAAACCTTCTGAGCTGGGGGAAGGTTAGTTGACAGATGGACTGAAGGAAGTGTGTGGGCCTAGGATTATGATAAAGGAAATTGCCTGGAAAGGGAGAGTAGCATCTCCTCACTTTCTCCAATGTCACAGTGGGGTAAAAGCTGGTAGCAACTTTGCAAAATGACATACCTTTTGGAGACTGGACAGCCCTTCCTTTTCTGGATGCATTGTATTGTCCTGAACAAATAGAAATCACAGACCAAAGTGGTGCAGAAATGGAAGGAAGGACCCTGCCTCCATGTTCTTTCTGTCCTGGAAGCACAGTGCGAAGACTGGAGGCAGGTTCTTTGGCTGTCTTATTCTGCCCTTGGTCTGACTGCACATACAACAGCCGGAATTAATTTGCCAAAAAATGTACTTGAGCAGAAGTGTCATGTTGTCAGTAATAGTCTGCAGCAAGCTGCTTCTGTTGCTCTCAGCAAGGTGAGGAATGACAGGTTCTCTATCCTTCCCAGTGGCATCTGGTAGCTGCTGTCTTTTTCTGCAAAGTTGGCCATTTTGCCTGGGTGCCTTTGAGAAGGCTGTTGGGGACAGAGCTCTGGGATAACTGACCTTATTAATGTAATTAAAATTATTTAAGGGAAAGAAGAAGGAAAATAGAGAGAGAGAAAGAGAGAGAAATAAAAAAAAAGAGGAATAAAGAAAAAAATAAGAAAAAGAAAGATAAAGGGAGGAAGAAAGAGAGAAAGAAAAAGAAATGAAGGAAAGAAAGAAAGGAAAGATAAAGTAAGAAAAAGAAAGAAAAAGCTACTTAGTATTATTTTACAGGGATATCTCTGTTATCCTTTGCTTATTTATTCTTCACTTAAGTGCCTAATGTCTTTCTGAAGGATGAACAGCTGAAGTCACATGAAGCTAAGCTGAAGCAGATCTCCACTGAGCTTGCTGAACATCGCTCGTATCCTCCTGACAAGAAGCTCAAGGGCAAGGAAGTAGATGATTACAAACTGAAGGACCACTATCTGGAGTTTGAGGTATCTATGGAAAACATGATTACTTTTACCCTATGGGTGTGGATGGGGCAGCTGGTCTTATACTTGAGGTGCAGTCCTGACGTTCTGTTTTTTTCAGCTTACACTTCGTCAAGGAGTATATTCTTGTTAGACAGATACATCCCATCAATCCCGGAAGCTGGAATGTGGTTTCTCTTCCTGTTAAGGACTTCCTACGGCCTTAGCCATGCATTTAGCTTCTCATCTGTAAAATGGAGAATAAAAATGTGACCCTCTGTCCTTTGCTGATATATCTATTTGAAAAGATGATAAGGCCTTCAGGCAGGAACTATCTAATGTTGTAAGACTATGTGTTAGAACCTGTCTTTATGGGACAGATGACTGCATTTTGTAGTAATGCAGATCATTATAAGTGTCTTCCATTGGTATGCTTTTAAGGGATTGTTCATCTAAAATTGTCATAGGCATGCCTCATTGGAGACAGTTTTATTGTGTACCAGTGAATTGGGTATTAGGATGAGCAGGAAAAGGGACTGAGTGATGGAACTGAGACAGCTGCATTAGGAAATTGTTCTGCATATCTGGCAGCAGCTTTTATCTATCATGCTGTATGCTACATTGTAGGGCTGTGTGGCAGAGAGTTGGTAACCAGCAGATAACTGGTGTTTTTTGTGGCTGCACCTTTGAGCTCTTTCCCCCAGAACTGTGATGCAATCTTGACTGGGATCTGAAAGGATCCTATTCTAGATGGGGACTGCCTAGCGAGGAAAGTCCATAGTGTGAAGAAGAGAAAGAGCAGGTAAGTCAAAAGTCAGAGACACCACCAGAGGAGATGCTGGAGGCAACACAAGCCTCCAGAATTAAGCTTCTTGCCATGTCTTAAATGAGTTTCTTTTGGAAGATGTCTTTTTACTCCTCAGCTTGACTGGTTGTGTACTTTTGTATAAGGCTGCAACTGCTCTTTTGGGTTTGACTTTGCTGTAACTCTGAGTTTCATGTTTTGTATAGACATTTTGATACTGTTTTATATAGGGAGTACAAACCCAAAATGATCTGACCAACAATCAGCTGAGGAAGTGGTGGAAAGGGCTGGCAGGCTAAGGATACAAAATGATGTGAGCAGGAGAGACTATATATTCAATAAAACAGGGCTGAAGTGAGGCGGTGGGGTAGCTCTCATGATTAGAGTGCTGCTATGAATGGACACAGGGTTTTTCAAAAGGGCAGACACTGATGGCAAGGAGGGGGAGTCACCTCTTATGTGAGTTATTAGTGGCCACACATAAAACTTTGCCTAAGGAAGGGTGATGAACCACCAGCTGAGAGCTGGATTAGCAGACACAGCAAGATTACTCTCTGCTAGGCCTTTTTAAAAAATCTGGAAGGAACATCGTGTTTGCAGGCCCTGGTCCTCACAGGGAACTTCAGCCACCCTCGTACCTGCTGGAGGAACAACACAGCCAGGTGCAAGCAATCCAAGATGTTTCTGGAGCGTGCTGACAACTCCTTGACACAGGTGGCCATTTAGTAGACATTTAGCTTTGCTGGACTTCAAAATAGGGAGAACTAGTTGGGGATGTGAAGGCTGGGGGTAACCATTACAGCAGTGACCACAAGATGTTTGACTGCATGATTATGAAAGGAGGGTTCAGAGTAAAAAGTAGGATCATAACCCTGGACTTCAGGGGAGCTGACTTTGTCAGGGAACTGCTTGGAGGAATCTTCTTAGATATGGCCTTAGCAGGGAAGAGGGCTTTGGAAAAACTTACCACTTTTCAAGGATCACCTCCCTAAAGGTCAAGAATTGTTCAACAAGCAGGAAATGAAGCAAAGATGGTTGAAGGCCTTCATGGATGAACAAATTGCCTCTGGCAAAACACTAAAAAGGAGATGTGCAGGAGGTGGAAACAGTGGTGGGTGACATGGGAGGAATGGAGATACTGTCCAACCAGGTAAGATTGCATTTAGGAAAGCCAAAGTCTTTGTGGAGTTGAATCTGGCAGAAGATGTGAAGGGCAAGAAGGAAGGTTTCCTCAGGTGTATTAGCTTCAGGATAGCTACGGAAGATACCAGGCCCTAGTTGGGTTCCATAGTGGGGCAGGGTACCTGGTCACAAAGAACAGGGAAAAGCCAAGATAATCAATGTTTGGCTGTATGTCTACTGTTAAGACAAGCCTTCAGCAGTCACAAGTACGTGTGCTCTGTGGGAAAATTAGGAGCAAGGAAAAACTTAGCCTTTGTGAAGGAGGATAAAGTTAAGGAATATTTAAACTGTATATATGCAAGTCCATGGGATCTGATGGGACAAATCCATGAATGCTGAGTGAGCTGGATGATGTCATTGCAAGGCCACTTTCCATGACCTTTGAAAGGCCATAATCAAGGTAGGTCCCTGAGGCCTGGAGGAAAGAAATTATGTCCCTGTCTTCAAGACGGGCAGGGAACTACAGGCTGGTCAGCTGTTTCTCCACCTGTGGCAAGGTGATGGAGCAAATTCTCCTGGAAGCTGCTTCCAAACACATTAAAGGGAAGAGGCTGATTATGTGAATAATCAGCATTGGTTTGTGAAGGGGAAATCATGCCTGACCAACATGATATCCTTTTTACAAAGAGATGTGATGGAGGAAGGCAGAGCAGTGGATGTTGTTTGGTTTTGATTTTAACAGGGATTTTGACATTGTCTCCTCTAACATTCTAACAGAGAAACTGACAAAGTGTGGACTAAGAAATCATGAGTAAGGTGGTGTGGAAACTGGCTGAAAAAATGGGATCAAAGGCTTGTGATCAGTGGCACAATGTCAGTTTTGAACACAGCACTCAAATGGACAGAGTGAGTTTTTTTTACTCTGTAGGGAATCTTCACCTTGAGAACAGGTTTCTTAGCTTTGGGTCCTCGACACAGGGATGAGTTAGGATGAACTGTAGGCTGGAATGTTAGATGATTTTAGAAAGATTGGTGGAGAAGGAGATTGTTGTGGTTTGTTTTCTGTCAATTTTGTCATGCTGGTATTTAGAGAAATATTCCTCAGGTGCCTCAGTACAAGGCAAAACCAGTACCCCAGGAAAAAGACATCTTTTTCCCTAGTGAGAGCCTTGAAGAGCAGTTGAACCATGCAGTTCAGATACGTGATCATCACTGCAGCAATGCCTGTCTAGGCAGGCAGCTTCAGTTTTGTGCAAGAGGGTGATTTGAGGTGCTGCTGTGCTGTGCTCTGTTCCCTTCATACTTGTCACAGATTTTGCAGGCTGTATTGAGCTATCAATAAGCAGTTAAAAAAAAAAAGGAAAAAAAAGGTGAGCTATGTGAAAATCATGAATGAAAACTTTCCCCTCATTTTGGAATTTTCTTATGGGACTTCCATAACAAAGTCCTGTCAGGGTCAGGCAGGAACTAGTGACAAACTTTGCCACAGGGGTCAAAGCAAAAGGGCAGGAAGGAAATAAGGCAGTGTTTTGTACTAGGCTCTTTCAGGCTGAGACCACAAACCAGACTTTGCAGCCATGTATGTACTAAAGACCATGCAGAGATACGTCCAGAGAGATACGTCCACATCAAAAGGTCCTGTTAAATCACGAAGGAAGCAGCATTGTGCCATTAGGAAGGAAGAAGCCAGATTTCTTTTCCATAGGCCTTTGTAATTAGCTTTTGTTCCTCCACTGGTTTTCCTTTCATTCTTGTTTGTGATGAAAGACACGTGAGATGGTGTTTCCTTCTCAGTGGGGGTGAATCAGGAGATTCCTGGTCTTTGTTCAGGGATGCAGCAGGAAACGTTTTTTCTTGCTGGCTTCTTTGCTTGTAGAAACCAAGGAAGGAAGATTTCTCTTTGCTTGTCCTCTGAGAAAGTAATACCTCAAATGGTGGTTGTTCATTGCAGCAAATTTATGGTTTGAGAGAGATGGTTTGAGTGCTGTCAGGTGAGAGGTGAAGCCAGATATTTGATTGTTGGCTACCGCATTTCCTCTTTTATGATGTGCATTCAGTCTTCAGCGATAACATTGCAGAAGCTTTTAAATTATTTAAATTAAATGTTTTTACTTTCTTGACAAAATTTTCCAGATTAATTTCTTCTAAGAGAAAATTTCCACCAGCTTTTAATTCCTAGTTTTAAATGTCAGATCAGTGAAAGAGCAAGTTTATTGCAGTTGAAATATAAATAGAAACTTCCAAATGCATTACTTAATTGCAATAGAACTCTTAAGCCCACAAACTCTAGGGCAAAGAGGCCATTGGAAGACATGCAAGGCAGAAACTGGTGCTGAATTTCCATTCTGATTGCTGGGTCTTACCCTGGTGGTATTTACTGGACCAACTATCCCAATTTGGCCACAATAACCCCGAGCAGCGCTACAGGCTGGGGACAGAGTGGCTGGAGAGCAGCCAGACAGAAAGGGACCTGGGGGTACTGATTGATAGTAGGCTGAACATGAGCCAGCAGTGTGCCCAGGTGGCCAGGAGAGCCAATGGCATCCTGGCCTGTATCAGGAATAGTGTGGCCAGCAGGAGCAGGGAAGTCATTGTGCCCCTGTACTCAGCACTGGTTAGGCCACACCTTGAGTACTGTGTCCAGTTCTGGGCCCCTCAGTTCAAGAGAGATGTTGAGGTAATGGAACATGTCCAGAGAAGGGCAACGAGGCTGGTGAGGGGCCTGGAACACAAACCCTATGAGGAGAGGCTAAGGGAGCTGGGGTTGTTTAGCCTGGAGAAGAGGAGGCTCAGGGGTGACCTTACTGCTCTCTACAACTACCTGAAGGGAGGTTGTAGCCAGGAGGGGGTTGGTCTCTTCTCCCAAGCAACCAGCACCAGAACAAGAGGACACAGTTTCAAGCTGCGCTGGGGGAGGTATAGGCTGGATGTTAGGAGGAAGTTCTTCACAGAGAGGGTGATTGCCCATTGGAATGTGCTGCCCAGGGACGTGGTGGAGTCACCATCACTGGAGATGTTCAAGAGGAGACTGGATGAGGCACTTAGTGCCATGGTCTAGTTGATTGCTTAGGGCTGGGTGATAGGTTGGACTGGATGATCTTGGAGGTCTCTTCCAACCTGGCTGATTCTATGATTCTGTTCTAGGAACTAAAAGCAGAAGTCTGTATGGTAGTAGAATCACTCTCTGATGTATATAATGCTAATCCAAAGCTTAGAGCACTGGCTTGCCTTCTCTTTTGCAAAGGTGTCCCATTTGTTGTATGATGAATCATCCATCAGCACAGAGCATCACCATCAGGGTTCTGCTTGCTGTTTCTCCCTTTCCTTTTTTATTAAATGACACATCTTACCTGCTTCCTGTGTTTGTCTCGGGCAACATGGAACCAGAGCTCCAGCTATGGATTTTATATCAGTGTTTTTCAATTTCATTTTCAGTGGATCCTTATGGTCCTCCTCTATGACGTTGTGTTTATTCAAAGGACTGTTTGAAAACCCAGTCATGTTCTCTCTCTCTCTTTTTTTTTTTTTCTATATATTCCACACTTCAAAGCAGTTACCAGGCTTTTTGACTTTCTGCCCTCAAATAAGTGTTATTACCAGAACTTTATTATTTTATTATAAATTGGAAGAATTTTCCTTAAACACTTTCCTCTCTCAGGAATGTAACAGTTTGGCTGCTGTTTTGCCACTTTGAAATAGAAAATAACAAAACAGATGTTTACACCCTGCTTCTCTGTCCCCCAGTCAGCTGAGGTCACCCTAATTACAATGCCTGCACCATATCTTTAGTGGGTATGTCAGATCCCAGGAGGTGGGGTGCTCTGTTCTCAGGAGCTCGTGCCCCAGCTTCTGTTTTTCACAGTATCACAGTATATCAGAGGCTTGAAGCGACCTCAAGAGATCATTGGGTCCAACACCCCTGCCAAAGCAGGATCACCTAGGCTAGTCTGCACAGGAATGCATCCAGGTGGGTTTTGAAAGTCTCCAGGGAATGAGACTCCACAACACAAGCATCTGAGCAGACAGCAACCTTCATGGTTGATCATGAATGGCCCTGTCAAGGGAACATGCTATGCTGCTGTCATAGCTCTCTCATCTGCTCCTTTTTGTTAATGTCTGGTGTTGCAGAGCATCCTCTCATGGGCTTAGTGGTGGTCAAGCTGGTACAGTCTGAGCTTAACGGTACCCTGCTTTGGTATTTTCCTCATGTGCTGAAGCAAGGAAAGCAGGACCTGCTGGTGGGCACAGAGGGTTGTAAGGGAGAGCTGTAGCCAACCAGAGCTGGTTGTTTGTTGCCCTTTAGTTTGCTGCACTTCCTCCCCATGCCATGGCACCCGTTTCATCTCAATATACATGAGCATAGAATGTGAGTAAAGTCAGTAAATTCCCTTTGGGTGTTGCTACTTGGGAAACACCATGTGCTCCAACTAGCTGGGAGCCACCATTTGGCAGAGCTCTGGGATTTATGTGCTGTGGAGCTGAGTGCCTCAAATTGCACCCCTGCTCAGCCTGCACGAAGCTCTTTCTGTACAGCATAATTTGCATTAGCCACCATTGTTCCTGGCTACATCAGACACTATTGTTTGCATCCGTATTAGGCTCCTGGCTTTCAAGGCCAGCAGAAACCATCAAGTTAGCCAGAGTCTCTCAAGTGTTCCTGCAGAATTTCTTCCAGACTAATTCAGGCCTCTCTTTTAATTTCCCAGAAAAATCGCTATGAGATATATGTTGGCCTCCTGAAAGAAGGGGTGAAGGAGCTGCTGAGTGGAGGAGAGAATGATGCACCGGGACTGAAGAAATCCCACTCAAGTCCCTCATTGAATCAGGAGTCTCCAGTTAGTGCCAAGGTGAAACGCAATGTCTCGGAGAGGAAGGACTACAGGCCAGAAACACCCAGCATTAAGCAGAAGGTCACTTAGGGTGGAAATGACAACTAGGGGAACAGCCATGCAGCAAAGTACCGGTGATCAAATTTTTTTCATTTAATAACCTGTCATTCACAAAAAATAAGTGCATCTGCCTGAATGGAGTGTTAGTGACATTTTCTATTGTATATTTTGCTGTTTCTGTGCAAATTGTGGGAGATGTCTCTGCTCCTGCTTTGCTTTGCTTTGTTAATTTATCATTAAGCAACTGAAGCATCGGGACTTCTGTGTTGTTCTGTTTCTAAAGGAGCTGGGGGAGGGGTAGAGCGCCGTGACATATATTCTGTCTCTTCCCCATTTATCTCCTCCCATCGGCACGTGGCTTTCATCTCTCAAGTCACTTGTCACTTTATTTACATGGTGGGTGGGAAAATAACTGGACAAATGCTGCAATGCTGTGAATGCGAGCTGTAGCTGTGAGCAGAGCTGTGCAAATGGTCAGCTCCAGAAGCTAGCTAGAGCCTAGGGTACTGAGAACACTGGTTTCCTGTCAGTGCAGAACATGTTGGTACTAGTACTTAGCAGCAGGTAAATAGGCACTGTTGCTTATCTTTACTGCATTGACCATCGACCAGTGAATGTGAAAGAATGAAACCTGGAAACCTCTGGCAATGCTGGGATGACAGCATTGGAATAATTTGTTTGCTTTGTTCCAGGCAAAGCATCTTCTCCTGAGTTAGCAGGCTGGGGGGTATCCAAATCCGTGCTGTCTCTTCAGTCTGAGAGATTAGGGATTACCCAGTCCGAAGCACTACCTGGGCTTTAAATTTATTTGTGGAGCAGCCTGCTGTAGCTGTCAGCCATTAACATTGTATTTTAAAGACAAAGGGCCTCTGCACAGTTTTTAACTATATGCTTTCACTTAGCTGCTATATAGAGCCTTAGGATGCTCCCTGTTCCAGGACTTTCCTTGTTGGTATGCACAGATAGGTGTTTGCAATTTCTTTGCTAGTGACAAAGCACTTTTTGCCCTTTCAGAAAGGGGTTTTCCATTTTTCTGCTTTAGCTCACACAGAGCAGGAAGAGCCTGGTGCAGACCAGAGAAGGGGACAGACATGTCCTCCCTGCAGGGCAGGGTTTGGTGTCATCCTGGCTACTCCATGCTTGGAGGCCAGCATAAGGCAGCATCAGCTTTTGCAGATCTACCCTCCACCCACAGGAAACTATCCCACCTTACATCTCCTGCATACCTTGTACCAGGCTTTAAGAGGGGAGCACTGGACAGGGAGAGACCACTGAACTGAAAGCCCCCTGTTTATGCCACAGATCCCCAAGTGTGACCAGCAGTATTCAGGCACATGGAGTAGAAAGATAATGTAGAAATAATTTTCCTGCTTCCCAGTCCTTCTCTCTTGGGCAGCATGTTGGCTTTGCAGAGAGCACTGGCTCACCTGTTACTGAACACCATGGGTTTTAATCTCAGGATTGATCCTGGCCCTCTGGGTGAGCTTGGACAGGTCTCTTCCATTTTACCTTTCCCCTGCCCAGAGTAGTATATGCAAACTGGCCTCTTCTGCAGAGCACTGTGGGAAGTAGTGTTGAGAGCCAGTTGAAAATCATTCCTTGCTGTTACTTCTGTGTGCCTGCCACAGGGAAGCGTTCCTGATGGTTGTAATTCTTAATGCAAAAAATCAACATCAGTGCAAGGACTAGGTCATGAACTCATGTCCATCCTAAGTAGTTGAAGGGCCACACATCAAAAAAATTACCACCTGAGTAGATTTGTGTTCTGCCAGACTTCCCATAAGGGTCCACATCAATTAATTTGATTTATTGAATTGTTAGCTCAATAAGCTTGACAGGGAGTGATCAAAGAGAAGAACCTTAACAAGACACCACGTGACTTGCCTATTCACATTGAGGACCACTGTGCAACAACTTTCCTGGTGGTGTGCTCACCATTGGCAGTAACAGACTCTCAGATACTGGAAAGTGTTGGAGCAAATTGATCTTTGCAGTCGCAACCCAGCAGCAAACCAAAGGGGGCTGTTTCCACATGTGATGCTGGGAAGCACACACATCTGGCATCTGCCACTGAGAGTCTCTGCTAGTAATCAGGAGGTTAGCCCCTAGCCCTGCCAATGTTGCTCAAAACTACACAGTCCTGAATAGAAACTGTCAGTGCTTCCCAGGATCTGGGACTTTAGAAATTGTGCATACTTGCTGCAGTGGAGCAAACATTCAGTCCTCTTCCTGAAGAGGAAAGATGTCTTCTGCTGTTGGAGCCAAAGTGATGCAGTGCAGCATGCTGTTAGAAGACTCAGTGTAGAAAGACTCATGATAGCTCTCATTGGGAGGGGTTGTTTGAATTAATCACATGTGGTAGATCAAGAGGTTGTGGAGGGGAAACAAAGCCAGGAGATTCCTGCAGCTGTTGCTCAGAGGAGAGAAAAGAAGAAATGAATTTGGGGAACGCCACCTGCACATTTGAGAAGACAGCTAGTCCTACCTTAGTTAATGGCATTAGGAATAATGCAACAGAAACAAAAAACCCCATGCAGATTGGCAAATACTTGTCTGTCTGTGCAGGGTTGTCTAGGTGAGCTTTTTGAAGGTAGGCTGAAACATGCCCAGCAAACCCCCTTGTGATTATGGAGTGCCATTCTTTAAAAGGCAAAGAAGTGACATTTAACTTTTTTCCTCCTTTAAAATATTCTGGTTGTTGTAGACTGCAGTTAAATTGATGATCTCAAAAAGAAATTTTTCCTGTAAAATGTATTTCCCAGCTTTAACACAAAACCTGGGTAATTCCTCTTCAAAGTCATTGCAGAAGAGATGATTTGAATCAATAGGAAAAAATCAAAAAGTGAACTGCAAAAATGCTGCTTTCTTTTCATTTTTTTATTCTCTATTTCCATGTACACTTGTAAACAGATTAGGGTATATTTTTAATATCTCATCTGGGCTTAGCAAATGCATTTTTTTCGCCACACTTTTAGTTTTTAAACATTTGTTGAGCTTGTAGCATTCTTGGTGAGACTGCTGAGGCATGCAGATGAGTTTACTGAGAGTTTGTCAGGTTCCACTTAAATTTTAATTAATGCCATTTTGCTCTGTTGCTTTACAAATTCTAGGCATCCAAGGCACCCATATGAAAAAGCGTATTTTGGAGCCCAAGAGAAAAAGGTGATCCTGTTGAATGCCTAAGGCAGTATTGTAATTTGTTCCTCCCCCCACCCCCCTAGTGCTATTGTAGAGGGTAGGTTCTCAGGAGGTCTCAGTGGTGCATCTTCTTTTGTGGCACCACTGAGATTCTGTCCAGTTAGCTTTGCATGATACCCAGTACCCTGCCTTTCTTATCTGACCTGTTTGCCTTTAGCAGAGATCAGTACTTGACCTCAATGACACAGGAGCTCGTGATGCAACATCTAAGGATACCCTTGTTCATTCCTAACCCTTCTCTGGTACCCACAATGGACTCAGTATCAGCAGAGCAGCCTGCTATTTCCAGGGGTGCTTACTGAGCAGGAGTTACTGGCAGACCAACATGAGCATGTGGCGTGCAAGCAAGCCTTCACATCAGTGATGCAGGGAGCTGCCATTCTTCCTTCTCATCCTTCCTGTTGCAGTTTGCAGCCGTGACTCGGGCAAAGCTTCTGCCTTAGTGCTGAAAGCGGAGATGCAAGGAGCAGAGCAGGATAGGACCAAAGGCCTCTTGCCTCTGGCCTCTCAAGATGCAGACCAAATTCTCAGAGAGACCTATCCCAGTCTGAAGCATTGCTGGTTCCTCACCCTTCAGGGGCTTGACCTTCTTCTCTCCCCCGCTGACAGAGTAGAAGCAGGAGAGGACATCACTGAGTCTGCAACTGATAGCAGAGAGGCAAGGAAGGACAAAATTGCTTTCTCCTCTCCCCACTGAGCAACCAGAGCAAGTGAGATACTCTCTGAAAGCCAAAACTGTGATCTCCTCTGTGAGTCACCTGGATGCAGGGTTCTGGTTGAATTGTTTTTCATTTGGCAGCGGCTGCAAAAGACTCTCTGGGCCAGCTGTATGTTTGTGTGCATATCAAAGATAAATCACTCATGGACCAGTAAAGATGTCTGCAGCTTTTAAATCCAGTATTTATGTTGTGTCTTTAATTGATGTGGAGAGATAAGTCAGCCAGCAGAGTGATTAATGCAGCGGAGCTGCGGGGGAAAGCTGTTTAGCTGTGATGCTGACTCAGTTTTTCATCTGTAACTAGCCACTTGTAAATGGTTACCAGAAGCTTTATAAGGGCTTGTCACAGCTCATTCCTTAAGTGTTTTCCCTCTGATCTTGCCTGCTCCCAGGAAGCAGTCTGTCCACTTCTGGGGGCTCCCCTGGAGAGAGCATAGTCCTGCTTTGAGGTGGAGTTCAGACTAAGAGAGATCTCCAGAGAATTATTCGATGATTTTTCACATCTCCAGTGCCTTCTGGTAACAATGCTGATTGTTATTCTGGTGTGATACAGTGAATATTTTTTTGCCTTTACCCAGTTGGGAATGAGGTTCCTACTTGATTAGAACAGCCCCTTCACTGGGGAGGTGATTGTGGCAGTGGAGAAAGTCAAAGGTGGCTTCTGGAGGCATTGCATAGCAGTGCTCTTGAAAGTGGGGAAGGCTTTTCTGTGCAGATGGCACACCAGTTACCGTGTCTGCATTCTCCATCCCTAAATTGATTTTGGCCTTGTTGCAGTTAGTCTGACAGCTCCTCCTCTTTTTCTGTCAAGCAGCTCATGTCTGTCATCTTAGCACCTCAGCTGCTTCTGTATAACAGGTCTCTTTCCTTCCATGCTTGCAGAAATCTATATGTGACTGTCCCATCTTGCCTTGAGAAAACCTGCTCTGAAGCAGTGCTGCGTTGAATGGATAACCCTGTGAAGAGCTTTTCATTCTGGTTGTTGGTATCCTATGTTTCCAGCCACGATTATGGCTAGGAGGTGCAAGACAGAGTTTTAGACTGCTGTGATTCTCTAGCATTACACTGCTGGGATGCAAAGTCCTCCCTCTCAGATTCAGACCAGACACTTGTGACATTCCTGATCTCCTTTCCAAGAAGTCTTGGAGGCAAAGGCTACCCATGGTGTGGGGAAACCTTGAAATGCTGGTTTGTGAGGATTTGGGTTACTTTTCAAACCAGGCCGTACATTTTGCAGCCTTTTAGGGAGATGTGTGAAAACAAGATTTAAAAATGCTATTTTCAACTAATGTGCCCCAAGCACAGAGGGATGCTGTCCGGCTTGTCAGAAACACTGGCTGCCTTTGCAGAGACAAGGAACAACACACCTTTTCTCAAGCAATATTCCAGCTTGTTTAAATATTCCAGCTGCTAGTTTAATCTTTCCCCAATATTACTCTCCCAGGCTCTGGGACATCACATCTGCTCTGAGAAGACAGTTACAAAGTCTGCATTTCTCTCCAGAGCACAACCAGAGCTCCCAGTGTGTGTTCCCAGCATCTGATATCCAGGCTGCCTAGAGAGGTGAACCAAAGAACTTGTGTCAGAAATTTCTTGGAAAGAGCAGATCACCTGCTTTTTAGAGGATATTTTAGTACATGTGGAAGCAGTGTCATGCGCCTGGCCTCTCCCCTTGCCAAGAGATTGCCCAGCAGCATAGGTGTAGTGTGCTGCTTCACTTGGAGCTTCACCGTGTGGGACCTGAACATTTGATTCAGCAAGAAGAGGCTCTGTCAGCCTCCAGAGAAATGATGTCATCTAACCTGAGCACCAATACAGAGGACAGTGATACCATAGGAAGTCAGAAAGCTGGTGTCACCCTCTGTGGCAGGTCACCTGCTGGAGAATCTGTGCTTAAGCATTGCCCCCAGTGCCAGGGTAATTAAAAATGCTGACTTCCTTTTCCACCTACCCTGTGCTGCTTGAGGAGTCCCTACCGCCTGCTGCTTTTCTCCTTGGTGGCTGCAGCACCCTCATCCGGGGTGCCACTGTGCTGCGGTTAGGAGCTGGTTTAAGTAAGAATAAGGAGGACAGGCCTCAGAGAAATGTGTCTGGATGCCATGTGGGAGTAACTTGCTCAACCCTGCTTGAGAGAAGGTACCTGGCTGGTCTGATTTGTTAGTTGCATTGAGGCAACGGTTTAATTATTTGTTAGAGTGCTTCCCTTGGTAAAAGCAAGCAACAGCTTTCCTAAAGACTGCACCATTGACTTGACTTTGCTCCCATGATGAGGAGCAAATTTAGGCCAGCCCAAAGCACTATCTGTCCTTCCCTTTGAACAATGAACTACTCCATACAAATTATAAATGCTTAAACAGTGAAGGACTTCTCATGGCATCTGCTGTTATATCTGTGCCAGGAATCAATTGGAGTCCAGGCCACAGATTTATTTGGACCAAGAAAAAGTGCATCTCTTACTAATTCAAGGATTGAAAGTGCTACAAACCACAAAGGCAGGACTTTTCTGATATAGACTATTGTAATTAGTAGCCACTGTAGCACTGGTCCTGTATGTAACTCACCTGCATGAGACCAGCACAAGGCAATTTGTCTAAGCAGGCAAGGTTTCAGCTTTGCTTTGGGCTAAGGAATAGCTTTGTGTAACCCCAGAGCAGCTAGCCAGGCTGCTGTGGAGGCTTTTTTGACACAAAATCCTCTGACTCCCCTGAGCCTCTTGCTAGGAGAAGGAAGATCCAATGATGTCCAGTCTGTGTCACTGCACAGGGCAAACTCTATTGGTAGTATCAGCCTTTAATCACTTACATGCTTAGGAAGAACTCATGCTTAGTGCTATCAAATTCCAAAAGACTGTAGGATGAGGACAGGGGTTAGTTGTGTGGGTTGTATTTTTTTTTTTTTTTAATTTGCACATATTCATGACAACTCTGTCCTGTAACTTAAGGTTGGGATTACAGCTTGGCTACAAGAACATAGCTTTCAGCAGTTTGAAAACTTTAAAATCACTACTCTTTGCGTGAGGTACTGAGGTTTACATGGTGAATGTGTTAAATGATGCCTATAGGTGTGTGTATGTATTTCATAGGTAGGCTTCTATGGCTCAGCACTCCAAAGTCTGCTGTTCTTTCCGAGGCTTGTTTTGATCAAAGCACTTTGGTAGCTGCAAATTTTGTTAGGATGCTTCTTGTTCTAGTTGTTCTCAAAGTAGGTTAAACAGTCATCAGGGCTTTCGCAGATTTAGGGTATCCCTTGAGCTGCCTTGATCTCCGTTTGTTGTCCACCAGGGGCTGCCTGTTGTTATACACGTCAAAAGCAAAGACATATATTTGAGAGTCTAAGCAATGACTACTGGGTGGGATTTTCTGCTAGCTTAACACTGGGCTAACCCTCTCTCTGTTGATGTCAGCCAGTGCCTGCAGCAGAGGAGCATCTGTACTAACTTCTGAAAAATCACACTCTGGGGATCTAATACACAGCTTTACTTCTGAAAATGTTGACTTTGCTCTGTGAAAATTCAGTGCAGGAACATCATGCCCAAGAGTGTCCAGTCAGGACAGATATCTGTGATGTCTCCTGTAGATATACCACGCACCAGTAGTGGCGAGGGTTTCTTTCTTCAGCTGTATAGATTTCCAGAAAAGTGTTTGGCTCGTCAACAGGGAAAGGGCAGCAGGTCTGAAATATCTCTCTTTTATGACTCCCAAAGGCTTCCCTTAGGACATTCAAACAAACTTTTAACAAGTTGCTGGTCTAAGTTTAAAGACATAAGGGAACTCGGTGAGTTTTCCTATTGTGCTATAATCAGGGCAACATGAGCTTTATCTGCATTATACTTGGAAAGGGAGAGCAAAGCCTCAGCATGGAATTCTTACCTGGACTCATAAAACTCTTCTCATGCAGTTACTGTGAAGCACTTGAACAACCTCAGTGAAGCTGTGCTTTGTACTTCACTGGACCATGGCTGTGTCTTGCAGGACTGAGATGTGAGCGGACTGTAGCTCAGGATGAAATGAAGAGGGACATGCACATCACCTTGCTTTGGGGTATAATCCTTTTCCAGGTGTTGAGCTTCTCCCTTGGGTTACCTGCCTCCCATGGTGGTGCAGTGGGAAGATGACAGTGAGCACTTGCACTCAGAGTCACAAGTTAGGAAGTGTCATTTGCCCTCCACCTGAGCTGTTGTAGTGGTGTTTTCTCTTAGGCCAAGAAGTGGGACTGCATTTTCAGTTATCTTTGCATGGTACCCATATGGGAAGAGTAACTCTTGATAGCGGTAGTGTAGAAGGGTGTTTTGCATATGTGCATTCACGTGCCCTGTGCATTCCTTGTGTGCAAACCTAACCTTACAGGACCTGGCAGCAGTCCTTGCAAGACCTTTCCTCTGGGTGGCCTCCCTTTTGCCAAGTGTAGGAACCTTTTTTCTGGTAACCTTGAACTCAGTTTATGCTGATCACTGAATTACTGGAGTGTTTTTCATGCAACACACTAGATGTCATCTTGATCTCACTGCTTTGTGGTAACTTCTTGGTTTGCTGTGAAGCAGCATTGAGGTAATGACTAAGTCCTTTCCAGCAGCATGAAACTTGCCACTCCGACTCTTGGGATGGTCATCGTTGCAGGTCTGAGACTCTCCTACCACCAGGGCACCCTATTTTGTCCCTGGGAGCGTGCACAGCCAGAAAGCATACTTCTCATTGCTTGGAGTCAGAGCACACTTAAGTCAAGCCCTGGTTCATGGGAGATGTTTCCACGTGCTGCTGATGTCCATAAGGACTCAAACACGCTTTCTGACACAGAGATGCTTTCCCGAAGCAGAGTCGTCACTCTTTTCTACAGGTACCACAGGATGCCCTCCCTTATTCTGCTTCATGTAACTGGTACTAGAATGATCATTTCCTGATAAATGAAGGCACTTAATCAGTCTTCTTCCCCTTGGAAGAAGGACTTTTGGGGATATTGTTATATCATTTGAAATAATATTTTGGAATTTAAGTTTACATTGCTTTATTTTTCACTTGAGGTGACTGTATATAAATAATTTCCTCTATTTTATCATTGCTGATAAAGTAAGCCTACGGTATACAGACAAATAATTTGCCTTTGATGTATTGAAACTGTGAGATATAAAGTAGACTTCTTTCTTGTGTCCATGTTCCTGACTATAACTCTGTTCCTCTGTGTTTTTATAAGTTGGAATAAATGTTGCTTACGGGCAACAGAGAGCCTGCAAGCTTCCCAATAATTTTTATGTAATTGAAATCAAGGAACCTTAGTGAAGGATCTCACATATGTATAATGATATATGTATATGTACAAACTTTAGAAAGAAATAAACCAAATGTATTTCATCTTCTGCAGTTGAATGTTTTTTACTGGATCCCTGACCTTAAAGTGAGAACATGAAAGTGGCTTTACCAGGCCATACATCCATACATGAGCCTCTGGCTGTCCTGCCCAGGGAAGCTGCTGCAATGCTTTGTCCAGTGCACATCTCTGATTTCTGCCAGTCACTAGTTTCAAGTTTTACTCATTACCTTACCTGGACCTGAATACCTCTGACAGGGCAGAGACCAGTACAGCCCCACACAAGTGTATAGAAAGTCCTTACTACAGGAAGCTTGAAGAGGTGTGTGATGGAGAGTGACCAATGGAGCCAATGATACTGCATGCATACTAGTTCTGTGTGAGAGAAGCTGGAGCATGTCTTTCTTCTTTTGAACCTCTCCAGTTTGTTAAAGGGTGTGTAGCCTAGAGAGTTACCACTACTTAGCTGTGAAGACACACAATAAAGAGAATTAACTGATCAAAAATGGGTTTGCCAGTACATGGGTTGCAAGAGGGAGGCTGCAGCAAAGAGCTGTTCAGAAATGATTTGGAGGTGACCTGAAAATGTATATGAATTAGTTTGGTTGAGGCTAGTCTCAAGGTTGGGAATTGTTGTTGGCCTCTTGGATGGGAAACAAGGAGGGAGGCAGAAAAGTCAGACACTAAGGAAAAAGGGGGAGTGCAGATAGAGGTGGAAGTGAGTAAGAAATGATGGCAAATAGCCTTGCTATTCCTGGATTGGACATGGCTCAGTGTGGGAAGATAGGATACTGTGTGGAGAGTGAGTAGCAGGGCAAATGAAGAGAGTGTGTCCGATACCAAATAGGGCACGGAGAAGCTTTACAACAGGCCTGGGAGCTTAGATTTGAAGGCAATCGTAGGGAAAATACATTTTTTTCTCAACAAGTTCTCTGAAAATCATCTTGAGATGATTTTTTCCTCCTAGAGATTTGTCATGTTGCCTTTAGAAGAACGGCAAGACCTCCAGCACCTGAGATAGTTCTCAGTTTCAATTCTCAGTTCTCAGATAGTTTCACACAATACCATGGCATGTCAGATTTCTTTCATTGCTAGTACCTTCTGGTTAATTCAAAGCAGTGCTTTTGGTTCCCATGCATGCTTTTGGATTAGTACATCTTTTATGAAAAGACTAAATAAAGTGGTGGTGAGGATGGGTGGGAGTATTTTACAAAGATGTATTAAATGCCTCCTCTGAGCTCAAATAAATGTTTTTTAGCCATGTCTGAATGTTAATGTCAGTACTGCTCACCACATCTTTTCCTATTCTGTCTTCCTAGCTGACAACATTGACACTGAAAATTTTCTGCCTGGAATCATTAGTTGTGTCATTACCTTGCTCATAATGCATTAAACCAGAAAAAAGAAAAATGACGGAACAAGTGCAAAGTGAAAGACAGATGTGTTTATATTGTCTTCACTGTCCATTTCCAGTTCAAATTTCCAAATACAGAAGCCTGAAAGATCTAGCTTGTTTATGCAGGTGAAACCTCCACAGTCCACGGAAGCTACACCTCTCTGTGGCTATATATAAATAATTTATCATGAGAGAGTAACTTAGCAGTAGAGCACAACTTGGTCTGAAATCGTTATAGATATAGCCAGATTAGAAAAGGGCATAAAGTTCTTACTGAAGCATTGATGCACTGGAGCAGCCTCCTAAACATCAAGGAAAGGGCCAAAATAACCCAGTAGCTTTTCAGTTAGAGCCTGAAGGGGAATGGTATGATGACGACCCATTTTTTTCATCTGTGAAGCTATCACATTTCAGCTCGCTCTTTGCATGTCTGCAGCTTACTCAATGCTTAAAAAAAAAAAAATAAAAAAGCCAGCCACCACCAGCCACCATACTATCCATTTCTCCTAGAAAAAGGGTCATCCTAGAAAACATGAACAGCATACTGGGGTTGCTGTCATAGTCACATTCATTTTAGAGCATCTGTCCTCATCCCATTCCACAGCTAGTTTTTGGGTAGATCAGGTACACGGATAACGTAGTCTTTGCTTTGATGGTGTGCTCTTGAGACAAGAAGCTTAACTGAGAAGAGGTGGAGGAATCAAGGCTATGTAGACTGCTTTGCCTCAAGAGAATTTGTAATGTAACGTGTTGCTATTGCAACCTTGAAATTTGTGGGGAGGCTTTTTTCCCCTGTATCTAGGTAGGGTGTTGGTATGGATGTTGCTGAGTTAGGCTAGCAAGGCAAAAGTAATGAGGAACATTTTGTGTCTTAGGAAGGAGCTTGAGTAGAGAAAGAGAGGTACAAGGGCAGCAAAAAGGTTCATAAATAGAAACAATAATGGATATAGTAGAGCAGGTAAAGAACTAAGGATGGGGAGTCTTCTGACAGTAGGAGTGCAGATGTCTATAGACAACAGTGATGCTGACTTGCAAACCCAAGCCAGTGGGACTCCCCACTGGGCTTTCCATCAGGGCTGTGCCTGAAAAGCAGATATGTGGGGCTGGCCTCCAGAGGGATAGATTTCCACCCTTACGATAGGTCACACAGGGAGGTAAAAGTGGTGGATTTGTTAATGAATAGTAGATGTGTGTGATTTATGAGATTTAAGAGTATTAGATTAACAGTTTTACAATGCTGTTTAATAGAGTGGAAAACAGTGTAATTGCAGGTTAGCCATAGTGTGTTTACTTGATAATTAAGGTATTGATTACTTAATAGATCGACCAGTTTCTTAGCAGGGTGTTGTCTGATCACTAAACACTCTAGCTTTCTAAAGCAATTACATCTTGATCTTGCAATCTGAATGGAAGGATTTGTTTCCTGAAATAACAGTTAAAGAGGGAGAAAGTCTCTGTGACAGTTGCTTCAGAGTATGAACTTGCTTCAGCCATAATAGGTTTAATGACTTAGACAACTGCAACAATGCTTGTGGGAATATTTGAAAGTATTTGAATTATGGGGGAGCTGTGCCAGTGACCACAAACCACAAGCTAAAAATGATGAGTCTTGAGAATGCAAAAACAACAGTAAAAAGGACATACTGGAAAAGCAAGGTCTCTGAATTGAAAAAAATCTCAGGGACAGACTATAGTGTACAAGCATCATGTTTCCTCAGATTAAAAACTGTACTTATCTGCATGTGTAAGGGCACTGATGGGCCTTTATTGGTGCAGTCTTGAAAAGCAGACGAAATGTACTGTGCGGATGGCTAGAAGATGGTAGAAGAAAGCAGAATATAGCAGAGGGGAGTGGAAACTCTGGCTCAAGGAAAGAGTAACCAGGAACTGCTGGAAAGCCTGAGGCCAGAAGAAAACTGAAGAAGACTGCAAAGAAAAAGCATGGAAGGCAACCAAACAGTATACAGATTATAATTTGGAACAGGCAATCCATTAATGAGAAAGGATTAGCCAGCTGTGAAGGTTGCCTAACTCCTCCCTTTGTCCAAGTGCAATTCTGGTGAAAAGTTCTCATTCCCTCATCGTTTGCAGAGGCATTTTTGAGCACTGTCAGTGATACCATTGGGTCAGCACAGCAGGCTGTGTGCTGGCCTTCAGGGAAAACAGCTCAGAGTTAACCAAGATAAATAGGCCTGCCTGTTCTTTGTAGGTTGGAAGACAGCATCATCCTAGGGACTGTGTGCTGTCTCCTGGATGGGGAGTAGCTTTGCTGGAAAAGACAAAACAAAAAACCCCGAAAATCAAGCTGAAGCCCATTTTCCCCTCACCATTATGCAGAGATTGTTCAAAATATGTGGATTTAAGTGGGTGGGCGAGTGGTGGTTTTCTCCACACACACAAACTCCCTCTCTGAAAATGTTCAGCCAGAAATCATCTTTCTGATGTACCTGGCCTTTTGATGCTGAACTGAGAAGTGTGCAGTAGTCACGTTCTGCCACCTCTTTGGGAAGGTGAATATTTTTATTCAGCGTGAGCAACCTCCTCCTGTCTGCCCAGGTGCCCAGTGTGAAAGGTAAAAAAGGCACCCTTTCTCTTTTCAGCACTGTTAAACAAGGTGTGTGTCTCTTGACACTTGTTGCAGGTACACTTTTCAGCACAGGCATGTACCCTGTCATTTGAGAAGAAGTGGATTTGATCAAGGTGATGACAGGGATGCTCCTATGATGGTGGGTGTGGAGAATGTTCAAATCAAGCCAGAAGTGCCAGCGTGATACCCAGCTCTTGCTCCTTTTCCCATTCCATCCCCTATCCCATCTGGGGCTGAACTGTGCTGGACACCCCCTAAGTGCAAGTACTGAGATGGGGATGGAGGTAGCCAGGGCCACTACCAGCATACTTACCAGTGAATCAAAACACCAATTACTACAGCCTTGGCTTCTCCAAAAAGAGATGCTCACCATCTTGCAGTGGGCTGTGTCTGGGGTGGGAATACTCTCCATGTCTGGGCTACTCATCATGCTGAGAGTTTTGTGGGGGCCTTACAGCCAGCCAGTGATAGCAGGCTTGGTGTAAAACCTGAGTTCCTATTACCACAGCCATTCCCACGCTGCGTTTCTCAGGCAACTGAGGTGTGGGAGGCATTTAGAGGTTGTAATTGTTTCGGGGTGGGGAGAAAGCCCACATATATACACACACACACAAACCAAATCCCCAAAGAAGTGCTCTTTCTGTTCAGCTGCAATTTCTGACTACACTTTAGACAAATTGTCAGAATCTGCATTGCCATTGGCAGGGAGCCAGGCACCCTAGCATGCTGATTAAACTGTGTGTGGGCAAAACGTAGGCAGATGATGGGGACCCAGCACATTGAAACCTTGGAGAGCTTTTCTTCCTTTGCTGGTGCTTTCTTTTCCTCAACAAACTCTTTGCAAGCTAGTTTTCTGACCATCCTTCATTACATCTGTGTTTAAGCCTGCTCCTCCAGCTCTGGGAGGTGATAAGAGCCATGAAGCCACAGGGGCAGCTTCTTGTGGCAACCCCTAGCTTGTTCACCTGCAGGTGAGCAGGTAATCCTCTGAGCGTAGTGAAGGTACTGGAGAGGCCAAGAAAGTTGTGCTACAGCAGCATGAAGGTAATTTTTGCAGTTGGATAGGAAAACTTCTTCCAAGTCCCCAGGCAGTAGCGCATGTGCTGCTGGCCCAGCTTCAGCCTCCCCAGGAGTTTCATCTGTGATGGCTGCTCTGGGGAGCATGACTTTGCTTCAGGAAGCTGCACTGCCCTTCTCCAGCTTGGAGCACTGCCTCCAATGGATGCCACAGGCAGCTGCCTGGGAAGCACTCAAGCTGGGGATTTTTGAGACATCAGCTTTCTAGTTAATCTGGTGCTTAATGAAATCTCATGGCCATGGCATTTGCACTGCTTTATACGTGAAGTCTGAAGACTGTTGCATCGTTCCCAGCATATGCGCTTGCCTGTCATGGTGGTGACACTTGGTTTATACTGACTTGCTTGTTCCTAACTTTTCATTTGGTCTCTTATAATTGCTCTTAGGGCTTGTTACCACCCAGTCAGGAAGGTAAGGTGAGCTGATCAACCTTTGGGTTGTTTCAGTCTTTGAGCTGTAGCGTGCATTGTGTTGAGACTCTTCAGAAACAGAATGACTGAGGAATGTGACTCCAGATCACTTCATTTCCAGGTGTGATGCTACCACAAAGGTCTTAAGTGGATGTCTACACATCAGGTTAGGTAATGCTGCTTTAAAATGGGTGATCTGCCCTGCACTGAACACCTGTGTGGGTACCCTCCATGTAGCCTAGCTTCTGGAGCAAGGCAAGATGAATCCTATTTTTAAATCCCACAGCAACTTGATTCACATCTCTAGCTAACTCCTCTTGAACTTTCTATAATATCTGACATAAACAAGCCATTAGAGGTATTTTGTTGCCCTCTGAACTCTTGCTGTGTTTGTGTTTTATCAGATGTGTCTTGATGTTTAGCTCAGTATGCAGCCTGACTGCTGGAGCCTCCTTGCCAAGCGTTAGGAGCTGCAGAAGTCCTGGAGGGGCTCACATGTGCTGACTCTGCAGTCTGGGGCTCAGCCTCTTATGTTTACAGAGGAGGGTCTGCTCCTCCAGGTAGGTGCCAAATCCCTCACCATGATCTGCCTCTGTCCAGGAGCCAGGGAGGTTTCACTCTCCATTTTCCCAGGGGCAGACTAACGCCAGAGCTATGTGTGTGCATACCAGTCTGCCTGCACAATTTAAACTGCCAAGTCTCCAGAGCAGAGGCTTCAGCCATGCACAATCAATAGCAATAAATATTAATCCTTATGATTTGCAAACTCCTTGGCTTTCAGAGTCTGGTATGACTTTGGTGGAAAACACAAAGGCTTGACATGGTGTTTCATGCAACCAAGGGGCAGTTTAACAATGTGTACTTGCTTTCAGTCACAGATATGATCAATCAAAGGGGCAGAGTCCCTCTGACTCACCAGGTCTGATTCCTTGAATTTCAGGGTTTTGAATATCCACTTGATTCAAGCATTAAGTTTGACTTGAAAAATTCTGGATGCTGAAACCATAGTGGAGGCAACTGACTCCAAGTCAAAGAAAGATCACTCAGCTGCTAAAGGCAGAGAACGTCGACTGGCTTTCATCAGGTGAGCTCTGACTTTTGTGGGCAACAAACTGTAGATTCTCCAGGGTGCCATTTGGTCTGATCTGTCTCTCATTTAAGTGGGTTAAAAAAAAAAAAAAAAGGAAGAAGAAGAAGATGAAAACCAAGTCCAGTCTTATGCAGTGGAATTTTCAGGTTTATTGTTGTACTGCTGTGAACCCTGATTTTGCAAAAGGATATTAAGATGAGAAAGCAAAAAAATCCCATGCTCCTTTATGTCCATTCAGGTGCCTCTTGTTGCAGTAAACTTTTTATTCCACATTTCCTCAGCGGGTATGTCTTAAGACCTGGTTAGTTTCTGCAGTCTTTGCACTATCCCACATGCTACTGTAGTTATTGCTGTTCTTCATTGGCTGTGATTGGTATGAGAAAACACCAAACTTGTTTGGCTGCTGGTAATACTCTTATTGGAGTATGCCATTCCTTGCTTATCTGTGGTCCTCAGTTGTGTTAACAGACCACATCATATTGTATTTAGGTGTAAAATGAAGCACAAAAAGTCTGACTAACTTGGTCACCCAGGAAACTTGGGAGCACATGTGGAAGGTGAATTCCCCTCTCCCAGAAGATGCATCATGTTCCTTCCTTCTGTTCCTGCCGTGAGTATTTTGACAGCTTCACCTTCTTTATGAAGATCATCCCTTCTTGGTCTTAGCCTTCCTTCTTGCTCTCATTTTTTTTAGGTCTGAATTGCTGTTAGAGAAGACTTCACCACTGGCTGAATCTCTGCAATTATGACTAACACGTCTATCATATGTTCTGCTGTTTTACCTCAGTGCAGAGCGGTCTTGGACCAAGTAGCAAAACTGGACAGACGTATTTGTGGTCACTTGTGCTACAGTTATCTCCTGAGTTCAGAGTAGTGCTATGCTAAGCAGCATGCAAGCCTCCCACACTCCCAGACTGTGGCTTTGATCCAAAGGTTTAAATCCAAGCTGAATCACAGAATTTGGGTTAAAATCAGAGGGAGGCTGCATAAAACTGACATCCTGGTTGGAGTCTGTTATAGACCACCCAACCAGGACGAGGAGGCCGATGAGATATTCTATAAGGAGCTGGAAGCTGTCTCAAGATCATCAGACCTTGTCCTTGTGGAGGACTTTAACCTACCAGACATCTGCTGGGAACTTAATTCAGCAGAGAGGAGACAGTCCAGAAGGTTCCTAGAGTGCATGGATGACAACTTCCTGATGCAGCTCTTAGGTGAACCTACCAGGGGTAAGGCTCTGCTTGATCTGCTGTTCTCAAATCGAGAAGGGCTGGTGGGAGATGTGATGGTTGGAGGCTGTCTAGGGTGCAGCGACCATGAGATAGTGGAGTTTTCAATATGCAGGGAAATAGGGAGGAGCAGTAACAGAACCCTCACTTTGGACTTTCAGAGGGCAAACTTCAGGTTGTTCAGGCAACTTATTCAGAAAGTTCCCTGGGTACCAGCCCTTAAGAAGAAAGGGGTCCAGGATGGTTGGACCTACTTCAAACAGGAGCTCCTAAAGGCACAGGAACTGGCAGTTCCCACATGCCATGAGACGAGCCGGCAGGGAAGACGACCGGCCTGGATGAGCAAGGAGCTCCTGAAGGATTTAAGGGAAAAAAAGAGAGTTTATCACCTTTGGAAAGGGGGGGAGGCAACTAGTGATATGTTAAGGATGTTGCTAGATCATGTAGAAGAAAAATTAGAGAGGAAAAAGCACAGTTAGAAATTAAACTGGCCGCTTCCGTGAAGGACAACAAAAAGCATTTTTATAAATATATTAATGCTAAAAAGAGAGGCAAGAGGAGCCTCCACTCTTTATTGGACGTGGAGGGTAACATAGTAACTAAGGATGAGGAGAAGGCTGAGATTCTAAATACCTTATTTGCCTCCATTTTCAACAGCAAGGCAGGAGGACTTCAGGATAACTGGCCTCCTGAACTGGTTGATGGGGTCAAGGAGCAGTGTTGTACTCCTGAAATCCATGTGGAATTAGTTCGAGACTTGTTGAGTCACTTGGATATTCACAAATCCATGGGACCTGATGGGATTCATCCTAGGGTGCTGAAAGAGCTGGCAGATGAGCTGGCCAAGCCTCTGTCCATCATTTTCCACCAGTCCTGGCTCACTGGAGAGGTCCCAGAAGACTGGAAACTGGCCAATGTGACACCCATCCACAAGAAGGGACGGACAGAAGAACCTGGGAACTACAGGCCTGTCAGCCTGACCTCAGTGCCAGGGAAAATCATGGAGCAGATTGTCTTGGGGGCAATCACTGCACACCTGAAGGATGGCCAAGGAATCAGGCCCAGCCAACATGGATTTAGGAAGGGCAGGTCCTGCCTCACCAACCTGATCTCCTTCTATGATCAGATAACCAGCCTGGTGGACGTAGGAAAGGCTGTGGCTGTAGTCTACCTGGACTTCAGCAAGGCCTTTGACACTGTCCCCCACAGCAAACTCCTGGCCAAGCTGTCAGCCTGTGGCTTGGACAGCAGCACTCTGCGCTGGGTTAGGAACTGGCTGGAGGGCCGAGCCCAGAGAGTGGTGGTGAATGGTGCCACTGCCAGCTGGCAGCCTGTCACTAGTGGTGTCCCCCAGGGATCAGTGCTGGGTCCCATCCTGTTCCATATCTTTATTGATGATCTGGATGAGGGGATTGAGTCCATCATCAGTAAATTTGCAGATGACACCAAGCTGGGAGCAGGCGTTGATCTGTTAGAAGGTAGAAGGGCTCTGCAGAGGGACCTTGACAGGCTGGACAGATGGGCAGAGTCCACCATGATGGCATTCAACAAATCCAAGTGCCAGGTGCTGCACTTTGGCCACAACAACCCCATGCAGAGCTACAGGTTGGGGTCAGAGTGGCTGGAGAGCAGCCAGGTGGAAAGGGACCTGGGGGTACTGGTTGACAGCTGCCTGAACATGAGCCAGCAGTGTGCCCAGGTGGCCAAGAGAGCCAATGGCATCCTGGCCTGCATCAGGCATAGTGTGGCCAGCAGGAGCAGGGAGGTCGTTGTACCCCTGTACACAGCACTGGTTAGGCCACACCTTGAGTACTGTGTCCAGTTCTGGGCCCCTCAGTTTAGGAAAGATGTTGAATTGCTGGAGCATGTCCAGAGAAGGGCAACGAGGCTGGTGAGAGGCCTTGAGCACAAGCCCTATGAGGAGAGGCTGAGGGAGCTGGGACTGTTTAGCCTGGAGAAGAGAAGGCTCAGGGGTGACCTCATTGCTGTCTACAACTACCTGAAGGGAGGTTGTAGCCAGGAGGGGGTTGGTCTCTTCTCCCAAGCAACCAGCACCAGAACAAGAGGACAGTCTCAAGCTGCGCCAGGGGAGGTTTAGGCTGGAGGTGAGGAGAAAGTTCTTCATAGAGAGAGTGGTTGGCCATTGGGATGTGCTGCCCAGGGAGGTGGTGGAGTCACCATCCCTGGAGGTGTTCAAGAGGGGATTGGACGTGGCACTTGGTGCCATGGTTTAGATAGTCATGAGGTTTAGGGTGACAGGTTGGACTCGATGATCTTTGAGGTCTCTTCCAGCCTTCTTGATTCTATGATTCTATGATTCTATGATTCTATGATTCTATGATTCTAATTACAGAATTAACTGGGTTGGAAAAGACCTTCAAGATCATCAAGTCCAACCTATCACCCAACACCATCTAATCAACTAAACCATGGCACTAAGTTTCTCATCCACTCTGATTTTATACACTTCCAGGTACAGTGACTTCACCACCTCCCTGGGCAGCCCATTCCAATGGCCAACCACTCTGTCTGTGAAGAACTTTCTCCTCACCTCCAGCCTAAACCTCCCCTGGTGCAGCTCGAGACTGTGTCCTCTTGTCCTCTTGGTTGCCTGGGTGAGGAGACCAAACCCCCACCTGGCTGCAACCTCCCTTCAGGTAGTTGTAGACGGCAATAAGGTCTCCCCTGAGCCTCCTCTTCTCCAGGCTAAACAACCCCAGCTCCCTCAGCCTCTCCTCACAGGGTTTGTGCTCTAGACCTCTCACCAGCTTTGTTGCCCTTCTCTGGACACGTTCCAGAAACTCAACATCTTTCTTAAACTGAGGAGCCCAGAACTGGACACAGTACTCAAGGTGTGGCCTAACCAGTGCTGAGTACAGGGGCACAATGACTTCCCTGATCCTGCTGGCCACACTATTCCTGATCCAGGCCAGGATGCCATTGGCTCTCTTGGCCACCTGGGCACACTGCTGGCTCATGTTCAGCTGCTGTCAACCAGTACCCCCAGGTCCCTTTCCACCTGGCTGCTCTCCAGCCACTCTGACCCCAGCCTGTAGCTCTGCATGGGGTTGTTGTGGCCAAAGTGCAGCACCCGGCACTTGGACTTGTTAAATGCCATCATGTTGGACTCTGCCCATCTGTCCAGCCTGTCAAGGTCCCTCTGCAGAGCCCTTCTACCCTCTAACAGAACAACACCTGCCCCCAGCTTGGTGTCATCTGCAAACTTACTGATGATGGACTCAATCCCCTCATCCAGATCATCAATAAAGATATTGAACAGGATGGGACCCAGCACTGATCCCTGGGGGACACCACTAGTGACAGGCTGCCAGCTGGCAGTGGCACCATTCACCACCACTCTCTGGGCCCAGCCCTCCAGCCAGTTCCTAACCCAGCGCAGAGTGCTGCTGTCCAAGCCACAGGCTGACAGCTTGGCCAGGAGTTTGCTGTGGGGGACAGTGTCAAAGGCCTTGCTGAAGTCCAGGTAGACTACAGCCACAGCCTGCCCCACATCCACCAGGCAGGTCACTGTGGCAGTTCATGCTGGGTGCCTCCTGTTACTGCCACATAAGCTACACCTCTGGTGTCCTGAGTGTCCAACCCAGAAGGTGGACACAGGAAACGGCATATTTCTGCCCATAAATCCTGCCCCCTACAAATCCATCTGCAAAGTCATTCTCTTTCTCTTTCTTCCCTCTGCTCCCATGGGAGATGCTCTCTTCTCGGGTAACAGTGGGGAAGCAGCTCAAAGCCTCTTAGGCCTGTCTGGGCCTAATGCCAGGAGGAGAAAGGAGGGGGGTGTGAGTGGTCTCAGACCTGGCCAGCCTGAGACTTGCCTAGCAGTGGGAAGGGGGGTTTGGGAAGAAAGAGCCCTGGGAGTTTGGGTATACCCTCAGGTGGGGAGAAGGGAAGAGTTGGGAAGCCTTTGGCTGTTATGTAAGGGACTCTGTACGTTTTTCCATTTAAACTTTCCATCAATCTCCAGTCCATTTGTGTGAGCGTCATTCTTTTGTCCCTCTTGGGGCAAGAAAGGATCTGTCTGGCCCCAAACCAGCACTGTCGCTGATCATAGAAGGAGATCAGGTTGGTCAGGCAGGACCTGCTCCTCCTAAATCCATGTTGGCTGGGCCTGATCCCTTGGCCATGCTGTAGGTGCTGTGTGATTGCACTCAAGATGACCTGCTCCATAGTCTTAGCTGGCACTGAGGTCAGGCTGACAGGTCTGTAATCCCTGGCTCCTCCATCTGGCCCTTCTTGTGGATGGGCATCACACTGGCCAGCTTCCAGTCATCAGACAGCTCACCAGTGAGCCAGGACTGTCGAAAAATGATGGAAAGCAGTTTAGCCAGCTCATCTGCCAGCTCTCTCAGCACCCTAGGATGGATCCCATCTGGGCCCATACACTTGTGGGGGTCCAAGTGGCTCAGCAGGTCTCTAACTGCTTCCTCCTGAATTACAGGGGTATTATACTGCTCCCTGTTTCCATCTGCCAGCTCAGGAGGCCAGTTGTCTGGAAGACAACCTACCCTACTGTTGAAAATTGAGGCAGAGAAGGCATTAAGTACTCTGCCTTTTCCTCGTCTTTTGTTACTATATTCCCCTCCATGTCCACTAAGGAGTGGAGGTTGTCCTTGGCCCTCCTTTTGCCATTAATATATTTATAAAAACATTTTTATTGTCCTTCACAACAGGGGCCAGTCTAAGTTCTAAATGGGCTTTTGTTTCTCTATTTTCTTTCCTACATGACCTAGCAACCTCCTTAAACATTTCCTGGGTTATCTCCCCTTTTTTCCAAAGGTGATACACCCTCTTTTTTTTCCCTTAATTCGTTCAGAAGCTCTTTGCCCATCCGGGTCAGCTGTCTACCCCATCGGCTCATCTTTCAGCATGTTGGGACATGTTCCTGAGCCTTCAAGAGTTCTTTCTTGAAGTAGGTCCAGCCCTCCTGCACCCCTTTGTTTTTAAGGGCTGTTTCCCAAGGTACCTTCTGAGTTAGTTCCTTAAGTAATCTGCAGTCTGCCCTCCGGAAGTCCAGAGAGGAGGTTTTGTTGATGCCCCTCTTAGTTTGACTGCATATTGAAAACTCAATTAGCTCATGGCCACTGCAGCCCAGGCAGCCTCCAACTACCACATCCCCCACCAGCCCTTCTCTATTTGTAACAAGAAGGTCAAGCAAGCCCTTACCCCTGGTAGGCTCACACAGCAGCTGTGTAAGAAGCTATCTTCCAAGAACCTTCTGGACTGCCTCCTCTCTGCTCTGTTAAGTTCCCAGCAGATATCTGGCAGGTTAAAGTCGTCCATAAGAACAAGTCCTGGTGATCTTGAGACAGCCTTTAGCAGTTTATAGAATAATTCATCAACCTCTTCATCCTGGCTGGGGGGTCTATGACAGACTCCAACCAGGATGTCAGTCTTGTTGGCCTTCCCTCTCATTCTCACCCACAGGTACTTGACCCAATCATCCCTAATCTCTAGTTCCATGGCATCTAGAGCCTCCCTAATGTACAGGGTCACCCCTCCACCCCTTTTCCCTCGCCTGTCTCTCCTGAAGAGCCTATATCCGTCAATTACTGCACTCCAGTCATGTGAGTCATCCCACCACATTTCTGTGATGGAGACTATATCATAGTTTTCCTGCTGTACCAAGGCTTCCAGCTCCTCTTGTTTGTTACCCATACAGTGTGCATTAGTATACATGCACTTCAGTTGCACTGCTGGTTTCACCACTGACTCCTGCTTACCACTCTCATACTCCTGTCTGGTTTCAACCTCTTTCCCCTTCAAATCTAGTTTAAAGCCCTGTCAATGAGCCCTGCCAACTCCCTTCCTAAAACCCTTTTCCCCCCATGGGATTGGCTATTCTCATGTGCCAGGATCTTTCTCCCCCTTTGTGACAGATGTACTCCATCTGTTGCTAGAGGGCCCGGTGCCATAGGAAGTTCCCCAAGATCAAACCCCCCAAAATTCTGTTGGTGACACCAGCTTCTGAGCCACTTATTAATCATAACTGTTTTCCTGTTCCTGTCAGTATTCCTTCCTGCAAATAATGGTATTGATGAAAAAACTACCCGTGCCCCTGATCCTTCAACTGGTTTTCCCAGTGCCTTGAAGTCCCTTATGATTGCCTTTGAACTTCTGGTTTTGACCTCTTCGCTCCCCACCTGCATAACTATCAAGGGATAGTAGTCAGAACACTACACCAGACTAGGCTGCCTTCTGGTAACATCTCTGACCTGGGCCCCAGGGAGGCAGCAGACTTCCCTGTGGAAAGGATCTGGCCAACATATGGGGCCCTCTGTTCCCCTCAGAAGGGAATCACTGACAACAATTACCCTCCTCTTTTTTTTAAGGAAACAATTCCTGATGTGAGGGTGGGGCTGTTTTGCTTTGAGCAACCCCCCAGATTATGTCTCTTTCGCCTTCTCATTCACCTCACCCTCAACTTCCAGTGCCCCATACTTGTTTTGCAAGGGCAACTGGGAAGGTGAGGGGAGCTGTGAGGGGTCTCCCTTGGCTCTCCTAAGAGGGGTCTCCCTTGACTCTCCTAAGAGGTACCTGTGTTCATTCACCCCTGCTTCTTGGGTCTCCTCCCTTTGCTAGAGGAGTCTGCAGATCCTGGTACCTCAAATCCAACTCCCTTTCACACTCCCTTACAGTCCTCAGTCTTGCCACTTACTGAAACTCACAGGTAAGAGATTTATTGGACTTTCTGCCATTAAGTGCTAAAAGAGTAAGGTTGCAGTGGCTGGATGCAGGGCATGAAGTATAGCAGACAAAATAGTTAGGAAAGGCAGATAAACAAAGACAAGGAAATGGGCACATTGTGGCCATTCGCCCATGGTCATAACTTTGTCACACTTAATTGTTTTTTGTTATGCACAATAAAAAAAAAAAGCATAGGGGTTGCTTGGATTGAGGGTGGAGGGTTAGCTCTGCCCTGCTAGTGGCTTCCATCCTGCCAGGTAAGAAAAGGAAAGCACAACTTCAAACAAGTCTAAGCATTAGCCTCTCTTTTCCTAAGTACAGCATAAATTATGCAACATTGGCCAAGTCTCTGTATTTTCACTATGTAAGCAATCATAAAGCATGTTGTCTTAATATGAATTATTCAAGTTCTTCTCTGATTGTTTTTCAGTTCTTTATGTGCAATTTAAACAATTTGCTAACACAGAAATTATTAAACATGGATATGTCAGATTACAACAAAGCTAAAGACGAGGGACAAGGTTACTGAAAACTGAAGGATTTACCAAAACTGTAACAAAGTGTTTCGAGTGCAAGATTTTTTCCTTGGATAATGAAAACAAGAAATAGTTCTCAATTTTAAGGCTAGGAATAATGTTGTTGGTAATGTCCTAGATCAAATTCTTATCAGTCTGCAAAGCCACAGATGGTATTATTATTATTACTACTGAGTGCTAGTTTTTGTAAAGGGTGCTCCACAAAAGGTCAGCCACTAGTTCCTACAGGTTTGAGCTAGAAAAACTCTGATGGAAAGTTTCAAGGGATCCACCTTGTGCCTTTTCTCTTGCAAAAATCGTGCCATTCTTGCTTTGATGTATCCCTGACATGTGCCATATAGCCACAAGGTATTTGTACCATTGCCAAAAGCAACACAAGAACCCTAATAGGATGAAAGTGTGCTGTTTTGATCCCTCCCTGTGCTATATGCCTACTGGCTTTGTATGTGCCTCTCCAGACAGCCTCCATTGAAAGTGGAGAATGATGAGGTAGAGGTGCAGAAGGAGAGCTTTCAAGCTGAAAGATCCTGTTGCTCCTTCATGGAGCTGAGCTGTGTCTGAAACCCACCAACTTTTCCATGTCAGATTTCCTCTCTCTTTCCAAAACACTGCTGTCTGCAGTTCTGTGCATGCCTGCCCCCAAGAACATCCAGGTCCTTCTGCTGCCTCACAGCGTGCTGGTGTGTAGCACTCTGCTCTGAAATCCCGAGATGCCACAGAGTGCAGCACTTGCCTCTTTGCTGCCATACTCCTCACCATTTGCCTGATGGTTTTCCTGGCTACCTGAACTCTCTCTACTGGGGCATGGCTTTCTTGCCAAGATGTTATCTGGTCATATGATAGGGATACTTCCTTCTTGATTCTTCAGCTGTCAGTTCTCAAATTTCTCCCTGTTAACGCTCCCAGTAGTGGCACCTTCCCGGCTGCCCTGACTTCCGTATAGCCTTCGGGAAATTCTCCCCCCCCACTTAGCTGGTAGGGATTGAGTGTGTGACCTACACCATGCACAGAACACAGCAAATCCACTGCCAGGCACCTACTGTTGCTGGTGGAGGAGTCAGAGGGGTCACAGCAGCAGTAATCAGTACTCCCCAGAGGCACAGAACAAGCTCATGTCCTGTCTAGGCACCCACACAGGCCTGACATTGTGGGGATGAATGATTTGTGGCTGTGGCCTTTGGAAAGGGAGAGGAAAAGGCAGAATCCCCACAAACACGCCAGAACAGGGCTCAAAACATGGTGCCAACATGCAAAACCCTCTGTCACAGCCCAAGAGACACTGGTGCTCTGGGAGAGAGGCAAGGGAAATCTGCCATGGGAAGGGGGCTTGAAAGGCAGAAAGGCCTGAAGGGCTGAGAAGTGAGGAAGAGCCAAAACTCAGTGCTGTGAGGAAGTCTGGCTCAGGAGCATGGCAGGTGCTCCTGGCTGTCAGAGGACAAGCGAGCAGGCAGCCTGACAGGCTCATGTGCGATGTGGGCAGGGACAACCAGAGGACACATGAGAGAAACATCAGTGTGTCTGTCCTTTGACCCAAACCTCGGCCTCGGAGTCTTCTGCTGGTGTGGGGGTCAGCAGATCATGAGGCATGACCCGGGGCCTGGAGATAGATCCCACATCGCTTCAAGCTTCCTGCCTGATTGAGTGGTATTGCAGAGTGATGATGGGGTTGGCAAGATAAGAGATGGGGCAGAACTTGCTAGATGAGCCTGATGTTCCTCTTCGGCCAAGAAAAGTTGCTGCTCTGATTATTCACCCTCTACAAGGCTATTAGTAGGCTGTGGGTGTATAGGCTTTCAAGAAAAGTGTTATCAATTTAAAAGCCAGATGAAAAAAATCAGCAACCGTGTTTCTGAATACAAATATTTCTGGAGAGCCATACATCTATTTATTTTTACTGAGAAGCCAAACGTTTCTCAAAAACCTGGCTTTTTGTTGCTTCTTGTAGTTTCACATCTGATGCAGTTGCAGGTGGGGACAATTCAGTGGTAGGAGCTCTCACATGGATTAGTAGCACAATGGGCACAGCAGCAAGAGGGAACAGTTTGTGCATTGCATCACAGCAGCTAAGAAAGGCATATGTGAAATACCATACTCCCATCAGCCACACAGGCATAAATCTCAATTCTTTCTTTCCCCAGCAGTTTCTGCTTCAGGGGTCAATGAGGACTGGAGCACTGCTTTGGGAATGCAGTCACTGATTGCAGAGGAAAGGGCAGTCCTTGGTGAAGTGGTTATCATTCCAGCCTTGTGCCTGCTCTAGAAGGACTTAACATTCTTCCTGAGCAAAGGGAAAGGGAGGATGGAGCGGGGCAAACCACTGTGCATTTTAAGCAGCTTTGATTCTGAGTTGGAGTTTTATGTTAAATACTATGATTCATCTCTATTTATTTTGTTAAGCAATGAGCAAGCAGAAAGTCTAGCAGCTCAAATTATGTGCCTGAAAGATTCCTGGCAGGCAATCCATCAAACAAGTATTGATTAGTACTGAAACAGGAGCCATTTTGCACAGTAAGACCATTATATTTTACTCTGACAAATGCTCATTTAGATGTATATTAGCTCAAGGTATCCTTTCACACTGTAGGGCTGAACTGGGAATGAAGTTTTGCTCTCCTAAGCGAAGTGTGGAAAGCATATCAAGAACAATGATAAAAAAAACCCCAAAAACCCAACACTGAGATTCCAGGGCTCCAGGAGCTGTTGTTTTCCTTTTTAAAAAAGGAAGAGAGAAGATAACCCCCAAAATTCCATAGTATAACAGGAAAGTCCTCTAGTGGGCTGAAATGGACAAACAAAGGGTTGATGATAACAGCACTACTTGATCAGCCTAGTCTTACCTCCTGTGGACAATAATGTGAAGGAAATCAGGGGTGAGAAAGGTACAGTGGAAGTGCTGTTATAGCATTTAGTCTCACATTACAGGTGGAAAATTCCCTGCATTATCCCAATAGAGTGCCTGACAGTACAAATGGGTCAGCTGTGATCTGCTCTCCCAAAAGAGGCCACGGAATGCTGCCCTTGATGCTTCCCATCATATGGTTAATTCTTTCTTAATTTTTACAAATCTTTCTAAATTCAGTGTAAACAACTGACTTCAGTTTCCAGGCATTGGTTGCCATTGTACCTTTCTCTGCCTGGTTCAACAGCCTTTCAGGAGCCAGAGTTTTCTCTCCCATAGAGGTGCTTTTGCACTGCAATCATGCGCTATTTAGTTACTTCTTGAAGAGCTAAACAGATTAAGCTCTTCACTTCTCTCAGCACTGGACATCTGCTCTGATCCCAGCCTCAAACGCCCATTCTAGTTTTCTTAATGTCCCTACTCATGGGTATTTCAAGTACCATTAAGGACAGCATACTCAGACACAGTATTACACCTTTGGTTTCCTTTACATGGCGTGCAGAAACACAATCACATGCCTTGTTCTGGCCCTCACCTCTCTGCAGAGACTTTGCGAAGTCACTTCTGATAATACCTGGTGCTGATAGCCTGGGCAGAGTACCGTGGTTTTTTTCTGGGCTCCATGTTGGTGTCTGGATGAATGGGTTGTATGACATGTTTGGTTTTAAACTCTATGAGCTTCATTTTGCCCTCACCTATAAAAACAGATGGTGATTTCTGCTGACACTATGCTGACTAATTGTTTTCTCCAGAGAACTGAGGTATGCAGATCTTGTGCTTGCATCATAACTGAAACCTTCTCCCAAACTCATGAAAAATACGTAGTGGTGAAACAATCACTGAGACCATGCTTGGCTGTTTGTAAGGGTTGGATGAGAGGCACCTTGCTGATTGTGCTTGGTGAGATCTTGACAAGCATGATTTTCAATCTTGTGATTGATGTACCCTTTATAGCTTGCAGCTAATACCATCTCCCTCTGTAAATAATTAGGTGCTGCCAGATTAGCAGCAAGTTCCTGAACTGCAGACAATTGCAGTAGGTGCTGTACTCATACTGTCAGCAGCTCACCTGTAAACATTGCACAGACAAGGTGATACATTGGAAAGCCTCACATGTGAACAGGGCCTAGTAAGGTGTTGAGTGCAAGAGCTGGACAGAGGCAATATCTTGGCAATACCTTGGGGTTTCATCCCCCTAATGCTATAATGCAGTAGACAGAGCTTAAATGTCTGCAGATTTTGGCTAAATGCTGGTATGAGTCACTGCCTGCCTTGGGTATGGGCGGATAGCAGGTAAACCGCCCCGGGCTGGGGCTGGTGACTCTGAGTGGAGGGCTCTGCTCCAGCACAGATGACCAACCGCCCTGCTGTGTTGCCATGTGGGTAGTGAAAAGGTGTGTGTCTCTTTCTGCTCCTCTTGCCCCTGCAAACAGGGAGAGCTTTCAGCTCTTTCTCAGATATGATGCTGTCTCCATTGCCCATGAAGGTCTTCGTCTAAGGCTTCTGCTTTACTGTACTACCTTACTGCTCATCCTAGCAACATGCAAACACGTGTTTGCATAAACCACAGACTCTATGATATAGATTTAGTTTTGGTTTACATGACTTCTGACATTACTGTAGTCAGATCCCTGGTTCATCTCTTGGAAAGGTGTTACTGGACCTGAAATGAAACAGTATAGCCATGTTTCATATAAGCATGGTTCAGCTTGCACCACCAAGACATTCGAAGTTGTATTTTTAAACCTAGGCTATAAGGTACATACCTTATTATGTCGTGAAGTATTAGATCATGCAGAAAATAATGTGGCAGAGAAGGAAAATGAACAAGTCTCTTCCAAACCACTGCTTAAATCAACTTTCTGTCTTGCAGAACACATTTTATTATGATGCTTTGTTTACACTGTTTCTGAATGACTTCAGCAACTTTGGCTTCAATACAACTTGTAGAGCTTGTGGCAAAATACATTTTGAACTGAGGCTGGTGTGAACTGTAACAATCTTAGCAAAGCCATGGCTTGTACTCTTTAATATTGTATGGTTTTTGTTTGTTTGCTAAATTTGTTTTTTTTTTTTCTTTTTTTCCTTGCAACTAATTATTTCAGGAACAGGCGGCAGGGGAGAGGGTGAATGCATCTATGGACATGTTCAATCTCAGCCATTTAAAAAACAATTACTTGTAACATCTTCTAATTTATTAACTTGATAGGAGCTGGACAGAGAATTCAACAGCAACAAACTGTCCATGCATTTGAGCATTCAGCCTGTAAAATTGCAGTGATAGAATAGCTTGAAGACACTCGGTTGTGTAAACTGATATGATCTCACATATTTTACTTTATGTTTATACTTGTTGGGAACTCTCAGTACTTCTCTCAGTACTTCTTGTTCTTGAAGACCATTTTTACTTCACTGCTCAGTCACTGATTTCTTCTATTAGAAGCAAGCAGGAAAGTCATGAAGAAGTCTGGATCCAGCCAGGGCATGGAAGAGTTAGATTTGTAACTATGAACAGTCAACGTCTAATGCCATCACTAGTTTTACAGGAAAAGAGTCAGAAGGGACACCCACAGTCAGAGGTGCTGCAAGGACTGACATTGGCTGGCAGGGTCTCGTGCACCACATACAGCTCTGCTTTGCCTCTGTGTTACTGCCTCTGTGTTTGCAAGCATGGTGCTTCTTGTCTTTTTTTCTGGGTCAGAAACAGACTGTAAGGCTGGGAGGCACGAATATACCTTATTTTAATCCACCTGCTGAAAGACCTGCTCTGTGCTGCAATAGAAAGAAGACAAAGAGCAGCATCTCCTGGGAGATGAGAAATATGCAAGGAAGATCTGACACTCGTTTTCTTGCATTAAAAACTGGCCAGATATCTGTGTCCTTCCATCCAGCCTTGGTGCCAGGAATGAGCGGTAGGAATGCAGGAGATGGCCAAGACCCATGGTTCATTGAGCCTTGTGTCTGAATCCAGCTGCAATGAGAAGCAAATGTTGCAGAGAAAGGTACAAGAATCCTCCAGTGATTTCTGGCTCAGTCAGAGATTCCTGTCTGTGGACTATGCTACCCTTCTGCTGCCAGCATGCTGCTTTCTTCCTGCAGCATTTATGCAGAGAAGCCCAGGAGCACAGCAGAGGCTTAGTATGCAGCAAGTGTGACTGACAATGATTTCAGCAGTACCCATCCTGGTCCTGTGTCCACATATTTGCTTAGTGTGTATTCCTGCTACAACTTGACTACCCCTCTCCTGGAGCATGAAGGAAGGCAGAAAAGGAAACCTTGGCAAGCCAAGTGGAAAGCCCTTTTTTTGGTGCAGCCAGGGACATAGGGATGGCTCTAGGGTGGGTGTCTGGGGCAATACCTGTGCTTGCAAGAACAGTAGTTGATAAAATGGCCACAACTAGCCTTTTCAGGGTCAGTGAAAGGCATATGAAGGAAAGGCAAGAGAGTCTGCCCTCCCAGGGTTTTTTTGTGCAATGCCAACTCTGGCATCCTCCTTCCCTCTGCCAGGGGGCACAGCTGACCTTCTGTGGCTTGGCTTCTGGCAGTGGTCACTCAGGGTTCTGCTTCCCCTGCTCTCTGGAGGCCAATGTACTCTCTGAAGAAGGAGAAGGCTTTGCAGATGCACACATCTACATCCCTCTCATGACTTTAGAGGGAGCATGGCTGGGAAATAATCAGCTCTCTGGAATTGCTCTCCTCTAATGCATAGATGCTTACTTCAGTGTACTTGACCTCTGGAGATGGGATGGAGGAAACCACACAAACACTGGTAGTCACCTCAGGAATATCCTGTGCTGGTGGTTTCCTTAGTTCAGTTGCAGCCTTTGTTATTTCTTATTTTGTGTCATAAGCCTATTATTTGCAGATATTTTTGCATCCACATGTTATTATGAGGGTGGAATTACCCAGCTGTCCGTCCACAAAGCCATTCAGTAACTAACGCATAGCCTTAAATTTCCATTTCTGACTTGTTCTGAAATGAAATCCTGATCCTTCAGTTACTGAAGCTGCATGAGATTCTTGCCTTCCTCTGAGGCTTTACCTATACCCAGTTAGCACTCACCCTCAAAAATTGCTAGGCAAGCTGTAACTTCACCTAATCACTCCATGTTCACCTTCTGAGGAAGTTCAGGAACTACGATGGCAGGCAGGCTGCACATCAACAGCAGGCCTAGTTGATGCTTTCCTCTCTACTCATTCTCAAATAGTGAGACAGTGGCAGAATGTTTCCTACAGAGCTTAAACGAGTAACACCTGTGAGGAAAAAAGCTCCTGCCTGCCTCCACCTTGCTTTCAGCTGCAAAAGACCATCTGAACAATGACAACCTTCTCCATTACGATCTTTCCATTGCACCAAACCATTACAGTAGCTAAATCTTCCATTTTGATGCCAGTAGGTGGCATTGCTTACTCTCTTAAATGCCTGAAAACTAAGCAAAACACTCGTCCTTGCCTGTAGAGGTGCCTTGGAAAACTCTCACAACCTTTCACAGCACTGCAAAAACATCCAAACCCAGTGTCTAAATTTAGGCTGGAAATTAGTCTGGTTTCTAAGCACCAGAGGAATGAAGTTGTGTGAGCACTTCCCTACTGGAATTACAGGGGCAGAAAACCGACATAGTTTTATGCTGTATCATGATAAATTTGTGATCTGGGTGGCATGATGTGGTTACCTGTAATACTGAAGAACTGCAGTCCATGACCTTGTAGTTTCTACAGTGGTGTGCTGATGCAGTCTGCTCAGTGGAGCTGGGCCACTGGCAATTACAGCACCAGCTTGCACTGGGTTGCAACAATGCTTGCAATCAGGTTGTGTCACTCCATGGCACAGACGGCCAAAGTGAATATCCATTTCCTGTCCTGGAAATAAAGCACATGGGACACCATCTCTTTATCATAAAAACACTGGAGAGACTTTTCCAAGTGTATGTTGAAAGTTCCTGAGTTTGGCACTGAAAATGCAACTTTGCTGAGAATCAGCACTCCAGGAAAGGGAACTTGGCAGGACAAGGGTGGCTATGGTGCCATCAAAGGAGATGGCTGGCTACAGGCTAATGAGAGAGGAGGCATATGTAAGGAGAAAGGCAAGCAGCACAAAGGCAATTGGAAGTCAAAGTGGTGAAACTCACCTCAACAGTGTCCTGCATCCAGGAAAAAATACAGACACTCACATGACTCCAAGGAAAACTTCAGGGTTTCTTGAGATTTTGCAGGCAAGGAGTTTCCTGGAAGACTCTTCCAGCACTCAGAACCACTGGATTAGATTTATGAGCAGAAGACATATTCTTGGTCTGCTCACAAGTAGACTACTGAAATGGACAGGATACGTTAAGTGGCATCCCCAGGATCACCCGAACACCCGTCTCTGAAGCAAATGGCTGACCACCATGCCACTGATCCTGATTTAGGGATGTGGACATCCAAGCACGACTTCTTGTCTAGTTATCTCTGTGTTATCATTTCCCAGATCAACAGCACAAGGTGTCAACACAACAGTCCATTGCAACAGCTAATGTGATATGCTTTGAGCAAGATGATGATAGACTGTATGATTCAGCTGCTTCCTTTAAGAGGATGCTCTGGGCAGACAGCAGCCTGTATGAAAATGCAGAGTAGCTCCTGAGAAAGAATTAGGTCCAAGCCAGCCCTGGACCACTGCACAGCATCATCATGAAGCATGGGGAAATCTTCATGAGCTGGTTGTAGTCCATTGTTTTACCCTTCTGTCAGGTCAGTACGCTTCTTGCTGTCACGATGATACACTGCACATGCCAGTGCCCTACCTCCAGTACCTGGGATGGCTCGGCCCTTCTCGCACAGCAACGTAGACAACTATTTTTCTCAGCTATGCATAGCATGACAGGTATGGGATGCATGTGAGGCATTATGCAACCAGTCCATGGCAAAGGCAAACAGGCTACTCTTGGCTCTCCAATGATCTCCTATCATGTGCTATTCCTGTCTTCCAACTAGGAAAGGCGTGTTGGAATGCACGTCTGATCTTTTAGCCCTACTGGACCAAGCCTGGCATGGTCTCATCTGTGCAGCTGGGATCCTTGATCTGTACCACCAAGATGCCACGCTAGGCCTTGATGGAGAAGGAAAGGGACTCACCTGGCATGGGAAACTGAGCCATGTGGTGTCCCCCAGGGATCATTGCTGGGCCCCATCCTATCGAATGTCTTTATTGATGATCTGGATGAGGGAATTGAGACCATCATTAGTAAGTTTGCAGATGACACCAAGTTAGGAGCAGGTGTTGATCTGTTGGAGGGTAGGAGGGCCCTGCAGACAGACCTTGACAGGCTGGATGGGTGGGCAGAGGCCAATGGGATGAAATTTAACAAGGCTAAGTGGAGTGTTCTACACTTTGGCCACAACAACCCCAAGCAGCGCTACAGGCTGGGGACAGAGTGGCTGGAGAGCAGCCAGACAGAAAGGGACCTGGGGGTGCTGGTCGATAGTAGGCTGAACATGAGCCAGCAGTGTGCCCAGGTGGCAAGGAGAGCCAATGGCATCCTGGCCTGTATCAGGATTAATGTAGCCAGCAGGACAAGGGAGGTTATTCTTCCCCTGTACTCAGCACTGGTCAGGCCACACCTTGAGTTCTGTGTCCAGTTCTGGGCTCCTCAATTCAAGACAGATGTTGAGGTACAGGAACATGTCCAGAGAAGGGTGACGAAGCTGGTGAGGGGCCTGGAACACAAACCCTGTGAGGAGAGGCTGAGGGAGCTGGGACTGTTTAGCCTGGAGAAGAGGAGGCTCAGGAGTGATCTCATTGCTGTCTACAACTGCTGGAAGGGAGGTTGTAGCCAGGAGGGGGTTGGTCTCTTCTCCCAAGCAACCAGCACCAGAACAAGAGGACATAGTCTCACTTTGTGCCAGGGGAGGTATAGGCTGGATGTTAGGAGGAAGTTCTTCACAGACAGAGTGATTCAATGGGCTCCCCAGGGAGGTGGTGGAGTCACCATCACTGGAGATGTTCAAGAGAAGACTGGATGAGGAACTTAGTGCCATGGTCTAGTTGATTGCTTAGGGCTGGGTGATAGGTTGGACTGGATGATCTTGGAGGTCTCTTCCAACCTGGCTGATTCTATGATTCTCTTCTGTGATTCTGTGTGGAACTGAACAAGATCTCAGGACACAGTCAGTCACTTTAGGCCCTTTGTGTCTTCAAACATACCTGAAAGGTCCTATGTTCTACCTCCTGCCTCAAACTGCTGACCAGCCATGATGATTTTGGCCTCTGAACACCAGCTATGAAGCAAGATCAAGGCAAGGACTTCCTTATCAGATGACCATTACCTTTTGGTTTGTATCATAATATGCTTTTGCCCCAGACTGAAGACTCCTGAATTAAGAATGTAATTAACATCAGGTGATGTTCACTGCGAAGTAAAAGACTTTTGATTCCATTGTATATTAATGCTATAGAGCCTACTTATATTACACTTTCATAATTTATTTTTAAATCGCAGCAAACCACTGGAGTCTGTTCTTCTGGGAGAGTGATGTGCAACGAGCTGTGGGATGTTCTCCTGAGTGGAGTCAGATTGTCTTCTCACATAGTGACTTTACCATTTTCAGTTGCAGACTCTTACTGAAAATTTGAGGTTGATCCAGGTTCTTAATCACATGTGCCCAGCACCCTTTTAGACATTCTCAGGGTGTCCAAACTCTCCACCCAGAATAGGCACCTCTGGTATGGCACCTGTAGGTCCACAGGATTCACAGACTATCGCCTGTGAGGTACAGCTGTGGTTGCTGGCCCCTCTGTTACACATATAGATTGGATTTTTTTTTTTCATATTAACATGTTGATGGAAAAATAATGTTGTTCTCTAACATGGAGGAGTTAGGGGGAAATTAGCCTCTTGGGCTAGTAGCTCATCACCACTTATTCTGTTTCAGGCTCGGAGCATCTCAGCCAGAATGGACTTGCATAAGAAGGTGAAAAGAGAGCAGAAAGAGCTTCTGGTAGGAAATTGTGGGTTAAAATAAACCGGTAAACGTACAGATTGTCCACTCTGACAATGAGAAATGGCACACTCTTTCACTTCTGCAATCAAGGAGCTGACAGCCAAGTAGAAGGCAGACCATGCTCCATCAGAGCAATTTTTTTTTTTTTTTAATTAAAAAAGGTGCCTCTGCTTTATTCTGCATTTAGGAAATCCCACTCCTCTAACTGGCCACGATGGTCAGGGGAATTTCATACGGCAGGGTGACCTGGCTGCCAGGGAAAACGACCAGCCTGGATGGGCAACCATCTTCTGAAAGGAAAGATGGGCAACCATCTTTCTAAGGGGAAAAAAGAGGGTGTATCACCTTTGGAAAGGGGGGTGGAGGTAACTCAAGATATGTTTAAGGATATTGTTAGATTATATAGGAGAAAAATTACAGAGGCAAAAGCCCAGTTAGAACTTAAACTGGCCACTTCTGTGAAAGACAATAAAAAGCATTTTTATAAATACATTAATGCCAAAAAGAGGGGCAAGAAAACGCTCCACTATTTATTGGACTTGGAGGGAAATATTGTAACCAAACATGAGGAAAAGGCTGAGATACTAAATACCTTTTTTGCCTCCATTTTCAACAGCAAGGCAGGAGGATTTCAGGATAACTGGCCTCCTGAACTGGTAGATGGGGTCAGGGAGCAGTACAGTCCCCCTGAAATCCAGGAGGAAGTAGTTAGGGACTTGCTGAGCCACTTGGATACTCACAAGACCATGGGACCAGATGGGATCCATCCATCCTAGGGTACTGAGAGAGCTGGCAGATGAGCAGGCCAAGCTGCTCTCCATCATTTTCCACCAGCCCTGGCTCACTGCAGAGGTCCCAGATGACTGGAAGTTGGCCAGTGTGATGCCCATCCACAGGAAGGACCAGATGGAGGAACCTGGGAACTACAGTCCTGTCAGCCTGACCTCAGTGCCAGGGTAAATTATGGAGCAGATCGTCTTGGGGGCAATCACTGCGCACCTGCAGGACAGCCAAGGGATCAGGCCCAGCCAACATGGATTTAGGAAGGGCAGGTCCTGCCTGACCAACCTGATCTCCTTCTATGACCAGGTGACCTGCCTGGTGGATGTGGGGCAGGCTGTGGATGTAGTCTACCTGGACTTCAGCAAGGCCTTTGACACCTATGTCCCCCATAGCAAACTCCTGGCCAAGCTGTCAGCTGTGGCTTGGACAGCAGCACTCTGCGCTGGGTCAGGAACTGGCTGGAGGGCAGAGCCCAGAGAGTGGTGGTGAATGGTGCCACATCCAGCTGGCAGCCTGTCACTAGTGGTGTCCCCCAGGGATCAGTGCTGGGCCCCATCCTGTTCAATATCTTTATTGATGATCTGGATGAGGGGATTGAGTCCATCATCAGTAAATTTGCAGATGACACCAAGCTGGGAGCAGGTGTTGATCTGTTAGAGGGTAGAAGGGCTCTGCAGAGGGACCTTGACAGGCTGGACAGATGGGCAGAGTCCAACATGATGGCATTTAACAAGTCCAAGTGCCGGGTGCTGCACTTTGGCCACAACAACCCCATGCAGAGCTACAGGCTGGGGTCAGAGTGGCTGGAGAGCAGCCAGGTGGAAAGGGACCTGGGGGTATTGGTTGACAGGCGCCTGAACATGAGCCAGCAGTGTGCCCAGGTGGCCAAGAAGGCCAATGGCATCCTGGCCTGCATCAAGAATAGTGTGGCCAGCAGGATCAGGGAAGTCATTGTGCCCCTGTACTCAGCACTGGTTAGACCATACCTTGAGTACTGTGTCCAGTTCTGGGCTCCTCAATTTAAGAATTGAACGTGTCTAGAGAAGGGCAATGAGGCTGGTGAGAAACCTCAAACATAAGCCCTACAATGAGAGGCTGAAGGAGCTGGGATTGTTTAGCCTGAATAAGAGGAGGCTCAGGGGTGACCTCATTGCTGTCTACAACTATCTGAAGGGAGGTTGCAGCCAGGAGGGGGTTGGTCTCTTCTCCCAGGCAACCAGCACCAGAACAAGAGGACACAGTCTCAAGCTGTTCCAGGGGACTTTTAGGCTCGAGGTGAGGATAAAGTTCTTCACAGAAAGAGTGATCTGCCATTGGAATGTGCTGCCCAGGGAGGTGGTGGAGTCACCATCCCTGGAGGTGTTCCAAAAAGGATTGGACGTGGCACTTGAAGCCATGGTTTAGTAGTCATGAGGTGCTGGGTGATAGGTTGGACTTGATGATCTCTGAGGTCTTTTCCAACCTTGTTGATTCCATGATTGTATGAAAATTATCTTTTAGAAAGAAAATGTCACTGTATTGTCTTACCTGCTACTCAGAACAGGCAAGACTTAGGATTTAGTACCAAAATAAATCACCTGTCCAGAAGCTTTTGAGGGATTTTGGGTGCTGACATGGGAGCAGCATGCTACTCTCTGGAAGAGGAGGGCCGTAGTGGAGGAGTACAGTGTCTGAAGGATGCTAGTGATGGAGAGGCATGTTAGTACTTCCCCTTACATGGGCATCCAAGAGGAAATGAAAAGGCACTCAGCATCAGGGTCAAGAAAGTGTCACGGTCTTTATGGGTTTCTAAGTGTCTGTAGGGCCTGAAAAGCCCCATCAGGAGGAGGAGGATGTACCAGTGATATACAGCTCCTTAGGACTGCTCTTGGGGCCTGAAAGATAAACAAACCACCCAGGAGCACAAGAAGGTATATAAAGGGCACATCCTTCTAACAATGCACATGTCACTAAAAGGCTGCACCAACAGATATGAGCAGAGCTAGAACACGCCACAGAGTGGCTTGCTTCATAGAATCATAGAATTGTTTTGGTTGGAAAAGACCTTTAACATCATTGAGTCCAACCATTATCAAACTGTCAAGTGAGGTGCTAAACCATGTCCCTTACCACCACATCTGTGCATCTTTTAAACATCTTCAAAGACTGGGGAGCCTTTTCTTCTATTTATATCCTATTAGCAAGCACTGGCATTGAACTGGGATGTGCCAAATTCTGCTAGTTGTGCTAGGCTGGAATGTGAAGCCATCACCTGAGGCCACATTCCTGCTTTCTAGGGTTTTCATGACCCAAGCACACAGTGAAAGAGTTTTCAACCTCCATGAGGTCCAGTGTTACTTGAGCACAAAACCAGGTATTACAGACCCAGTTTCTTACCAAATGGCTTTGTGTTTGTTTCAGGGCTTTTCTCCTCCAGTTCAGGAGAAAGTACTTCCAATGCCATGTCAGTTACTGGTAAGGAGTTGCTATGGCTGTCTTTGGCATGGAGCTGTGTACTTCCAGAGCACTGCAAGAGCACACAGGAAATATGCCTGTGATGCTCTTCTCCTAGATATACCAATGGCCAAGATTCTCAGCTGTGTAGTGCTGCAGGCCTCGATGTGTCTCCTGCAGAGTTTTGCAGATGAAAACACCCAAGGGAGGAAATGGAGGCAGAACAAAATATTTAGGCTCTTTTGATGGTGTTTGTGGTGCCAGAGTGGGACAAACTGTTACAAGATCTTTTGTCTGTGACAAACATTTAAGTGACCTCCATGTGCCACAGTTCTGAGTGACAAGATATCTTTTGGAGGAAGTTTGAAATTGGAATTTGTCCTATGACTTCCTTTCTCTTTCCAGGGATCACAGAATTATAGAATGTTAGGGGTAGAAAAGGACCTCCAGAGATCATCAAGTCCACCTGCCCTGCAAAGCAGGACCACTTAGGGCAAGTCACACAGGAATGTATGCAGGCAGATTTTGAAGATCTCTGGAGAAGGAGACTCCACAACATCTCTAGGCAGCCTGTTCCAGTGCTCCAGCACCCGCATAGTAAAAAAAAAATGGTTTCCCATGTTGAGATGGAATTTCCTGTGACTGAGTCCATTGCCCCTCAGCCTATCACTGGGTATCACTGAAAAGAGACTGGCTTCATCCTCCTGACAGCCACCCTTTAGATATTTGTAGACACTGATAAAGTCCCCTCTCAGCCTTCTCCAGACTAAACAGCTCCAGGTCTCTCACTCTTTCCTCACAAGAGAGATTTTCCCGTCCATTTAACATCTTCATAGCCCTTCATTGAACTCTCTCCAGTACCTCCTTGTCCCTCTTAAACTGGGGAGCCCAGAACAGTACACAATATTCCAGTTGTGATCTAACTAGACCATGTCATACAGTCCTTTAGCATCTCTTTAGGACTGCATAACTGTGTTTCAGAACTTGGAGCTCACAATTTCTTTTAAGAGCTCACCACAAAAAGTTATTGACTCAGGGGCCACATATGTTCCTGCTTGCAGACCTGTAATACCCATGCCTGGGGCCTGAGGGGATGCATGTGAGAAAAGACACGAGACACAATTAATGCCACTTAGGCTTACAATCTCAGTAGTGAACTGAGGGTAGGAGTGGTGATTACTTTCTTTAGGACAAGGATTGCTTGCTTCAAATATCTTTAAGACTTTGACTTACCTGGGCATAAGCAAAGCCTTTGACACTGTCCTGCACCACATCCTGGTCTCCAAACTGGTGACACATGGATTTGATGGGTGGACCACTAGTTGGATAAAGAACCGGCTTGATGGCCACACCCAAAGAGTGGCTGACAATGGCTCCATGTCCCACTGGAGGCCAGTGACAAGTGGAGTCCCTCAGGGATCAGTCCTGGGACCAGTCTTGTTCAACATCTTTGTTGGTGCCATGGACAGTGGCATTGAGTGCACCCTCAGCAAGTTTGCTGATGACACCAAGCTGTGTGGTGCAGCAGACATGCTGGAGGGAAGGGATGGCATCCAGAGGGACCTTGACAGGCTGGAGAGGTGGGCACAAGCCAACCTCATGAGGTTCAACAAGACCAAGTGCAGGGTCCTGCAGCTGGGTTGAGGCAATCCCAAGCACAAATCCAGGCTGGGCAGTGACTGGCTGGAAAGCAGCCCAGAGGAGAGGTACTTGGGGGTGCTGGTGGATGAGAAGCTCAACATGAGCTGTCAATGTGCACTTGCAGCCCAGAAAGCCACCCAGATCCTGGGCTGCATCAAGAGAAGTGTGGCCAGCAGGTCAAGGGAGGTGATTCTCCTCCTCTACTCTGCTCTGGTGAGACCCCACCTGGAGTACTGTGTCCAGTTCTGGAGTCCCTATTACAAGAGGGATATGGACATGCTGGAAGGTGTCCAGAGAAGGGCCATGAGGATGATCAGAGGGCTGGAGCACCGCTCCTATGAGGAGAGACTGAAAGAGTTGGGGCTGTTCAGTCTGGAGAAGAGAAGGCTCCGAGGTGACCTTCTTGTGGCCTTCCAGTCTCTGAAGGGGGCCTACAAGAAAGCTGGGGAGGGACATTTTAGGGTGTTGGGTAGTGACAGGACTAGGGGGAATGGAATAAAGCTGGAAGTGGGGAGATTCAGGCTGGACGTGAGGAAGAAGTTCTTCCCCATGAGAGTGGTGAGAGCCTGGAATGGGTTGTCCAGGGAGGTGGTTGAGGTCCCATCCCTGGAGGTGTTTAAGGCCAGGCTGGATGAGGCTGTGGCCAGCCTGATGTAGTGTGAGGTGTCCCTGCCCATGGCAGGGGGGTTGGAACTAGATGATCCTTGTGGTCCCTTCCAACCCTGACTGATTCTATGATTCTCTGACTGTGTTTGATCTGTGGTGTAATAAGCTGCCTATGGTCAATTTGCTGATGGTGAGAACCTAATGGGTGAAAGAGAGCTACAGGTTAAAGGTATTGATCGTCCCCATTTCTCCTGCAGCAAGTGACCTTTCCTGAGGGAAAAGCATATTAAGAAATATTTCTGAACTTCTTAGCTTGCATTTAATTTCAGTAAATAATGAAGACAATTTAAAATAGCTCAGTACTAGCAATATATTTTGTAATTTGTGTAATACTGTCATTTTCCTAACTGTACACTAGGGATGAATGGTAGGAGTTTATGTCCTATTGCATAATTAACTAATTCATGCTGTCCTTTCCTGGTTTTTCACAATTTGAAGACTTCCACAGCACAATGTTGGTCTTCTGTCTGGCAATTTTTGTTCCTTCTTTTGCATTTGGCTGCTTGCAGTACAGATTTATGGGAATACACCACCACCCCACCCCCCTGCCTTAATCTGCTAACAGCCCCCAAAGAGACAGAGATGTCCTCCTTTGTTTGTATGTAGTAATGTGTGTGCTGGAAGTACAAGTTCTTTTGCCTTTTCTCAGTATTTCCCCTGCCTTCACCTGATGTACCAGAAATGTTCCTGGACTCCTTGCCAGGGACACAAAAGAACAGTAGTGTGTTTAACTCTCATGTCTGAAGGCCCTGCTTGGAACATATAGAAACTCCCATACTTTACCTGCAGACAGTTCTCTCTGTAATGCCTTTTTTTGTCTGTTTTTGCTGCTGTCTACTAATACCAAGTTGTTCCATAACAGCTAATAAATTTGGGTGCCCAATTTAGAAATAAGTGGAAAATAAAAATTTAAAACACAAACAAACAAACAAAAAAACCCCATCAAGTGTTCCCCTAAGAAACTTTGAAGCCTCGGCTCCAGCATAAAATCTGTGCCTTTACATCCCTCTTTTTTTTTTTTTTTTTCCCTTTTCCTGTCCAGGCAATGTGCAGTGGGAGCACTTTCTGAGTTGGATTAGGCCATAAAACATTTTTGTTTTCTGGTTTATCAAATTCTGTATGTCCTCCAAGTAAAACAACTGGAACTTTCTTCTGGCTGAATTAGCTGAACAGCTCTAAGAGCTTATGTTTGACTTTCTGGGGGCTGAATTGTATTCTTGAGGGATAAGGAATAAGGGGAAAATGTAGAATACGACTGCCAGAAGCTGGTTGTAAGGATTTGAGTAGGTGCAGGGAGAGCAGCAGTATCATCTTTGTCCCAGAGAGTTGTTCCAGTTGATTCTCTTGGGGTCTATAGGGCTGAACATGTGAGCGGGGAGGGCTGCAATCACAGCTGTTTGCCATAGCACTCTGAGGCTTGGAGGGGCTTAAAGTTGTGAGTCCTGCCCCTTTAGTGGAGGAGAAGGGGAAAAGCATTCAAGATAATATATTTAGACTCTCTTTTTCAGTTTATTTCTCAGCAGACCTCACTGTATGCTGGGTCTTCAATCAGCCAGTCTTATGAAGGTGATGTGTGTGGTATCAGGTAATCAAGTTAATTTCCAGTATAACATTCTCTTTCTTTTTTATTTTCATATGTGAAAAATATCACTTGATACAACCAAAATGCACAAACCCAAGTAATGAATGAGAAGTCTCAGAAGGTGATGACAACACACTACAGCTGTATTCAAGGAGCGGTTTTACAGCAAAGTATTTTAAGTTCATGGAGTGCACATCATTATTGAATCAAATACCTGTCCCCAGAGCTGCACCAGCCTCAGATTCACCACTGGGCAGTGGTGTTTGCAGGTTGTAGATAAGCATCTGCTGTAGATGTTGAATTGCATTTAGCAATCACTTGGCTGGGCTGGTTGCAAGAGAAGCTCAGTTCATGCAATTTCAGCTGTGTACTCCCCCCAGGGCATTGTGTCAGACAGGAAAGGCCTCTTACTTTCAAAAGGTCATGGCTGGACTCCTCAGAGATTTAGATTGCCCTTCTCTATCCTTGGGGAAGAGGTTAATTTTCCAGTGGCTGTGGGTGTAGAGAGAGAAATGATGGTGTAAGGTCTTGGAACAAAACATCAGGCTGAGTTTAAGAAACTTTGAGGCTAGAGGGGAATAGGCTTGATTCTCCTCTTGGGTTGTTAGGCAGTGATTTATTGAGATGGTTTACCCAAGTGCAAGGACCCTTAAGCTCAAATCTGATTTCAGTGGGTTGAAAGAGAAAGCCATATTCTCAAGTGACAACCCAGCAGAAAAACGCTCAACAAAAGGAAAAGATTTAGAACTGGGGTGTATTTGTCCAAGGCAGGCCTGTATGAGGACAGTTGAAAGAAGAGGCTTGACACATGAGACTGACCAGTAGAAAAGCACTTGCAGCATCTACTTTGGCACTCAATTTGCTAATCTGTTTGGTAGGTTGGGTAGCAGTGTGAAAATGAATAACCACAAAAAAAAAAAAAAAAAAAAAAGTGGTCAGAGAAATAAATTAATAACTGGAATTACAATTTATGCACTTCCATTATCACCTGGATTTTTCACTTTAGCAAGAACAAAGTTTTTTCATGAAAAAACTGTCTCCTTCTTTGCTGAATCTTGTAGAAGGCCAGAAGTCTTTCCAGCTCATGCAGTCATTACAGAGGAAGCCAGTCAGCTGATCCTACTTGAATTGATGTTGTGTAGATGGAAGGCCTCATTTGTGCTATGCAGGGGCTGCAAAAATTATTCAGCATAGAAAGTACCAAACTTCCTGATGAATCTGTTGTGGTTTTGCACAGTTGGAGGAGCTCTGGAATCACTGGAACTTCAGAATCTCTTTTCACAACACGTCTTGCAAGGCCTGGTGTATTCATGTTGACACCCTAAGTTTTTGGGCTGGATGTTACAGGAATTTTGGACCAGGCTACACCACCTTTTGGCCAGCCCAAAATTTTGCCTGAAGCACAGGTGCTTAAGGAAAGGCTGGTAGATAAACCAGACCAAATGACTAATGCTAATTAGCTGGCTGACACAAAGAAATACATACCTCCAAGCACTGCACATACCACATTCATCAGCTATAACCCGTTTCACATGTTCCCAGTGGCCATGTCTTTGTAGGGGTTTGCCCATGTAAATGTCACAGGTGGTTTTGGGGTGTGAGAATCCTCTTCCTCCAAACTGTTCCCTTTCTCCAGTGCCTGGGGCAACCCAGCTTGTACAGATTTTTGAAACTTAGCTTTTGCTATGCATGCCATGATCGTTGGAAAACAAGTGGTAAACTAAATATATCGTTGCTTTATGTGTCGGTGTGAGCTGAAATTCCCCCCCCACCGACAATAACCAGGCTAGCTCAGTCTGGAAGCAAATGAAAAGCTGTATTTACAAGCAGAGAAATGCAATGAATATGTACAAATATACAAAATTCACAACATTTACAAATATATACAATCAACAGAAAAGCACAACCGATCTCCCTTTGCTTCCCCCCAAGGGGACCCTCCCAAAGGGGCCTCCCTCTCCCAGGAGTTTCCCCCCAGACCCCCCTGGACAGAGAAGCAGAGTTAGTTAAACAGAAAGTTGTTAACTTAGCTGCCAAGGTCAGTACATGTTATCTTCAGCCAGAAGAGAAGAAGAAACAGCAGCCAGACAGCCCAGCAACTGCCCCCACTGCCGAACGCAGAATGTGCAGAATGCCCACTTTGTTTTGGGTAATAGTTCTTAAACATTTCTATCTATCCAATGGAAGTGTTTAGAACAATCGTTATTTTGCTTTCTTACACCCAATAGTGACTTATTTACATTCTTTCACTTTCTCTGTTCTGAACTTTGCAAGGAAAAATTAAAAAGACAGTTTCAAACCATCACACTTTAAGTCTCTTGCTCTCTATGATAACGTCCAACCATGGTAAAAAGTTTGGGGAAGAGGATTTCTCATTGAGCATCACAGACAGCAGCAGAAACAGTGACTAGGCACAGATGAATGCACTGACATGTTTTAGCAGGGCCCCTGCTCAAGTCAATCAATGCTCCACCATGTGCTTCAACAGGACCAAAATCTACTGACAGGTTGGGGTGGGAGGGATAAGACAGTTCCTTTGCAGAACCTGTCAAGATACACAGTGATTCTCCTCCTCTTCCACACATGCACAAGCTTCATTTCAAAGGAGGGTCATCTCATATGGAAAAAGACCATGGAGTAAACAGTCTTGTTTCACTACAGGGAAACTTTAGACTTCACTGCTAGCTATTTCAAAGTTACAAATAGCTGACTAGAGCTGATTTACTGTATCTAGTATGTTATATGTTATTCAAGGAGAATTATTTCCACCCAAGAGTAAACCTGAATTACACAGAGCCAAATTATAAAAAAAAAAAAAAAAAATATGTTTTTAATGCATTTTCAGCTTCAGTATCCAGATTTTTAAATTTATGCTGTTGTTATAAAGCTTTGAAAATTACTGTGGGGATAGAAATGTTTCATTTTCAACTGAAAAAAAAAATATTTGTTGGTTTCTTCCGAAAAATGAAAATTTGAAAGGTAAGGGTAGTTGGATGCAGAAAGAGATTCACCGAAAAAAACCCAAACAACTTACAGCTGAAATACCTGTCTGTGGCTAAACACAACTACTTGTTAAAACCACCAGTGATTAATAACTATTCATTGAATTTAAAAATGTTCAATATTCAAATTTGATTTCAAGAGCTGAGAGGTCATTTCCTTTTTTACTTTTTAAAAACAAATTTGAAAACAGTTTCCAAACTAGGAGGTTTTAAAAAGCAGTGCTTTGCTTTAAAAAGTGTCAAAACAAAAAGGTTGGCTGCTTTATTTTTAGCTGTTTTGTTAATTCAGCACAAACCTACAAAATTCTGTGATTGAGTGATAACATAATTTCAGAGCCAAAGAACTATTTATGTTGAATATAGTTTGCTGAGCTCTACTGGCTCAAAAGAGAAGCCTGCAGCTGTTTCATCGTGAATTATCCATGGAGCACTGATTCCTTCCTTTACCATGTCTAATCAGCCCCAAATTCGCCTTAATCTATTAGCTTTGTTTGTTCTGTTGTCTGTCTCTGCTTTATCTTGGGAAGGAATGAAGGTGACAGCCCAGAACCAAACAGGGCAGCGACTGTCCTCTTCAATTGCCTACAGAGCAACTCACAAGGTGGTTCTTCCCTCTAATAAGAATCCTGTAATGTTCCTAAAATATAAGGACATAATTTTTTTAGATCTCCTGTGTGAAAGGAAAGCTTTTATATAGGAACTGTCTTTACCATGTCCATGGATGGAAGCTCATTTGAGACCAATTCTTTCTTTTACAAAGTTTTTTTTTTGTTTGTTTGTTGTTGTTGTTGGGTTTTTTTAATTTCCAGGCTGTTAAGTAAAAGAAATACACAACCCAAAACAACAACAACAAAATCCCTGCTTAGCCAAGAGGACCAACTGCAGTATCCAGATATGAACTGTTGAAGAAGTCAGAGGGTAGCTTTCCAGTAGTTTGCTGGAAACCATAAATAAATGATAAAATATTTATTCGGTAAATGTGACTGGACATTAACAACCAAGGTAAACCAGGGACAGTTTGTGAACTGTTCACTAATCCTAAAAAGGGTTGAAGCTCTCAGGAATGGATAGAAGTCTGGTGGAAGCTGGACTCCCTTCCCTGTTCTGCAATTACTTACAACTCACAGTTTGCATTACAGAAGAGTAAACGTTTAACCTTCATGGCTGATGAAGAGTTTGAAGGTGAGGATGTTAAACCTCAAAGACCAAAAAGCAGATAAAAAAAAGCCCCAGCATTTCTCTTCTGAAACATAACAAAGAAAGCCTAGCAGTTTTTTAGCTAGACCAAGTAGTGTTCATTCTTTCTGCTGTGTGCATTTTGTACAGCTTTTCCCCATCTCTGTCAGTTAAACCTATACCTCAGACACAACATTTGTAGAGAAACACAAGGCTAAAACTTATGCAAACAATTGGTTGCACCCCTGCTTCTCCATGTGGTGGAACAGGTAGGAATGGGCTCAGTTCATGTGTAACCCACCTCTCCTTTGGGGAAGAGCAATGTCATCACTTTCCCACCATCTCCTCACATTTTCTGCAGTGGCAGAGGTGGTATTTCTAAGACCTGGATTCAAGATCACATCTAGGACAGGACTGCTGCCAAAGAGTGTTTTGCATCTGCATCTGGGTGCCTAAACATCATGCAACCAAGCATCTCCAGAAGTAATTGCAGATGTCCTCTGAAAATATCCACCTCTGCTGAGCAGTCTGAGCAAGAGGAAGAAACTGCTTTTTGCATAACAACCTGTGCTACACATGCTACATGAGAAAGTGCTCTCTGGTCACAGGCCAGAGGCTAGCTGAGGCATTCAACAGGAGCTGAGTGCCAAGACTGAACGCCAAGAAGACGCATGCCCTTTGGTGGTCTGTGGGAAATCCTGTGCAGACCAAAGTTTTGTCAGGTTTACATCAAAATGGTCTCAGGAAGCCTCAATCCTTGCAGGAAAATAAATGCAAAACAGCAGTGGAGAGTTAATAATTTGTTTTCCCTGGAGAGGAAAAGCCTAGGTCCAGCAAAAAAAGCCTTGGTGAAGCATGGACGTACTATTGGAGGTGGCACCCAACTGGTGGTGTCCTCTCCTGCCCAGTAAAAGCTCAGCTCATCCTGTGGTGTAGAAGGCCAGTGGGCAGTTAGTGCAGGGGGCCACTGCCACCAGTAAAGCAGACAAGTTCCTGGGGCCTTCCTGCTTGTTGCAGGGAGTTTTCATTGTATCCACATCCTCACTCAGCTGTGTGAGTCCACAGTGCTGTATGCACTAGGAGCTTATATGGCTGAATTTATTTTCTCAAGATTTTTAGCTCAAAAAAAATTTAAAGTTTGTCTTGGGTCAAAAACTCCACCTTTTTATGTTCCTACAGGTGAGGGGCTGGAAGCCTTAGTTCTTACTCCAGTATAAAATAAAACCTAAGGATGTGAATGACTTTCAAAACTATAACTCTCAAAAACTGAGGAAGAAGTTCACTCAGCCACAAAGGAACAAACATTCCTTAAAACAGCTGCATTTCCAGAGTTCTCATGACATCAGACTGATTCAAAGTAAAATTCACATGTCCCTAATTATTTTACAGGAATTCTTAAAATTCCCTCAGGATAAGTAATTTGAAACAACCCACTGAGCTGTTTTGCCTGCTTCCTGGGGCAAATTTATGTCATAGTTTGGTTAGCTACAATGTTATCAGCTGTCTCAGAAAAACACACTATGCTAATATGAGCCTTACCTAATTTAATGCTTGGAGTCTGATCCTCAGAGATTTCTAAGCCTTTTAGAGATCCTTTTGAATGGCCTCTTTATAATTTTAGACACAGGGACATTTACTGAAGTAGCTCCCATAGTAAGTAAACAGGAAGGTTTATAAGAATAGTCATTTTTGTTTTGGCATTCTACCATCTACACTACTGCAGTCTTGCTTATAGACACATATGACTACTTTTTCATCACTAGACATGAGAACAAAAATTCCCCAATGAAATTTAAGGATGCATTGGGAGATGTGAACGTAGAAGAGGCAAAGGCACTGAAGACTCTTCCCTTCACTGGTGTCCAGAGAAAAGAGGTGCAAGAAGTAGTTCTGCTCTCTAGTGTTTCCATTTAAGCAGCAACACTTATGTCTGCTACAGCCCCAGGTACGCACTGGGGTACGGCAGGAGTAAGTCAGGAGTATGATGGTGTTAGAAACCATCAATCAGCCAAATTTCTATTCGCTCTCTGAGTGCTCTGATGGCTACATTTTCTTCTTCCAGGGCTGACCTTGACACCTAGGGACTCCTGCATTCCAGGAGGAGCTGGAACATGCCTTTTCTCTGGTGTGCCATGTGGCAATGCCTCTAGTGACAGGCAAGTATCTTTTACATTAAAAGTGCCAGACAACACTTTGGGACTTTAAAACCAGAAGAAGCTTCCTGAGATTTGTGGCTTCTACGGATAGCCAACAGTGATGGCATGCTATAGTGACCCTGCAACCAAGTTGCTGTACTTCCTGACAGGCTCTCTATGGCATCTGGACCAAGGAATCAGGTTTCTCATTTTTAAGGGTCCTCCCACAGTTTGCATGGTGACTACAGTCAATCAATCAGTAATGGGACCTTACTGCTCTCTCTCCTGCCTTCCCTCTGTCCTTTCCCTCTTGTTTATATCTCCTCTTTGTTGCCATCTCTTGATGTTGGCAGGAGTATCTCTGGGACAGGGCCCACAGCTGTACATATCCCTACAAAGTGTCAGCATGCTTGTTAAGTGGGTGGAAATAAATATTTTTTATTCATTATTTCCATGTGGCAAATAGACTAGACCAGAAAAAGAAATTCTACTGTCTGTATGCAAACTTGACCTGTTTCCTGTTCATAGTCTGAAGGCAGATCATTAACTGTATTTGGTCTTTGTTTGAAATATTTTAAATCTTCAGAAAATCCAAAAATTAATGCGTATAGAAGTGCAGGATTGCTCTGTGGTTCCTGTAGGCACTGTACAACTGTGCTTTGACTGCAGGCAGGCTGAACTGTGCTTTGCGAGTATGCCCCTCACTCCATGAGCACTGGGGTTGGATAGCCACATCAGGAGTGTTGGGCTAGAAGGGAGCTTTTACTCACTAGTTGTGAAATCCCAGAGCAGATTAAACTTTAAGTGAAAATTAAAATAAATCCCCTTTGGGATGAGATGGAAATGTCAGCCCAAGGAGGAATCTGTTCTCAGTAAGTTGCAAGAGACCAAAGGAGACAGAAGTTGGAATAAGGCCTTGGCTGCACCACACACCATCTGTCAGCCTTGCAGAGCAAAATAAAGAAAAAGCAGAAAGTGTGCAATTATCCTCTCCCTTGCTGAAGAGCCCCGAGGCCAGAAAAGTGGCTTCTCTTCCCTGATACAGTTCTCAAAGCAGAATCGACACATTGATTTTCCCACACTGGTGATGCTGTGCATTGCGCTCTCATCCTACTTGCTCTCCCCTTGGCAAGCAGGGATCCAGGCTGCCAGGCTGGGACGTGAGTGAGAAGGCTCCATTCCCACGGCTAGAGATATGAGTTTAGCAAATTGCAGAAGAACAAGAGAGAGCAGGGGACACTGAATTCACTCCACTAGGCATCCTGCTGGCAAGATGCAGGGGCTAGCTCCTACCCAACGATTGCTCAAGCACTACTGAGAATAAGTGCTTTTAGTCAGGCAAGAGCTCTTCTCTCTCCTCTCCCTCTTGTTCTTGCATGTTTTCATAATCTTGCAGAAGTTTCAAACGTCATCTTTACCCTACTGCAGGCAGGGCTTAGGAACCATGTGAAGGACAGCAAGAGGGACCATACTTGATCAGTGCACCAGCCCCATAGCCAATGAATGGGGAGATGGATGACACTCCCCTATTCACTACCCCAAAAAGAGTGCTGGAATGTCTCTCCCCCGGCATTGCATTTTGAAAGATGTGTCTGGCGAGACTTTGGCAGACACTGCCAACAGCATGATAATTGATTAAAGCACTGTTGAGAAAATCATAGCACAAGCTTACAGCACAGCCAGATCTGAAGCTCACTAGCAGAGTAGGGCATCCTGATCTAGTCCATACCTCTTTATTTGAAGGAGCAGACAGCTTGCATTTTGCACTGAAAATAAGAAGGCAGGATGAAAAGGAATGAATCCTTGTGCTAATCAGCAAAAGAAGACCTTGTCTGCAAGATAAGGCAACCTACAAACAGAAGAGCAAATTATACCACAGCAACAGAAAGGATAAACGAGGCAAGATGGGTAAAGGCTACTTTACACAAGGAGGATCCCCCCCTGCTGTTTTCTGTGTGGCTCGGAAGACTGAAGGAGCCCTTCTGCAAAACAGAAAAGTGAGCAGTTGGAACAGATGTCCTGTCTACTGCAGTTAGACCTGCAGCTATTGCACTGTTTCCCATATTTCTGATCCTTCAGCAGAGCTGAGGTGGAAGACAAGGTAGCAACAGCAGTGAAGTTCAATGAGTTGTGTTCCTAAACAGACCCCCAGGTTGTTCCTGCTGTAACCTTTTCCATTGCTGCACATTTATGGAAATTCAAGGTAACTCTGACATGTAGACTTTCCTGCAACTGTAGGTCTCACCTGTCTGCATGCCTGTCATTGGGCTGCCCCTGCCCCTACTGGCAGGTGCCTGCACCCCATGCTCACTGCTAGTGTGGAAAAGCAGGCAGTACTGTGCCACAAAAAAGGACCTGTACATCAGTGCTGGTGGGAAAGGCTTGCCAAAAATCACTCTCATGACCCTGGATGGCTAAGACCATGCTGCTCTTTACTCAGGGTACATCAAAGAGGTTCAGCCAAACACAAAAGTACTTCCAAAGCATACCAAGCTGTTGCTGTAGCCTAACTAGTCATTACAGACATAGGCAGGCAAGAGTATTTCTTTATTGCCAGCTTTGGGAGGAGAAGAGAAGATTTAAATATTGTTAAGGGAAAAAAAGCCTTCTTACTTACTTGTATTTCCTACTCAGAAGGAGAACAGAACATGGCATTTTTTTTTTCTAAGAAGATACTTTCATTGGAAGACCTCTCATCCTGGAAGACCTCTCATCCTCAGCTATCAAACAGAATTAAAACAGCCCAGGAATTTTGGAGTGTTAGTCTCTCTCTCCATCTCTTTTTCTCCTCTCCCTCTTGCCCTGTTCTTCAAGCTCTCTTTGGAGCATAGCTGTGGAAACAAAATTTTGGGGTTGATTCTCGTCCTGCTTGCTGTTGTGTGAGGCCAGTAAATTTGACTGAGGTTTTAGCACAGCTGCAGAACACAAACCAACACTGCTCAAGTTGTGTTGGAGGCACTTGTGGGTTTGTTTTGACTTTAACCTTCCACATGGTCTATCGGAGCAAGTACTAGCCTAGTTATGCAACTCCTGTCTCCATTCCTCCCGACTTTCCTCCTGCTCCTTGTAAGAAAATGCATTTTAGCTCTTACTCTATTACCTTCCACCCACTTTGGAATCCAAGAGTACTATAAATCAGGCTCTATTTTACTTGACAGAGCTTTGCTTTCCCCTACAGGATTATTTGTTTTACAGAGGAAGCAGAACTCAAATCCAGTTAATGATTGCACTGAAGCACACTGAGTACATGGCATGAAGCTTCTCTATGCAATGATGATTATCTGCAAGGGAAAGAAAGTTTTTAAATGCTGGAAACTAATGCTGTGTCAGGCTGGTGTAACTGCACATTGCTTAGTGTTCAGGGACACATTCTGCCTTCATGAAGTTCCATCTACTTCAGATTATTTTGCAGCTGGGTTTACAACAGACAGGCAATTTGTTCAATATTTTAGAAACCAGAATTACTACACCCCTACACACACACACACACCTGTTTTCCTCACTTGAAAATTTTCTCCTGGCGTTTTGGTTTTAATTTCCCCTCTTTGTTTTAGGCGGAGACTTTGCATAACCCAGATTGTGTTTTAAAACTGAGGCACAGGCATGAGAAGGAACAAACAGATATGCAAACAAGTATTTTCAGTATAACAAATCAGATTTTATTCTGAGTAGATCTACTGCCTGCCCTTGTTACTTATAGGTTTCACTATCTATATTGTGAATGAACTGAAAGTCTGATTATAACCTGTGGATTAGCAGAGATTAGAGGGGGCCAGCAGTCCACATGGGGCTGGCCTTCCAAGCATTGCCACTATGCTCTTCTGCCTGCTTAATCTGATCCTGTCAGCAGTTCAGTCTACACAAGTTATCTCTCCACAGGCATATTGTAATGTAAGTTTTTGCTGCATGGATGTAGATGGGCAAAGCAAGAGTCTTTTCACTCTCTTTTGTTCTGATTAGCATCACCTGTGGTTAAAGCAGCCTGACAGTCTCCATTTCAGCAGTTTACTTGCTTGCTCTTTTAGTTTGCCAAATTTTGCCTGTAAGGACTAGAATTTCCTTGTAAGTATGTCTGAACCTAGATGGAGTCGGGCTGATGTCTAATGGGGAAACTACGCTATAGAGTTTCAACTAAATTAGTCAAGAAAAAATGCACTGTTTAGTCCACACTTGGGGAAAAAAAGACATAAGAAAATTCTTGCTGTTGTTTTGATGAGAGTGTCACAAATACTGGGTAGAGGATATGCTTGATACTTAACAAGCTGCAGTACAAATGATATTTTTCCCCACTCACATCACCACCATCCTCTGGTGAGGAAGGCTGAAACCCTTCACTCATAGCCTACTCACCTCCGGTCCCAGCCTCTGACCCCACCCTCTCCCACTACCTCATCCACTGCTTTAGCCTTCCTCCCTGACCTACTGCCCTCGTTGTCTCAGTTGGAAAGAAAGTTTCAGCATGATCTGTTTGCACTCTCATTAAACTCTTCCAATGCCATTTAGATATAAATAGGGACTGATGGTGGGGGAACTTGGAGAGATGTATTCTCACTTAGACATGGTACTGGTGTTTTAATGGGATCTAATGTAAGATGTTAAACAGTTCTGCTTCACTTGAGTGAATCTCCTATTGAATTGCTAGTATCTTTTAGTCTCCTAAACTGCCTCATCTGAGAAGAATCAGTTGCCCTTAAAGTGAGTCCCATTTACTTCATACTGCAAAACCCAGGGAGTCCTCACTTCTTGTCAAAAGTTTCTTTATGAAACTGGGCCCTTTGACAATACACTGCACAATGAAATGAAAACTGAAGTTTTGATTAATTTAGTATTTTTCTATTACATGTCACATCATTGATCTTTCACCCAGTGGCCACCGACACAAAGCTGCCTGCTGAGAAGGGAGGGTGGAAAGAGTTGAAAAATTCAGAGGCAGCTTCGCATTTCTCCAAACTAGAGATGCAACCTCTAGTGAATTAATGTAATGCTCCAAACTTGTATCCCCTTGAGGACTGGCAAAACAAGGCTTTGGCAAAGGTTTTTCAGAAGGCCCCTTGCAGGAACTGAATTGACAGTGCAATTAGCAGTTGATTCCTAGTGCAAAACCATGGATGGGAAAGAAGGCCTTATCTGAAGACACAGAGGAACTAGGTCGCCCAAGGCAAGGAGGACCAGGACATTGGAGGGGGCACATCGTGGGTATGCAAGCAGGGTTGCAGGGCACAGAGCCGCGAGGAGAGGGCAGAGCTGGGGCTGATGAGGGTGGGCAGAGGGAGCAAGGGCTCGCGAGGGCTGGTAAACGAGGATTGCATCCTGCCCGACCTCCAGGTGCTCGAGTCGAGCCGAGTCGAATCGAGTTGACTCCAGCTTTTCAGAGCTGGAGCCCAGGCCCGCGCCGCCCGGGCCACACCACCCGCGCCCAGCGCTACCCTGGACCTGCCCGGGCCCGCTAGCCACGCCCCTCTCCGCCACGCCCCACGGCGTGGGCCCAATGGACGCGGAGACTATTTGCATGTTTGCATATTGGCGGGGACATAAGGGCCGACACCGCAGAGGGGGCGCAGCAGGTTGGGTGGTTGTAGTTTTTGTGCCACCGTTGTGGTTTTCTTAAAGGAAAAAAAGAAAAACAAAAGCAACTCAGCAAAACCTTAGGCTCGTTTGTTTGTTGTACCGAAACTTTCCTGCTGCGGCAATGCACAAGGAGAGAGGAGGCGAGATGGGGAGGAAGGCGGTCCTGGTCGCCGCCTGTCTCTGCCTGCGCTGGGTGGCTGTTCTCGGTGCCGCTCCGGCCGCCGGTGGTAAGTCTTCGGGACGGGGAAGGTGGGGGCCGTGGTGCGGGGGTGTGCAGCCTGGGCGGAGTTCGGAGTGCGGCTGGGGCGGGATGTGCAGAGAAGCTGCCGGTCGCGCCTGTTGCATTGCTGGGGTTGTGGAGGGTGTTCGGTGGAGTGCTGTCGCCGGCATGGCGGCAACGGAGAGTTTGCAACTTTGCCTTTGCAAGGCTTTCATGGGGTGCTGGGAATGCTGTGGGACCTGAGTGGCGTGGGGTGGCCTGCAAAGGCGCTGGAGAGCGATGCTGGGAAGACCTCTGTCCTCGCAGGACAGACGCGGGGACAGTTCGCCGCTAGGAGCACAGGCACAACCTTCTGTGCTGATGGCATGAGCGGTGCAGGTTTGGGATGTTTTTTTTTATCTCCAGGAGCAAGGGGACTTCCAAGAGTTCTTTCCTAGACGTGAACTGGCACAACAGCAGCACCACAGTAGTGTCCCGCGGCTCCTTGCAGGGCCCGGGCCCTCTATGGAGCATAGGATTCGACCATCCCCCTGAGACCGTTCACCCGAAATTCATATAGTTTCCGATCCGAATTTCATCAGTGCCATGATAATGCTTTCGGGTTGTAATTAACGCTTTTAATGCAGCGGAACCCGTTAGGGAAGGATGAAGAGGATTGTACTCTCACAGTGTCTGTATATACACGCAGCTTGGAGTAGTTACGTAGTCGCAACGTTGAATTTAGGTACCATTTGTCCGTAGGCAGCTTTCAGGCTGGAGGAAGTGGAACGTGTGTGAATATTGACTGCTTGATGTTCACTAATGCTCTCGGTTAATCATGATTGCAGCTTTAATGAGCAAGGAGGCTTGTTTTGGGAGACTGCTGCTTCTCAAATGTGTGTTATCAGACACTGTTGGTGTCTTAACTTTCTTACAGCAATCCCACTAAAGGTAGACATGTAACATCTGTCTTTAAAAATCCACAGCCTTCGAAGAAAATGCATCTGAACCACTTTGTGATGCTAAAGAATAATATGGAAACTGCTGGTTGTTGGTTTTTTTGTTGTTTTGTTTGCCTTTTTCTTCTCACTGTTGATGTTTTTGTTACTTCATTTATGGAAATGAGGGAAATTTTTCACAAGTAAGAGCATGGCATGCTAGGCACATCCACAGGAATGTATTCTCACTTTGAATCTGATCTTGTGCCATCAGAGGCAATCTAAAGCACTTCTCATTGCCATATCCAAGTTTTGTACAGTAAAATATCTTCCTGGATATTTCACTCCTGTAGGAAGTGATTTGCTGTAGACTTACTGGTAATAATAGTTTCTTCTTAGGAACAGGTTGTATGAAAACAAGTTGTATGACCATCCTAAAGCTATCCCAGCTTTTAGTCCTGCACTATTTCATGCACATCCCACTAAAAAGCATGTTTGAAACCACAGGAAATACATGGTCCAGCCCTCAGGGAATCTAGAGTAGTTAAAAAACAACACAGAAAAATATAGTCCAGGATATGATAATATTAGTGTTCCAGAAAAAGATAAAAACATTACCAGAAATACATTTTGATTTCTGTTTTAACCAGTGTAAGTCTAGAATCGGGGATTACAGCAGATTTATACTGTCATATGATGTGAGCTGCAATCTTTTTCTCTGGCTGGTTTTTGGGATGAACCTACCAAAGCACCTGTGGCATGACTTTTCCAGAAATAATTTCTGAGGAGGCACAGAGGAGAGGCTGTCAAGCATCAGAAGTGTGCTGGAGAGTAGCATTAGCACTAGCACTCCTAAAAGTTAGCCAGAACCCCTTCTGTGCAGAAAGTGCTTCCGTTGTATGGCTTTCTCATTCATCCTTTCCTCCATATTAATGCGAGGTCTGACAGAGATTGAATTTTATTGTCTTTGGCTAATTACAGATATCCTAGAGAGGCTGATAGGTCCCAAGAGTGGATTGCAGCTTCCCAGCTGCAGTTGAGTAAGGACCTATATGACAGGGAGTGCCTTGGAGAGGGGTGAGCACCCATGTGCACAGTGTGAGAACAGCAGTTTGCTCTCATTTTGACAGATAGAAGGCTTAAGTTAGGAAGTTCCTGCTCAGCATCTGAAGTTGGGCCCAGTTTCTTTTCAAATGTATTGCTCTTTCTGTTGACTGCCTGGAAAGTGAAGGAGAACATACTCTTGGGGCTCTGCAATTAAGACAGACATAAATGAAGTTGTAATTTCTTTACAGCAAAGTTAAACAATAACCTGACTCGTAGGGTAAATTTCATGGGATTGCAACATATAGTAGTCTGCTTTCAGTTACTAGTACAGATTAATTTAAATGATAACAATCCTGTGATACAGCCCCTTTATTACAGCTAACCATGAGCATGCTTTAGAACTCAATTAGGAATTCAGTATGACTGACTGATGGGTGATCCTAATACCTGTTGTCAGCTTAGGGAAGAGCTAGTCCAGTTAACTTCAGATGGTTATGTAAATATTAGATGCTATGTGCAGATGTTTGTTGCTGCATGTGTCTGTGTGGGGTTGAGTTTACAGTCTGGTAATGTAATTTCTAATGATCTTTACAACTAGCTAATAGTATTTCCATTTCTACGTATGTAAAGCTGGGAAATGGTTGTTTATCAAAGATTGCCTTTAAAAAAAACTTAGTCAAAGTGCTTTGAATTTGGCAAATGCATTGTTAACATGTTTAGTATCTCTTGTCTGATGTGGGCAGTTTAACTTTTGCTCGATATTCCAGATGTTACTTCCTCAGAATTCTCATTCTCTGCCTGGCTGACCAGTGATAAAGTTTTCTTCACCAAAATCAGTTGCTAAGTTGACTGAGGCTTTTCATGAAGGAAACTTGAGGATGAGTTCTCTTGATTAATATGTAAACTCACTGGCATTGTCAGAATGCTTAAAGTTAGTGGGAGACTTTCAAAATTGGTAAGAGTCCTTAACTGAATGGAATTTCACAAATTCCAACTCCAAAATGTCATAAGGTTTAAAATGGGAAAGTAAACTAACTTTTCCCCAGGTTCTAAGCTTTTTTTCTCCCGAGTTCTACAATAATCTCTACCTTGATGTACAGGACAGCTCTTTTAAAATATGAAAAATGAGATTATGTATTTGGAGATGTAAGAAATCATGGTAGTTTGCAGAGCATGATGAAATGGAGTTGAGGAATGCAACCTGGAGGCTGTTAGAAAAGGCAACTCTGATTTGAAATTGGTGGCTTAATTCTGCTGTCCTTTCCAGTTTTCTGAAGAATCCTGTTGAAGGTCACCTTCTTAACTGTTAAGCACATAGCTGTGGCCAGAAAACTTTATTTTGTAACAGGGAAGCCTGGAAGCTTTTACAATATAGAATACATGCCTTTGTACCTTGGCTGAAGTAAGCCTGGAAAAGTGTGAATTTATTTTTTTAAAAAAATTAATTTAAATTTCTTTTAGCAAAAGCATTAATTTAAGACTACACATTTTTGCCTCCAGGTCTGCTTCTCTTCAATGACTTGTTTAGAAATGGACTCAGATTCTTGTCACTAAACTTCAGTATCTCAGTATGGATCCCCATATGTTTCTTTATATCCAATTTCTATTCTATGTTATGTAAAATCTGATGCAAATTTGTGTAAATTTTTATCCATGTGTTAAAGACTCCTCATTTCTGGGTTTCCCCTGTTTTACTAATGTGGATTAAAAGACACCATTAAGCAGTGGTGAATGTGTACATTGAAAACATTTATTTGGCTTTGTGTAAGGCTGTAAGAATGAGACCAAATTGGTTGTTGAACAGTTAGGGCACAATTCAAGGAGACCTTTGACTTGAAATCTTTTATCTATGACAAAAGTCTATGTATGACAGAGTTTTTCTGAATAATTTTTTAAATAGAACAAGATACTATATGAGGTACAAAAATAGGAGAGGGAAGTACTAGTATTCTGAAGTGATTAGTAGATTGTGTTCTGCAGTTTTAAAGCATGATCTATACAGAGTCAGTGTGTGATACTGCATATGACATATTGTAATTCTAAACTTTAATCTTCATAAGGTGGGAGGTGATAGGATACTGCAGCCTGCATGCAGCACAACATGAGGCTGAGACAAGTCATCCTGCATGGTCTGGGCCATACAGAATTTGCAAAGCCTAACACGGGTGAATTTGGAGGATAGATTCCTGAGTGCATCATTAAGAAGTCTGTAATTAACCCCACCACACACATGTCCCTCACTTAAGGAGTAATTTGCCAGTGGCATTAGATGTGACACTTTCTGTGAGAATAAAAAGATGCTAACAATTCTAATTCCTCATACATCATAGCTAAATGGGCAAAGTGGCTGCCTACCATTTCCCTAATCCATGGGCTGTGGCCTTGCAGCTGTTGGAGTCCTGGTGGTGATGGCACCTCAGTGTTCCTATGCCCATAAACGCATAGAGAGAATTTTAGGCTGATACACAAATTTGTGAAGCACTAGGCACATCTTCAGTGGTAGGTGCTACTGTACTTAAATCTTTTCTGACTTTGATGCACATTTCGAAGCACATTGTCAAGTACAGTGCACATGAAACTGAGTCTGAACTTAGATGCAAACTGTAGCATGCGTTTGTAATTGAAAATGCACTTCCAGGCAAGATATCAATTTAATTTAGAATTTGGTTAATTATCAGGTTTAATTCAGAAGAGAAATGGTATCTAACAATGAAAGGAAGCACTATTAACTAATGATGAAGTGGACTATTCTTGGTCACCTTCCTGTGTTGGACAGGAATATACAAAATTGAAAGTCCTTGCATTGTATGCCTTCCAGGTGAAAGCTTGATCTTGATCTTTTCAGGGATTTACTGATTCACTGCTGAGTGAAAAGTTTATAGTTGATATTTAACTAATCAGTCTTTGGGACTTCTGGCACAAAAGTGGTGTAAGTCAAAAAGATTTGTTTCAAAAAGGGATTTTGTGCCATTTCAGTTGGTGAGAAAACACTGTTTTGAAAGTACAAAAATAGAAGAAAGGGGCAGCTTCTGAGAAAGATCAGCATTTGATTAGTTTTTTAATTTTTTCTTTCAGCAGGTAAAGTCTTATATTCACCATTATGTGAATACTTTTACTTGTTTGGGGAAAGTTGTTTTTCATAAACTTTGCCCTTTCTTTCAGGGGAAGGGTGGTCATGGTGTAATTATCTTGGGTTAGCTAGCCAGTTTAGTGTGGTCAAGCCCAAACCCTAGAACTCTGTCTGTTCAGTGGACAATTTCCTGTTACTTCCATGCGTATGCTTTGCTTTCAGCAGGTGAGAAGTACTGCAGAACTTGGGCAGTGTTAAGCCTGTGATGACAGCAGTCATGTGTAAGCATTTGTTGCCAACCTGTGTGATGGTTTTAAACCTCGTGTGAGGTTAGTTTCTGATTTCTGTGGCCCTCCAAGCAGTTCAGTAACAGGTACCTGAGGGCTGAGTGAGTATGGTAGCTTGAATGTGAAGACCAGAAAAACTGAGTTTTGGGAAAAAATGGGTAGATGATTATTCATTGCCTTTGAGTGATGCAGCACGCTTTATGGAGAAATACAAACATACAATTTGTCATAGCAAACCTCTTCAGCAGTGTGAAAAAGAAGAGGAGTGGAAATCTGTTTTGCATGTCTGGCATGAGGTCTCACAGCATCCTTTTGCATACCCTACAGTGGCTTGGAGCCATTCATTCGTGTGTGTTTAGGAGTTTGTGAAAGCGTGGTGGTTGTGATGCCAGGAAGCACACTGTTGCGCAGGACAGAGTTGGCCTGAATTCAGCTACCCTTGGGAAACAGGCAATCAGTATTTGCGAAATGCAACTTGTCAAAGTAGGGACAGGTTTCTGAAAAACATTGGAGTTCAAGGCTGCAGTTAATTACAAGGTCAGCTGGATATGGATGTACTTAAGTGTTAAATATATCTTCTTTTGATGTCTGATTCAGATTTCTTCCCAAAGGAAACAGCAAAGTAATTTCTTTGCCTTGGCAAAAACAAAAGGAAAACTTATTTTGAAGCTGGAGGGAATTCTCCAAGAAGTGATTTGTCTCAGGCTGTCACATGCTTTGTTACAACCAGTACAAGAGCTTCACTTCTCTCCCTCCACTCTCAGATTCAAAATGGAAGAGAAAGATCTTTTCTTTTTTCTTGCTGATCAAATGATCTGAATTAGGCTTCTGCTTTACTAGTTAGTTTTCTGAATGGATGTCTGATCTTCTCACCTGCTGTTTTCTGTGTTAGTAAAAGGTTTAAAATAGCATTTTGCCAAACAGTGCTGACTTTGCCTAACAAGTCTCTTTAAAATAAGACCTGCAATGATTATTGAAGGAGAAGATGCACCACCAAAATATGTAATGGTATGGTAGGACCTTGCTGCTTTTTTGCATGTACTGTCTATGACTGTCCTGTGCAGTTTCCTGTGTTAATTATAAAAATAAACAGATGTCCTGTTAATAATTTAATGGGGAAAATTGACTGTTAAAAGGAATTCATACTTCTCTGACAACAGGCCAGTTTCTCAAGAACTGTTTTAGTAGGACCTTGGAGGGAGAGAAATTTTCTTGACTATTCCTGACATCTCTCCAACATTGTACCTGTGACTTCTGAACTGTTTGTCCTAATACTCTTAAAACACTGCTGTCTGTTTTCTGTGTTCTTGCACAGCAGAAGCTGAGACCAATTTTAAGGGAATTGAGAGCAAGTTTTCCTTACGGACACCTGCAGAGCCTGATGAGGATGTCTGCTATCTGGTTCCTGGACAGGTGAACAGCCTGGCACAGTGCAACTTCAACCATACCAGTAAAACCTTCGTGGTGATCCATGGGTGGACGGTAAGAAGAAAGAGAAAGAATCTTCCTTTTAGCTGTGCTCCTGATTAGCTGTGCTAGATGTACTGGCTAAGGTGTCTGTATGCTGCAGATGATAATAATGTATTTCCATTTTAACTATAAAAACCCCAAACCCAACAGGTGACAGGAATGTATGAAAGTTGGGTCCCGAAGCTGGTGGATGCTTTATACAAGAGGGAACCTGATTCAAACGTCATCGTTGTAGACTGGCTGGTTCGAGCTCAGCAGCATTATCCAGTGTCTGCTGCGTACACGAAGCTGGTGGGAAAGGATGTTGCTATGTTTATTGATTGGATGGAGGTAAGACATGTAGTCGGACTTCTCACATGGTATGTAGTGTCTGGGGAAACAAAACAGCAGTGATTCAGCCCTGTTAATCATTTCCTGTTGCGGAGATGAAGTTAAGCTATTGCAGACAGTACATTTGCTGGACTGATAAAATCCTAGCTTACTTAAAAAAATCTTACACAAGGTGGCCTTATAATAGTGCATTCCAGAAACTTCATCTTGCAGTCTGTGAAGCCTTGTGTTAAGTTCAAGAGATTTCTGAAGGCTCTGTGAGAATAGTTATAAAATACAATTTCCTATATATTACGCAGCAGCTGGCCCTTGGAAAACAGAAATTTGCCCTGCTTTTGGGAAATAGAGATCCAGAAACTGATGGGGAGGGGCTGTCTGAAGACCGTTGATACAGTGTTTTGCCACACATTCTGTGTTCCTCCCTGCTTAGATTTTTGCAAGTTAGTCAACTCAAGTGACCAAGTATGGCACAAATTATGTTAATTTTATTTAGTGTTTCTTCTGTTATTCATAACTCAAAGATAAATCCTGGTGTTTACAAAATGTTTTCCCTTGTGTCCTCTGTTTTGCTATTTGACTTCAAATTTTAAACAAATCATTCTTCTGCAGGAACAATTCAATTATCCTCTCAACAACCTCCACTTGCTGGGGTACAGTCTAGGTGCTCATGCTGCTGGCATTGCTGGGAGCCTGACCAAGAAGAAAGTGAACAGAATTACTGGTAAGAAAACTTGTGGCTGTAGAGTGGAAAGTCCTGTCTCTTCCATGCTGAAATATGTTCCTCTGGAAAAATCGCCAAAAATGCTTGTTAGCAGTACTTGTATTCATGCTTTATTGAATCAGCAGGTCTGATATTCTGTAGTAGAACTGGAAAAGGTTTGCAGAACAACAACAAAGGTGATGGGTGAGAAGCCTTCATCAGCTTCTGCACAAGAAATTGAACAGACAGGGATTCACTGGCCATCAAAAGAGACTAGTTGGGGGGATGTGATTGAGACCAGCCAAATCAATGGCTTGGAAGTCACAGTATCTCTTGCAGCACTGGACCTTCTGATGGCTGTCTTCATCTGACAGCCATTCCTTGCAGCTGATGGGAGCTCTTCAGAAAGAACAGGAGGTAGATTCTCCTGCAGAGGCTATAATACCTGCAGAGCTCTTTGCCATGAGATGCTACAGATACAAGAAGTTTATACAGGCTCAAAGGAAGATTGGACACATAATCAGAAGACATCCACTGTGGGTTACTTAAATCCTGACAGTCTCAAGTAATGTTCTAGACTGACAATAATACAGAGTTTTATGAAGGGGAGGGAGGTATACACAGGCTTGCCCTGTCTCTGTGCATGATTTGTCTGCTTAGGGTTGATTTCTTGAGGCTGATAAGGTTGCTAGGCAAGGCAGAGTGCATGGCCACCCTGGGGCTGATTTGACAGTCACTGATCTCAGTGACAAAGGAAATGCCAACATCAGCCAATGAAGCTAAGAAGAATCATCTGTTGTCTTCATCTGTTGTCTTCACTTCTGAGAGAGCTTGGGAGCAGCGTTTAAATGGAATCATAGCTCTCTTCCTCCTGACACCCTTTGCAGTTTCACCTCAGCCTGGCTGTCATTCCAGATCCACAGGCATGCCTAGGAGTGGACTAGGCATCAGGAATGACTGGCTTCTGAGAGGTGTCAGATTTAAAATCAGGAGACCAAGGCACTGTTCCTTTCTCTCTGCTGCAGCACTGCTTTCACTGAAACTGCCAAATCACTCCAATACCAGTAGCCCTCTGTTATGCCCTGACAGTTGGCCTTAGTGCCCAGGATTAACCTTTCCCTGGGAAAGAGACATCATCTTTGAGCACAGAGTGATGAAATGTGGTTCCTGAAGTCTTCACAACAGAGGGGAAGGCAGCCCAGACTGAGTGAGGCTAACCACAGGTGGGCAATCCAGATGTCTGCCCCAAGCTGAGGACTTCTCCTGTGGAAAAGACATGTCCCTTCAGCTGTGCCTCCAGTCATCTCTCAAGTAGTTATTTGGATAGTACCTCTTCACTGGCAGAATAGTTCTGGGTGTTTTTCATGTCAGTGTTATTTCAGCTTGGCATTTTACCATAATAATCCCCTTTGCCCTTAGGCATGTCGACAATGAAGCTCTCATTTTTTTTTCCTGCTTGTCTCCTAGCAGAGAGTTAGGAGCAAGACATTTCAACATTTCAGATAGAAATTTTATAATTCTTCATAAGAAAGGAAGATCCTGAGAAAACATTACTAGTTTATGCAGTGGAAATGTTACAGCTTTGAAGTTATCTGGGCTTCTTTACATATGTTTACATATACCTTATGTGTTTTTTTTTTTGAAGTGACAGCTTCAGGTAGTTTATTTGATTCTCCTGTACACGTGGGTGCTACTTAAATGATCCCACTGTTATGCCTGTAGAGACACCACCAACAACATGTAGTATTCCATCCCATTGTGGTAGCCAAGTGACATTTTTTACCACTCAGTGTCTTTGGCAGACAATCTCAGTTGTCCTTTGTGGTTTGCCCCATAAAGGACTGGATCCAGCTGGTCCTACCTTTGAGTATGCTGATGCCGTTACCCGTCTCTCCCCTGACGATGCTGACTTTGTGGATGTCCTGCACACATACACTCGAGGCTCTCCAGACCGTAGCATTGGGATCCAGAAGCCTGTTGGACACATTGATATTTATCCTAATGGTGGAGGCTTCCAGCCGGGTTGCAACTTGGGAGAAGCACTCCGTCTGATTGCTGAAAAAGGCTTTGCAGGTGAGGCTGTTCTGAAACCAATAGTGTAATATCCAAAGCAACATTTTCAATAGCCTGCAGGTTTCCTGCAGTCAAAGATCTGAGAGGCACAGGAACTTGTTCTTTCAAGTGCTTTTAAAAGCCACCCTGTAAAGCTCAGCTCTGGTGTAGCAGATTGTGCTTGTTGACAGCATTGCTTAGGGATTTATATCATATGCGTGTGTCTACCCATTACACATTCTTGTTCTTTGAAGATGTGGATCAGCTAGTGAAATGCTCCCATGAACGATCCATCCACCTCTTCATTGACTCCCTACTCTATGAAGAGAAGCCCAGCATGGCCTACCGCTGCAACACAAAGGAGGCCTTTGAGAAAGGTCTCTGCCTGAGCTGCCGGAAAAACCGCTGCAATAATTTGGGTTACAAGGTCAACAGAGTGCGAACGAAGCGGAACACTAAAATGTACTTGAAGACTCGTGCTCAGATGCCCTATAAAGGTAGGTCCTGCTTGTTTTCTGGTTAGAATGACTGGTGCTTTTGCTCAGCTGTCTGTCAGCAGGTGTATGTGCTGCAGATGACAACATTGCTGCTTTGGTGCCTATGGTGAGCAAGGATGAAGCTTGCTTACAGGTTGCCATTAAGTGCAATCAAAGCACAGCCTCAGAACCAGTGTCATCTTACTCAAGGTGTGGAGGTGGGGGGTAGAATACAAATAAGATACTGTTTAGCTGTTTCTCAGTAGGAAAACTATGAAGATTTGTTCTGTGGCCTGGTTACTTGGAACAATTGAGTATTCCAAATTTTTGTCAATGTTTTTCATCCAAATTTTTTCTGCTGCTGGGAAAACAGTTAGCAGAGCTCAGCTTTGTGAGCAGCTTCTTTAAAGATATGCAATCATTAGACTTGTGTCTTTTGTAGTGCCTTTGCCAGAGAAGCATGAGCCCTTGTTACAATATTTATTACAGCACTTCTGTGATTCCATTTGCCATAGCAGTAGGCCTGACGATGACACTGCCAGTAAGAACTGGAAGTCTTTCAGCTGGGAAAATAGCTTCAGAGTTGGATTATAAGTTTTTTTGTGTTTTTTTTTTTTTTTCACTCTGCATCTTTGACTGTACCATATGGTGTGCTCATTGTGTGCAATCAGAGGGCGCATTCTTGTGGTGTTGGAACAGCTGCAAGATAGTGTTTTGTTGGTTTTTGGTGTTTAATCTGCACTGTCAGTGGGTTGTTTTTTTTTCTTCTTTTTTTTCCCCCTCCCTTAAGGCTCCTGTACAGGGAAGGCACAGTTTACTTGTTTCAAGTCAGGGGCAGCAAAACTTGCACACTGATAACAGATTTGGAGGTGATACTCCAGACTTGGGGGTTGTAGTGGCTCTCAGGTCTAAATAGAGAGTTTTGTTAAACTGCAAAGGAGTTTTTTAATTGTAGTTTCCTTGAATCCTAACTTAGGGAAAATGGTTTCCTGGATACCTGCAGGAAACTAACTCCTCAATTTTAGTGCTGCTGGCAGCCTAGAATTTGCACTGGATTTTTTTGGGTGGTTTTGTTATCAGTAGTTTCTTTAGAGGCTGAGTTTTTTTCCTAATGGCCTTTTTGTTTTTGTTTGCCCAGTCTTTCATTACCAGGTCAAGATCCATTTCTTTGGGAAGACTAATATAACCAAGACAAATCAGCCATTCCTAATCTCTCTCTATGGAACTCTAGATGAGAGTGAAAACATTGCATTCACACTGTGAGTAGCTACAGAAAAAACTGCAATGTACTGTTGAGTCTGCCCAAATGTCTTAAAGACACAGCTGAAAAATTAGCTCTAGCTACAGAAATATTAAAGTCCAAGAATCTGTTCTTAGAGTTGATTAAGAGGATGCATCCACTGTGGAAGTCACGATCTAAGCTCTACAGGAGCTGCTTTTGATGAGAGATCTGAATTATGGAAGTGTGGCTCAGCCTAGCAAGACTTTTTCTGGTGTGGCAGGTTTCTTGTTTTCCTCTCTTTTTAGTAGCTTTATGCCATGTTTCAGCTGTTTTAAAGCCCCTTAAAAATAAACTGCAACCTGGAGTTGATTGTGTGGGTCTGTAGGCCACAGTGCAGAAGCTGAGCAAAACATGGGATTTGCTTCCACAGCTCTGCAAGTAATCACAAATCTCTGCTTATGTCCCTGGCCTGACAGGGAATGGGGCTAAGAAAGCACTAAAGTCTGCTTTTTACTCCAAGAAACCTGAACTGTTCCTGGCTGGTGGGTATCTGGCTTCTCTGAGAACTATCAGCACTGAAGACACCCCTTGTCTGGCAGCCTGTCCAAGGACTTGTTCTAGTTTTGCTGAAGAAAGCTATTGCTCGTGGCTCTACAAAAGTCTAAGGTGTCTTTACCTTACTCCATCCGTCAGAACTGTGAATAAGTTTGCTTCCTTCTTTTTTTTCCTTTGCTCTCTAGACAAAGATCTAATTCCTTCCCCTTAATTTTCTATGTCTGAGAGTTGCCATTTTCACTTTTCCTTGTTCCCCTTGCCACAGGCCAGAAGTCTCCTCAAACAAGACCTATTCCTTCCTGATTTACACAGAAGTGGACATTGGTGACCTACTTATGCTGAAGCTGCAGTGGGAGAAAGACACCTTCTTCAGCTGGTCAGACTGGTGGACTCCTTTTACATTTGATATCCAGAGAATCAGAGTGAAGTCAGGAGAAACTCAGAAAAAGTAACTAGCTTTGGTTATTATTAGCTATATTATTAGATATGTTTTAGTTGACAGGGATTCCTGGTATCTTGCTGGGTGGGACAAAACATGAAAAGCAATTACAAATGAATGTGTCATTTATAGTCAGGGTGCCAGTGGCATCAATGTGGCATTTTTCAGCCAGGTTTTGTTGCTGGCTTCCACTGGGATGTGTAATCTGTAGTTTTGCTGCCACATGATTTGCATCCCACTGTCTCACGTGCCTCAAGTTGGTTGTAATAAGCAGGGAATGATATCCAAGAACCAGCATCTCTGATTCTATTTGAAGCTCCCCTCCCTTCTCCTGCTGGACATTTGCATAGACTTTCTTGCAGGGAGCATGCTTAGAAGGAAATTTTTAGAAACCTTTCCCAAAAGCTGCATTTGTACAAGAAATCAGTGCTTCATTAAGCTGTTTTCTTAGGAGTTGAACACCCGAGTGGTGGAAACATGACCGTTGCAGGGTATTGCTAATGCACGAATGTTAAAACAAACTTTGAGCAACTACTTTGACTTGGATTTTTTTAAATGATTCACGAGACACGAGATCTGTTAGCAAAAAACAGACCCAGAACAGTATGCCTGTCCTATGTCCAGTGTTCTGAATAATATTTTACTCCTTTGAATAAACAAGGCAGTCATTTGATCAGAGAACAGTTATCAGAGCTGAGCAAATAGAGAAGTGGGGAAGTACTGATAAATAGAAAAGCAACTGTTCAGGTTTGCTGGAATTGACGATCTACTTTGTTTGCAAACATTTGAGGGAGTAAGGCTTTTTTCCAAGATCCTTGACCTGACAAAAGTCGTACAAGGACAGATGTACAAGATCCAAGAGACCTTGAGATAGTCTTTTTCTGTCTAAAAGAGCAGAAGCTCTTTATACAACAGCCAGCAAAAGTTAGAGTTACAATTTGAGGTCCATGCATAATGCATTTACCTTTCCTGCCCCTCCCCCCCAACATTCTTCTGTCACAAAATTATCTTTTCTAAAATAACTTTCTCACAGGCTTGTAAATGCCCCACATGACAAAGAATAAAAGCTGGTACCAAGCACCAGTCCTGTTCATATGGTTAAAAAGATTTCTGGCTCAATGTCATTGTCCAACATTTGTTCCACAGGGTAGTGTTCTGTTCACGAGACGGCACCTCGCGCCTCGGTAAGGGAGAAGAGGCACCGGTGTTTGTGAAGTGCTCCGAGCAGCCTGCCGACAGAAAGAGAGGACGGTATGAGTGATCACTATTGGGTTAGGGGAAGCTTCCCAGTTTGGTTGACTTTTGCACTAGTCTTCTCAAGGCTTTGGAAGCGCCACAATTCAGACTAACCTGAGGTTTGTGTATTGCAGCTTTTACACCCTAGTTTGGTTCTCTGCTAACCATCTCCTTGTGTGGTTGTTAACATACCTAAAAACCAGGTACAAGTCACTGCCTCACATTCAGAGTGGTCAAGTGTAAATGACTGTTGGGGTTCACAGACAAGGTGCTAACACAAGGTATGCCTCTGTCTAAGAGTGCCATACATTTACCCTTGATTGAAGAACGTCCATGCTGAGTCAGTCCAGAGCCTTCCCTCCATACTGACCAGTAGCAGATTTGGAGGCTAGTGCAGAAACTGAGCAGGCATATGCAGGTACTATTCCTGGCACACTGCTTTCTGCTAGCAACAGAGCGACTTCCTCAGGTTGGCACCTCTGATTTAGATTAGAGATTGAGTCTTTGTGTTTAATGGCATTTGGCACACTTTAATTCTTTGATCAATATTTCTTAAAAGGAGTAAACTTTTGAATGTGTGTCTAACATTAGCTGGACTTTATCCGCTAAAGTTGGAGCTCAAGAAATGGTTCTGTGTATTATAGTGCAGTTGCTATGTCTGTAAGGTCTCATGGGTATGCTTCTAGACTGAGATCTAGGTCTGCACTGAAAGGGGTGAGCTGACCTTCACTCCAGCACAGTGACCTGGGGAAGCCCAGAGAGCTCTATGTGCATCTGATGTGTAAAATCAAACAGCAGCCAGGAAGAGCCCAAGAACATAATCTATTTTCCTGTTAAGCAGTATATAAATTTTTTTTTTTGGTCCTAAATCACAAAAATAAGGCAAAGAAACAAGTATCTTACTACATCTTCCTCTTCACCTTATCTCTTTCTTTCTCTACAGTGCCAAGAAAACATCTAAAGAAAATTCTGCTGATGAATCTGCCTAAGTGACAAAACTGAAGAGATTTTCCCTCTCTGCCCTGCCATGCCGGGGAGGAGGAGAATCTGTTCATCCCTGTGGACTGGATGTTCAGAACCAAATATATAGAAATATTTATCTGCTGATGGCTCTTTGCCTGCTATTCCTAGCTATTTTAGGAGACTTTTTATAAGGAAGTCCCAGTATACAAAGTTACTAACCATAAAGACACATTATTCAAATAGTTAAAAACAAAAAGAAAACTGCAAAACTTGCCAAAGGCTTGAGTGCTGAGAAGGAATAGGTAATTTTGCTTAATCATGGTGCCTTATGACAAGGTTTCTTGACCTCAAAGTTTTCTAGTATTTATTGAAAAGAAACAAAGCCCTTCATGTGGCTTTCTTTTCGTCAGTTTTCTGAAACTTTTTACTGCCTTGGATGACTGAATTTTCAGACAGTGGCTAGACTTCATTGTCTTAGTGTGCATTTAGCAAATGAGTAGGTTTCTCATGTGAGAAAAACCACCTTTGTGTGTATTACTAAAAGGTGCCACAGACTGACTTAGTATGGGGATGTGTTTTCTAGTTTGTGGTTGTGTTTTACGTGGGGGTAGATGCCAGTGCTGCTTAGCAATAGATATGATCTGTTAAGCTATATACCTCTATGCAGCTTATCCTGGAATAAATAGCAGTTGTAGGGGAAGTAACAGTGTCCTGTGCAGGCATTCAGCTTTTCATTCCTTCAAAATGAAAACACCTAGCCTTTAACACAGTTAAAGAACTACGAAGGAATTGAGCTACCAGAAACAGCAGGAAACTTTTCCCCCCCCCACTGGCAGTTGGTCTGCTCTTTGACACTAAATATCAGTCGTGCAGCTCAGTGCCTGCAGTATTGCAGTCTTCAGTGCAAGTGAATCCACGTGACAGGTGACAAGCAGGCTTATGTTTCCCTGTACTGGAATTGTGACTGCCAGTGACCCACCTTAGTTTGTTGCTTGGCTGTGATATAGTGCCAGATCCTAGGAGCTGCTTGGTTTTCTGACATACGATAGAATTGAGCAAGGAGCAGGAGCTGTGACAGCTGCTGCTTTTAAGAAGCCTGGTTGTGTGATGTGCAAGAGTAAATGCTCTGAAGAAACACTGAAATTAGGCATGCTGCAAGTTGTCAGAAACAGATATATTGTAGGCATTCTGCTTCCCCTTTAAGCAACACGATTTTTCTAGTGCTCTGAAATGTTCAGTAGTCCTTTTTTAACTCTCTAGAAGATAATGTACTGGGGAGGCAGAGGTGTAGTGTGAGCTATTGATGCTGGGTTTTGTAGTCTTTCCTGCATGTGCAAGGCAGTGTGGAGGTAGTGATTTTTCCAACATCATCCCATTTTGAAACTGAAGCCAACATGTATGTGTTTTGTTTTATTTTCCAGCTGTGGCTGCTAGTATATTTGGGGATAAAAGTCTTCAGTGCAATATGTTGGAATATTAATAACTGCAATTGCTCACATTTGATTTCCTAACCCTTAACTCCACCCTCTGACTCATCATATCTCTGCTGTAGTTTGAGTATTGAGCCACTGCATTTGAGACCTCTAAAAATAAATCATGATTTATTCCTTGTAGACTTCACATTTGTTGCAATTTTCTCTTTAACATTTAAGCTCTTTGAGAGAGGAAAAAAGTGTTTGAACAGGTGTGTGCTTACTTGCAGGGTCAAATACAACACATACAGAACTTGGATACAAAATTGTGGAGATCCTTGTACATGAGGGCACATGATTTAGCTTTTGGATGTTATTTATTAGCTGTAAATATGATATTTATGTGTGTAAAGGTAGTTTGTATATGTTGCTAAAGTTCCTGACAATCTCTGCCTTAATACAGTTGTGTGGTATTAATCCTGTATATAGCTTTCAGGTGTTTTATCAACAAACCACTTACACTGCATTATTTCATGTGTGGTTAATACTTTTTTTTAAAAAAAGAAAGCTCTTCAGTTTTGTACAGAATGGAAACCTGTGGTTTTAATAAAAATCTCAAATGGATGAGTCACTAGTTTCCTTTTGCTGAGATAATCTGCTGTATATTTTTTATGCGAAGACCACAGCCTTCTACTTGGATTCTGTGGTGAAGAGATGGACTAAGAATTTAGCAATGTGTAATTTCTATTTCTTTTCCTTTTGAGAAATGATAGAGCAAGACCAGGTATCACTCTGTGCCAGCAACTGTCCCCATCACAAGAGAAATAGCTGCTCACCTGTAGTTTGTGGTTTCATGTCCTTTTTGGAACAGCCCACCCTTTGAAAGGCAAAAACTGGAACGATGCTTCTGTTTACTGTGCCAAAATAGAGGTTGTTCTCATGTGGGAACAGGAATTAAGCACCAATGCTTTACCACCACTACTGCTTAAGGGAGTAACAGTGAGAAGAAAAAAAAAATCAAAACCCCGCCAAAACAAACCCCCCACCACTTTGACCCACATGTTGTGAGCAAAGCTGAGCTCAAGAGTGATTGTCACCAGAACGTGTTTTCTCTCTGAGAGATAGGCCAAGGCTCTAACAAGGCCGTTGGAAGGAGAGCACCAGAATTAAGGAGACTTGTAGTGAGGTGTATGGAGAACAACAGTAGGAGTATTTAGAGCAGCTCTGAGCTGGCTTGGGAGGCACTTGTGAAATGGAAAACAAATGGGTGCAAGGGCAAACAAAGGATAAACAGGCAGGGATGGAGAGAAGGGGAGGATCTGATGGAGAAGATGGAGAAGATGGAGTAGAGCGGCTTAGGGGAATGAACGGAGAGGGAAAGCTGAGGCAGGAGCTTTTATCTTCAGAGAGGAATGCATGGAAACAGTGGCTGCAGGTGGTCTAAGGATACTCTGCTGCTTTCCATGAATCAGCTGCTGGGTTTGGGAAACGGAAGGATTCCTGCAGTTGTACAAGATAAGACCTACGACCACATCTCTTAAAAGCACTGTGATACTAGTACTCTATTAAAGCCACAGCAATCTCACCACTAAGTGTGTTGTTAGGTAAAGCAGTAAAATAGTTTTTGGTGCAGGGACAAGAACTTGGGAGCTTCTCTGTCCTAGAATTGTAGAATGCTAGGGGTTGGAAGGGACCTCCAGAGGTTGAGGTTCCCTGTCCTGCAAAGCACAACCACTTAGGGCAGGTCACATAGGAATGCTTCCACGAGTGTTTTGAAGATTTCTAGAGGAGGAGGAGGAGGAGATCCAACAACCTCTTGGGGCAGCCTGTTCCAGTGCTCCATCACCCTAACGGTAAAAATGTTTTTTCTCATGTTGAGATGGAATTTCCTGTACTTGAGTTTGCATCCATTGCCCCTTGTCCTGTCCCTGAAAAGGGTATCACTGAAAAGAGACTGGCTCCATCCTGCTGACAACCCCCCTTCTGATATTTGTAGACATTGATAAGGTTTCAGCCTTCTCTTCTCCAGACTAAACAGCCCCAGGTCTCTCAGTCTTTCCTTCCAAGAGAGATGCTCCAGTCTGCTAATCATCCTTATAGCCTTCCGTTGAACTTTGTCCAGTAGTTCCCTGTTGCTCTGGGGACCCCAGAACTGTGTGCAATGCTCCAGATGTGGTCTAGCTAAGGCTGAGTAGATGGAGAAGCAAACCTCCCTTGACCTGCTGGGCATGCTTTTAATGCACCTGAGTACACTATTGGCCTTCTTGGCCACCCTGGCACATTCTTGTCCAATAGCCTTCAGAGACATCCCTGGTCCCATTACTCCTGAATCTTGTTTGGCAGTGCCTAGCCACCTCAGGAAAGGTGATGCCCTACTCATCCTGCAGATTGTCTCTGGAAGGAAGCATGTATTGTCCCGTGATTTGAACAGGAAGAAAGAACTATGCTTGGCTGGAAATCAAGAGTGAAGGAAAGAGTAATAGTCCTATACCTGTAAGGCAAGGAAGCCCTGACTGAAGTACCTACTGGCTAGAATGCATTCAAATGTATTAAATTTTGAGAAATTTTTGGAACCAGCATGAGTTTGCTGTCTTTAGATGTCTCAATACTCAGCAGCTTGATGTTTAATTGATTGCCTGCCCTGTTGGAGCACCATATTCTTCATAGGTGCCTGAAATGTGGCCCCTGGTTGCACATCAGGGGGCACATGCTTTGGAAATTAGATTTCAGTAGCTCAACATCCAAAGTCCAAGATCAGTTCCTCTGTAAAAACTGAGAAAGCACTCAAATGATTCAGCAGGGAGAAAACTTCTTTGCATGTCTGTGAAGTGGGTGGTTGATTTCCATGAGCCATGATATAATGAAATTTGCACAGATATATCCCACATGGAATCACAGAATCACCAGAGCTGAAAGTGACCTCTAAAGATCATCTAGCCCAACCCCCCCTGCAGTGAGCACGGGCGTGATCAACTAGATCAGGTTGCCCAGAGCCCTGTTGAGCCTCACCTTGAATATCTCCAGGGATGGAACCTCAACTGTCTCTCTGGGCAACCTGTTCCCGTGCTCCATTACCCTCAGAGTAAAGAAGTGTCTCCTTGTGTTAAGGTGGAACTTCCTCGTGGTAAAGAACTTGTTCCTGATGTCCAACCTAAATCTACTCTAATTGAAAACCATAGGCCTTTGTGCTAGCACTGCAGGCCTTCACAAACAATCCCTCTCCAGCCCTCTCGTAGGCCCCCTTCAGGTACTGGAAGGCTGCTATCAGGTCTCCCTGCAGCCTCCTCTTCTCCAGGCTGAACAACCCCAGCTCCCTCAGCCTGTCTTTGTAGCAGAGGTGCTCCAACCCCCTGATCATTTTCCTGGCCCTCCCCTGGACCCCACTCCATCAGGTCCACCTCCAGACAGGACACAGTAGTCTAGGTAAGGTCTCACCAGAGCAGAGCCAAGTGGCAGAATCACCTCTCTGGATCTGCTGGCCACACATCTTTTGGTGCAGCCCAGGATGTGATTTGCCTTCTGGGCTGCAAGCACACACTGCCTGCTCATGTCCATCTTCTTGTCCATCAGCACTCCCAAATCCTTCTCCACAGGGCTGCTTTTTAACACCTCCTGCCCCAGCCTGTGTTGATAGTGAGGGTTGTTCCAGCCCAGGTGCGGAATCCTGCACTTGCTCTTGTTGAACCTCATGAGTTTCTCCTGGGCCTAACTCTCCATCTTCTCCAAGTCCCTCTGGATGACATCCTCTTCCTCTGGCTTATTGACAGCACTCAGCTTGGTGTCATCTGCAAACTTGCTGATGGTGCACTAGATACCGCTCTCTATATTGTTGATAAAAATGCTGAACAGTACAGGTGCCAGTATGGACCTGTGAGGGACACTGCTTGTCACTGCTCTCCATCTGGACTTCGAGCCATTGACTACTACCCTCTGGTTGTGACATCTTTGTATATGAATGCTTTTTGGGTTTTGGGTTTTTTTTATTTGCACAAACTGCCTAACTATGGAGCATCACAGAATCACACAACATTAGGGGTTGGAAGGGACCTCCAGAGATCAACATGTCCAACACCCCTGCCAAAGCAGGATCACCTAGGGCAGGCTGCACATGAATGCATTCTGGTGGTGCATTGAAAGTCTTCAGAGAAGGACACTCTGCAGCCTCTCTGGGCAGCCTGTTCCCATGCTCCATTACCCTCAGAGTAAAGAAGTGTCTCCTTGTGTTGAGGTGGAACTTCCTGTGTTCTAGCTTGTACCCGTTGTTCCTTGTCCTGTTACTGGGCATCACCAAAAAGGGACCATTACCTTCATCTTGACACCCACCCCTCAGATATTTATAGATGTTGATAAGATCCCCTCTTAGCCTTCTCAAGACTAAACAGTCCCAGTTCTCTCAGTCTTTCTTCATAAGAGAGATGTCCAAGTCCTGCAATCTTCTTTGTAGCTCTCTACTGGACTCTACCCAGCAGATCCTTGTCTCTCTTGAATTGGGGAGCCCAAAATTGGACACAGTATTCCAGGTGTGGTCTCACCAGGACAGAGTAGAGGGGGAGGAGAAGCTCCTGTGATCTGCTGGACACACTTAATGCACCCCAGAACGTTTTTATCTTTTCAGATATAGCTGTGTGTCAACTTTTCCTTTTTTTTAAATTTTTTTGAGTATTGTGAACAAAATGTCAGAAGCTTACTGCTTTGGATGAGCAAGACACTGCAAATATGTTGTTTCTGAAGCTGGTAAAAGGCAGATATAGAAAATGAAATTTCAGTAAAGGGGCAGAATTAAAGCAAATGCAGGTTTTTGTTTACAGCCATTAATACAGGGCTGTCCATACACTATGTCAGTCCACACATAGTAATATTAAAATCTCCAGGTGCAAGGGGACCAATCCAACTGCCACCAAGTCATCATTCAGGAAAGAAATTTCCAGCTTCTTTTGTTGCCTCTTTCCAGAAAAATCTTTTTGTCAAATGTCTTTTGTAGAAGGTTTGGAAATTTACACATAAACAAATAAAGGGATTATCATTCTCCAGTGATTGAAGAACAAGGAAATGAGAAGAGGAAGGGAAGGGAACCGTTTGGCAGAACATCCCATGTAGAGCTTGTCTCAACAATGCCTTTATATCCGTGTGTGGAGCTATCTCTGCTCTGCAATGCTAATGATGTTTCCCTAAATAATTTCAAGTTAGCCAGAACAATGCACTCACATCAGAAAAGCAGATGCTAAACAGGGACCACTTTGGGTGTAGCAGGTGTTAGTGTGTGGGTGCAGTGTATGTCCAATGATGTAATCTCTCAACCATTCTTGTCAGATAAACACCTTGTTCTTAGTTGAAGGCCCTTCCTGTCTGAAGTAACCTCAGATCATTAGTCTCACTTCTCGCCAATGATTCTGGAGAATCTCGCTACTGTGCATCACCTGACCCCGTCGAACCACTCTGGTAAGCAATGAGGTAGCCTGTCTGGCCACATGTCTGTCCTCAAAAGTGCCTGGAAGTGAGGACATGCTCCACCTGCCAAAGGTTTTTTTTACCCACAATTAGCAGTAAACCTGGAATCTTCTAAGTAGAGAAACAAGATCAAACACTGAGAGGACTGACAGTGCTGGCCAGCTTCACTTCATATGCACAAGTGCTCTGCAAAAACTAGGAACAGTAGAAAGAGATTCCCATGTTGGAACAGGTTGAACAGGTGCTAGGAATAACCACACTTTTTCAAAAGAAGAATCAAAGAGAGGACTTCAGAACAGTTCTTTGCCATGTCCTCAGGCTTTAGTGAAGCCCTTGCTTCCATTCCCTGGTATGTAGAATGTAGATTCAGAGACTTCTGGGGTTTCCTTCCGCAGCCTGAGAGGTGGTTGCTACATGAGGTTTCCTTGACCATTGGGATTAAAAACCACTCCTATGGCTGACTCTGAGTGTGAGGAGAGTACTACCAGATGTGCTTCTGGTGAAATGTCTACTTCTGCATTCACAATGTGAGGTCTAATCCACACCCCACTGAGGCTGTGAAAAATTTTCTCGTTGTTGGCAGTGTGGGCTCTTGTGTACTTTCCTAATACCTGGCATGATACCCCAGTTTTAAAATGAAAATACAACTCAACCATTCTTGCTTATCCTCCTATTATGCATTGTTGCCAAACTGAGTGCATAGATGTCAGGTCATGATCTGCTCAGGCACTGGGTTAAAAACCATTTCTGGATGATGACTTATAAATATTCCCCTATATCTTGGCTAGTACAGGCTTGCTTATGTATTGAATTCCAGGACAAACAGCCTAATTGCAGTAATGTAAATAGCACACAACTAAAATTAAGGAAAAAAAAGAAGAAAGAGAGAGAGAAAGACATGATATATATAATACTTTACTTAATAGGAGGGTATGAGACAAAGATGATCCCAAGCAAACTCCACTGGGTTCTGGCCTTCTTGCTGGCAGACCAGAGGTTTCCACAGACCATGGAAGCCATTTCAGGGACATTCTCATGTAAATCCATCTCGCTGCTCTGTGTGGCTCACTATCTCCATGTCTCAGGTTGGGGGTACACTCTCCAGACACTTGCTGGGTCTTGCTCTGAAGCCAGGCATGGCTTCTTAAATTCCTTGCTGCTGCCAAGCTGCAATGTGGGAAATAGCATAGCTAGGGCAGGTGGTTTCTTGATTTGTAGCAGGGAGGTTCAACATCCAAGATGCTTGACAGAAGTCTAAATTTGGAGCATTATATGTCAGCATCAACTTTAGGACAAGTCAAAACCAAACCAAACTAACAAACAAACGAACAAACAAAAAAAAGCAAAATTAAGCAGCAGAAATGTCAGAGGCAAGGGTGAAGAGTTCTTTGGTGTTGCAGCAGGTTGTACAAAACTGCACTGAAATCAGGCATACCACCACTAACACAGTAAAGTTGTTAAGCATACCCTTGATTTTAAATACACATTCTTCTGACATCAAGAAAATGGAAGCATGCACCTGGGGCTAGATATAAACTTAAGTGCTTTACAATGTGTTGATAATCTGTTGAGAAGGTTTAGTCCGTCACAAACCAGTCCTAAAGAGAAATGTGTAAAGAGTTATTACAGAATAACCACACAGATTACAAAACGAAAAGCAAGATATAAATAAAGGTTCAAAAGTAGAAGCAGATATTCTGCAAGAAGAATGAACTAAGAGGAAGAGGAAAAGCAAGGAAGATGAGCTTTGCCTTAGCAAATTATTCCACCCAGAAAACCCGCCCACATATTCTTGAATGTAATTGAGCTATTATTTATACATGACTAATTTTTCCCCTTAAAAAAAAAAAAAAGTATTTATAGCACAGATGGAAAATGAAGCCAAATTTTCTTGTTTGTCTTGGCAAAATTTTGCCCTTTGCTTCCAAAATTTTTCTGTACAGGGGTAAAAAGTAGATCTTAATCTCTCTGATTTTATTTCCCAGGCCTTGGACAGGAGACACAGACCAGACTCATTGCAACAGAAAGATAATGTCCGGTAAAAGACTTCTCTCGCTCTTTATAATGTAAAAGACTTCTCTTACAATGGATGATTCAGGAAATAGAAGATTATTTTTTATATAATTATAGAGCTGTATTTAAGCATCTTGCTGTAGTTCTTTGGTTTTCTTTTAATGTCAGCAAATTTGAAAAACGTGGGGAGAAATCAGGGAAATGCTGGGGAATATTCATTTGACAGTAACATTACTTTCTTACTTAAGCATGTAGATTTAAATTTGGAGCACAAAATCAATGACATTTTTGTGAATGGATATTTTTTAATGTAAGGCTTAAAACATCCAGTCACATTTGAACTTTGTGGTTGTTTTCCCCATTCTGCATTTGGCAGTGCTGTTTTGAATTTGAAGGGGTGGCAAGAGGGCGGTGGAGCAAACCTGTACTAGGTCATTTTGAGGGGTTTGAGATTTTTTGTCAGTGCTCAAGAAGCTCTCTTTGAGACTTTTCAGTTAGTCAGTGGTACATCTGAGTGGCTTGTCCCTGGATGTCACTTTCTTTGGTTTTTGCCATAATCCATGATGATGCCTATTAGCTGTGAAAGCAGTAGACCTATTCCCTTCATTACTTCCTTGAGCCTCTTAGGGGGAGTGAAAACTGTGGTTATATGGGAGCATTTTCTTCCACACAAAGTTTAACCAAGTTGGCAAAGAGATCTGAAAACTGTTTTTTAGAACATCTATTTTCTTACCAAGCTTGTACTAAATACGTGGACAACTTTGTGTAGATATGACTAAGCCTCTGTGATCTTCTCCCTAAACTTACACTAATCTGCTGCTGAATCCTCTTTTCCATTTCCCCTTTCAGTTCTATTTTGGCCAAGTTTCCGGAACTCAGCATCCTTCCCTCTACATACATCTTTGTACTCTCTGCCCCATGGCCTTCCAGGAGACTGCTGAATTTGTGTGTTACTCTTTGCAAGACTATCCCCACTCCAGCCAGCTAATAGGTAAGCCTGCACCAGCCACTCCTGTAAAGGACCTGGCAACTTTTTTTTTTTTTTTAATTTCTTTCATATTAGGTTGCCTTTAACTCCAGCTTTTGGTCTAGAAGCCTCTACAGATGGGAAAGAAAGGCACCATATTAAGATAACATGACAAGTGTATCCAGGTCCAACATGAGTTGACAGCTAACATATCAGAACAAGAGAAGCTGCCCGTGAAACCTTCTCCTGTTATCACAGAATCAATAAGGTTGGAAAAGATCTCAAGGACTGTCGAAGTCCAACCTGTCACCCAAGACCTCATGACCACTAAAGCATGTCACCAATCCCCTCTTGAACACCTCCAGGGATGGTGACTCCACCATCTCCCTGGGCAGCACATTCCAACATCTAACAACTCTCTGTGAAGAACTTTCTCCTCACCTCAAGCCTAAACCTCGCCTGGTGCAGTTTGAGATTGTGTCCTCTTGTTCTGGTGCTGGTTGCCTGGGAGAAGAGACCAACCCCCCCCTGGCTACAACTTCCCTTCAGGTAGTTGTAGACAGCAATGAGGTCACTCCTGAGCCTCCTCTTCTTCAGGCTAAACAATCCCAACTCCTTCAGCCTCTCCTTGTAGGGCTTATGTTTGAGGCCTCTCCCCAGACTCGTTGCCCTTCTCTTGACACGTTCAAGTATCTCAATGTCCTTCTTAAGTTGAGGAGCCCCGAACTGGACACAGGACTTGGGGTGCAGCCTAACCAGTGCTGAGTACAGGGGCACAATGACTTCCCTGTTCCTGCTGGCCACACTATTCTTGATGCAGGCCAGGATGCCATTGGCCTTCTTGGCCACCTGGGCACACTGCTGGCTCATGTTCAGGCTGCTGTCAACCAGTACCCCCAGGTCCCTTTTTGTCTGGCTGCTCTCCAGCCACTCCAACCCCAGCCTGTAGTGCTACATGGGGTTGTTGTCTATGCTGTATGCTCACCTAAAGAATCACAGAATATCTCTGGTTGGAAAAGACCTTCAAGATCATCTAGTCCAACAATGAAATATCAGTAGCCTTATAAATTGGACTTTCCTCTGTATACAACTTGATGGCATCTCGAGGACCTAGGATCTCTTTAGAGATCTCTTCATTCCATGTCCTGCTTTCTGTAGTATTTATTGCTGGTATTTATACACTGTTGCTAAGCAGAAATGCATTTCTCCCTACAAGGTCTTGTATCACAGTATCACAGTATCAGAGGTTGGAAGGGACCTCAAGAGATCATCAGGTCCAACCTTCCTGCCAGAGCAGGATCGCTTAGGGTAGTATATATGCGTGTTGGTGGGAGGATGAACTTACCTAGTGTTAGTAAAAAGAAAAAAAAATTCCAAATGTATATTTTATACAGTTGAGTTTGAGTCTTATACTTTGTGTTTCTAGAGAAGAGACAATCCTTGAAGAGAAACACTTTCATCATTGAATTAAGTAGCACACTTGGACTGAAAGAAAGGCTGCCCAAGAGAGCAAACATTGTATTTAAGTTCAGATCTCTCCTACCACTGTACTAGATTAGACTTTCTTACATTACATAAACTGATAGTGAAGGGAAACAAATTAAACTGTTCGTGGGAGAGATGCTGGAAGATTTGGAACAAGGGTTTGGTGCATTCCCATAACTAGATTAAAACCAGTTTGATTGTGGGAGAAGAGAATTAACTGTCAGCTCTCTACAGGTCAAATTTGTCAGTGATGTGTTTGAGCCTAATAAAACTCTACTATTTGGTTTCCTGAACTCTTTTTTTCCTATGAAACAACTTCATTCTGCACTGAAACATTTTAACTTTAAAAGAATCAGTACAACCACATTGTGAAGAACCATCACATTAAAGCAGAGACAGTAAGACCCCTTGCTTGTTGTATCTCTTGGTAAATGTAAGCCATGAGCAAGTGAAAATCTTGAACTGTGGGAACCCCTAAATCACTGCTGTAGCCCTCGAGATGGGAATGTCAAGTGCTGTTACTATGGGGGAAAGATTGCACAGCATTCTGCCTTAAGGAAAGCCATCTGCAATATGCCAGTATCTAGCTTAGAGAGGAATAGTCCAGATCCAGCATCGTGAGTAGACTACATCTTTTGTTTAAGGATTGACACAGGAGAACACATCACAGGGCAACCTCTGTCAATGGTATTTATGTTGTCTTTACCAAAGCACTTTCATTGATTAGGCAACTTTGATTCTGCCTCATCTTCTTCTCAAAGAAAAAGCCTGTCAATATTGGTGTCACCCTTCATAGATACAGCAAATGCTATAAAGAATAGTGCCTGGGTGCACAGTTCTTTAGTACAAACAGATTAACAAGAAGCATGGCTGATTTCTCCTTACCTCTGCTGAGTTAAAAACAGAGTACAAACATGAGAATAACTCTCCAGAAAGAGATGGCCAGTATAAAACCATGAGCAGCTGGTATCAGCAAGGGATGATGCAGAGGAAGACACTGTCAATATTTGGGCTTCAGACATTGCTCAAAGTGCTTTGCTGAGACAATAAATTTGCAAATGAGGGGAGCATGAGTGAGTAAATACTGTATCACTTGCAGTATTTATCAGCACCTTTCACATGTGTTCAAAACCAGTGACGGAAAGAGAGACAGGAAAAAAAGCTTTCCTAGTAACTCAGTACTCTGAAGACTGAATGCTGAAGATAAGCTAGTCACTGCTATGTAGTGCTAGGATCCCATGCATGCTCACCCTCCCAGCCTTGTGAATTTTTGGCAATTAAGCTAGTTGTGTTCTTACTCAGTCACAACACAACTAGGCCTGAGCTCCTCAGTTTCTTACGGCATCTCTACATGTGTCATAGATTATCACTGATCCCAGATTGTCCTCTTCTTCCCAGGCAGAGAAAGCAACCCATTTTCCTTAAAGGCATAGATACATAACAGTAAACTTGGAAATCTCATCCTTACCTCTCTTCTGTGTTCGTAAATTACAATTGATAGTCAGTGTTTCTAGGCTCAGGTGTTTTTTTTTCAGCTGAAAAATACCTCAGAATAAAGCTTGCGGTGAAAATGGCCTTTTATAGCATCACCAAGTACAGTCCCAGGGATATGCATACAAGGGCAGCCATGAAGTAGGGTCAGTGGTCTGACATTGCACTTTCCCTGTGGATGCTGGAGGTCTTGCTGGTATGAGAAGAATGGATTTCCAGTTTCCTTTGCTAGACTTGTCTATCACAGCTCTGCACAATATACCACAACACAGCTGCATATATACATAAACACATATTTTTTTAATTTCCTGGCAGATGTGGCCAAAGGAAACTTCCAGCAACCATGTACAACCCTCTTCATGTTGTATGGAGCAGCTAGTGGGTTGCCATACCTATTCTGGGAGATCTGCTGTTCTGTTTTGGTAAATGGCAGGATCAGGTAGACATGTTTAGCAGTCCGGGCTTTTCTGGTAGAGAGCAAACCTTGACTACTGCTCCCTAAAAGAAACCTCCTTTGTACACTTTTCACAGGAAGAAAATAGGCCCAAAGCCCAGAGTATTTTTCACAGATCTGTGGGAAGGCTTCATGTCTCACTCTGGCCACATATTGAAAATAGCTCTTACGTGTTATCAGTTCCAGGGAGACTTGTTTGTCTCCCTCAGAGGCCCCATGGTGAGGAGATAAGTCAGTGAGAGGAGGAGAGGGCTTAGTTAGAAGGGGGTTGGGAAACTTGAAGTAAGGCCCTAAAGCTGTCTGAGAGCCCTAAGTGAAGCTATAGTACTAGTTGCTCTTTTTAACAGTAATTGTGATGAACTAGACCTCAATGCTGTTTATGAAATCCTTGGTGTCTGAAGATGTACCCTTCCAGTGTGAGTAGGTAGGGAGCAGGTAGCACCAGCAGTACCAGAGAGGTGAACCTCTTGCTTTGGAAGAGGAAGCTGTCTGAACACAATATAGGCTGGGAAGAAATGGCATGCAAATGGCATGAGTGGGCAGTGAGAAGTTACTCACCACATCTTTGTCACATTAACTGCTTTCCCAAATATATTTTGTCCCCTCCAGGCTAGTGTGCCTCTAGCCTATAGATGAATGCTCAGGGGCAGGGTCTTTCCAGTGCCTTCCTGACCTCTGTCCTTTGTGATCGCAATCTCTTACGTCTTCACTCTGGCTCATCACTTTCTGCAGGAGCTTTCCAGAATGAGGCACATGGGGGAAACCAGAGAGGAGTTCCAAGGAAAATACACAAATACGTATCAAAAACTCCATGCCAGACATTTTCACCATGGAAATTAAACCATCTTTTGGTTCCAGAGGAAAGCAAGGCTTGAAGTCTCTGAGATCAGTGGTCTCCAGTACCATCCCTCTCTAACATCACTACATATACATATAGATGTGTATATTTATACATGGAGTCTATACATATCTGCATAGTGACTCCTTATAAGCTTCTTTCCCTGCTTAGCTTTTCACTTGGGATAGCTGTTGCCTGACAGCTATTGTAAAGCAGCCCACCATGAGACTAACATGAGAAGAGAATTAAACAATGCTGCTGCTTCAGAGGAGAAAGGTTACTCTCGGACGAATTCCTTCTGAAGGGGCAGGATAGCTATTTGCATGTGACTGCTGCTTCTACAGGGATGAACACAAGGTTTGGTGCTGAGAGAAGATGCTAATCAGTTTCAAGCTTTAGAAGTAATATGTCCGAAAGCATTCCTTTGGCTATGGACCCAGGCAATCAGAACAATCTTAGAGCTTAAAGACTGGGTTCTTTTCCAAGGCACTGCTGGGGGGCACCGTTTGAACTGGCATATTATTTCCTTTTCATTTCCCCCCCCCCACTTTGTTATCTAGGCACTTGTGGGCCCACACCTTCCCACAGCTTGCCTATCCAACAATCACTAATGAGTTTTATTCTCATTAAAGTCTATTTAAGAAATGTAGAACAGAGATACTGGGGTAGATTAAATGACTCACCTACAGAGACCATAGTTCAGCAATTGAAAGCAGGTCTCCTAGTGCTCATAAAAATTCTTTCATCAACCTTTTTCATGCCAGGTACTTTGAGAGTAATTAAGAGTAGAAAAAATTTTCCAATCACCTTAGATCCATGCTTGTTTAAAGTTAGGATCACTGCAAAAAAAGGTATAATGGCAAATTCAAGACTCTTTTAAGAGCAAGTTGAGTCTCAGGAGAGAAAACGGTGCAAAGCAACATGCTTGTCTGACCAATCCCTCTTTCTTTTTTCTGAATCCTTATTGCTTCACCATTTCAGGGAGCTATCAGGATGGCTTTCATTGGGTCTGAAAGGCTGAGGAGCCAGCAGAGCATTTCTATAGCGTTTTGGGGTAATTTCCTCAAGAAACAGGCTTAAACCTGGGGCAAACCTGCTCTGGTTTATCATTGTTAAGTCATGGGTCTTCTTCCCCTTTCTTCCCATCTCTTGCCTCACAGTTACAGGCCAATAAGCCTTGTACTCGGACTTCAAGACTAGGTGGCCACAGGCACCCTTCAGGGCAGGATGGACTCCATTTTCCCCAAACTGTCACAGCAGCCCTATGAGGCAGAGAAAGGCCTCTAGAAGTGCTTTATATGTGTCTTTGTACAGACTGGCATTCGAACCCACACTGCTGCTATGTGAGGTGCTCTTCTTGTTTGGAAAACCTTTCAGAACATTATCGAGAAAAGGGAATCCCTCTTGATGTGTAACAATACACAAAAAATTGTGCAATGTGGCAAACAAACCCACCAGGTTCATCCAAGCATCATCCTGAGATGTACCCCAGTGTGCTGAGGAAACTTGTGGGCACTTCCTCCCCTCACATCTCCTGTCTATATGGTGACAGCAATATATCTAGGACACACCCAAAATCTCAGGAAAAAATGGAATATTTATTTCCAGAACATGCAGTAGAACACCTTGATACAAGAATTTAGGATACCAAAAGATTCTGTGGTTCAGAAGTTCATGGAAGAAAAGAAGTTCATGCAAGAAAAGTTCACCTAGGGGCTGTCATGCACAGCAATACTGCATGTAGTACTGGAAATCCCTGTGTATTAGATTCTGGGAAAGCATTTTGGAATACCTTGGCTGCGTTTGGTTTGCTTTGCAGAAATTTGCTAATGACCACTGTCAGAGAAGGATTCCCAGCTGGAAAAACTGTAACCTTGTCCAGCTAACGTGATATATTCTAGCTGATAGTCCTATCTACTGGTTATCAATCTTCCAAATTAGAGCAGTTCTAGTACACTTAAACAAGATTTATGTAAATGTCTTCATTCTTAGAGTTACCTTAAAGAGCTCCTTAAAAACAATTATAAATGTGTAAGGTTCTTTTTGCTCATTGGACTTAGAAAAGGGCTGTAGGGGGACACTTTTTATTCTTTCTTTTCTTTGTCTGTTGAAAACCCTAAAATGTGAAACTGTCCTGATGGTAAATACATAAAAAGTGTATTTTATTTTCTGTTCTAACAGATTTAACACTTTTTGCCTTAAAAGAAAATCAGAATACTCAGTAGTGACAGCGAGGATTTCATTTTATAAAGGGAAGGCCTTTGGATAAACTGAGAAGTAAAATTTTTGTATCTAACTGTACACCAATTGTCGGCAGGTGCACAGCATGTTAAATGATACCAGCTATTGCTAAAGTGTTTATACTGTGAAGCAAGGTACACAGTCCTTGAATGCTCATTTGTTAACATGTTTGAATGAGTTAGACTTTAAGCTAAGGCTTTGCAATGGGTCTGTGCTGGTGTTCTCTATTTTTTTTTGCCTACGCTGTGGATCAGTGTACCTAGACCCCCTGTGAGACATACTTTGTCTTGCAATGTAGACAGAGCCCAAGTGTTTCACTGGGTAAATGCCCATCAAAAAGGATAGCAGATCCTAGGGCAGTGAGGTTACAGAGAGTGGCTAATTAGCAGTTTAGGAATGTCTTCACACTTTGTGGGTTTGGGTTTAACAGTTTCTCATCTCATTTGTTCCATGTTGAGGGATGATTGCTCTTAGGAGAGAGACAAATTATTTCTGTAAGCCTGAAATCATTATGTGCCCAAAATTGTACATGTAGACTTCTCCTTAGCACCAAGTAACAAAGCTATCATGGGAAAGATGTCCTATTCTCCTCTAGTCCCAACAGGCAGACTTGTGGGGCCCTGCAAAGGTGTAGGAGAAGTAAAGGATAATATTTAGGTACAGTAGCCCAGTAGAAGGCCACATGATAACCCAGAATTCACAAGTCAGTGTTTTCATATTTCTTTTCATTTCCAGAGTTAATTCTGTACTTTGTATTTACTCCTTGCCTGCACTAGAAGAAGATGATCTGATGATGTATGTGATGTGGTGTCAGAGGAGCAGAAGTTCTGAGAACATGAATTTCCCACATTTTGAAAGTTATGCTGTGAGGCTGCCCACACAGCAGAGTTATGGGACTTCCCACTCTGTTTCTTTACTGAGTAGGCAAGGAGCACAGCCAGCCATGTTTATGATTAGCAGCCAGCATTAAAGGACTATGAAGAAAGGTGAGCTGTGAACTTGGGGAGAGTGTATCATTGCAAACACATTCAGGACTGGGATGACTGCACCAAACCAGAAGTGCCATGTATGGCTGCTACTTAAAGTGTTGTAAAACATACTTAGAGTGCTGCAAAACGTGTATATTACCACGGCATTGGCTTCTGCAAGGCTTTCCAGACAAACTACAACTGCAAAAAGGAAAGCCAGATGCCCTTTGACACAGAAAAGCAAGTGCTCACAACCTGTTCAGCAGAGTGTGTATTCAACTACTCAGCTGGCTCAGTCCCTGTTTCACCCCTGGGCTCAAGCTCTCTCATTGATCGCGTTTCACGTATGTGATGTAGCTCTTTGGCTTCCCTCTGAAAAGGTAGCTGTTGTAAGCACAGTATGGTCTAAGATGGCCCAGTGTGTGGGCCGAGTTGTACTGTCCTCACATAGATGAGAAAGTCCTTCAGCTTTGTTTCAACAGGACTTCCATGCTCAAGTCTCTCTTGCCGCACTCAGGACACACATCCTTCAGTATACATACCTAGCAGCACAGCATTGCTTATCTGCAAAACGGGCATTCTTGCTAGATAAAAGGAATTACTGACCCAGAACAAATACAGTTAAAATAACAAAGTAATGATTTGTTAAGTACTCAAGATACAGGTCACAGTGTACAATATGGGTGAAACAATTCCATGTGAAAAAGTGCTGAGTCTACACTAGTTTAGAGATTGGGTTCGGGTTCATGTCCTATCCTAGTTTGCAAGTGCAATACGAACAGATTCCAAAAAAAAAGGAGCCAGTCACTGTCAGAAAAAGAGATGTAGTGAAGCAGCTTCTTTCCTGGATCAACAAGTTTCTAATACAACTCTGCTCTATTAATGCATTTTTGCTCCTTGAGAAGAGCATACTCCTCTGGCATTTACCTCTTGTGACTTCAATCAGATCAACGGAGCAGAGCAGAAAAATGCTCTGGGTTCAATGCTAAAAGAGAACTAAGCACTCTGTGGTACATAGAAAAATAATTCAGCAGAGTCATGTAACAGAAATAAGAGAGAAGGCGGGAACTGGGAGGTAGAAGAAATTGTTATTTAGACATGGTATGAATATCACTTAATGCAGCCCATATGCACTCCTCATCATTTGCTTTATCCATTGGATCATGGCATCAGATTAGTTGCTGTCCTTACATTTGTTGTTACAATTGAATCTATCACATACTCAGGCCACTTTGCAGCTCTAAAACAAGGCAGTCCTCATATACATCTGCCTACAAACAAGGAACGTGGGTAAGTTTTCTTGATCTGTAGTATTTTTCTTGTCTGCTTACTATTTGTTTTAATGCCTTTCCCTCATGGAGCATAGATGGTAAACCAGAAATCTCTGCTTGTAGCAAATTTTTTCTCATCTAGAAAACCTGAGAAGAACAAAAGCCTGTGCTTTTGTTATAGCTCCTCTTTCTAGTTCCAGCATACACAGGCCATCTCACCTGACCTATCCAGCCAAGGTGGAGGACTTTACATGGCTTTGTGTCTTGGAGGATTTTGAAAGCAGTTCACACTGCACATCCAAGTTGGTGGACTACAGAATTCTGCAAAATGCAGACAAGGTATGCAATGTCAACAGATTTATCCATCCATCCACCCATCCATCCATCCATCCATCCATCCATCCATCCATCCATCCATCTGTCCACTTTCATCAGTCTTCTTTATGATAATTTCCAGCTCGTTCCTGATGAGGACACTGACTCAGACCAAAGTTCTTCTATGTTCATGACTGTCCCTTTTACCAATATTAAGCTAGTCAAATATTGCACCACTGGGTTTGCATCTGCACTGTGTCACAGCTTGTTCCCTGTAAAGACATCTGTGGAGTGTAGGAAGGCTGGCACTGCACCAAAGCAATATGAAAAGAAGTGGTGATTTATTACTTTTCCATATAAGGGTAGTAAGATAAGCTGGAAAATTGCCACTGGTCTTCAGGGAAGGCACGGAACTCAAGAAGGGAGTGGGAAGGGAGCTGCCCGATTACCCAGTCACTCCACTAAAGTCCTGTGACAGAGTCACAGTCATCCACAGTGAACAGCTTGGCCCAAAACAGAGACCCTGTGATATCCACAAAGACTGTTCTCCAAATTCCTCTAAATGCAGAAGTTGTCCCTCCCATGGAGAAGTCCTCTTTACTTGCCACCCATGGATTTTGTAACCTAGTTGGGCCTGAAAGTGACCTAGTGAGTTAAGTAAGGGTGCCTACCACAGGGAACTAGTGGAGGATCCTTACAGAGAACAAGCCTCATCTACAAAAGCAGCTTAGCAGAGGGATGGTTTTGGTTAACAGTGTTTGCAGTACAGTTACTGTTCTCCACACTTCCCCTCAATATGACCCGCATGCTCCCTAAGGCAATCTCTTGCATTAAACTCTCAGGACAAAGTTTTCTGATGCTAATACACAAACAGCAGAATTCAGACTTCACCTGTCAGCTTGGAGACTTGATACAGCACACATAGCACCAGGACTACAAAGAACCTAAAGCCACCTCAGTGGTGGATATGTACATATGTGTCCTGCATGCTTCTTAAGGATCAAAAGGGCTGGCCAGAGTAAGAAAGGAGCTCTGGAAAAACTGAAAGTCATTGTCACCTGAAGACAACTACTGCTGGTTTCCAGCAAGTGGGGTTCTACCAGCTTTCATTCTGTCAAAAGCAGTTGTAGCTCTTCCCTCATGCTGGCCAGTCTGCAGCATTTGCAGTGAAATGCATGAAGAAATTTAAAACACAGTAAGAGTTCCCTCTAGAGGAGTGAAGCAATACTGTACTCATCTTTCCACACACTGCTACAGCCAGAGCTCCATTTTCTCTGCAGGTACAGGCTGACAGTGGGAGAAACCTGCTTAAAAATTCCACTGCCCATGCAGATGCAATAAAAACAAAGCAGTGTCAGCTACACAGGAAAAAAACTAGGTTTCTTCCAAGGACTATCAATGGCATAAAGGAAAAAAAAAATTAAAAAATCACAATTACTGCAAAAACTGAGGGAATCCCACACAGAAATCAGGATGTTTTATGTTCCTCCCCTGCAGAACTTGGTAGCTAAACAGGAGAGAGGAAAGGAAATCAAGGCTCATCAAAGGAGTCTATGGTCAAGGTCACACAGCAGAGGGACAGAATTTACCTATATGGAGTAATTGTGTCCCCTGTTCTTATTACACACTATCAATATTGCTCTAGAGGAACTTAGTTTTAGAAAGCTTTTTGTTCCATATTCTCTGAATAATTCAAGATCTTTAAGAAGTGTGCAGCATTATGCTGCATGATGTATGCTCTATAAATAAGATTTGACTTTGTTACTTTTACTTGGAGCTGTGACCACAGTGAGAACACTATGAAGACACATAGCCTGATGCAGCAGCTGTGAAGAATTAACTTTTCTTATCTTATCAGTATTTGTCCAGAAATCTCAATGGGAAAAGCCATGGAATTAAGTTGTCTGATTTCTAAACCAAACACATATGAATGGAGAAAGGACCAGCTCACTTGTGCTGGAAAAGAAGAGGGCAAATGCTTATCTGAAAAGAGAATAAGCAAAATTTTGCATTACAATAGACTGATTTACCTAGAACTCTTTAGGCCAGGATCTTCAAAAGAGACCAGAGGAGATAAGCATACAGCTCACATTTGCAGTCACCTGAAACTTCAAGCTGCAATAAAAGCATGTTATGCTTTGGCCTTCTCCATAGATGCCACCTTGCACTCATTTGATATTTTTTATCCCAAGGGAATGAGATTCCTTTGAAAACACACGTGGAGAATTATTTATGTCATTTTACACATGAGGGTAGAGAGACAAACAAAGCAAATGCCTGCGTTAGTAAGGGCAAACAGTTTGCTGTGTCCAGGCAGAATCCCATGGGAGAGTAGCACAGAGACGCCCACAGCTAGAGATTGTGGTCAAACTCTTGCTCAGACGCTACCTAAGTCCATAAACCTACCCAGGGTAAAGGTCCAAAGTCAAAGAACTTAACTGCAGCAGGGTAGAGATCATATTCTGTTTATTTGTAACATAGGCCCAGAAAGTGGTGAATAAGTAAAAAATAGGAGACTACAAGAAAATTATGATTATTTTTTAAAACAGATTTTATAAAATCGAGTTATAGTGTATCTATGAGATATAGACACACAGAGAAATGTGTATAAACTACCTCCTGCTCATATTTTTCATATTTGTAGGGAAGTGGCCTGAGGAAGCTAAAGACAGCTAATGAACAGAAGATGTAGACGTCTGAGTGCTGTAAATGACCTCTCCCAGAACTTGTAAAAGAACATTTAGATATTAATTCAAGACAAGTAAAACACTAATACATAAGAAAGCCACAACTGTCTGAAAGCTAGCTGCTTTGCTATAAACAAAGGCCTTGAAAGGGCAGTGTACACTCAATTTCTCTTATTTGTTGTGGCTTTGAGAATTAAGATGTGATAAATAATCTGCAAATTAAGACCCCATGTTAGAGTAGTGCCAGATCCTCCTCTGTCTAGACTGGTTTTGTGTCATGGTTTTATTAAACAATTCACTGCAAGAAAGTGGAATACAAGGCAAGTGATGAAAAGAGAGTTTAGAAAACAGCCTAAGGACCTTCCCAGTGTTTTAGGAGACTTAGCATCAGTTTCCTAGACTGTCTCTGCTACCCTGGATAAATGAATAGTCTGTACCTTCACATCTTCAGCCATGAGACATGTTTGTTAATACTCACTCCAACGAACTGTTTTCTGTGCCTCTCAGATACGAAGTTGGGGCCACCTAAATTCAAAACACAGAAAAATCCCAAGAGATTATAAATGTACTATAAATGATAATACTGAGCAGGCTCCTACAGTTAAGTAGTTTCGTGTAGTGACACAAGTTTTTTTTATATTACTAAAGACACAGAATTGTCATGATTTTTACCTGCTGCTTCACGCAATATTATTACTTTGTGTCATAGTTTGGGTCAGGACAAACTAAGCATATGTTAATTACTACACCATAATTGCATGGTAAGTGGTGGGGGTGTTTATTGCCTCTGCAAAGCTTCACTTTTCTGTGTAGACAGGAGCAGAGCTCCCAGCAGTTTGGAGGAGCAGGGTGCTGAGTGCAGTGTCTCTGGGAATGAGCGCTTGCTCCCAGACATAACCTAGAGGTCCTCCATAGCCAGGTATCCTCCATGGCAGAGTCATGCCATCTCCCTTCTCAGGTAGAGGTGGGATGAGATTGATGATGAGGAGGCCATCCATGCAGCTGTTGGATCTTCCCTGGTCCATGGGCCTCTCTGAGCTATTGCTTGATAATGGCTGTAGTGAGTCATGGAGCAAATACTCCTGTATCAGTTTAGTTATGTTATTTTTACTAATAGCTCCTTTGTTTTTTTGCCTCCCCTAACACCTCTCTTATTGTGCTTTGTCTAATCAGTGTTATGTTCCTAACAACCACATAGCAACATGCTGAAGGTCAAACTATAGGCCTCTGATATTGGTCTAGCCACTCTGTAAGCTCTGTAGGCCAAGACACTAGGGCAAAGTAGTGTAAAATTAGACAGCTTTTAAAGGGTGTTTGGTGAAAACCCTAAAGCTCTTTCTCACACGTTTTGCTAATGCTGACTATATCAGACTGTCACAAAGAATCTCTCTACTGTTATAAAGAAAACATGCTCTGTAGTTACATCAGGATGTTTCTAAGAAACTCTACTACTGCAGCACTGTCCTGACAGCATTAAGAAAAATCTGTATAATTACAACAAATAAACAATACCAGAAAATAATTGTTGCTTGAGTAGGAAGACAAATGTGCAAAAAATACAGTGTTTATCGTTTATCTGTATCTCAAAGAGTGTTTTTTTTCTTCTTTCCTACAACTCCTCAGTTTTTTAAACAAGTTCCAAAAACTATTTGATCTTTTAAATACAGCCTTTGCATAGCCATCAATATTTTCTACAACTGAACCTCTGTCTCTTTGTATCCATCATTTGTATTCTTGCTAGTAAATCTTGACTGTTCTCTATCAACTCCACTTTGCGAACTGCATCCCTCAGCTATAACCTTCTATATAAAAATTAACAAAGACAAAGCAGGTCTCCCCTGGACTGCAGATTTGCTTACATGTTAAAAAAAGACATTTTGACTCTCTGCACTAATTCAAGTACTTCCATTCACTAGTGATAATTATTATAGTTCTCATACTTTTTGGTGTTGAGAGGCTGGTATGTTTTTAGTACGGGAGCAGGGCTCACTAAATCACTTATCTATGGGCAATTCTTACCATACATGTAAGACTGACTCAGCAAAGCAGGCAGGGCATGCCACATTCTGAATGTACAGAGCAAACAAAATCAGTAACAGAAGAAAAGGCAAATGACCACAAGTCAATCCACAAGCCAAAACAGCTCTGAGTACATATTAACTAGTTCCAGCCTTTCCCAGAAGTTCAGAGAGCTTGATTCCTTTCCACAGGCTGGCCAAAAAACCCCCCAAAAAACCCAAAAAAACCAACAACCCAAAACCAAACTAGCCAAAAGTTAAGTTGTTGAATCCAAATTAGAAAAGCCTATTCCATATGTCCAAGTTTCTTCCCGACTGACTGTTTAAATTATCCAAATGCATCATGTGCATCTGATTTAGACTCTTCCTTGCCCTTTTATCTCCAGAAGTAGAAAGGATAGTTAAAAGGACATAAAAAAAATTAATCCAGTGGGGTCTGGGTTGAAAGCCTGGGTGAAGTCAGTCACCTGGCTCCCAAGAGCAAGGAGGCTTGGCCACTATGACTAGCTTGATTTCTCTCCACAGACCTCCTCATGCATATTACCAAATATTTCCAGATCACAGGTCTGACATTTTTACTCCTGGTCACAGGAATTTCCTACAGGTCTTGGAGATCTGTCTGTAACCTCTGTGACTTGCTGACCATGCTCTAGCCAGTTCTGAAGCTCTGGGCAGTCTTAATGGATGGTTTCTCCTTTGCTGGCTATTACTTTAGTTCTCAGAGCTAGTGTACCTGCAGCAAAATGGTTCTTCTGTATTACCATGAATCTCTGCCAAGAGCTGTGCCCATGTTCATCACAAAGAGACCTTTAAAAGGAAAAAAAAAAGAAAAGGAAAAGCACATCCTGCAGTATAGGCTTGTCTCTACACTGATTGTGCTGCACAGAAATTTTCAACAGGACACATTTTCACTTGCCCCCATATCTTTCTTTGTGAACGTCTGGACACATATTCTGCTGTAGGGTGAATGAGGAGAAAGCAGAGTTCAATGCGCCTGGCAAGCCTGCACACCTCACTTTGGCTGCAAGTAGAGGAGTGGTAGCATCTGGGCATAGTGATTGAGAGCACTATCCAAGCTTGGAGGACAGGATGGGAGTGGGAGGAGGCTGGATTACAAACATGCATCCAGAGCTTTAGTGGGGTATCTGTGATGAATTATGGAAATTCATATGAGACAGGAAAAGATCCACAGCACATTTAGGGTGTTTAGCCAGCTCCTTGTAGTGTGTCATCAATATATAGATGCATGTGTGCATGTGTGCATTTTTTGAGACTCTTATACACATTTACGTTTCCCACTTGGTAGAAAGGTTCTCAGGATTGAAGGGAATCAGACCCTTCACCAACCACATTTGAAATTAAAAGTTGTTAATAGAAAGCTGCCTGATGTTTTGTTTGAGAGCTTTGCCTGTGTTGCTGCTATGTGTTTTTTTTATGTGGAGTCCAAAATAAAGCATGATGGATGTCTGCCTCTGCAGAGGACATCCAGTTTATGGCATGAAAGAACAGTCAGACAGTGCCAGAAGACCAAACACAACATGGAGACAACACTGGTTAGTATGGCAAGCATTGTTTTATGATCCTTTCAGCTTTGCTTGGGAGGCATCTCTGAAAAAGGCAGTGCTTGGGAGGGCTGAAAACATCTCTGTGGTAGTTATGCAGTTTTTAGTCACTGCAGACAGGACATATGTTTTCAAATGACTGCCTTAAACTTAATAATCCTTACAAATCCTGCTGTTGTAAAGTTTGCAGGTGTGCTGAGAGTCTTGATATGGCTCCCAAGATACTCTACAAGTTAAACGTTAGAACATGAGCAGGATCTCTCAAATTTATAAAGAGATGGGAACCCACACAGGAAATGGAAAAGAATAATAGACTCATAGAATCATTAAGGTTGGAAAAGACCTCTAAGATCATCAAGTCTAACCTTCTACCCAACACCTACATAACCACTACACCATGTGCCAGAGTGTCACATCTACTTGTTTTTTGACCACCTCCAGAGATGGTGACTCCACGACCTCCCTGGGCAACCTGCTGCAGCGCCTCATCACACTTTAAATAAATTCTTAATATTCAATCTAAACCTCCCCTGGTGCAGCTTGAGACGATTACCTCTTGCCCTGTTATTAGTTACTTGGGAGAAGAGGCCTTTCAGGTAGCTGTAGAGAGCAATAAGGTCTCCTTTCAGTCTCCTCCAGGCTTAACAATCCCAGCTCCCACAGCCTCTGCTCATAAGATATGCTCTCTAAACCCCTCATCAGCTTTGTCACCCTATGAAGAGAAGACTGTACTCAGTGACAGCAACATGTATGTTCTTTCAAGAAAGGGAGCAAAGGAGCTATCTTTTCCACAAACCTCTATGCTGTCCATGATGAGGTTTCCCATAGCACTGGCCAAAAATGACATTGCACCAGAATACCCCAAATCACTTCTAGTGTCAGCAGTAAAGCAGGATAATGTGAAAACAGTAATTATAAAAGGCATCTTTTTTCTTACCTGCAGGCCTGTAACCCTAGGAGGGATACTTTTACATAAGAAAAACAGGCTTCAAAAAGTTAAAAGAGGGAAACCTCTCTGATGTTGAACTGGGATAATCCATTTGTCCATGGCTTAACTCATGTGGTGAGTCTGTTGTTGCTGTTTCCTCCAGTTATGCCCAAGGTCCTCAGAAATTGTTTTTTTTCCAGGTGGACTGTTTCATAAATATTCAGAGGTAGATTTGATTCCTTACTTTACATATTGCATTTTCTGGGTCTGGGCCTCCCATCTCTGTCCCCTTCTCTGATTCAAATAAAAAAACGAAGAAAAGTTAAAGAAAGCACACCCCCTCTGAGGAGTGAGAATGGAAAACTGGGGTCAACAGATGATGAGAAGTCTGAGGTACTCAGTAACTTTTTTTGCCTCAGTCTTCATTGTCTGTCTTGATCTGTACACCTCCCAGGTCGATAGATCACTAGATGCAGACCAGTGGGGTAAAGTGTCTCCCATGGTAAGGGAAGATCAAATTCAGGACTACCTGAGGAACCTGAACATACATAAATCTATGGGACCTAATAAGATGCATCCCAGAATTCTGAAGGAATTAGTTGATGTATTTGCAAAGCCACTCTCCATGTAATTGAAAAGACCTGGCAGACAGGTGAGGTCCCTGGAGACTGGAAGAAGGGAAACATGACACACATTTTTTAAAGGGTAGAAAGGAGGACCCTGCGAACTATCAACCTGCAGCCTCACTGCTGAGCCTGGGACGGTCATGGAAAGATACATCTAGAAGCTATACTAAAGCAGGGAGGTGATTCAAGATAGCCATCATGGTTTCACCAAGGGCAAGTCCTGCCTGAGCAACCTAGTGGCTTTATACAGTGATGTAACTACATCAATGGACAAGGGAAGACCAACATTTGTCATCTATCTAGATTTCTCTAAAGCCTTTGACAGAGTTCCCCACAGTCCACCCTTCTCTCTAAACTGGGTAGATATGATTTGAAGGTGGACTGTTCACAGGATCTCACTTGGAGTGATGTGTCCAGCTAAGAGACCCCCAGCATGGAGAGACAAGGATCTGATGGAGTGGGTCCAGAGGAGGACCGCAAAGATGATCAGAGGGCTGGAGTGTGTCCAGCAGGTCAAGGGAAGTTCTTCTCCCCCTCTACTCTATCCTATGGAGACCACATCAGAAGTATTATGTTCTGGACTCCCCCAGTGCTCAATCCTTCTCAATATCCACTCTTCCAAACCACACTTCTTGAGCTTACCTACAAAGATGTTACAGGAGACAGTGCCAATATCCTCACTGAAGTCAAGGCAGACAACGTCCACTGAACTCCCTGTATGTACCCATGCAGTCACAGAACCATAGAAGGATGTCAGATTAGTCAAACATGATTTGCCCTTGGTAAATCTGTGCTGGCTACTCCTGATAATCTTGTTTTCTTCCATATGCTTAGAGATTACCACCAGAATGAGCTGTTGTGTTACTTTTCCAGCAGTGGAGGTGAGGTCGACCCATCTGTGGTTTCCTGAATCTTAGCTTCCAAAAGAGCAAAGGGAATTGGATGCCCCAACTTCCACCTTCTTACCATACCACAAATTCACCCAGAGGGAAATACATATTATTATAATTTAGGTAGTGCCTGACCCACTGTAGACACTGCTCTGATATGAAGAAACACAATCACAAATTCAGTTTATTAATGTCCTTTTTGTCTCTTTTCTAGCACTGCAACAACAATTATGTTTATTGCTTAAAAACAGAGTACTTTGTACTATTTTTAGATCTAGTACCTGTCCTCGGTGTTAAGGTACAAGTGTTACTTATATCTCTCTGTGCCTTATTTTGAAGCCTAATAAATTATTGCAGTCTTAAACATACCTTCTCAAATTATCAGAGCTGCAAGATATGTTCTGGGTTTAAGCCACTGTTTTGCAAGGTGAGACAAGTCATGATGAGGAGCAGACTGAGGTAACATGATGCTCTTGTACTGTCACTGTCACTGTTTAGATCACTTTCACTAGCTGGCTTGGCCACTGACATTTTCTTTCTCTTGGCAAAGATCTATTAACTTCATTGGTAGTTGGCTAGTCCAGGATCTTTCTTGGAAATACAGTTCTGTCTTGCTTTGATTTTAACGAAGTTCAGTTTAATACTCATCAGAAGTCTTTGTTTTCTTTAGTCTTCTCTGATCTGCAGCCCTGCCCACACATTTCTCTGCAAGTAAGCCTTGGTTGAAATGCAAAGCGAGAGTGCTGTGATTCTTGCCTTGTGCTGAAAGGAAGGTTATATCAGCAGGTAATCCAATAGCTTCCATTCACTTTGGTTATTTTTTAAATCAATTTTGGACAATGTTAAGTTTGGTATTGCAGTTTTCTTATCCATATTGTGCTACTGTAGCTTTCAACTTCCCAACTAGTACCAGCATCCTGTGATGCTTAGTATGTACATAATGCAAGGATGTGAATGTATGGAGCAAAGCAGGAATGCTTAAGCAGACAAGGATTCTCTAACCTGGAGAACAGCTGGCTGATGGGGAATAGGAATGAAGTCTGTCCTGAGAGCAATGGAGAAAGTAAACAAGAAAATTACTGTTCTCATAGTAAAGAGGATCCCAAATGAGACCAAAAGGTAGCATGTTCGAAACAAAGGAAAGAACACGTCTCTTCACATAATATGTAGGGGAGCTCAGGGCTAATTTTGTATGGATTCAAAAGGAGACAGGACAAATTCATGTGAGAGAAGTTTTCCTGTATGTAGAAAAATGCTTGTGGCTTATGAAGTTTCCAGAGCCCCAGTTATTAACATCTGTGATAATATTCTGTGGTAGTATCACTGCAGGTCTGTCCTGACCTTACATGCATTTTGTGTGCTGCTAAGATTCAGGACTAAATGGGCCTTCAGTGTGATCCAGTGTGACTATTCCTATGTGCTTTATATTCCTGTTTTTGAAATGTTTTGTTCCAGAAAGAGACATGAGCACTGGGAGGGAAACTGTATGGAAGTGGTTGTTGCACTCACCACAAGTCCGGCAGCATTCAGAGCATGTCAGCTTCTCATAGCAGAATTATGCTACAAACATCAACAATTAAAGGTGCCGGAAATCTCAGTATTTCCTCACATGTGTGTACACAAGGGCAGATTAAGGTAACTCAATTGTGTGGATCTAGAAATATCTAGAAATGAGGAAGGCAATTTTGGACATGCCTGGTTCATAATGGAAAAACAATCTCTTGGTGAATCTCAGCTTCCCCTGAATTGATAAACCAGTCTTCAAGATGATTTGAGAAAGCCCTATGGACACAATAAGTTATTGATAACTATATTGTGATGATTAAGGCTGTCACTGATCCATGGATCTCTGTGCCACCAGCAATTTAGATGGCCAAGCCTTAATTCAAGGATGTTACTGAGTCTGATATTCCCATGTTGTTTGCTGACAGGGTGTGGAAATATTTTATGTTGGATGAAAACCTGATATTCTCCACTACCTCTGAATAGTCCAGAGATTGCACAACAAATACAATTGTCATGGTGTGAAATCCAGGAAATAATTCACACAAAACCTGCAGGGCAGTATGGTTATATCCATGTGGTGTAGTCCTACAGGTTTTACACAGAATGTCAGTATAGAAGATGCACAGATGCACCAACAAATATTCTTTGTATTTTCTATATTCCAGAGGGTAATGCCTTTTTTTCTTTTTCCCCAGTGTTTTCTGAATGTGTCAAACACTTCCATTATGAAATCAAGTATAACACTGTAATCCACTGTAACTGGATTAGGTCCATTGTAACTGGATTGGAATCTATTTGAGGAGGCACAGATCTGCAGAGGACTGCTGTGGGATTCATGGAAGCATAGAATCCTAGAACGCTTTAGGTTGGAAGGTATCTATAAAGGTCATCTATTCCAACACCCCCACTTCTTCCCCCCCAGCCTCAGTGAGCAGGGCCATCTTTAACCTGGTCAGACTGCTCAGAGCCCCATCCAACCTGACCTTGAACATCTCCAGGGATGGGGCTTGTACTACCTCTCTGGGCAACCTCTTCCAGTGTTTCACTACTCTCACTGTTAGAAAATTCATCTTTGTACCTAGCCTAAATCTCCCTTCTTTTAATTTAAAACCATTACCCTTTGCCCTGTCACAACAAGTAAACTGTCCCCACTACTGATAGATTCACTGAGAGATAAAGCAAGGCTAAACTAGACTTCTACTCTAGGAAAGGTTAAGCTAAGTTAAGAATGGTTTTGCTAAATGCAGAGACTCTCTTATCTGTATTCATCTTTGGAGTCTCACTCTGTTAGTCTACAGCTATCCAAAAACACACTTCAAGAGCTCTTCACTGAGAACGTACACAGGCCCTGTTGCCAGCAATATCTGCTCACACACTGCTGAAGAAGGAAATTTGGAATAGTTTGGGAGAATCACCTTGCAATTTCATGTTAGCATGCTAGAGAAAAGAGCCAGAGCATGTGATTAGCCATGTAGACTTCTGGTAAAATTTCTTTCCTGTAGGCTGGCAAATCCCAGATGCCTTATCCTGGCAATCTTTGACAGACAGCAGTGCAGAATAATTGTCTACTTATATAAACGTATTTTCAGAAGGGGTAGGAGGAAGTACACCAGATTATGTTAAATCCTGAATATCTCTTCCACTAAGCTTTCTCTCATAACTGTTCTCCCTTGCTGCATTTTTTCATTTTGCTGTACTTCAGTGTTTATCTGTAAAGTCTCTTGAAATTTGGCATCCAGATCTTTAAGCCTCAAACAAAGATCAAAGTCCTAGAGACTAAAAAGCTCTAATTTGTATTATTCAGTTTTGTGTTGTAACATCACTTAACTGTCAAGGACTCAGCTTTTATTTTGCTTTGTTGTGTTATTAAGCTTATAAAGGGAAAAGAAAGGGAAAGAAAAAGAAAGTGCTTTGCTGAAGAACTTAGTTTATGTTCAGAAACCTCAGGGCTCCTGATTTGCAAGATGATTTATTTTCTAGATATTGCTTTTTATTAAAAAAATGTAGTTTTCTGGTCACTTTAAACTTTTCTATGCCTAAATTGTTGCTCAAAGGGGAGATCCCACCCTCTACTCACCCTAGCATTACAGTTACCACTCCTTTGCTTTTACTGACAATGTTCTTGCAACTGAACAGTCAGATAGGTCTAAGGACAGATCAGCTGAAAAATATCCTTTTAAAAAATATGTAAAATCTGTCAGACTTGAGCTGTTGTAAAATTGCATGTATTCTTCACCTAGCACAAGGACAGCATAACTGAATCGCTATGGGCTGGCATGTGAGATGAGGATACTTCTCTTAGCGGTGATAAGGATTTGGTGAGGGTTGAAGTGCCTATATAACAACGTTTTGAGCAGAGGTACTGTGAAAAAGCAGAACAAATTTTAATTAAGAAGTTAAATAAATGGCTTGGGATACTCTTTTCCTGTTCTCTCCCTCAGCACATGCAAGATTTTTCAGGGCAGCTGGAACCTTTGCCAAGGCTGATTTCAGCTCCGAGCCCTGTTCCATTTGCAGACACTGCAAGTACCACTTGAGTCCAAACACCTCATCCCTGAAGCAGCAACAGAAAGCATCTATGTCTTCAACACTCACTTGCAGGGTGAATCTTCTGTCTGTTGTCAAGTATTCTGACTCTCCTTACCTTGCCCCGAAGAGATCTGTAGTTGTCCAGAGAGCCTGCATCAACAATGAAGGGGTCTTGCAGTTTGCTGTTGGGCTGTTATGTTGTAACCACAGTCTTCAGACCTACAGATTGTTGGCATAACTGCCTAAGAGATTTGCTGTCTTGCTCTTGTTATTTCTGGAGCTAAATAGTCATGCATAGACTGACACTGAAACTGGGCCAAACTCTGTTCTTGTTCCCATAGTTATTCCCATGGGAATCGACTGTTTCCTTGGCAATACACATGCTGCACAGACTAAGATGTGCAGCATCAGGGCCTTCTTTTATACTTTCAGGTCTGAGGTGACACAAAAGGACCAGACTGCACTCTTGAACCCAAGTCTCTGGCCCAGAAAGCTCCTGGCACATATGGAGAAGAAGATGAAGAGGGTAAGAGCATCCTGCTGTCCATACTAGTGGCATGCAGACTCAAAGACCAGGAAAGAGATGACTGACAAACCCAGTGAACTTGGAAGTTGCAACAGTTTTATTTTCTGGAAAATTAAATGAAGCTATTTTGTATTCCCCCCCAAGTTTAAAATCTCTTTTGACAATCACCAGAAAGAGGTTTCCTTTAGAGTTATTACCAGAGTAAGAAACGCACTAATAGAGGAAAAGGGAGACTCTTTTTATGATTTTTATTTACCAAAAGACACATAACTGCCCTGCAAAAATAGATGCAGGGCCCAGCACTGTCCACAGAAAGGGGAACTAATTCTAGCTCCTGGCATGGACCAAGATTTTCACAGAGGGCAGTCAGCTCATTCACATCAGAACAGAGAAAAAAATGTATCTGTTTACATTTTACCAAACAGACCAAATGTCCTGACCAAGACTGAGAGTGATTTTGTAGTTTGTTTAGAGGAAATTGTAACAATCAGTCTGAACCTACAGAGTATTTAAGATGAAATCACAGTCACTTACCCTGTTCTGGTGCTTCTTGTCATAAGAGGTGGCCTCTTGGCAGAGTCATACTTCCTCAGAGCACTCAAGTGTGTTTTTCTATTGTGTAGTTTCTTCATGATGGACAAACTTAGCGCAAACGCATGAACTCACAACTGCCCAAGTTCTCCAGCACAAGTTCTCCAAGTTCTACAGCACAAACATGTGAGCAGGGGACCATGCTGAAACTGGTATGGCTAGACCTCTGACTGGGGCACTGTGCTCCATTCATGGGCTAAAGATCACTAGATTAGGTTTACCCTTGCTCTAATGGATTAGAGCAAAAGCACAAAAGAAAATTGGCCCTGTAATCATGTCACATAGCAAGTAGTCTACTTCAAGGACAGTGAATCTTGATGCTCATTCTCTAACAGATTTTTATAAAGATTGGGTGATCACACCTCCTGGCCACTATTTTTTTTTCTTTTTGCATCATTAAAAAAAACTGATAATCCTTTAAACTCTTTTAAGTTTAGACCTCTCTGACCTCTCTGCCTTTCAAAATGGCAACAACTCTCGCCCTTGTAATTCAACCCTGTGGCATGAGATAGTAGAAGTGTAGGTAGGAAGGAGGCTGATGAGAAAGTACTCTCCTGTATCTCATTCTGATTGCCACAAGGGCAGACAAGACACTTCAACTTTGCAGGATGTTTGGGTGCTCATACTTGTCTTCCTTGGTCCTGTATACTTACAGGCCCTCAGCTATAGCTTCACAACAGCCTCCCCCTCCTCCTGCTCAGATATGCATCAGCAGTGGTTACCTGTTTAAAAGCATGTGCTTAGTGTGGGAGAGATTGCCTTCTGGCATAGGCTGAAATTATGTCTACAACAGGTCACAGCTCCATGGCTTGGTGGCTTTGGCAGGTTTTGGATGAGGCTTTTGATTTATGCTGAAGGCAGGTAAACTAATGTTGCTACTTCTTGCGGCAAAGGATCTGGCTTGCTTGTGAAGCCAGTCAGAGATAAATTGGAACACACAGGAATGCTCAGTCTCACCTGTGCAGCACTCATACCTGTCTGAAACACGGCAAAGACATCACAAAACAGCTCTACCCTGGGAAGTACAGGAGAGATGGATCTCCACCTGGAAAATTGGGTGAAGATTGAAGAATCTCTGCCTTTACTAATAGATGTCTTGTGAGTTGTGTTTTCTTCTCACCCTTTAGCAAACGGCAAGATAATTTACCCCATGTAAGGCATGTCTTATGTAGAAGGGAGTCTGATTTCTTTACTTGCTGGATGTGACACCACTGTGGGAAATATTATGATAGTCATCTGTGAGCTTTGAAATGTCTTTTGTTAGTCAGCACAAACTAATGAAGTAAAATCTGTTTTGCTGATGCTGTGTGTTTCTCTTCAAACTCCTGCATATTGTTGTGCTGTAGACATTAGGTTACAGCTTTGCAGCAGTTGCCTCAATTCAGACTTAGACAGTCTCTTTGCTTCTTTAAAAGGGTTTAATTTTTTTTTCAGACTTTCTGTTGACTTGTCATCCCTGCTTGATACTAACTGAGATTAATGTTGTTTAGCACTAAGTTAAATATTTTAAAATTTTAATTTTGGACTATGATTAGATAGATGATCCGCTGATCAAACTCCAAAGCACTAAAATCTGTGGCTCTGGCTACCTCCAGATGGCAAATCACTCTGTTTCAGAGAAGTGGAATGAATACCTCCCCTGCAATGACATCTTGCCATCTTGCCTGAGATGGTGAATTCAGAGAGAGATTTGACTCTTAGTTTGGTTGATGCCAAAATTTTGGATGTTTGAAATTAGGTAACATGAATCCCAGCCACAGTGCTCAAGATGTTGGCCAATCTGACTTCACCCTAGTATAAAGAAACTTCTAAGGATGTTAATGCACCAACAATTGCATTGGAAGAATCCAATTTAGAACATGTAAACTGATTGTACTGATCTTAGAAGCTCATTCTCACTATAACACTGCAGAATTGCATGAGAAGGATTATTTCAAGAATGATAATATCTAGATTCTGGCTGAGAAAAAAAAAAGGCCTACACCACTGTTAGTTAGAAGAACTGAAAAAACTTCAGCAGAATTCAAAGCAGAAGTAGAAAAATATTCTGGCATTGATGGCCAGCCACTGTAGCAAAATAACGAAACTTTTCTTTTGAGTGGGAAAAGTGTCATTACCTGCAAAATCAACCTGTTTTATCGAGATGAAGTGGATCCCTAGCATATGTTATGAAATTGTGGTGGGAGTTTTCCTAGAACATATTTTGATCAGCTTTCACATGAAAGCATGGCACACCTTTTCTTCGTGGTCTTTCCCTAACACATGCAGAGTTATACTTGTTCAGATTTATTTAGGCCATGCTTGTTTTCCTGGGTTTCTTTCAGGAGTTTCAGTTTTGAGTGGGAAGCCCTTCTGAGACATAATTGTGTATGTGACTTATAATACAATTAATTAAGCACTGGGTGGTAGGTAAAATCCAAATGACTTCTAGCTGGTCTACTGTGCGGTTTAAATTGAGGAGGACACTTTTGACACTACAAACTTCTGGGGCTCTTTCTGGGGAAACGTGGTTCAGGCACAACCTGGTACTGCCTGAGGTTGGAGTGGAGAACTCACTTGCTGTAGGGATAGATGGGGTCGAAAGTAGTAAGAGGCTGTGCTCTCCTGAAAGCAGATAGACAGGGAAGAACACCATGGTGTTTTTAATGCAGGTAGTATATACAATTTGACCCAATTATTTACAGAATTAGTTTCTAATTAAGGGAACGAAGGGTGCAGTTCTGCCACTTGTCCAGTAGATGGAGAATTGACAAGATGCTTGGCGGCTGCAACTATGTACAGAGACATTTACAATGTTATCAAGAGGCAAGTCAACCTGGAATATCACGCAGCTAGGCGCGGGTGCTTTGAAGTGAATGTTAGTGAGTGTTGCACTCATGAAAAGATACACTGTGTCTTTGTTTGTAGTGAGGCAAGTTGCTGGATCATGCCAGCTGCTCGCTGCTGCCAATCCTGGGCTGGCCCATTCTGGGGCAAGGCTTTCTTTCTCCTCCTGCCTCCACGGGAGAGGTGAGTTTCTTTCTCCTTCTGCGGCTGTGGGAGGGGCGACTTTCTGCCGATTGGCAGCTTCCCTTAGCAGGGCAGTCCCATGGCGCAACTGCAGCGGCGGGGGGCGGGCAGGATCAGTGTGGCTCCCTGAACAGAGTCAGCCCAGCAGGGCCGGTCCAGGGGAGTGGTCCTGTGAGGTGGGGGCCGGTTCCTTGGGGGTCGGCCCTCGCAGTCTGGGTGACGGTTCCTGGTAGGCGGGGTGGGCTGTCTCCAATCCCAGAGATGGGCCTTGGGGAAGGGGTGCGGTGAAGCAGTGCTTCCCCTCGCTTGGCTCGAAGTGAGCTGACAATGCCAGATCTCGGTGACGGCTTCCCATTAAGGCGACAATGCAGTCCTTGGCTTGATCTCAAAGGAGAGGGTGTCTCTGTCTCTCTCTCTCACTCAGGAAATCCCAGGTTACATTATCCTGACGGCTCAGGGCTGCGGAGCGGTGACAGTGGCTCCGTTTATCTCCTGCGAACAGCAGGGGTCATGCAGGATGCATTGCTACTTGGTCAGCTGCTTATAGTTGCAGCAGATGTTGGACCGCCGGGCTTGGGCTAGTCCCTCCCCCTCTGGGCCAAAGCTTACCCTCAGGGTTCCAGTCCTTGTTGAGACACGACTGGGCTTACGACACTGGCTTTTGTAGCTTCAGTGAAGGGATTTCCTTTGCTGGTCCCTCGAGTGGCTCGGGGAGCTTGCTTCTTTCTGTGTTGCAGAGGCCGCTAGTATGCTTGCATGTGGGAATGAGAACACTTAGGTGCTGTGAGCTTACGTAGCTCGAGCAAAGTGAGAGAAAGCAAAAGGAGAGAGCAAATTGGTAAACAAGTGGGGTAATACTTATAGATTTCTCGAGGCTGGATCTGGCCAATGGGCACACTTCTCAACAACCTGCTTTACCCTATAGAAAGGGTGAAGCTAGAATTATGCCCTTAAATGGAAAGAGCATGAGCATGCCATGCGATGGGTTCATGTAATTGTTTATCCCTTAAGGAGACAGGCTGGCTCCTGGGTCTTTGTCCCCACTCCAGAAGGGAGGGTGGAAAGGGGAGACTTGCCAAAACATGTTGGGACACGTTTGCTGGTGTTTGGGGGCATAATTCTGGGCATAGGGTGCCTTCACCACACATAATTACCTTAGCCTACTTGCAGAAAAAGCATGGTGCAAAGCAGCAGCAAGCAAAAGCAAGTGAGCCAAAAGCCCAAGCCAGAAAACTACTCCCCCAGCCCTCCTTGTCCTGCTGCCATCCCAGTAGAAAAGACAACACCCAAGAAGCCAGAACCCAGAACCCAGAAGCAGCAACTGGAACAGGAATCCTCCCACGTTACAAGTATTTCAAGCCCTGAATATTTTGCTCCAGCCAGTACTTTAATTTTTGAAGCTGGCATAACTGCAGCATGGTATGAGTAACAGCAGCAAGTTCAACTCAATCCATGTCTCTGTAGATGTAGCTTTGTCCCTGCCGCGCTGCTTCCAGACCAGAAACTAATGCTGCAGCAGCAGCACCACCAGTGAATTATTCATGTGGGGACAAAGATGACATTCAAAGAAGTGTCTTATTTAAGATCTGATTGCAGTGTCTTCTGAAGGAGTAGTGTGGAAGCAGTGGGACAGGATGTTGCCTAGGGTTTCTCACCTTTATTTATTATGCACTCGAAAGTGAAAATTAATAAAGCAGAATGTTAAGATACTCATTTGTAATATGATTTAGTTCCCTACATGAAGGTGACAGGAATTATCTCAATATTGTCTTTCAGCTGCTACTCCAGATGTCTATAATTGTCAAAAGGTTTCCTCTTCATTTGTAGTTCAGATTTTCAGCTTTGTATAAGGACAACAATTTCAGTGAGGAAGACACGGTGATTAAACCTTTTAAGTAATAGATTTACAATACAGCTGCTCAAATTTAAGCGTTTGAAAAGCTCTTGGTAGCTTTATATGCTTACTATGACTTTATTCTGTGCCTTGAATCTCTGAGGATAACTGGCTTGGTTCATCCAGCAAAAAGAGTCCTGCTGATGCATTGTGATAGTGATACTGTCCCTTGTGGGGAAGTGAAGCCCCTTAACTTCAGCTGTGTCCTGTACTGTTCCTCATATGTTTTGTGTAATACAGAGTGCTCCCAAAAGAATAACTTGTATTAAGGGAGCTATCTTACAGTCTATCACCATGTCTTTAACAGCCTCTCCATGTTACAGATCTTCTAGTTTTCACTTTTTTAGATTAATGCAAGTGTTACCTTTGCAGCGAGATGTAAACCTTCTAAGTTACTTTCCTACTTTTAAATTTTTATTTTTTACTTTCTTTCCTTGCTATCCTTTCTTCTTTTTTTTTCTTTTAATATTACAAAGTGTTCAGTTAATAAATGAGAAATAGGTTGTGCTCATGAGTATGACTATCATGAAGATACTTAAGACTGTATAGTGCAGGAAAGTGATGGTAGCTTCCTTATCTTTTGAGCGGTGGACCTCTGCACCCTGATCTAAGAAGAGATTGCTTTTTCACCCTCAGGAGTGGCACAAAGGTAGTACAGAATTGTTAGCTTTCCCATATGGATCTTTACTACACTTGAAGGATCCAAACGTAGCACATTCATGGAGTAACATGCTTATGCAAATTTGGTTCTGAATAATAAAACCTTTCTTTTCTGCCTTCACACAGCTCAGTGCTACTGCAAGAGAAGGGCCAGAAGCACGGATGCTACCAGCAACAGTGAGTGAATTGAGCACACAACTGTGACTTCAACCTCAAATGTTCTAAAGCAGAGAAGAGAAGGCATATTAGAGCTACCTAAAGGCCACCAGAGGATCTCAGGGCTGTTTCTGAGATCGCTCAGATGGTCTGGGCCAAGAGTTCTACCTTGCATGGTTGTGTTCAAAGAATCCTATGAAAGATGAGGAAGGGAAACCAAAAAAGACCTATTTGACCCATTTGGCAAGTCTTTCTTTCCAGACAGAAATAGGATATAGATCCTCTGACCAATTTAGCTATTCTGCAGCATGATTCTATGAGATCTAAGGCTAGCAGGAGACTGTATTTCTGAGGATGCTCCCACATCTTTTGTAATTCTCTTGCAATTGGGCTGAAATGAAAGGCATCCTCCCACATAAACATTCCACTTTCCAGAATAAGAAGGAAATCTGGACAAATTGTCCAAGAACAGGAATTTACAGAGCAGATGCCTAAGTTTAATTCCACCCAAAGTATCATTGGTCTATCTGAATTCCATGTTCTAGAATTACTGATTGAATTTACTAACTCTCTCCATGTATTACTTTTTATTTTTTTCCCTCTGTCTTTTTTTTTTTTTAATGTTGTTGCTATTGTTGTTATTTGTAACATAGATGCTTTCCATTTTAGTTGCCCAGATGGGACTACAGGTAAGAATCACAGTATCACAGTATATGAGAGGCTGGAAGGGACTTCAAGAGACCATCGGGTCCAACCCTCCTGCCAGAGCAGTATCACTTAGGGTAGTCTGCACAGGAATGCATCCAGGAGGGTTTTGAAAGTCTCCAGAGAAGGGGACTCCACAACCTGCCCTGGGCAGCCTGTTCCAGTGCTCTGTCACCCTCACTATAAAGAAGTTTCTCCTCATGCTGAGGTGAAATCTTCCATGTTTGAGCTTGAACCCATTGTTCCTTGTCTTATCACTGTGAACCACCAAAAAGAGTCTGGCCCCCTCCACTTGACACCCACCCCTCAGATGTTTATAGACATTGATCAGATCCCCTCTAACTCTTCTCTTCTCGAGACTAAACAGTCCCAGGGATCTCAGTCTATCTTCAGAGGGGAGAAACTTAAGTCCGCTAATCATCCGTGTGGCTCTCTGTTGGATTCTCTCCAGAAGGTCTCTGTCTCTCTTGAAGTGAGGAGCCCAAAACTGGACACAGTATTCCAGGTGTGGTCTCACCAGGGCAGAGTAGAGGGGTGGAAGAACTTCCCTAGACCTGTTGGACACACCTTTCTTGATACATCCCAGGATCCCATTGGCTCTCTTGGCCACAAGAGCACATTGTTGTTCCATGGAGAACTTGCTGTCCACCAGCGCTCCAAGGTCTTTCTCTGTGGAGCTGCTTTCCAGCAGGGCAGCCCCTAAATGCCCCTAAGAATGCTTATCCCTAACAGCTTGTATAGCATTACAGCCACGTGTGCAAATGCTTACTGATACAGTGGAATTAGCACAAGCAGGAGTCTGGTGGACAGCAAATTGGACGTCATCCAGATGCATGCCCTTACAGCAGGGTGAGCAAAATGTGCCCCAGGCTGCCTCAGTAAGGGAATAGCTAGCAGCTTAAGGGATGTGACCTTTCCACAATCCTGTAATTCTAATGAAGAAAACATTCATAACTATTTCATCCTTGAGATGCTTCTCAAAATCTTTTAGGAAATCTATTCACCTGTTCGACACAGCTATGGATAAGTGAAAAGGAGCTGCTCTGAAACCTGAAACTCTGAAGTAAACCATGTGTCTTGTGCTTGAACTTGGTGGTTGAAATGATTCATGATGGCAGTATAGACTGATACGTTACTTTGAACTGCAAGAGGTTATTGGCTGGCTTGACTCAGCTGAGGAGATATAGATCAGTAGCTGTTAATATCTGTAGATAACCCCAAGTGGTTTATGGTTGGTTTTGTAATCATATTGATTCAATTTGTTTATTTAGTGAACTAAGTTCTACTGATTGAAGGTCATTGCAAGCACATTAGAAAAATCAAATTTGCTCAGTTAAATGCTTCAGCTTTTCTTGTAGACACTGAGCCAAACCCCCTGATTTTAACACTTCATAGGTGCTAAAGTTCATAGGTGACTTTCTAAAGAAACATTACAGTTTCATCCTTTTCCTTTCCTCCACCCAACTGAGGAAGAATGCAAATTAACATTCCTAAAAACTAGCCTGCCCTAGTGATGACTTCAGCTAACTTTGCTTGTCCGTTCTTTGAGGGGGGACTGCATAGTTCTGAGGAAATTGTGAGCAGCATTTTTACCTTTCAAAATATTCAACTTGAAAGATAAACTCAGTGAAACAGAAGAAGAGCACCATTCGTGCCAGTTTCCAGAGGACTGTCAGAATGAGGTCCTGGCTCTTTCTGTTAACTTTTAAACAGACCATGTTTTTGCTGAATCTCCCCTTTTCAGAGAATCATAGAATCAGTCAGGGTTGGAAGTGACCACAAGGATCATCTAGTTCCAACCCTCCTGCCATGGGCTGGCCAGAGCCTCATCCAACCTGGCCTTGAACACCTCCAGGGATGGGGCCTTAACCACCCCCATGGGCAACCCATTCCAGGTCTCACCACTGTCAGGGTAAAGAACTTCTTCCCTAAGTCCAGTCTGAATCTACCCACTTCCAGCTTTGTTCCATTTTCAGGTATCTGTGTTCAAATGAGAATCCTGCACCACCAGATTCTCTCCAGCTGAGAAGTAACAACGAACTCTTTCACATCGCCCTGGAATGGAGGTCAAAATGACACTGCTCCCTTTGAGAGATGTCAGTACTTTTTTCACTATCAGAAATGGTGTTTAGTCTCTTAGAGAGGATCAGGAAAGGCCCCATTGCCCCATTTACCTGATCCAAACAATTGGTGGAATTCTTAGAGCTTGTTGGGATGCCAGAAAACTGCTGTAGCTTGATCTTCCTCCTATGCATAATAAAGAAATGAAACTGCCACTTTCAAGGACTGTGCAAACAATATCCAACCAGTCCTAGCTTCAAACAAATGTTCTTTGATTTACATAAATTTCCAGCCTCATGCAAATCAAGTTTGTCAAAGGAAAAAGAGTTCACTGTAATCAGTTGTGAAGCTGATAGAAGAGGCCTCTGGAGAAGATAATTCACAGAATGCAGCCATGTCTCCCTGACTGAATACTTGCACACAACACAGTGTAATTGAGAATGGTGTCCAGATGTTGAAAAATATTTAAGTACGTAGTTCCCATTCAAATTAATGAGACTAAGGCACATCAAAGACCTCTGAGATCCTGGGCCAAACAGCATAGTCCTTACGTGCTTAATTAATTAATTAATTAATATTTAGTTAATTATTTAATGTTACCAGATCTTGACAACACAACCATATACTGTGGTTATTGAATTCAGATTTGATTCCACTAATGCCCCTTGCCTGAAAGAGCAGGTGCTTTCAAGAGAACTAGGAAGCAGAAACTGTGCTAGGAACTCATTTGTATCAATGTAAATATCCTTAGACCCTAGTGCTTATATTTTGAATGCTTTCCACTGGAAAGGCAAACACTCACATATATGCACCCGTAGAACTCTGCAGATGTCAGACTGCATTGTATTTTCTCAGTGATTGTGTGGCAACAGACAACCAAAAGGCTTTTGATAGCCCTCAATGGCTCTCAACTACTTATTTTCTGGAGCTACTGGCCAGAGCTGTTCCTGGCAGATGGTTCAACAATGGGAAGAGATTAAATTCTGTGGAGGTGAAATTCCTTCTTTCCTTGCTCTAAATCGCTGCAGCTGGACCTGCAGGAAAGGCCTGTGATGGACATCACAATGGAGGGGCCTCATGCAAATCAGTGTGGCCTTCTTTTGTGAACTGGGGAGGCCACCCCACTCCTGAAGAGTAAAAAGGAGACTGCAGCCTCGTGGGCCCACGTAGTTGCATCTATTATAGAAGCCCCTGTTGGATGTGCACCAACCACTGAAGAACTTGGACTAATCCTGTGAAGACATCACAGGATCCAAGGGTAGTGATACCTTTCTTTCTCTCTTGCTTCTTATCTCACTCTCTCTCTTTTCTCTCCTTTTTCTTCCTGTTTTCTCCTCCTTCATCCAGTCAAGCATCTTTAAGGTGCAAGTGACTAAGAGCTTTCACACAACACTCCTTGGATCAAATAAACAGAACTCGTTAGCTGTTTCGTGTTGGTTCACCTTAATTTGCTCCAAGGGAATTTTTAATCTCTCACAACATTCCTGCTGCCTGGCTTGGGAAACTGAGTCATGACAGCAGACAGAGAATAGCAGAGTGAAAAATAGCACCAATTTCCACTTAAGGTTTTTCAATGGTAGATACAAAAATTGCAATTTTCTTTTAAAGATACTGGGGTGAAAATCTGGACATAATTTCATGTTGATTGGAGAAATATTGCTGCCATTACATACTTTATCTGGATAGAGGCTTCTCTATCAGAAAGTAGATGGTCCTTAGTGCCAAAAGTTGAAATTTATTTATTTATTTATTTATTTATTTATTTATTTATTTATTTGTTGGCTTTCATCATATAGAGAAGGGCCTTGTATAGAACACTGGCAGGTGAGGTTGACCAGGCACTGAGGTTCAGAACTAAATTACTTTCTCCATGATTAAGAGTTGCCCAAAGGCCTGTATTTCCTTGTTGGAAAGGTGAATATTGCAGAAGAGGAGGAGAGTCCTTTACATAAATCTCAGTTAGCATTGTTTGTCTGGCTCTGCTTCTGTCCTGTTGTATCTTCTGTCATCACCAACTAAAACTGTAGCTCCAGCACGGAAAGTAGGACTTTCCTGTTGAGCTATGGTACCTCCAGCAAGGATTCACTATAAAATTTGAGCAGCACAACAGCACTGACTTATGTTAAGGAGTGTTTGGATGAAATTCCTCAAGAGGGGCACAAGCACAAAGAAGCAGTAACAATTTTGTAAGTTGTGCCCAAATCCTAGGACTCATACCAATTTACTCTTTGTACTGTAACTGGGCACCAAAGACTGAGGTTTAAGATGTCCTTGTTTGAGCCTACTCAGTAATGAAAGAAGCATAATTTCTTTATCAAAAGCAGATTCAAGAAATTGCTGCATCTCCTCTCTCTTCCTAAACCTGAATCCACATTTCCAAACTTCAGAAGTCCTCAATTTAATTTTTTTCTTGCAGTCCTTGCAGCTAGAGATAAACATTTTAACTGAAGTGACACATGCTTCTCACCTGCAGCAGCAAGAAAAACTAGTAAATGGTTTCCACATCCTGGTATCTTCAGGTCGTTCCAAAGGGTTCTAATATTTGGCTTAAAAAGCTTTATACATGTGGTGACATCTGCTACATTCACAGAACCATACTACTGCAGAATGAAGCTGCTCTTTCAAATCTTAGTCTTAGAAAGTGGGCCTTTCTTCCAGCTTAGTAGCTCTGGGAGACAATACAGCCAATGAAGATTAGAGTGCAATTCATCTCACCAAATGTAGACAACTATTTTGGATGAGAGGTGTTGAATGATTACAAGGAATCACAGGAAATAAGCGTCCATATTTTTTCTTGCACACACATACCACTTTGGATTCAGTTCACGCACTCTATCATCACGAGGTAATTGCCTACATCACAGAGGTTTTGGCTACAGTGGGATACCATCTGCCAGTACACAGACCATATTAATGGGAAAACCATCGCTGGCACAGACACTCATTTGTACATAAGTAGGCTAAGAAGTCATAAGGCACGTAAAACTGTACAAGTCATCCAATTCTAATTCATACAATTGCAGTTCAACTCATCCTAGCATCTTCGATGTGCAAAACTGCCACCACAGAGCTTGATTTTGTCCTTCAGAAGCCTGGTTTTGTGCAGGAGCAATGAGACAAGCAGCTGCATTTGGGGCATAATTTACCACATAAAATGGCTACACTTCGTGAAAATTGTATCAAGTCCTTTAATGTACAGTTACAGGCTGATGACTTACAAATGAAATGAAGTGAGAGTGATTCATGGATGCAGCCAGAGGTTCACAGAGACATTTCTCTGGGAACAACTAAAAAGTCTCCATTTCTAGGTTTGCTACAACAAGGAGCACTTGACTAGTTGGAAGGAAGAATGATGTGTTCAAATGGTGGAAAAAGGTGCAGATGACCAAGGAAGAATATAAAACTACCACTCAATTGTGGTGGGATGGGGCTAGGAAAACTAAAGGCAACCTGTATTTGAATCTGGCAAAGAAGATGAAGATCTGTTAGAAAGAATTTCATGTGTACACCAGCAGTGAAAGGAAGACCAGGAAAAATATGAGCCCACTGCTAAATGGGGCAGAGGTCCTGAAGACAGAGGACACAGAAAACAGCAGTGTACTTAGTGTCTTCTTTACCTTGGTCTGTACTGGTGAGACTGACCGTCAGCAATCCCAGGACCCTAACACCAAAGGGAAAATCTGGAGCAAGGAAGACTTACCCTTAGCAGTAGAAAATCAGGTCAAAGAACGTTTAGTCAGACCAGACTGACACAAGCCCATGGAAAGGATGGAATGCACCAACATGTACCGAGGAAGTGAGCTGTTGTCTTTTCAAAGCCGCTTGTGGTTGTCTTTGAAAGGTCACAGAAGGGATTTCTGAAAATGGAAAGTCACTGAAAGTCATTCTCCATGTTCAAGAAGGAAAATCCAGGCAGTCAGCCTCACCTTGATCCCTGGGAAGATGATGCAACAAATAATCCTGGACACCGTTTTCAAACACATGAAGGACAACAAGGTGAACAGAAGTCACCACGGGTTTACAAAGGATAAATTATGCTTAACCAATCTAATATCTTTGTAGAACAAAATCACTGGCTGTGCGAATGAGACATCAGTGGATGTTTTCTACCTCAGCTTACTGTGACTTTTTACATTGTGTTCTGTTACATCTCCATAGATAATATGACAAGGAACTTGTTAAATAGGTTAACTGTGAAATGGACTGAAAACTGGCTGAACAGACGTACCCAAAGCATAATGCTCCATGGCATGGAGGCCAACAGTATCACAGGGCTTGATACTGGGTCCAATACTAGATGATGCAGAAAGGAACCTGAGCAAGTTTGCAGATGATACAAACTGGGAAGAGAGACTAATGCAGCTGTTGGCTGTACCACCATTCAGAGAGACATTGACAGGTCAGAGAAATGGGCAGAAAGGAGTCTCATGAAATTCAGGAAGGGAAATGCAAAGTTCTGCATGTTGGGAGGAATAACTCCCTGCACCAGCACATGCTGGGACTCAAACACGTGGAAAGCAGCTTGGCAGAGAAGGACCTGGCAGTCCTACTGGACACTAAGTTGACCATGAGCCAGCAATGTGCCATTGTGGTAAAGACAGCTAATAGCATCCAGGGTTGCATTAGGAAGAGCATTGCCAGAACAATCTACTCTAATGGTATTGGAGCCTGGCTCAGTTTTGGAGCCTTGCTGGGTTTTGGAGCTGAATGTGACAAAATGAAGGCCCTAGTGAGCAGTTTGGGGCAACGACATCATGGAGAAATGTGAACTCTAGCCCTTGTGTAAAGGTGTAAATCAAATCAGCAGGGCCAGGATTTAACTCTGCATGCTTACACAGTCAAATTTGTGCTTAGAATTCCATTCCAGTCAGGAGATCACTGACATTTCAAGACAAGAATTTTGACTCCTCATTGCCCATGCAGCCCTTTTGTCACCCAGGATATTTGCAGAAAGGAGAAAACCATCTCCAATGCCACTAACTGCAGGTAGCACTGTCTATTTGGATTTTCCTTGCTTATTGCCTAGTCTTAACCTGGGCAGCTGTATTTCAGACACAGGTACTTCTTATTCTAAGCTGAAATCAGGCTCCTTTACTTGGGCAAGATGTTTGCAATCAATTACAAGCACTTTCACATATCTCTTTGTTTCCTTCTCAGCTCTAGACAGATTTTTAAATTATTATTATTTTCAAGGGAGCAGGATGATACAGAATACCAAGATTTATATCTCTATATTGAGTTGTTGCTGAAATTGGATCAAGGCATAGTGTCTTTCTGGATGTTATATCCTGGGGATAACAAGCAAGTGCTCATGTTGTCCTTATGATGCCTTTGTAAGCTAAAGCAATATTGCAAGCAAAGCAGTTACAGTATATTACTTGAGTTGGAACCCACACATAAGCTTTATTTTCCCTTTAAGCTTTAATTTTAAAAAATCCACTCTTTTTCTTCTTTCTTTCTTTTTTTTGGGGTGGGGGTGGGGTTTGGGGGTGGAGGGGTGGGGGGATGGAGGAGGGGCATGTGGCGCAATGGAACAAAGTCTCTATAATCCAAGAGGAAATGATTAGTGACCTGATGCTTCCCTTAGACACATATGTCTGTGGGACCAGATGGAGCCCACCCAAAGTTACTGAGGAAGCTGGTGGAAGTGCTCATCAAGCCACTTTCCAACATTTTTCAGCAGTCCTGGAGAACTGGGGAGGACCCAATTGACTGGAGGTTAGAAAAAGGGACACTCATCTATAAAAAGGGCTGGAAGGAGGATCTGGTAAATTATAGGCCTGTCAACTGGGCCTTGGTTCCAGGGAATGTTACAGAGCAGATCATCTTAAGTTCTATCACATCATGAACAGGACAACTATGTGATCAGGCCCAGGCAGCATGGATTTAGGAAAATCAGATCCTGCCTGACTAATATGACCTCCTTCTGTAATAAGGTGATCCCTTTAACGGATAACGTAAAGGCAGTGAATGCTGTCTACCTAGACTTTAGTAAAGCAGTTGACGTGATTTCCCCCAGAATTTTCATAGAGAAATTGACTTCTTGTGGCTTGGATGGCCATACACTTTGCTGGATAAAAGATTGTCTGGGTATCTGGTCTCAGAGTTCTGGTGAATGGAGTTGCACCCTCAGAAAGTTTGCAGAGGATACCAAGCTGTGCCGAAGTGTTGATCTTCTTCAGGGTAGAACAGAGCGACCTGGACAGGCTGAATTAATAGCTCCCAGATTAGCTGTTTGAGATTCAACAAGGTCAAGTGCCAGTTCCTGCAGCTGGGTCACAACAACCCTGTACAAGGCCTGTGGAAGAGTGGCTGGAAAGCTGCCCAATGGAACAATTGTGGGTGTTGATCAACAGCTGTCTAAATACGAGCCAGCAGTGTGCCCAGGTGGCCAAGAGGGCCAGCAGCATCCTGACTTGTATCAGAAACAGTGTGGCCAGCAGTAGCAGGGAAGTGATTGTCCCCGTATACTACACATTGGTGAGGCTGACTTCCAGTACTACACTAGTGCAGTTTTGAGTCCCTCTCTACAAGAAAGACATTGCGTTGCTGGTGCATGTTCAGAAAAGGGCAAAAAAGCTGATGAAAGGTCTAGGGCCCAAGTGTTATGAGAGTGGCTGAGGGAACTGGAGTTGCTTAACTTGGAGAAAAGAAGGCTGAGGGGATATCTCATTGCTCTCTACAACTGCCTGAAAGGAGGTTGTAGCAAGATTCGTATCAGTCTGATGTCCTAAGTAACAAGCAACAGGACATGAGGAAATGGCCTCACATTGCACCAGTGGAAGTTTAGATTGGATATTAGGAAAAGTTTCTTCACAAAAAGAGTTGCCCAGCATTGGAAGAGACTGCCTGGGCAAGCGGCTGAGTCACCATCCCTGGTGGTATTTAAAAGACAGATAGATGTGTTGCTAAGAAATGGTTTAGTGGTGACCTGGTAGTGTTAGATTAATGGTTGGACTTGATCTTAAAGGTCTCTTCCAAACAAAAAAAAATCTATGATTCTACATGTACATTTTTTCCCAGACTTCAGATGTACCCCATGACATTATCCAGACATTCCAAGGTGTTACAGGTTTTCTGCCTCATCTTTCACAAAGTGTATATATTTCTCTCTTGTAAGATTGCAGAAAACACTGTTGGGTCAACAGAAAATGATGAAATGTGAAGTAGCTTAGGGCTAGGTTTCCTCCTGAATGAAAGGTTGCCTTAGATTTGTAAATGACTGTTTGCCTGATATCTATTTATTTGTTTCAAATTCATGAATTCTTCTTTAGCTAGGGCAGGAACAGAAGTGATGACAATCACTTAATTCCCAGGCATGTTCCTCTTATATTTCACATGTAGCCAAGCCCAAGAAGAACTGAGAGACTGTTTTCAACCAATTCAGCTTCCAAAGCTCTAGGGGATAACAATAGACATGGACTTTAAATTTTTTTTATATCATCCTCTGATGTGACCAGAAACATTAGAGAGTTCCACCTGTGGCTGGAAGAAATCCTCTTTCCCTTTAAAAGAGAAATTACTGTCGTGGAGAATGCACAAAAAGATCCAGTGATTAGGATAGTTACTAAATCTGAACAAAAATAATTTGCTGAGCGTAACTGTAACAGTGTGAGAGCTGAAATCCCCCTCCCACACTGACAATGACCAGGCTAGCTCAGTCTGGAAGCAAATGAAAGCTGTGTTTACAAGCAAATCTACAATCTATGATGAAGTGCAATGAATATGTACAAATATACACTACTCACAACATTTACAAACATGTACAATCAACAGAAAAGCACAACCAAGCCCCCTTTGCTTCCCCCAAGGGGCCTTTCCCCAAGGGGCCTCCCCCCTAAGCCAGAAGGACTCCCCCCAGGCCCTCCTGGCAGAAGGCAGAGAGTCAAGAAGCAGAGAGGCTGTTAGACTTATCAAGGTCAGTATGTTGTCTTCAGCCAGAAAAGAAGAAGCAGGAAGACAGAAGCCAAACAAGCTGAGACTGCCCAACTCCCCAACCTTGTTTTGAGTAGAGATTCTTAAACATTTCTACTTCTCCAATGGAAGTGTTTAGAACAATCATTATTTTGCTTTCTTACACCCACTAGTTCTTTCACTTTCTCTGCTCGAAATTTATGAGAAGAAAAATTAAAAAGACAGTCTTAAAACCATCACAGTAACATTAGGACCAATTTTCACAGCCAGTTTTGTTATGCAGAGTGGATTTATTCCTTCATAGAACTATAAGACTGCAAAACTTCATAGCAATGCGCAGTCCTAGAAGATACTCTTGCCTGAACCTTTTATTGCGATACCAACATAATCTAGTGAGCTGAGCAGAAGTTAGACTCTCAGAAAGTGTAATCCTGGTGCTCCTTGAGTATCATATCCTTTATCTCAAGTATGTCATAAAATCATAGAATGGTAGGGATTGGAAGGGACCTCTGGAGATCATCTAGTTCAACTCCCCTGTTAATGCCCTTGTCCTATCACTGGCCAACATTGAGAGAAGCCCAACCCCATCCTTGTGACCTCCACCCTTTAGATATTTATATGCATTTATAAGATTCCCTTCTCAGTCCTCTTGGTGCTGCTAAAAGGACCAAGTTGCAATTTCTTATGTTTATCAACTCAAAGTGGGTTGAGCAACTTCATGGTTTTGGCAGCAATGACACTTTCTTGTTCTTCATAGCAGTCTGGAAGTGCAGTTCAGAACTCTCTGCTGCTCCCTTTCTGGCAGAAATGATAAAGTGTTGTCCACGTGAAGCAGAGACCTCAGTTAGAATAGGATATTTGCAGTTGGAAGGGAGCTGCAGTGGTCATCTTATCCAATAGGCTGACCAATTCACAGCTGACCACAAGTTAAAGAGTGTTAATTAAGGGCATTGCCCAAATGCTTCTGAAATGCTGTCAGGCCTGTTCCAGTGTTTGACCACACTCAATAAGGAAATGCTTCCTAATGTCTAGTCTAAACTGTCTAGTCTAAACCTCCCCTGGTGTAGCTTTGAACCTCCAGCTCAGGAAGCAGAAGCAGGAGAAAGCAATAACATTACCCCTTAGCCTCCTTTTTTCCAAATTAGACAAATCCAAAATTCCTTAGCTGCTCCTTGTAGAATATTCCTTCCATCCCTTTTCATCAGCCTTGTTGACCTCCTCAGATGTATTCAAGGACTTTAACATTCTCAGATTGTGGGGATCAGAATTGCTCAGAGTATTCAAGGTGAGGCGGCAGCAACACTAAATACAGTGGGACAATCACCACATTTGACTGGCTGGTTACACCCCAAGTGTGGTTTTCCCTCGTGGCTGCCAGGACACACTTCTGACACATAGTGAGTTTACCGTCAACCAGCAACCTCAGATCCCTTTCTACAGGGCTATTCTCTAGCCACTTGTCTCTCATTTTATACTTGTGTGCAGCATTCCTCTGTCCCAGGTGCAAAGTCCAGTATTTGGACTGGTTTAATTTCATCCCATAATCATTGTGCAATTCTCCTATTTAGAGTGCTTTGCAAGATCTCTTATCCCTCCAAAGAGTCAACAACACCTTCTAATTTGGTATCATCAACAAACTTGCTAATGGTGCATTCAACTCCTGCACACAGATTGTTGATAAATATAGTCAACAGAACTGGCCCTAAAATTGAGCCAAGAAGCACTGCCAGTGACCTGCCACCAGTCAGATGTAACCCTACTAACTACCAACCCTTGTGTTCTGCCCTTCTGGTGAGTTGAAAATTTCCCCCCAACATTAGATTTGCCAGACTAGCTCAGTTGGAAGCAAGTGAAAGCTGTATTTGCAAACAATACTACAATCTACAATGAAATGAAATGAATATGTAAAAACATAGAATATTTACAATATTTGCAGATATTTACAATTAATAAACAGCACAAGGACCCTGGCCAAAGACCATGGGAGCTGCAACAGATACTCCTTCCCTGCCTCCCCCCTTGCCTCCCTGTACAAAAGGGACTTTCCTTTTTTTTCTCATTACACTGAAATTGTTTTAGCTCAAGCATTTTACAATCGCTGTGACAAGAAAGCCACCTGTCATCACATCCCCTGTGAGTCCTTCATTATTCACAAATAGCAAGTCTAGGACAATTATCTTTCCTAGTTGGTTAACTGAATACTTGTGAAAAGAAGTTCTCTCCTACAATCTTCCTTCTTAACAGCCTATATCCCTCCATCCCAGCACTTCAATTGTGCAACTTCCTCTACCAGTTCCCAATAATATTCCCAATAATAATCCCAATAATACTGCAGCTCTTGCAATATACCAATGCTTCCATCCCATCCTGTAGTTTTTTAAACTTCAGGCATATTTTAAAATTGCACATTATGAAAAGTTGGTACTCCACTTCTTCATGATTAAAAATATTCAGGATTATTAGAAGAGAAATTATGTTAATATTAGCATGGTTATTATAGATTTGCTAAAGCTTACAATAATCTCAGCTGTCTCACGTCAGTTTTATTGTAGAAAGATATTGGAATTACAAGCAACTGTATGATGATTTTATATCTCTAGCACAAGTATTGCTTTGCCTGTAAATTTTACACATTCTGTATCACAGTCTAAAGTTGATTGCTTATTTAAGGTACATGCGAATCTACTCAGTTGCTTGAGTTTTGTACACATTTCTGCACCCTGAACAGAACTGTCATGATAGTGTGGGAACAGATGGAAACAAACTCTTTAGGAGAGGCAGACAAGGAAAAGATGCCTCCTCTACATCAATGACTAGATGGAGTCCATGACATTCCATCTGGGGAAGGATGAGGAGAGCTTATGGGTCAGGGTTAAAGTGAAGGCTGGAGAAGGTGAGATCATAGTGGGCATCTGCTACAGACCACCTGATCAGGAAGACCAAGTGAATGAGGTCCTCTTTAGACAGATAGGAATGGCTTTGTGTTCACAAGACCTGTTCCTCATGCAGGACTTTAACACCCTGGTATCTGTTGGGGAAACAATACAGTAAGGCAGCAGCAGTCCAGAAGGTTTCTGGAATGCATAATGATGATGATAATAATTTCCTTCTCCAAGTGGTAGAGGCTCCGATGAAGAAAGGTGCTATGCTGGTCTTTGATCTCGTCAATGATAGGGGGGCTGATAGGTAAAATGAAGGTCCAGGGCAAACTTGGCTGCAGTGATCATGAAGTTGTTTAATTCATGAGTGTCATGGGGTGCTCGAAACCATTCCTCCACCTCCACCAGCAGAGGTTTGAATGGAGGAAGACAAAGGTGTGCAATTACCTTCCAAGGTGCGAAATTGCCTTCTTCTCCCTCTGGGGACAGGTAAAAGGCACCCATTCTTTCTGCCGGGGTAGAGGCCCCTCACAGGTATTTAATTGTGGTGGGGGAGGAGGGCTGCTGGGATTTGGAAGAATGGTTGGGTCCTTTGTGCCCAGTATACATTGGCACTGGATGCATTGTCTAAGAAGGTCTTAAATACAGTGACCAGGAAGTGGTCTGGGCTCACTCGGTTTTGGCTCGCTTCTTTTTGGCTCTCTCATTATGGGTGCTTATTTTGGACTCGCTCTGGATTCGTGGTGAAATTTGAGAAATCAGTGCTTGGACTTGGCTTCTCCCCAGACCTGCCTGCCCTGGGGTCCTGCTCTCTGCCTGCTGCTGGAGTGATCCTGCCTGCTGTAAAACTGCAGCTATTCCTTGCACTGTTCAGACAATGCTACTGGACGAGTTTTCCCTCATGGCAGCTGTGTCTACAGACACTTTGATTTTGGCGGGTCCCTTTTCCTTCAGATTTGTGCCATGCTGTCCACAAATCAGATTATAAAACCTGCAGTTCTGGAGCCTGCCACTGAAGAAAGACCGAGGGACCATCTCCAAATTCCTGTTCCGTCTTTGCGAGTAAAACTGGCATTCTCGTGCTTTTCCCTAAGATCCTGGCTTGCCTCTGATTTATAAGTGGGGTAAAAGCTATTTTGTGGTTTAGCCTTTTCCATTTTCTGAATTCTCTAAATCGTACTAAAGTTGCCCATAAGCATTCTGGTAGATTTTGTGACTGAACAGAACCTGCAAATATGTTTAATCAGTTTTGTACATAATTTTGGGGCAGTGTTTTCGGGAAAAATAAAGGTAACTATACTTTTATAATTCCCACCTCGTTAATTTAATCCCAATCAAAACAATGATGACTGGGACAACAAGGAGAGTGTATAGCAAACTCACTAACCTGGACTTCAGGAGACCGGACTGAACTCCTCAAGGACCTGTGTAGTAAGATACTGTGGGATAAAACTCTGGTGGGGAGAGGGGCCCAAGAAGGTGGGTTAGCATTCAAGGATCACCTGCTTCAATCTCAAGAGCAAAGCATCCTAACAAAGAGGTATGTGGGCAAGAATGACAGACCACTGGAACTGGCTGCCCAAGGGGTGTGTGGAGTCTTCTTCTGTGTAGATACTCAAAATCTGTCTGGGTGTGTTCCTCTGTGATCTGCTCTAGGTGATCCTGCTCTGGGAGGGGAGTTGGACTAGATGATTTTGAAGTCCCTTCCAGCCCCTAACATTCTGTGATTCTGTGAGACTACATAATGAAACTGAAGGTGCACAAGGCCCTTGGACCTGATGAAATCCAAAACACTTTCCATCGTATTTGAAAAGCCATGGTGATCTGGAGAAGTTCCCAGTGACTGGAAAAAGGGAAACATAACCCCCATTTTCAAAAGGGGGGATAAGGAAGTCCCAAGGAACTACAGGCCAGTCAGTCTCACCTGAGTGCTCAGCAAGACAACGGAAGACTCTGCTAGGGTACTTGGAAAACAAGGTGGTGATTGGTGGCAACCAGCATGGCTTCACCAAGGGTAAATCCTGCCTGACAGAACTGGTGGCTTTTTATGATGGGATCACATCATCAATGAATGTCATCTCCCTGGACTTGTGTAAAGGCTTCAACACTGTCCTGCACGACATCGTGGTCTTTAAATGTGAAGGACATGGCTTTGATGGATGGACCACGCAGTGGATAAGGAATTGGCTAGATGGCCAGTCTCAAAGAGTTGCACTCAATGACTTAATGTGCAAATGGAGATCTGTGACGAGTGGAATCCCACAGGGGTCAGTGCTGCTTAACACCTTTGTTGGTGACCTGGACAGTGGGATCAAGTGCACCCTCAGCAAGTTTGCTGACAACACCAAGTTGTGTGGTGCAGTTGATATGCTGGAGGGAAGGAATGCCATCCAGAGGGACTTTGATAATCTGAAGAAGTGGACCCATGCCAACATCATCAAGTTCAACAAGGCAAACTAAAAGGTTGTGTAGCTGATTCAGTGCAATCCCAAGCACAAACACAGGCTGGGTGATGAGTGGATTGAGAGCAGGCCAGCAGAGAAGGACTTGGGGGTGCTGGTTGATGAAGTGATTGACATGAGGCAGCAATCTGTGGTGGCAGCCCAATAAGCCAACTGTATCCTGGACTGCCTCAAAAGAAGTGTGGCCAGCAGGTCAAGAAAGGTGTTTCTGTGCTTCTACTTTGCTCTTGTGACACCTCATTTGGAGTAGTGTGTGCAGCTCTGGAGCCTCCAACACAAGAAAGTCATGAATCTGTTGGAGGGAGTCCAGAGCAGGGCTGCAAAGATGATCAGAGGACTGGAGCACCTCTCCTATGAGAACAGGCTGAGGGAACTGGGTCTGTCCGGCCTGGAGAAGCAAAGGCTCCAGGGAGACCTTAGAGTGGCCTTCTAGTACCTCAAGGAGGCCTACAGAAAAGCTGGAGAAAGGCTACTTTTAAAGGTCTCTGGTGACAGGACGAGGGGCAATGGCTTTAAAGTAGAGCAGGGTAGATTTAGATTCGACATTAGGAAGAACTTCTGTAGTATGAGGGTGATGAGAAAACAGAACAGGTTGCCTCATTCCTGGAAATGTTTAAGACCAGACTGGATGAGGCTTTGAGCAAGCTGATACAGTGGGAGGGTGTCCCTGCCCATGGCAAGATTTTGGAACTAGATAATCTTTATGGTCTGTTCCAGCTCAGGTCACATTCTATAATAACCTTTGCCAATATGCCTAATGTCCTCTCTCAGCCTACTGATGTGGGAGAAGGTAAGTTGTCTTTGTACCACCAAATTAGCCAAGCTGAGCCTAGTTAATGACCCAAGAAAGAAAATATTACAATTTTCAGGACTATTTCCAGTGAGAATTACCTACTGTTTGTATATTAGAAAGAAAAAACAGCTAAAGAATGCTGGTGCAATAATCAGCAAAAGACTTCAGCTTACCTTCACGTTACCTCCAATTTTCCTAGGAGGTAAGGAAACATACTGCTGCCTTGAGCAAGTGTTAATCAATCACACCTAGCAGTTGATACTGACTTTGCACCATAGAGGTAAAAGAACTGAATATGTAACTGCAGTGGTAAATGTCAAAATTCTGGTCAGCAATGCAAGACTACCTAGTTATATATAGGGAGAGGGTTTTTACCTAGAGCTTTTTGCCTTGCTCCAGCTCATCTAATAATGAGCTGCTGCTGAAAAAAGTGTTAATAATCACTCCACTTCCACTCCTTCATCTCATCCCTTCTCTTGGTTCTGTCAAACCAAGTGTCATGTGCCTCTAGAGTTTGTGAATGAAGCACAAATCTTCCTTTCTTCTAAAACAGAGACTTGATTTCCCACAGATTGACTGACTTCCACTGACCACAGTACAGCTGTAACTGCCATGTCCATTCAAAGGTGATGCCACCAAGAGAGATAGATAAACCCCAAGAAATCTGTACACCAGGCATGGTTTGTGCAATGACAGCAGCAGGTCTTCTTTCACAGCTTCAGGGTCTTGTCAAGTTGTGCCGGGGGAGGTACAGGCTGGAGGTGAGGAGGAAGTTCTTCACAGAGAGAGTGATTGCCCATTGGAATGGGCTGCCCAGGGAGGTGGTGGAGTCACCATCACTGGAGATGTTCAAGAGAAGACTGGATGAGGCACTTAGTGCCATGGTCTTGTTGATTGCTTAGGGCTGGGTGGTCGGTTGGACTGGATGATCTTGGAGGTCTTTTCCAACCTGGTTGATTCTATGATTCTATCATGGAAATACAGGGGAAAGAAGAATAAATTAGTGTTCTTGATAGTATATTGAAGTTGGTATTGTATCAGTTCATATGATAACCCTAGGCTGTATTGGGCTTCCCTGAGCCTGTTTTTTCCATGTGTTTACAGGGATAATCCTCTCATATTTGTTCTGTCTGTTTGCACCCACAGTGTGCTAGACCAGAGGAAATGGTATGTACAAGCCTTAAGGTGAGTATCCTCCCATTTCAGCTATATATGACCACTTCTTGAATAATAAGGTGACAGCTGCAAATGAAAAAAAGTATTGTAGGGAGATAATATCCCCCCTACTGTGATTTACCACCTCTCTCGTATCATGTGACTAGATGTATTCTTTTCTAAAATGCAGAGCAAACCTCAGAAATGGGGCCAGTCAGATACTTGGCAACTAAATAACTATTTTAAAGCATCTTTAACTGTCAGAAAAATGTATGAAGAACAGCAGGTCAACGCTTTCCTCTCAACAAACTGTAATCTGAAATGCAACTCACCTGGGAGAAAAGAATTTTTAAACTAAAGTGTAGCTCCAGATTTTGAAGAAGGTTAGATTTGAATTTCCCCTATGAAATGTTTTGTTTCTGTCTTTTGCTGGTTTCATATTGCTTCTACTCACACTAGCCTTCATGTCAGAACAGACTATTTGGTTCTGGCTGAATTGCGTGGCAACCCTTTAGATAAAATCTAATGTCTGTAGGTCAGGAAAGGAGAATTAGTTCATGTCTTCTGGGCCTTGCTCTGGCCTATAATATATCATCAAGGTAGTATTAACAGTACTACACAGTGACACAGACTTTCATCTTACACATTGAGCCACGTCACAGCATGCCAGGGTATAAGAAGGAAAAAAAGTCACCAGAACCAAACATGATATTTAAACCTTTTAATAAGAGAAACTAGAAAGAAACAGTTTTTGAGAAGCAGCTCAGTCAACTTCCCCACCTGCTCCGTTAAAGTGCAAGTAGCTAATGATAGCCACAGTGATAGGCAGAGAGGTTGCCAATATTGCTCTGTTTTGAAGATCTCCCAGTCTTAACAGATGGTAGCTGGGTAATGTGGGGTGCTAGTTTTATCCTTAATTTCCTTGCAGCAGTTGTTTTGGCTGCAGTTTTTGTATCAGTGTCAGCTTCAACCTCCATTAATGGAAACATATATGTAGAGCTGTCATGGCGTATTCCTAAACAAACCAAATTTTCTAGTGGCATTGCTACTCAGTTCACTGTGAGCTCAGAAAGCTCAATCAGGCCACTCAAAACAGCAGCCATACAATAAAAGAATTCCTGATTGCCACAAAAAGCAAAACACAAAAAGGTACACACTCTGGTTGATTCTAATATCACATACCTAAGAGCTGCCACAAAAGTCTCACAATATTTTAAACTGATGTATTCAGAAGGCAAACATCATGGATAACTGAAGAGCATATTAAGCATATTTGTTTAGGTCATGATCCATGAATTGCCCAAATGAAAGCAGCAATAATATTGATCAAAGATGGTGGAAAGATAGGGGCACGTCAAACGCCTTTGTTTTTTGTCCTACCCATGTACACATCTCAAGCTCCATTAAGCTAAGCTTTTCTTCAAAAACCCCTTCATTTTCTCCCTCCATCTCTCCAAGATAAATATTTTCTCTTTAATATTTAGGCAAGCTTTCCTTCTCATTGAGAGTCTTCCAGATGTGACAAGTCTGCATAATCCACTGTATGAGAAGATCTCCAATATAATTTGCATGATGTTGAGCTATGGTAAGATGACAACTCAGGAAGAGGTATTTGAAAAATCCCAGGGAGTAGATTTTCTTGGTTTTGAAGCAAAGTAGGCTTGCAAAGAGCCAAAATCAGATGAGAGTATTAACATTTAGATGAATAGTGAAGGTGATATGGTAGAGGAATGAGGTTAAGATATGAAAGGAACAAGCAATTTATAATAATTTTTGTTTGTTTCTCAAGATGTGACAATGTAGAAGACAGAATACAAATGCTTCCATAGGTAATTACTCCTCTATTTTAAAACAACACATGATTTTCTGTATGCATATTTTAAAAGCCTAGAGAATCAAAGATTAAGTTCTATTTTTTCATGTGTTTGTGATAACACATAGATTAAAAAAAAATCTTTCTGTGGGAATATTCTAGATATTTCTTTTTAATAATGCTTAACACAATAGGTAGCACTGCTTAGCTGCTGGTGTAGCTGATGACAAACATTACTGAAAACAGATCATGCAAAATACCACCTGACATCTTGATAGAGTCATGTACATAGTATAATGTCTTTGGGTATTCACAAAATAACCCCAAAACCCAAACCCAAACCAGTTCTGTGTTTACATAGCAGGCATTAAAAAGGCAAACCCTGTAATAAAAATCGACCCATGTGTTAAGAATCTGAACCATGTTTCAGATGGTTGAAACTCCTACTTGAACTCAAGCTTCCTCTGCTGACTCAATGAGGACGCTACGTGTGACTTTAAAAGCAGACCATTTCTGCCTTCATATTTGGGTCATATGAGGGACAATTTACAAACTTTTTCCATGAGGTGTTCTGATACTGTCATGTTGATAATACAGAGGGATGCAGGGTACTAGGTAATTAATGTTCCCTCTTCATCTATTCTCATAGCATGGCTGTGGGAAGCCATTTAACCCATCTGGCTGCACTTTATTTTTCATACCTATGGCCCAGGATACCCATGGCCCAGGATACCCACAGAAGCATGAGACATGCTTCTGTACCTCCCTCTCATTCAGACCACACCTCCTGAGTCACCTGTGGCTCAGAGAAGAGAAGGTCATTCTGAGACAACCTCTTTTTCCTTTGGGAGTCAGGTTAACCAGCAATGAAGACAGGTTTGTGGACACAAGAAGCAAATCCCATATATGGGACTTCTAGTCAATGCCACAGGTCATCAGGCATGTTATACCTAGGGTACAGCTGAATAATGAAAACACTCAAAACCAGTCTAACAGAGTGTGTTGAAAAAATACACTGAAGTGGGCAGTAATGTTTGAGCATTGCTGAAAACTGATGTTGGGAAGTTGGGTGTTCCAGGTGTGCAGATGGGATGTTGAGGCAAGAGTGCCTGCTCTGCCACAGAGCATTGCAAATCATTTAGCCATCCTAAAATGAATCAACACCTTTAATAGATAAGCATCCAGACATGGACCTCAGGTTTTCTTTACAGAAGAGTGATTGTCAGAGCACTTGAGCTTGTCTCTTGCCCATCATTGTGCTGGAGAGATGTGCCTCACACACGGACAGTGTTGATGCTGTGAATGCTCCTCACTGATTATCCAACATGTGGCAGCAGGATGCAAATAGTATGGAAAACATTCTGTAGGACTGGATTTGATTGTAAAGACTGTGGAAGGAACAGACAAACAGACATCTGGGCACTGTGAGAAATTTGAGTGTATTATTTCAGGCAGGACAGGGCAGATTACTTTCCTTATCTATGATTTTTCATACTAGTAGGACAATATTGCTATCATCTTAGCAGCAGAAAGAAAATTACTTTTACTTTTTTGTTGTTTTTTACACATTTTAATAACAGTATTGTGTCTTTCCCTTGCAGTATGAATACACAACACGTGTCTATCCTCCATCACTGCCATCCCAGAAGGTACAATATCAATTCCAGCAACCTAGGTTGTGAGCACAAACCTCATTGCTGCAGCCCACACTGCAGCCTGCCAAGTGAGCTCCTGCCCAGCACAATGAAGAGCAGCAGCTAGACCTACAGGGGCAGCAGCTATGGCACCAAGAACTTTCAGGGGCCAAGCAACAGCTGCCAGCTGTCAGAAGGTAACAGCAGGTTGTTTTCATGTATGTAGCCCCACTGAAACTGGTCCTTTGTTTTGGCTTGATAAGTCTTTGGACAAGTTCTGCGCTATGGGTAGTTTTCCAGACTTGCAAAAGTAAGAAAGTGTTTATTTCCATTGAGAATGGTAGTGGTCAGATTCTTATCACAGCTAGGAATGACAGGGTGGAATTAGCACTTATCTTGTATATCTCTACCTTTTATGGTGGCAGCTGTTTGAAGAAAGTGGAATGATCATTTGATGGACACAAGGGAATACTTTTGCTCATGATGATCATCATGCAAGTCAGGACAGAACATATCTTGTGGGATCTTTAATCAGAGTATGTTACAGTCTGTGTAGGTCTGGTTCTTGCTCAGATAAAAGCAGACCTGAAATACCCCTTTCCCTGTGAAATCTGAGATGTTTGTCTACAGAGGATGGTGCTTCATACACAATGTTTTTGTGCTATCATTTTTGAAATAAACTCTATTACCACATGGGTTTATTCTAGGAAATAAAATAGTACAAGTGTTAAAAGAAGACCTAATGTGCTTGAAAGCTTGTATCTTTTTCCACTTTTATCAATGCACTACAAAAATATATTACCTTTTTTTTTCTAGAGACAATGTTTTATTTTTTTTTCTTACTTTCATTGTCATTGAAAATGTACAAAGAAAAGCAGGAGACTATTTGAGGGTAGATTAAGTGTGAAAGTGTGAAAGAATATATCTTCATGCAGATATATTCTTTAGCCAAGACAAACACTTCCCACCACGACAGTATGTCATTTAATATTACTTCTCTTTTGCTGTCTGTTAGCTGATTTGCTCTCTTCAGAAGGCTTAATCTTTTCCAAGCATGTACACTGACTGCTTTTTTCCAAACTAAGGCTGTTACTGGTATAAAAAATATTCAGAGCATTCGGGGCCCAAGGTAAATACAGATGATATACCCAAATGCATATCATTTAATCTAGCAAGGGGAAGCACAACAACCCATATGACAACAATAACAACTGTTACTTGTTTCCCACATCTCTCTCTCAAGTTCTTTCTGCTTTTACTCAGCTGCATCAGCTTAATTCTCTGATTGTTTGTTTGTTTTTATCTAGCTGTTTACCCTCAGCTGTCTCTTCTGTCCTATGCAGCAAGATAAGGGGCAAGTTTAGTTCAATTTTTCTCAGTCTCAGGCAACCATCCTTTCAGTGGATTTTGCTGCAGGTAAGAGTCACCCTGAACTGAAAGGCTTACGTATTCAAAGTCATGGCAAAGACCTTTAAGTACTCCCCTTGTTCAATGATGGCCACTGGGCTTCTGTGTCTAGCAAAACTGGTTTTAAAAATGGTTTCAAAGTTTCTGTGAGAATGCTTTTTCAATTGTTTCCTCCAGAAACATAATTTTGCCCAGTGGTGTAACACTGACTTTGTTTTTATCAGGGTGTCCATGTAAGACCAGACATAAAGAGCTCTGAAGAGATGCAGGCAAGTCATATCTGAGTCTATTCCATTAGAGGGGATCTGGCTCTAGGAGACCATAAGGCAAGACAGCCTGGACTTTTCGACTGCAAATTTCACTGAAACTGTTCTCAGTATTCACACTATTCTTTCAATCACAACCAAGAGCTTAATGATCTTTGTAACAAATATTTATGTAGAGGTTACACATATTTGCATAGAGGTTACTGTAAGCTTAATGCACATTAAGTTAGATTACAAATATTCTCATTGTAAGTCTTCCTTATACTGTGGAAGCAGGTGGCAGAGGGCAAATATAAATACTGAACAAAGTCCTGCAGCCTGGTCATAGAAGAAGCAGGTGTGATAACTCAAAAACTTTATGTTTTTCCAAGTGGATACTTACTGTCCCAGAAAAGGACCAGAAAGAATGAATAAGTATGACTTTAAAAGCCACACTCAGACGGCAATTGTCTCCCTCTAGGCTCCTGTTGACATGGGAAAAAATGATGAACAGTAGATTTTGTTATTGTTAAATATCTTATTCATGCTGCAGTATGTGCCTGTATAGAGTGCTATGTACTCAACTTTTCCTGCTAAATATATACTTGGTAGCAAGCAGTAACACATGGTAAGTGATAAACTTTTTGTGACATTCTTTCATACTGGGAAAAAGTGTTCCTCTGTTGGTGAGGTGTATCTGGGAAAAAATCAGTTCTTAAGTAATAAAGGTTTATTCCACTGTGTATTTTGTTGCTGCCCTTTGAAAAAAACAAACTCAGAAACAAAACCAAAACCAAAACTCAAACCAAACCCTAACCAACAAACAAAAACCTCAAACCAAGCAGAATCAAATCACTTCAAATCCTGAATGTGAGGACAGTAGATGGAAGATATGAGATGCTGTTCCAGATATCCAAGAGCACTGCCTTGAATTTTAAACCCACACAGCTGGATCTTCGGCATAGTCTTCAGACAAAAAGATCTATACCAGACTTTTCAATTCCAGTATGCCAAAGGTCTGTCCAGGCTGAGGGCCTGGGGCAGTTTGATGTGCATACATGCTATATGTCAGTAAGGCAGCACAAGGCTTCTGCCACAGCTGGTTTCAAGCCCACAGAGAGAGAGCAGCTTGAGCAGTACTGTTAGTGTGACCTTCCACCTATTACATTTATTGCATCCCTTGAGAGCAGTCTTCATCAGAACTAAAATGAGGTAGAGTCAGAGCATTTCTGATATGGAAATGCAGATTACGAAATAAAACTAGCAACATGTATTTGCATCTGGGGAGAACAGATTTGAACTCTGGCTTCACACATCGTGTCTGTGACTGATAGCTGCTATCTCTGTCACATTACTAGATATCATGTAGTCCAAATTACCCAGCCAAAGCAGATTCACCTAAAGCTGGTTGCACAAGATAGTGCCCAGGTGGCCTTTGAATGACTGCAGACGTGGAGATTCCACCATGTCTCTGGGAAGCAAGTTCCAGTGCTCCATCACCATCCAATGTAAGGAAGTTCCTTTTCATGTTTATATAGAACTTCCTGTGTTCTAACTTGTGTCCATTATCTCTTGTCCTGTCTCTGAGCACCAAGGAAAAAAGACCAGTCCCATCTTCCTGACACATGTCCTTAAATTATTTACAAGCTTTGATAAGACTGAGGGGGAACTTGGTCTTCTTTTCCAGGCTAAAAAGTCCCTCCTCCTGTCTTTATAAGACAGATGTTCTAGTCCCCTAATCTTCTTTGAAGTCCTTTACTGTACCCTCTCAAGTAGTTCCCTCTCCTTCTGGAACTGAGAAGCCCACACCTGGACACAGTACTCCAGATGAGACCTCCCTAAGGCAGAGCAGATCGGGAGGAAAACCTCCCTTGATCTGCTTGCCACACTCTTCTTGATGCAACCCAGGATACTGTTTGCCTTCTTGGCCACAAGGGCACATTGCTGGCTCATGGTCATCCTCTTGTCTACCAGGATTCCCATTTTTTTTCCCATAGAGATGCTTTCTACCTGCCCCTAACCTGTATTGATACATGGGCTTATTCCTTCATAGGTGCAGTACCTACACTTGCTGTTGTTGAATTTCATAAAGTTACTCTCTGCCCTACTCTCCAGCGTCAGACTGATTCACATTTACTGAACAGGTTTTCTTCTTTCTCCTCTCCCAGATATTGGACCTTGCTTCTCATGAGCTGCACTACTCCTTTAGGGTAGTGTTATATTTTAGCTTGGGCAGTAGGTCAAGCACAGCCTCCCCAGAGCCTGCGAACACTTGATCTTTATGAGTCCATTCTTCATCTGTGATCTACTACCCTTATAAAGATCTCCCACTGCAAGCCACTCAACCACTATTTTTCTTAGAGAGCACTAACAGTGAGCTGTAGGCAAAGTTAAAACATGAAGACAAGTTGCCCTGAGTCACTAGCTCAAACAGAAAAAGCAGAAAGTGAGACAGTTGGGGATAGAAGTCAGATTTCCCTATCTGTAAACAAAGGCTGTGGAAGCAGTGAAAAAAAGAATCAATGCCTAAGTCAGATTTACAACACGGGAAAAAAAAGCCTCACCACTCAGAAGACTGGAGGCAAAAGAAGATGGTTAAACACATTCTGCTGACCTCTTCACATCTTTTTTTTTTGTCCTTTATTAGGATATAGCAGCATCCCAATTTAACCCTTGTTAGGCATTTAACTTCTAGCTAAGAAACACAACGGATGAAGCACAACACAGGAGAATAGTTTTGCTTTTGTGGTGTTTCGGTTGTTTTTTTTTCTTTTCTTTCCAGGCTAACCTTCAAGCCCTGGCTTTGGTGTTCTGTAATAATGTGTTGTCACAAGAACTGCAGTCTGCCGTAGTCACTTCAGTGTGCTCCTGGTTGTGCTGCATCTTAGTTTCTTTGGAAAACTGGGGAGGTAAAGAATTCTGAGATGCTGTCTATTTCAATAGTAGGCTCTTGCACACGGAACAATGCTGCTAAAATGCTAGCCTTTCTATTATGAGTGATAGATAGGTACAGATAGTTTACTGCTGGGAGAAGTGAAGAAAGGCTCTCCTCTTTCCCCCTACAGTATCTGTATTCTGTCTTTCTGTGTGCAGACCAGAAGTACTGAGGAGATGCGCTCATCCTAGCATAGTCCTATAAAACTTTTTGGCTCTGTTACACATCACACATGTGATTGTGTGAGAAATGTAGCATCTGTTATGCATGACACATGAGGAAGCCATGCAACTGCACAGCTATCCCATTCAGATCAGGGCTGTGTCTGTCCCCATGTGTTTGACATACTGCAAAAGAGGTGTGCATTTGTAAGGACCTTGGATGAAGAAACATTCATTCTTTAATTCCAGGCTGGCAGGATGAGACATTTGTCCCTGTCAAGTCTGGGACAGCTGTGGACACGTGTGTAGATGCAGCATGGCCAATTTCAGGGTTTAAAAATACAGTCATTCAGCAGCTGTTAAGCTTTTGTAGCAATATTTTTGAAATAAGAGTTGGAAAACCTCCAATGATCATCGTCATGTAGGTTTAACCCAAGTGTACCTTCTCCATGCTGGACTGCAGCTGTATTGGCAAAAACTTCAGCCTGGAGCATGTGAGAAATTCTTAAGATGTGGAGTTTGTGGTACTAGAGATGAGGCCTCTCATCCCTGAAAGGTTGTTGATGTTGTCTAACTAGACTTAAATAAAGATTTTGGCGTAATTTCCCCAGCAGTCTCCTGGGGAAACTGGCTGCTCGTGGCTTGGCTGGGTGTACGCTCACTGGGTAAAAATAAATGGCTGAATGGCTGGGCCAAAGTGTTGTGGTGCACAGATTAAATTCAGTTGGTGGACAGTCACAAGTGGTGCTCTCCAGGCCTAAGTACTGAGACTAACTGTCTTTAATATCTTTATCAACAATATGTATGATCAGTAAGTTGGTAGAAGACCCCAAGTTGCACAGGAGTGTTGATCTAGTTGAGGGTAGGAAGGCTGGCCAGGCTGGACTGATGGGCCAGTGCCAATTGTATTGAAATTCAACATAGTCAAGTGACAGGTAGTGCACCTGGGTCACAACAACTCCATGCAACACAACAGCCCAGGGGAATGGTGGATGGAAAGCTGCCTAGCAGAAAAGACCTGAGGTTATTGGTCAACAGGTGGCTGAATATGAGCCAGCAGTGTGTCTAGATGGCCAAGATGGCCAACAGCATCCTGACTTGTATCATAAACAGTGCGGTCTGAAGTACTAGGGAGATGATTGTCCTACTGCACTGGTACAGTCCAATCTGAATGAGTCAGTGTCTCAAACATTGTGTGAGGCAGGAGCTTTGCAGTTAGGACAAGTATGTGCTTTGCAGTGAAGGCAACAAACAAAATATGCCAGCTCAGGATGGTTAGGAATGCACTGGAGGATGGATGGCCTTGCCCTCTTGCCAAATTTGCATATGTTCCTCTGAGCTATAGAAGTTTTCTGCACACTGTGCGATGGCTAGCAAAATACAGAGTCTCTGCAACCCCTGACTCAGTTGGTAGCTGTCCTTTCCCCTTCACACAAGCATGCACTGATAGGCACCACCTTCCTTGCTTTCCATGCAAATTAGGGGATACATCACAAAGCCATGAAGCAGCACCCTTCTTGGCAAGGATTAATAAGGATTTGAACACACTGGCAGCCGTGTGTCTGTTGCGAAGGGAATTATTAATTACTCTTACAATAATAATGAATGATATGGCAAATGGGTATTAATAAAAATATTAGTAACCCTTTATTATATGAAAATTGTCAAAACCCATTAAATAGGATCATGGTTGGAATATATATTTACAATGGGAATATACAGTCTTAGGGCAAAATGTAATAATTTTGTGCAAATTGGTCAGCACTTTTCTGAGCTAATTGTTATTAAGAAATTTGTCTTTTCCTTCTTTCTATTCATCCTTTTTCACACTGACCAGGCCTCCACACTTTTACCGCCTGTGCAGTCTACCTCCTGTCCCAAATAACTGCAAAGTCTAAAAACCTTTTTCTTGCTGTAGGTATCATCATTTCTGATTGAGTATTTGTACTACTAGCAGAGAAACATCAGCTACTAATCAATATGTCACATGAGGCAATAGCCCATCCTGCAGTTTCTAGTTAGAAACAATGCTTGTTGAGATGGACCACAGTTTGCCTGTGCACAAGGCCACTATGGATCCTTTGGGTCTTTGTGGAATATTCTTCCTTTGTCTGAGAACAAACAGCACTCTCCTAGGCAGCCTCAGGGTCCAGAGACACACTTTATCATGTGATGTAAGGTTACTAGATTGGAGTAACAGACTTTTTGAAAAACAAGGCCTGAGACAAACACATGGAAAAAGCTAGTATAGGCTTCATGGTGTTTATTGACCTGCAGTGTAAATCTCAAAGGAGGTTGCTTTTAAGAAATTATCTGTGATGTTTGTCTTAAGGGACACAATCTGGGTCTTTAGTTGTAAAACAATGTGACTTGGAAGTGGCATGATTCATAAGCAGGGCTGATCCTGAATTTCAAATTTCTGAAGTAGTGTATTTTTACTAGAAATCTTTCCTGATCAGTTTCCAGTTGTTCACCAAAACTACTATCAGAAACACATCTTAGTCTTGAGGTGGAATTCCTGGCCCAAGTTTTTGAGATGTTGAAACATTTGGGTTTGGAAGATGGATTTCAGGTCACTGCTGTCCAAGGAACCACAACACGATGTCTTTGGAATGACTGGATGCTGGTCACCTGAATACTCTTTCCTTTTTTTCCTAAAGAACAGCAAACATCACAGTGTCATCACAATATGGGAGATGTTTTAAGCTGTATATTTTGAAATATAAGAATAGCCAGACAGAAAAGGCCTTTCGTACTATAGTCCAGTCATATCACCAGACATGAACAAAGCCAACTCCAGGTACTGAAGCTCTGATGATGTGATTTGCTGAGGTATTTGAGCTTAAAAGACAGATTTTCCAAGGTCTTAGAGACCAGGCTGCTTGCATTTCTCTCAGCATGTGTTGAGCTTTCCTTTCTACTGGACAAAGCTGGGTTATGTAAATTTCTTTATAGTTCCCAAATAGAGTGGAGCGAGTTTCTGTTGTTCTCAGATGTGAAGCATTAGTCAGTTGCTGCATGGTCAAAAGAGCACTCTCTCAATCAGCTGGTGGGCTTATGGGGCACAACTTGGTAGCCTATCAAGATTTCCTCTGGAGCCTTACAAGCAGCCTGGCTGCACTAGTAAGAGGCTCTGACTTTACAGGCTGTAGTTTTGGCATTACTTCATGCTTCCAATTCAGAGATGGATTATTTGGCACACAATGCTCTCTAAACACACACCCTGATTATTTTGCTTCCCAGTACTAGGCTTTCTGGCACTCAAATACCTGTCCCTCTCTGCAGTACTTGTCCACCTCTGGCTCTGTGTGCTCACACCAGCTTTCTGATTTATCCACTGCTGCGACAATAGATGCCAGGTGCAGGGTCTCCCTCAAGACCCCTCCCAAGGCTCATGGCTATACAGAACCTCTGCCCCGAAAAACCACAGTCATTTGTAGCTAAAACATCTGAAACATGAATTCAAAAGGAGCAGTGAGAACACGTATTACAGCTCTGTGAGGACTGATTGCAAATGCCTTGTTTTCCTTTCTTTCTCTCACCAGAACCTTTATTTTGTGTATGTCTTTCAAAGACTACCGTATTATTCTGAGGAAAAATTGAAAATTAATGGGTCCTACTCAAGCCTGGGAAACAGGCTCCAGGAGCAGAACTGCCTGTGGCAGATCCTGCTACAAATGCTTTCAATCTTAAGCACAGCCAGTGCACTCAGTCCTGGAAGGCACCCAGAGATGACCACCCTCAAAGCCTGAAGCTGATCCCCAGAGCTGAGCAAGCTGCCTGTTAAAAGCACAATGGCTTCAACTCCTACAGCAAATATCTCTGCTCAAGGGGAGCCCATCAAGGCTGCAGCACCACTTGGCTGTGTTATTCTCTGAAACTGCTGCCCCAATCTCTAAGCTGCCCATGGTTGTCCTGTAGGCAGAGGAACCTTCAGCCATTATGTGCCTGGGCACAGAGAGCACTCCTATGGCTACTGAATCCAGTCCCATCAAAAGGTGCAAGGGAAAGCACCTCCAAATAACCTGTTAAGGCAACCACAAACTTAAGCATATCATAAAGCTGTAGGGTATAGAAAACATTTGCTTCTTCCATGAAGACCACAAAGCCTCCAAAATGAAAGCAGCATCAGCTTGTCCCCAGGAAGCAGTTACAGCCTGCCTGGGTGAGAAGGGAGATTTCAGCAGTCAGAGGAGAAACAGTCATGCCAGAAAGACAGAAACTCTATTCCAAATGGTTACTGAGAAAGCACATTGTCCTAGAGAGACAATTCTGCCAGCCATAAGTGAAGAGACTTCCTTCCTGCAAAAAATTCACTAGGTCCTCACTTGAAACCCAGAGAGCAAAAGGAAATTGGAAATCTCCTAAGCAAAAAAGTCAGTGGACATCCCAACTTCAGGATGAAGGCAGTCTGCCCACCAAGCAGCAAATGGTCATTGCTAAATACCAGGAACCATCTATCCAAGGCAGAAGTTCTTCCATATAACTGGGACAACGTAGACAGCTAGCACTTCATATTCTGAAGGCAACACCTTCCTTCTCCAGGATGTCCAGCATGGTCTGACCAGGAGAACACCACGTCTGGAATTGCTTGAACAAAACTCCAGGTCAAGAGAAGGCTTTGGTACTTTGGTGAAGAAGCAGCTATTCGTGACAGGAACACGACATGCCCCAGAAAGAGATTTGGTGAGCAGAAGAGGCCTGAAGGATGGTCAGGTCCAACAAGAAATGCCTGTTGTGGGAGCAGTAGAAGAGGTGACAGCCACACCACCCATGGCTAACATTCAATGAGAAAACTGCTCCTGAGAAGCAGGCTGAGGGCTCACTAACCCTTGCCAAAGAAGGGCCCAAGACAGAGGTAATTAGAACTGCAAATCAGATTGATGAAATTGATTTTCTAAGAGAACAGGCAGCCCAAAGCTTCAGGAGAACACAGTACTTCTGACAGGTGACTGAGACATCGCTTGTCCAGCAATAGAGCACCATCTGGTGACAAGAAGCAAGAAGGTTTCTGCAGACCTGGTATTGTCTGCTAAGAAAGATGAGATGCTGTTCAGGTTTTTGATACCTTATACCTCCAAGGGAGAACACTCATCCTCCTTTGGCTCTCTAGCAGGAGATGTGACAAACAATCCAGAGGAAAACAGTTCAGAGCGCATACTGATGAAAAACTACTCTTTGTCTTTAGATAGCAGGCAAAGGGAAGATAGTCCAAGGAGGTAAATTAACATATAAGTAAGTTATTCTGCAGTTTTAATATCATTAGGAATGAACAAAGAAAAACTGTGTGCAGAAGAGCATATGCCCAAATGGTATGCAGGTCCCACAGCTGTACTAGTCTGACAGTTTCTGACATGCATAAATGTCAAGGGTAAATGCCTCTTTGTACAACATTTCTGTCCACTTCTAAATGCATCAGGGCTGCCAGTCATGCAAAGCATCAACACCAGCTGTGTCTAAAGGATACCAGTTGTCTGGAATCACAAGGCAGTGGTCTGATTTTTTGTGCTAAGATGTGCTTAGACTTTCCTTTTTCTTAAGATTTATTAACAAATTTGTTAGGCTATTCAAAAGGCTTCTTCTCATTCCTTTGCCTTCCATTTACCCCAGGAACCTCAGAGTTTGGAAGGGGCTATGTGAGCACTGAATTTCTATACATATGAGCTGGTCAGACTGGAGTCCATGGGAGGTCAGAATTAGCTGCTTGGGGTTTATTTGCACAGATTACAATCAGAAAGTGTGTTAGGAAGAAGACTGGTAAGTAGAAGTTGTCTCTCTGCCCCTACACAAGGTCTAGATGACTTGTCCCAGCCTCAGTGGTGAGGCAAAACTCAGCTCTGCCCACAGCTGTCCTACTGCCCCCAGTTTCCCACAGATAAAGCTCCACACAAAACATCTGTTTCTTCTGTCACACTCACATCTCTTTCAGACATGACATATGGCTGCTGTCGGTGGCTAAAAGTCTGAGGCATAACTACCAGAGCAAGAGGTCACCTCTGCAAAGAAAGTGCATGTAAGAGCTACTGGCTCGTTTCTGTGACCAAACCTCCAATCTGGATTCATACATGTCTGGGAAGCTGACAGTCCAAACGGTCTATTGGAGTGCAAATATAGCTACTCTGGGAGCAGCATACCATTGGAGAACCTCTGTCGCTGAACACTGAGCAATAAAGTGGCCTGCACCATTGAAGAAAAGAATCCATGTTTTTTTAATATATATTTTGTTACAAATCACACTGACTCCAGGGGTTTGGCTTTGCAAGTGTTACGGTTTGCAAGACCTGGGACACATTTAGGAAGCATAACAACAGAAGCAGGCTGGTATGGGTTTTGGAAGGACACTCGAAGTTCTCAGAAGATGAAAAAGTGTTCTCTGCTGTTCCGTCCGTCACTTGGGTGAGATTACTAATAAATGATGACAACACACAGAAACACCATCTTAACTGAGTGACCAGAGGAACAATCATATCATAATTTAACAGTGCCCAGTAACCCCACTACAGCAATGTGACAGTTCTAATTCATTTCCCTGAGGTGATAAACAGGAAGCACACAGAGTACAAGTACAAGGTTTTATCTAAGAGAACCAGGAAAGCAAATGCATTAGCATGGTGAACATAATAATGAAAAAAAAAAGAGAAAGATATACAAAATCATTGTTGAACTTTCTCGTTATCTCAACCCATGCATGCCCCACGTTGGGCACCAAAATAGACTGTTGTGGTTTTGACCAGCTGGTGACTGAATTCCAAAACAGTCGCTCTCATGAGGCTCCCCCAACTCCCTCCCCTTCCCTGGGTGGGACAGGATGGAGGATTCAGAAACAAAAGAATAACAGAAAGCCCTGTGGGTTCATATAAGGAGAGTTTAATGGAATAATACAAGAAAATACTGGATTTTGTAGAAAGCAGATGAGAAAACAATGCCAAGCCACCAGCCAGTATGCAGAAAAGGGTAACACCCCAGCCAGAAATGGAAGAAAAGCCAAGAAAAATAGGAAACAGAAAGCATCACAAGACAGTCTGAACTCCAACTCCCATGATCCTTTGCCCACGCCAGACCTTTCCTTGTACAGCAGGCATGATGTCAGCATGGTATCAGATACCCATTAGCTGATTCAGCTTTAACCTAAACAGCAAGGCAGCTTTTGCCTAAGTCAGACCCCAGTTTAGATTTCTTGAGTGAAAGAGCAAAACAAAGCCTCTTAAATACCTGCTGCATTCAGAATTGAAGCTCTTCCTTGGAAAAGAGTGTTCTTGCTGTGTTCAGCTTTATGGCTTGGCATACTAACACCATTTGAGTATTCTGCATAGTGGCAAACAATGCTGTTCATCATGCAGGGATGTAATAGTGTACCATAATTACCAACATCAACAATTCAAAACACAGGCAGTTTAAATTTCCCTGGCATTCCCCACCCTGCTGCCACTTCTGCCAGTATTTCTTTAATGAAAACATCTTTATTCATGTGTGTTTCTTAAATCAGTGCTGCTATTGTAAAGGATTTCTGCAAAACAGTGATATCTTTCTCATTAACTAGTGTATACCTTTGCTTTCAGTAAGTGATGCTCTGTTTAAGTTTCTTCTCTTTGACAGGAGAGCCAGAACCACATCAGACAGTCCTGCTGAAGAACAGATAAACAGAGGCCAGTGGATCCAATCTTAGATTCAAAGGACTTTCCTCATTACAGCCAAAAGAGGCTTTTCTGTGGCTATGGAGGTCAATGGTAGAATGACACAGTATGGAGAGTACACATCACACGAAGCACCACTGGTGTATAGTTCATCAGGTGCTCAACTTCTGATTTTCTGTCTCACTTTGCACAGTACAACCTTCAGCATAAACAGAGCAGGTGGAGCACACTCCAAGTCTGCCAGAACTGAGAAGCAGTTCTGATGAATGCTACACCCCCACATGCCACATGCAGTTTAGACAACACTTGCAGGATTTAGAACTCTGATGAGCAGCTTTTTCCCAGAGACAACCAACCAAACTTTTCATAAACCCTTCAAGTCTAGAAATGTCTTACATTTATGCCCCATTTGGAATCTGCTTAGCTTTTCTGATGAACCTCATTGAAGGACTTGGTGTGACCCTCTGTTCCCAAGTGGAGGGATGAAAACAAGCATTGGCTGGTTAATTGAATGGAAAGGTGGAAGAGCCTTGAAATTAGGAGTTTTCTGTATCAGTAGGAGGAAGCAGTGCTTTATATCATGATGAGCCACAACTCTGTAAGCTGTTTCCCTGCAGAAATGAACAGATTGGACTGTGAGTCACTCTGAAAGTAGTGTGATCCTTTTATATTCTCAGAGTAACGGGTCTTCCACATAGGAATTATGACGTTATTGAAAGTATCTGATACAGAAAGCACTCAGCTTCCCTGGAAACCAGATAATACACTAATGCAGCAGATAAACACAATTTGGTTTCTACTTAGAGGCTAAAAGGCACTCATGTTCCAAAGCTTGCTGGCAAAGTGCAAGAAACAAACCCAGATTCCTTTCTTACATCCTTGTTGACAATTGCCTGCTGTACAGCTCCATTTTCCCTAGCCATACTGCTTGGTGTGGTGTGGTGGAATGATGGCTGGATATGCAAAGCAGGGATGCCAGAAACCTCTTTACTGGACACTGAAAACATGCTTATAAATATCATACTATCATGTTTTACATTAATAAGTATTAATGCTGGGGAGGTTTTTATCAGGTACTGGAAAAAATCATAAGTTCCTAGGCCTATTCCTTTTCTTACACATTTAATACATTATTATTTTTTGGTGCTGCGAATTAACTGATCAAATCAGTGTGAGCACTTATAAAGCAGCTTATCCTACACAAAGGCAGACAAGATGTCAGAGGTGGATGCAAGGACCATTCCTCAAACAGCAACTGTCAATTGTACTTAAAAGTGGATGAAACAGAGGTACAACCCAAACCTGAGAAATCTATAGGATGCATAGACTTGCCAGGTTCCCTCTGTGGAAGACTGAGATCTCAGCTAAGAAAGCAAGAGCTGGGAATAGCCATGTTGTAGTTTTAAGAGCTGTTTACCTCTGAATTGTTTTTTGTTCTGGGTAAAACTATAGTTAGCTCTAAGGGAGCCAGTTAGTAAGATACAGGAAAATACAGGTACTGCTGGTCCTCTGAAAGTGATCCAGTGAAGAGCCTGATTTGAGAGCTGGAGAACAGCACGGCTTCATTGCCAGAGGGAGGAGATACCTTGAACTGGACCAGAGCAATAAAGAGCACTTAGTCAATTGGATAACTAAGGATAGCTTTTCTTTTTCCCCCTTCCAATTTCTCAGCTCTCCCTTGTCCTCAGAACCAGACTCAGCCAGGGATGCTACTCAGGAAGATATAAAATGTTCAGATCTTGTGGTGGAAGCACTGACTGTCTTACCAGCTCTGGAAGTCCTTGTATTTCAGAGCACAGCAGGGAGAACTATTCATGCACTTTAAAGGTAAAATCTTTTGAGAGAAGTTGGAGAACCTAGGAAAAAAAAATTAAGGTAACTCTGCTTTAATATCCACCATTTCTGGCCTCAGAGCTACCAAGGAACTGATCAGAGACTTACTCTTTCCTTTGAATCCAAAAGAAAAAAGACTTTGCAGTGGGAAGGGTTCAGAGATCTCTGGTTCTCCTCTACTTTGAGCAAGAGACAATGTAAGTCAACAGATGGAAGTTCACTCCTGTCCTAAAGAATGCATGCACTGTTTCCTAAGTTGCTTTGTTGGGACAATGCCACTCAATTTTGCAAACTGCAAAGAGGTATTTACAACTCATCTGAAATTTTGAAAGCTGCAGACACTTGCCCCTGCCCTCAACACCCATTTTGTGCAATTTTTTGCTCTTTTTGCCTTTCCCAAAACCAAGAGTGTTTTATGATATGATGCCTGGATCTCAGAAATTGAGGCTAAACACTTTGTGGTAAATATTAGTATACCTCTTCTATTCTCTATGTCTGCATTAATAATGCTTATTTTGAGGGTGTATGTCAGTATGCTTTAATTGAAAATTCAGTAATTTCAAGTTACTTAGTGTGACCTGTTGGGTCTAAAGATGTAGTTGTTTGGCTCTTTTGACAAAGTCACCTGTATATACGTATACAAAAGGGGAGGCATTTGATGAAACAAGTGTTACTTAGCTACAGTGTGTTCCTCTTTAATGCTGCATTCAAAAGATCTGTTGTACTGTCAGAAATCTCCTATGTATGCACCAGAATCCTTTCAGTCTTTGTTCCGCAAAATTTGAAGAAGGTTAAATTGACTATTTCTGGGTTGTGTGAATATGTTTTAGGGCTCTGATGTCTGCTTAAGTTTGAAAGCAGTTTAGAACAAAACTACACATGGTCTGTCCTGGTGAAACCTCACTTGGAGTGCTGTGTCCAGCTATGTGATGCCCAACACAAAAGAGATGTGGATCTGCATGAGTGGGTCCAGAGGAGAACCACAAAGATGATCAGAGGACAGGAGAACCTCTCCTACAAATACAGGCTGAAATATTTGGGGCTGTTCAGCCTGGAGAAGAGAAGGCTCCGTAGAGACTGTATATCTACATTTGAATATCTGAGGGGGACCTACAGGAAGCCTGGGGAAGGACTGTTTAGAAGGTCTTGTAGTGATGAGGAGCAATGGTTTTAAACTGGAGCAGGGTAGATTTAGGTTAAACATAAGGAAGCAGTTTTTTACAAAGGGAGTGGTAAAGCACTGATTGTCCAGGGATGTGGTTGAGGCATTCAGGATCAGACCTGACGTAGCATTGGGCAGCCTTTTCTAGCTGGAGGTGTCCCTGCTTAGTGAAGCAGGGTTGGAGAAGATGACTTTTAATGGTTTCTTCAATCTGTGCAATTTGTGAATTTTGCTTTTTTGCTTTTATGTTATATATTTTGCTTTTCATGTTGCTTTTAATCAGTAGAAGTTCACAAGGTGTGAGGGTGTGTGTTTCTGTGGGTGGTGGTGCATTGACTCTATTGTGACCTGCAGTAGATACTAAGTGAGTTCTGTCCGCAAAGCAATTGATGTCTACATGGGAAATGTGAGTGTTCAGTTCTAAGCAGTTCAGCTGACGTGTTCTCACATCTCCTTGGTTTTCCCTGCTTGTTTCAGCTGTATTTAGCATATGCATACTGAGATTCCTTATGCTCTGAACATGCAAATGGATACTTCTGAAAATAGACTTACAAGGTGTAGGTGGAAAAATGCTTAAAGCATATAGGCAAAATTCAGGATGGAGCCAAACTTTCCCAATCTGACTGCATTGGGACACCATCCCAAACAATATGCCAAGTCAACAAAACTGGCTGAGCTGGGAAGGGGCAGATGACATACCCATGCTGTCCCCTAGACAGCAGCCCTCTATGCGCAGCAGCTGGGATGCCAGAACAGTTGCAAAGTTGCAGTAAAAAGACATGGAACATGTCAGCAGTGCTGTACTGCTATGTTCTCACAGGTGAAGGGTGTTACCTTGTCAGTGTGCCATGCCACTTGCACAGGCAGAGATGTACTGTGCAGCAAAGACAGCCCAGGCTCCTACGGCATTCAACAGGAGGGAGAATGTGCAAAAAATGTCACAGAACAGAAGCAGGGTGGATGCTAATCAAATCTCAATGCTAATCTCAATCCTGAAGGAGAAAGATGATGAAGAGAAAGGGCAAGAGCTGAACTCATGTTAGTAAATCACACCCAAATGTCAGGGAAATCCTAATACAAGCAAGTAGAAACCACCAGCATTAACATTTAGTATTATTAGTAAAGCTGAGGATGTTTTTCTGTAGTCTTCAGTACTTTCTTTTTTTATACTGTCTAAAAATTAGACTTAGACTGCTACTGAGAGCCTACTGGCCTCCTTGCTGGCTGTGAACTCTGCAGCTGTTTTCCTGCCAGGTCATAAAAAAGCCCCCCAACATTTCCTTTATGGCTTCAAACATTGCTTTTCAAAACTGAAGACAAGAATAAACTGGATTTCATCCCAGCAAATCCTACACATGGAGAGACTCTGTGGAGAGGAGAAGATAGGCCTGACAGCCTGATGGCTTCTTGGGGGGGCACAGGGGGTCCTCAGGGCTATGAGAGTTGGAAGGGGAAACAATCCACCACTCAGGCCATTGCTTGGGACATCATGATGAGTCATCCTGAATGAAAATTTGCCTTACTGGGTTGCCAAACATGAAGAATATAGATCACTGAAGAAAATTGACCACTTAGGATGGCTTTATAGAGTAAGACACCTGCAAGAAAATCTAATGGGACACTCTTTAATCTCATCTTTTTTTAAAGAGTTATGGGCTTTTTTTGAGTGTTACCAATGTTTGCCTTTTCCAGTAAGAAAGAAAGTTGATGGAAATACTGACATGAGATTTTACTGTATTGAACTCTATGAAATTAACTTTAAATAGGTGATTTGTGGAAGCCATGTGGTTTTCACTTGTGTATGAAGGATTTGTTTCAGCACCTGGAGGGAATAGGTAGAAGATGCAGCTGGGAACCTCCTTTTTCTGCAACTAATAGACCCTTTTATCTAAAACATGGGTCCCTTAGCCTTGACTGTAACTATTTCCAGGATGGTGTCTTCTGATCTCGAATACTTGCCACTATAGCACCCTGAGTTCACCAGAAGCCTCTATTTGCCATGATTAGCCTATAATTGTCTTTTCCTGCAGTCCCCCCCCTCTTTTACAGGGAAGATGGCTACCTGCTCTTGGTTGCTGTCGGTATCAGCTGGCAGGCAGCAGCTGGGAAATATTTTTCTGAACTTGCTGCCCTTTGTCCAGCCTAAATGAACCCACCTGTAATTTGTCTAGGACAGGGCTATTTGTTGAAAGACCTCTGAAGGCAGACTAAGCAAGGCTATTTGGAACAAGAAGAAAAGCTAGAGGTTTCAAGTAAAGCTGGAGCCATGTTGTGGTACATAAGAAACAATGAGTTTATACTGCAGTGCAGTACAGCCGTTTTGCGTTGGGGGAAACTTGAGCAGGCCGGTGGGGCACTGTTCACAGCAGCAGCCCGTGAACTGCTTTTCATGCCTTGGGAAGAGCAGATACGGACCAGCTTTGGGGCGAATTGTTAAACACTGGCAAGGGGCAGATGATATCTCCATGCTACTCTCGGCAGCAGCCCTCTATACGCAGCTTCTGAGATGCAAAGTTGAAGAACAGCTGACCGCAGGACAAGGAAGAAAACGGCCGTCTGCCCCTTCCACGGGCGTGCACCCCACAGTCCCGCTGGGAGGCGGCAGCCGCACCAGCACAGCTCCACCTCCTCCCGGCGCTCTCGCGGCTGGCATGGGGCTCACCGGGGCTGTCGCCCAGCCACATGGCTCCAAGGCCGGCATGGCTCCAAGGCCGCCTCTGCTTCGGAAACTGCCGGCGGCACCCAGACATTTTGTGCCTCTTGACCATACCTGTCGGGAAACGAGCCGGGGCAGTGTCATGAGAGGGCTCTCCCGTTACCCGCCGGTGGCTGCGTATCGCTCTCCCCCGAGCACTCCGCTGGCCAGCGCATGGGAGGATGTGGCCGTACCATGCTCCTGAACTCTTTCTTGGTGCACTTTGGAAAAGCACTTGATCAAAAGCATGGGCTTGGTATTCCTACCTGCCAGGGGCCACTCGAGCCACAGGAGGCCATGGGCCTGCAATAACGGACAGTATCAGCAGGTCCTTGACTCTCTGTTTAATGCTAGCCCATATTCACAGGATCACAGAATCAATAAGGTTGGAAAAGACCTCAAGGATCATCAAAGTCCAATCTGTCACTCAAGACTTCATGACCACTAAACCATGTCACCAAGCGCCATGTCCAATCCCCTCTTCAACACCTTCAGGGATGGTGACTCCACCACCTCCCTGGGCAGCACATTCCAATGTCTAACAACTCCGTGAAGAACTTTCTCCTCACTTCGAGCCTAAACCTCCCCTGGCGCAGCTTGAGACTGTGTCCTCTTGTTCTGGTGCTGGTTGCCTGGGAGAAGAGACCAAACCCCTCCTGGCTACTACCTCCCTTCAGGTAGTTGTAGACAGCAATGAGGTCACTCCTGAGCCTCCTCTTCTCCAGGCTAAACAGTCCCAGCTCCTTCAGCCTCTCCTCGTAGGGCTTATGTTCAAGGACCCTCACCAGCCTCGTTACCCTTCTCTGTGCTGCCCTGCACAGAGATGGTCTATGGTCTATGATGGTGGTGTCTTTCTGGGAGCATGAGGGAAAGCAAACAAACATGGGTGGCTCTCACCTGTTTACAGCAGTGGGCTGAGAACTAATGCCCTGAGAACAGCATCCTGCCCAGCTTTGGGGAAGCTGGTAAGCTAATGGTTTTTGTGACCAAGGTCATGATGAGGAGATACCATCAGTATCTCTTGCTGACTAGTCACTGCACATGGGCTGGAAGAACGGGAATATCCTTCTGTTAAGTCTCCTCTTATCCCACTATATAGTATCATGACAAGACATCTGTCTCTAGATAACTACAGTAGAAAGAGCAGCTTATCTCTGATTATTCGCTCCCTGGAAAATGCTTTTCTTTCACACCTTTACCCATTTGATCATGCCCTGATATAATCACTGTCTGAATTTGCAGAACCATTTTTGCAAACCATGATTTTCAAAAGAGGTCTGGCTATATAGAATACATACAAGAGAAAACACTAATAAATTTCTGAAAACGGAAAGTGTTTTCAAAGCCAAAGTCATAGTGTAAGCCATCTTAATCTTAGCAAACCACAGGACCAAGGTCAAGTTACTCCACTAAAAATATTTCTGGTACTTCATCCTCAGCTTCAAGGAACATACATTGCCTCACACTGTACTTCACTGTATGTAGCTCTACATCCACAGGAGGGGGCACTTGAATAAAATTATTAGCAGTTTGCTGTGTAGCTCTATTTTCATACCGGATTTTGTTCACAATGTTTCTATGTGCTGAAGGTGGGGAAGAACTAAAAGATTCATAGGTACATAGATTCAGAGTACCAGGTTGGAAGGGACTTAAAGGATCATCTAGTCCAACCTTTCAGGGTAAGAATATGGTTTAAATGAGATGGCTCAGCACCCAGTCAAGCTGGCCCTTGAAACTGTAGGGGAATCCACCACCTCCTTTGGGAGCTTATTCCAAAGTTTAATAGTTTGAATGGTGATTTTTTTTTTTTCTGGTATCCAGTCTGAATCTCTCCAGTAGCAACTTGTGCCCCCTACCCCTTTTCTTTACCATGTGATTCTGTGAAAAGGGAGTCTCCTTCCTCATGATAGCCACCCTTCATGTACTTGTCCATGGTTATGAGGTCTCCGCTGAGCCTACAATCAAATTCTTCTCCAGTAACCTCTTTCCTCACACCTCCTGAGTTGAAGGACCGTAAGATCGGGACCAAGGAGACAAAGTCTCTCCCACTGTAAGTGAACACAAGGTTTGTGACCATCTGAGAAACCTGAACATACACAAGTCTATGGGACCTGACCAGGGGCATCCCAGAGTTCTGAGGGAATTGGCTGATGTAGTTACCAAGCCACTCTCCATGATATTTGAAAGTCCTGGCAGTCAGGTGAAGTCCCGGGTGACTGGAAGAAAGAAAACGTTGCACCCATTTTAGAAAAAGGGTAGAAAGGAGGACCCCAGGAACTACCAACCTGTCAGCCTCATCTTTGTGGCTGGGAAGGTCATGGAACAGATCCTCCTTGAAGCTAAGCTAAGGCACACGAAGGACAGGGAGATGATTTGAGACAGCCAGCATGGCTTTACTAAGGGCAGATCTTGCCTGACCAACCTCGTGGCTTTCTACAATGGAGGGACTACATCAGTGGACAACGGAGGGATGATGGATGTTGTCTCTCTGAACTTCTGCAAGGCCTTTGACACAGTCCCCCACAATGTCCCTCTCTCTGAGTTGGAGAGATATGGATTCAATGTGTGGTCTGTTTGGTGGACAAAGAATTGTCTGGATGGTTGCATGCAGAGGGTAGTGGTCATTTAGATTGGACAGTAAGAAGAGGTTCTTCACTGTGACTGTGGTGGACCACTGGAGCTTGTTGACCAAGGAGGTGGTGTAGGCCCCATCCCTGGAGACATTCAAGGTCAGGCTTGATGGGGCTCTGAGCAACCTGATCTAGTTGGGGTTGTCCCTCCTAACTGTAGAGGGGCTGGGCTAGATGACCTTTAACTGTTCCATCCAAGCCAGTGCATTCTATGAGCCTATGATTATTCTATGGAATTCCCATTTGTCTAACTGCTAACACTTCTACCACTGAAATGCTGACTGACTGCAATGAGAACAAAATTGAAGGAGTTCAGGCTCTCCTAAAAATACCACTCTTAAGATATTGCTATAGGAAAATAATGTGATTCTCATTCAGTGGTGGCTTATAATGGCTAATATTCACAGATAAGGAATCTGAGACAGGGAAGGAGACACCTTTTTTGATATGAGAGAGCAACCAGAACCTAATTTTCCTGAACCCAGACAGGTTGGTTGAATCTAAGCCTCATTGTTTCAAGTTGTGCAAGATGCCATTCTGTTGATGTCTTTGATTTTTTGCAAGATGTTTCATCCTGCTTCAAAGCTTGAGTATTTTAGAACTATTCAAGTCAGTTACAAGAACACCATCCCACTTCATATTGCTGCTTCTCAGAGGAGTTATCTGCAGAGCTGTGGCTGCTTGTTACTTCTGTGACAAAGCTAAGTCCATTTTCTTGGATTCTTTTTTTTTTTTTCTTGAGAGAGAGAAAGAGAGCTGCTTGGCTTCACTGACAGCAACACAATTTTGAATTCCTCAGACTCCAATTAAAAACCAGATCCATTTCCAAAATGCTATTATAGGCACACCAGGGGATAAGGATTTGAATTTATTGTCATGAATATAAAGCTTATCTCCTAATTTGTGGCAGAATGGTGAGGAGAGCATGTGCTACAGATACGCCTTTCTGTCTGGCAGGGTAAAAGAGTGCCCCCCAACAAACTGGAGACTGCAGTTAGTGCTTTTCTCCTCGTGATTTGTCTAGACTGAAGGAGCTGGCACTGGTAAGACATGCATACCATTAAGAGTATTGCTCTAATGAAGCATCTGGCAAATGTTCTGTGATGACTCTGCCTTGTGTCCAGCTCGCTTGTTTTCTGTGAAACACTCAGGACTTGATGTTCCCAGGTGTGTGGCATCTGTCTCCATATCAGACAGACAAATATGAAAAAGTACTTCTTGCTATTCTGTTTCAGTGTTACCTGAGAGGAGGACCTGGTAGTACTTTTTGTCTAATGGCTACTCACTGCTGGGATCTGCCCAAAAATATGATGTGGTAAGATGTACCAATTTGGGAACAGGCTCTGCCTAAGCTTGTTCTGCCAAAGCCTTCAGTATTGGCTGAGCTCCTTTTCTCTTGATGGTGATTATATTATGTTGGTGAGTTCAGAATAAGTAAGTTAAATCTTCAGTTGTCTAGCAACATCAATTATATCCCTCCCTTTTCTGAGTTGTGTGTGGGTAGACAAGAGTGCAATCTTCACCAAAGAACTGGAAAACGTTGGTCTCTATGGGGACCAGCAAAATCACTCTATAACTGCAACTGATGCACCACTGACTGCCTGAAGCTGATTTGTAGCAATTGTGGGGGAGGTCAGTGCATAGCTGGGCTCAAAGATGACAAAGAATAATTTCAATGTTGAATTCAAAAGAAGGCATTTGCATAAAGAGAGTAATAGGCCTCTACATATATTCAGCATAGTGTGTAATGCTCAAGCAATTAGGGCCAGGTTCCAGTCACAAAGAAATGTAGTTTGACTGAGTTGCAGTCACTGCCAGAGGGTACTTTTACCCTGCTTAAAACCTATCTTTAAGGACAAGAAGACATATTCAGGGATAAAAAGTTCAGGGATCATCAGGTAGGAAGATGCTTCCTCTGTTTGAGGAGGTCTGTGCTCATGGCACACAGAAGCTGAGAATAAATGGAGAAAGGCTGCCAACTGCTTGCTGTGTTCACCTAGTCTATCCCTGCATGCTGCTGTCAGACAGGACACTGGCTTACATGAAGCTTTGCTCTTGGTAGTACAACTGCCATTTTTTCCTTCTCTCTGTAAAGTGCTTCTGAGAAGTCCTTGGCCCACTAAGGCTGAGGTCTCAGGCACACTTACTCTCCTCAGTTTATGCAACCTTGTTGCAAAACACAGGACAATTGATTTACTTTTCATCTTCAACTTGCTAGCAAGAGTAATGGTATACAGAGAAGCTCAGTCTGGTACACATTTTCCTTCTAAGGAGATTGCAATGTCTCATCAATTCTGAGTCTGGCGCATTCCAAAACTCAAGGAACAAAAGGATTTTAACCCCAGCAACAAAACTCTTTTGCAGCTTTCTCTATTACCCCCACCTTTAATTGGATTCTTCCTTAAATGCAGAAGTGATGGCTTTCAAAACAGTAAGGAAGACCCTTGAGAGAAATTAAATACCTTATAATGGATGGAGGAAAGCAGAATCCATTATTTCTATACTGAAAATTGAGCAGACTAATGTGAAGAAACTAAGTCTTGAAGTCTTAATTATGTGCCTTACAGGTTGTGTGCTGATTCCCTAGAAGAAAACAATAATCAATACTTAATGGTGTAGAAAACCCTTCCCTTCCACTTGGTTCCTTAAGAACTACGAGTCACTTGATTCAGATCTCCCATTGCTCTTTTTCTGAGAGACAGCTCACTGCAAGAACTAGCAAGATTCAAGAACCAAGAGTGATTCTCCATTGCAACTATCAGAGCTGTTTGAAGAAAAGAATAAAAAAAAATTAAAAGGAAATTCAACAACCTCATCTCTCCTACTACTAGACTATATTGTAAGGCCAGAAAAGAAATGTAACTTGGCTCTATTAAGTAAATTATTTTTTCAAACTTGATTTTAAAAGAGAGATTCTAAATCACTGAAGCCTCACCTCTTATTTGCTTGAGAAGATTGTGGTACAAGCAAAGCAAAAATAAAGAGAAATCTCCAGAGGGAAAGTAGAGCAAACAGGTTTGGAAGATAGATTTTGCCTCCTTTCAGGAGTATATTTCTAAGTTTTACTGCTGATTTTTTCCCATCTGAAATGTTGGATCAGGAATGCTGATACCACCAATACCCAGAGCAGCCTTTCAAGCTGCTGTGTATAAAATGGCATGAAACCATAGGAAGCAGGGAACAGCTGCTACAACCACACGATGGACAGCTGCATTTTCAACTAGTTTGACACTTCAGACCAAAGAAGTAGAGATAAATCTGTTATGGCACTCTCAGTGACTCTAAATTTGCACTTCTCATTGAGGTATTTCAGATAGGGATGTTCATGAATGCATTCATCAAACCACTACAGTCCTGCAGGCTCCCCAGGAAGTGCCAGCCACTGACATCAGTGCACAGGCACCCTGATTCCCACCGCTGTTATGTGCTGCATTTTTATGTTAAGACATAAAATTACTGAGCTAATCCACTAGGACAGACGAAAGAGCACTCCGTATCTGCTCTCGCGGGCAAGGATGGGTTGGGAAAGAATTCCTCAGGGACTTCTTGAATGAGCGCCACCAGTTTCCCTTTAAGGAAGAAATTAGCAAAAAAGGTAGGGTGTAAAACAATAAATTTGTCTCACTATCTATTAGATTGCAATTGGGATGCTGGGATATCTTTTTAGAAGTTTCTAGAGAACAAAATTTCTGTGGCATCAGAAGCCCCAACAGGCGGAGAGTTTAAATTGTTTCTTTTTAAAACTCTCAGCAGTAAGATCTTTTTGTAACTGCCAGAACTTACATTAAAAAGAATGATTTTCTGTTTTAGGAGGTCTGGAAAAGGGAGCAAAGAGATTACAGATAGCTAGCATACCTATGTCCATGTATAGGAGATTGGAAAGGCAACATGGTGTAATAAAAATGTACATTTTTATGTATTTTATAATTAATATTTCCTGGTGGTGGAATCTTCAACCACCACTGTAACTTATTTACAAAATGTATTCACAGGTTCAATTATTCAGTTGTGGGTTTTCCACTGCACATATAAAGACAGTTAAATGATTTAAGCACAGATCTAACATTTCCAGTTCAGCAATTCAAATTGGAAGTACAGGTGCTGTGATCTGTGGGTTTCCCACAAATGGGATTCCATGGCAGATTAGCTGGGTACTCATGACTTGCTCCTCTCTCTGGTATTTTCTGAGATGCTGTGGCTATAATTTGAGCAGTCCTTGTCTTGGAGAGGGCTTGTCTCTTGTCGCTGGGCTGCTGCCTCTTCTGGGATTCAGTTCCCTTGGAGCTTTCCCCTTTCTGCCTTGGTCCAGGTGCAAGGCCTGGGTGAAGTTGTTGGTCTGCTAGAGCAGGTTTTTCAGCTGCTACTCGGACAGCACTTGGCTCTTGTCTCTGTGGTAAGCAGGCCCTCAGCTGCTACTCCAGCAGCATTTGGCTCTGGTTGCTTGCTGGGTGAGAACAAGGCAAGTTGCCTGACTTCATGGCTGGTTCAAATACTGTCCCAAGACAATTAATGCCCTTTGATAACACAGAACCCTGATAACTGGACTAATAGGATGGGGCATATCCAAACATGGCCAGGGCCACACACTGTTCCCGTCTGTATTACAAAGTTAATCACATGTGGTACATGTTAATCTGGACCCCAGGATCTGTCCAGGTTAGCACATTTGCAGGGCATGTTTGGGGGTTTGATCCTTCAGGACACATGGTTTTATACCAAACTTCTTGTACATCTCAGAAGAAAATGTTAATTCCTCATTACTGAGAACATTAACACCAACAGACTGGCTTGATACTGTCTGTTTCCATGGAGACCACTGCAGTCTTCCAGAGCTCTGGTGTTGTGGGCAGAGGCATACGCTATTCAGTTAACTAGCACTTGAAAAGACAGACATGAATCCTCCCCACAAATTTCGGGAACTCACATAGCTTTAAGGCAGTGCACCTGTAACAACGTTATTATAACAGCTTCTAATCTCCGGTTGCTACTTCCTTCTGGTGGAGTTCCTGGTTTTCAGTGGCACAAATGTCTGCAAACAGGTACAACATCTGATGGTATTTATAAGGGCCCTTGCCTCTGGGAAAAGAACTAATCTATCTGACACTGCTGTGAAAGTGACCAACCTGATGTTGTCAAATCTGTGCAGGTTGTTCCTCCAGTGCCGGTGCCCGACAGAGCAGAAGGAAGCACTATGCTCATCTCACACAGACAATGTTTGAATTAAAGCAGAAAGCAGGCTGAGGCAAGACCTTTTTTTTGGTCTCTGTCCATCTCTAGGCTGTGAAAGCCCTACAGTGAACAAGAAGTTTAGTGCCACTGTGCTCAGTTGCTGCTACTGACAGCATGCTTACAAATGTTTGCTTTGAACCAGTTATGGGTCTATTCCTTACCAATTTTTCTCTCCCTCCTTGCTCCTGGTTTACATCCTATTGACTCAAATTATCCAAATGAGGTGATTGCAGAATCGCTAAGTCAGGTAACCGTGAAGAGACTATTTTGAAATGAAGGTCCCTATGAAAAAAGTGTCATGATTAGTCCCTAAATTTACAATTGTTTGCATAAGCCATGGGTATTGTACTCAGAAGGATTGAGTAGGAACAGAAAGCATGAGTGATCATGGACATATTGATAGATGATAAAACCAAATGTAACTTTTAGCTGCCTGAAGCTCATTATAGTATCATGTCTGCTGGAAATTAGTGGATTTATATCAGGTGAGTGCTTGCCTGCATTAAAATGTCGAAAAGTCTGACTAAAAATGCTTATGAGTCAAATCAGCCTGTCTCAGTTTTTTGCCTGATAAGACAGGGAAAATCCACACTTTAGGCACCACTTTCCAAGGACCTCTCTGTTTCTAGTGTGAAAACCAAGCTACAGTATTGGGATCAAACCCACTGAAGCCGTTAGTCATGTCTGAGAGCAATGCATATTTGGTGTACCTAGGATTTTGAATTTCAAATCATCCAGAGCAATGCATCCTTATACTCAAGACAGTGGTTTACATACCATGGTGGCTCTGACTTGTCTGTCATTAACCTGATAATTCTGGCTCCTGAGACAAGCAGGGAATCTAATTGGTTTTTCCAGGTATGTGTCCTCATACAAATTTGATTAACTGTCTTCCCAAGGCATCCTCTAGGGAGTAATTTAAACCAACAGTAATTAATACTATTATTTCACTATAACTGTATTAGTGGTAATTCTAAGATGAAAGGAGCAAAAAGTGCTTTGGAATGACTAAGGTGCCTACACAATGTCTCTTAAAGCAGTGTCATTTCAAGGGTGTCTGCCTGTCTTGGAGCCCAGCACTCTTCCTGGAACTATTTGGCAAAATTAAAGATTGCTTCTCTTTCAAGTGCCCAAATAATGACTTCCTCTGACACTAGTCCAGAAACTTAGAGAAATTAAGTGATTTAATTGTTCAAAGCCACAGATACAGCAGATTTGGGACTGCCAGTGATAAAGGCAGTAACTGCAAGATGATCTTGAGTTAATAAATCCTGGGTAACATCCAAACCAGCCAGAGATGCACACCTTTGCAGTAGCTCTCATATAATAGAGACATATAGTGAAGGTGCAGCTCTCACCAGGAAAGGGGTCCCTGTCTTGGGTGGAGGAGGAGCACAGTCTGTTGACTCCTTATCTCTGTCTTTCCTCCTTGGTGTTAACAACAGAATTAACTGGGTTGGAAAAGACCTTCAAGATCATCTAGTCCAACCTATCACCCAACACCATCTAATCAACTAAACCATGGCACTAAATTTCTCATCCAGTCTTATTTTAAACACTTCCAGGGACAGTGACTCCACCACCTCCCTGGGCAGCCCATTCCAATGGCCAGTCACTCTTCCTGTGAAGAATTTCTTCCTAACATCCAGCCTAGACCTCCCCTGGTGCAGCTTGAGACTGTGTCCTCCTGTCATTGGTTGCCTGGGAGAAGAGACCAACCCCCACCTGGCTACAATCTCCCTTCAGGCAGTTGTAGACAGCAATGAGGTCTCCCCTGAATCTCCTCTTCTCCAGGCTAAACAACCCCAGCTCCCTCAGCCTCTCCTCACAGGGCTTGTGCTCCAGACCTCTCACCAGCTTTGTTGCCCTTCTCTGGACATGTTCAAGCAACTCAACATCTTTCTTGAACTGAGGGGCTCAGAACTGGACACAGTACTCAAGGTGTGGCCTAACCAGTGCTGACTACAGAGGCAGAATGACTTCCTTATTCCTGCTGGCCACACTATTCCTGATGCAGGCCAGGATGCCATTGGCCTTCTTGGCCACCTGGGCACACTGCTGGCTCATGTTCAGCCTACTGTCAACCACTACCCCCCAGGTCCCTTTCTGCCTGGCTGCTCTCCAGCCACTCCGACCCCAGCCTGTAGAACTGCACGGGGTTGTTGTAGCCAACATGTAGAACCTGGCACTCAGATGTGCTAAATCTCATGCCATTGGATGCTGCCCATCTGTCCAGCCTGCCAAGGTCCCTCTGCAGAGCCCTCCTACCCTCTAACAGATCAACAGCTGCTGCCAGCTTGGTGTCATCTGCAAACTTACTGATGATGAACTCAATCTGCTTGTCCAGATCATCAATAAAGATATTGAACAGGATCAGACCCAACACTAATCCCTGACCATTCACCACCACTCTCTGGTGTCAAAGGTCTTGCTGAAGTCCAGTGTTGCTGCTGCTGCTGGCACTAATGCTGGCCATGCTTCACCTCTGCCCATGCGGCACTCTGCCCTTGCTGGTGCTGGTACAGGTGACCCTGCACACTCACTCACAGAATCACAGAATCACAGAATTATTGAGGCTGGAATAGACCTCTGAGATCATCAAGTCCAGCCTATGGCCTAGCTCCACCACATCAATTAGACCATGTCACTAAGTGCCACATCCCATCTTTCCTTAAACATTTCCAGGAACGGCAACTCTACCACCTCTCTGGGCAGTCTATTCCAGTGCCTAATTCCCATTTCCATGTGAGGAAGTGCTTCCTAATGTCCAACCTAAACCTCTCTTGGCCCAAATTCAGGCCATGCCTTCTCATCTTGTCACAAGTTGCCTTGGACAAGAGCCTGACCCCCACCTTACTACAACTTCCCTTCAGGTAGTTGTAGAGTGTCATAAGGTCCCCCCTGAGTTTCCTCTTCTGCAGGCTAAACAACCCCAGCTCCCTCAGCCTCTCCTCATAAGACCTTCCCTCCAGTCCCTTCACCAGTCTTGTCATTCTCCTCTGGACCCTCTCCAGCACCTCAGTATCTTTCTTGAAGTGAGGGGCCCAGAACTGCACACAGTACTGAGTACAGGGGCAGAATTACATCCTAGCTCCTGCTGGCCACACTATTCCTGATACAAACCAAGATGCTATTTGCCTTCTTTGCCACCTGGGCACACTGCTGGCTCATGTTCAGCTGGTTGTCAGCCGGCACTCCCACTCTGCCAGGCTGCTCTCCAGCCACTCATCCCCCCATCTGTAGCACTGCACGAGGCTGTTGTGGCCAAAGTGTAGGACCCTGCCCTTGGCCCTGTTAAACCTCATACCCTTGGCCTCAGGCCATCCACCCAGCCTGTCCAGGTCTCTCTGAAGTGTCTTCCCCTCCTCAACCTTGATGTCATCTGTGAATTTACTAAGGGTAGACTCGATCCCCTCATCCAAGTCATCAATAAAGATGTTGAATAGAACCGGGCCCAGTACTGATCCCTGGGGTACTCCACACATCACCAGACACCAACTGGATGTGGCACCATTCACAACCACTCTCTGTACCTGGTCATCCAGCCAGTTTTTAACCCAGTGAAGGGTGCACCTGTCCAAGACATGGTCTGCCAGTTCCCTGGATCCTCCTTTCAGCACTTCTTATGGATGGGCATTGCATTGGCCAACCTCCAGTCATCTGGGACCTCCCCAGTAAGCCAGGACTGGTGATTGATGGAGAGCAGCATAGCCAACTCTTGTGCCATCTCCCTAGGATGAATCCCAACCAGACCAGTTGGTTTGCTAGGATCTAAGTGGCACAGCAGGTCACTAACTACTTCCTTCTGGATTACAGGAGGGATATTCTGCTCCCCATCTCAGTCTACCAACTCAGGAGCCCAGTTGCCCTGAGGATATCAAATCTTTCTGTTAAAGACTGAGGCAAAGAAGCTGTTAAGTACATCTGCCTTTTCCATGTCTTCTGTTACTATGTTTCCCCCTTCATGCAATAAGGAATAGAGATTTTCCTGACATTCCCTGGCCCTCCTTTTGTTATTAATGTATTTATAAAAGCATTTTTTACTATATTTAACAGAACTGGCCATATTAAGTTCCAATTGAGCTTTCACATCTCTAATTTTCTTTCTACACAACCTTTCAATATCCTTAAACCTTTCTTGGTTCACTTGCCCCTTTTTCCAAAGTTGATACACTCTCTTTTTCCCCCTGAGTTCTTGCAAAAGCTCCTTGCTGGTCTTCTTCCCTGATGGCTTGTTTTTCAGCACATAGGACATCCTGCTCCTGTACCTTCATAATTCCATCCTTAAAGTAAGGCCAGTCTTCCCAGGCCCCTTTGTTTCTGAGGGCTGCTTCCCAAGGGACTCTCTGAACCAGCATCCTGTGTAGATCAAAGTAAACCATCCAAAAATCTCCATCCTTTATTGGATGCAGAGGGAAACATAGTGACTAAGGATGAGGAGAAGGCTCATGTGCTCAATGCCTCCTTTGCCTCAGTCTTTAGCACTGGATCCAGAAGTTCCATGGACACCCAGCCTCATGAACTAAGAGTCAGGGAAGGGAATCAGAATGAGGAAGTGGTCAGTGATCTGCTATGCTGCTTAGACACACACAGCTCTATGGAGCTGGATGGGCTACACCCAAGGGTGCTGAACAAGTTGGCAGATGTGCTTGCCAAGCCACTTTCCATTATTTTCCTAAAGTCCTGGCCAAGTGGGGAAGTCCCAATGGACTGGAGGGTAGCAAAAGTGACACCCATCACAAGAAAGGAAGAAAGGAGGATCTGGGAAACTATAGACCTGTCAGTCTGACCATGACCAGGGAACGTCACAGAGCAGGTCACCTCAAGCACCGTTATACACCATATAGAGAACAACCAGGGGATCAGGCCCAGTCAGCATGGGTTTATGAAGGACAGGTCCTGCCTGATGAACCTGATGTCCTTCTGTAGCAAGACAACCTGACTATTGGATGAAGGAAAGGCTGTGGGTGTTGTCTACCTTGACTTTTGAAAAGCCTTTGGCACTGTTTCCCACAGAATTCTTGTGGACAAACTGGCTGCTCATGGCTTGGATGAGCAGAGGGTCTGCTGGATGAAGCACTGGCTGGGCTAAGAGGCCCAAGGAGCGGTGGTCAGTGGAGTTAAATCCAGCTGGCGGTCGGTCACAAGTGGTGGTCCTCAGGGCTCAGTGTTGGGACCTCTTCTGTTTAGCTTCTTTATGGATGACCTTGATGAAGACATAGAGTGTGTCATCAGTAAGTTTGCAGGTGACACCAAGTTAGGTAGGGGTGTTGATCTTCATGAGGGCAGGGAGGCTCTCCAGAGGGACTTGGATAGGTTGGATCAATGGGCCAATGTTAATGGGATGAGGTTCAACAAGGCCAAATGCCAGGTCCTGCACTTGGGTCACAACAACCCCAAGCAATGCTACAGGCTTTGGGAAGTGTGGCTGGAAAACTGTCTGGCAGAAAGGGACCTGGGGGTTCTAATTGGCAAGCAGCTGAATATGAGCAAGCAGTGTGCCCAGGTGGCCAAGAAAGCCAATGGCATCCTGGCTTGTATAAGAGTAGGAGTAGGGAGGTGATTGTACATGTACTCAGTGCTGGTGAGGCCACACCTTGAGTATTGTGTCCAGTTTTGGAGAGATGCTGAGGTGCTGGAGTACAGAGGAGGGCAGTGAAGCTGGTGAAGGGCCTGGAGAATCAGTCTTATGAAGAGTGACTGAAGGAGCTGGGGCTGTTCAGTTTGAAAAAGAGGAGGCTGAGGGGAGAGACCTCATTGCTCTCCACAACTACCTGAAAGGATGTTGTGCAGAGCCTGGTGCTGGTCTCTTCTCACAGGTAATTAGTGATAGAACAAAAGGGAATAGCTTCAAGCTATGACTGGGTAGGTTTAGACTGGACATCAAGAAAAAATTTTTCACAGAAAGAGTGGTCAGGCATTGGAATGTGCTGCCCAGGAAGGTGGTTGAGTCACCAACCCTGGATGTGTTTAAAGGTCATTTGGATGTGCTTGGGGATATGGTTTAGGGGTGAACCTTGCAGAGTAGGGTTAGCAGTTGGACTTGGTGATCCTGAGGGTCTTTTCCAACATGAATGTTTCTGTGATTCTGTGAAGTCCAAGGTAGAGGTTTTGCTGACAGCCCTCCTAACTTCACCACGTATTGAAAATTCTGTCATATCATGGACATGGTGTCCCAGCCAACCTCTGATCTCCGCATCTTCCACTAGCCCTTCCCTGTTTGCAAAGAGTAGGTCTAACAGGACACTACCCCTGGTAAGCTAGCTCACCAGCTGCAACAGGAATCTGTCATCCACACATTCAGAAACCTCCTGGACTGTCCCCTTTCTGTTGTGTTGTACTTCCAGCAGACATCTGATAAGTTGAACTCTCTCATAAGAACAAAGTCTATGGAATGAAAGACATCTCCATATTGTTGACAGTATGTCTCATTGGTGTCTTTGTCCTGGTTGTGTGGTCTGTAGCAGACTCCCACCACGATATAGCCTCACTGCTCTTCCCCTTTATCCTTATCCATAGACATTCCACCTTGATGCATCTAAGACTGAATTTGAGGCAGTGTCTGCACTGCACATGAGAAATGTCCCTCTCATGGGTTTTATACCCTAGCCCAGGCTGTCCCTGCTTCCTTTGGGAGAAAAGGTGTGTAACACAGTCATATATATATTTACCTTGTACTTAATTTTGCTCACTTGTTTATTGAGGGGTGTCAACTTTAATATTAAAATTGCAGTTAATTAGGCAAAGGTCTTCATTTGGGAACCCTGGCCCTCAAAATCTGCTTTGAAGTTGGATGCTATGTTATTTTAGCTAAAATAAACTGACCTGCAGGGGAAAATGTTGTTGCCATCTCTGGCAAGCCACCTAATATGGGAGATGAGGGAATATGGCAGGAGTCTCATAGTTGTGCATAAGAAAATGCTCCATCTGGAATTGAGTGGCAAATGCTCTTACTGAATGTTTCCCCTCACCCAGAGGCAGGAAATATTTTTATCCCTGTTTCAAGCCACTTTTTAATGTCAAGAACAACTTAGTCTCCCCTCCACTGGAAGAGAATAGGTAAGATAATGGGATAGGTAAGATAAGGAAGAGCGAGATAATTGGAGAGAACCCTGTGCATCTTTTCTGCAGGGGATCCATCTAACTTGGAAACGTCTGGGCTTCCCTTCAGTGGGCCTCATCTGTTACTTCTTGAAGCAAACTGCTGTGAACATGAGTGATGTGCTGTGGTGGAAGAAAGGCATTAATTATATATTCGAAACACATAGTTTCAGGGCCAAAAGTTCTAAGTTCATTTCCATGTGCATCTGGTACTCACCTCACCTCACCTTCCCATCAACAAACACAGAATCTGTTACCTCAAACCGTGTTTACAATACATGGGGATGCTTGTAGGTAATTTTTTTTTCTCTGTTTTTCTTCTGTCGAGAGAATAACTTCGACCAGTTTCTCTAAACACTTCCTCATCCACGTCTGTGATACCTCTGTGATTTATTCTCTGCAGGATGAATGCAGTGTAGCGACCATTGGGTGTATTTGTCCCTCCAGGCAACCTCTATTCCTAACTTAGCTCTGTTGCACAAAATGGAGGTCAGTTTGATAAGAGGTGAATCCCCCTGCATTCTAGCTGAGTCATCACAGATGAGAAGGGATGGGGGTGGCTGGACTTAACTCATCATAGGGATGCCAGTTAGAATGGGTTGCTATGGGTCCCACACCAGACACACTAACAACCTGGTTTTTCTATAGGTCCAATTCCCTTCAATGGGAGCAATTGGATGCAGGAATAACACCACAACTTGCCATGGTTATGGGTCTGACACCAGATGCATGAACAGCCTGGTTTGCTGTAGGTGCAGTTGCATTTCAGCAATCAGATGCATGAATAACATGCTTTATTTGCACTTGCAACATACACACAGATTCATTACGATAGAGGAGGATAAGAACTTACCTGCAGTAATTGCTGTACAGCCTTAAGAAAATACAGTTGTCATTACGTGTGTAATCCCATCAATGAGTCCCCTGGGCTCTGTTGCAAATTCTTATCCACACGCTGAGTTCTAAGAAATGCTAATATTTATACCTTGGTTTTCTGTGGTGCAAGGTGTGGGGGCGGGACTGTAAGCCATATCACTAAGCGGGCTTTTGGGTTGCACAAACATTTCTTGATGGGTCTTTCAGACTTGATATATTCTGCTGAGGAAAATGAACTGCTGGTAAAAGCTGATTGCAGTCAGGAATAGTTAACTGCTGTGATATGCAAGACAAAAGGAATGCCAGGGCCACACCTGGCCTGAGCCAACATCCCTGTCCCATCACAAAGGTGGACAGATGGGCCTTCACCCAGCTGCAAGTGTCTGGTTCAGACCTAGATGCTTATCAGCAAGTTTAGCTTTCCTATTTACAGTATTTGTGCTTTCAACAAGACCATATAGTGCTTTCAAGGGCTGCTCATTCAGTTGTGTCATTCAATGTGGGGCAGAGTCAACAGGTGTAAAGATTGGGACAAAGATAGAAAGCAGGAGTTAATCACAGCTTCCTGGCAATAACCTTTTCCATGAAATGTTGCTGTACAGGAGTCTAGTGCATATCAAGTCAGATGACCAAGACTAAATCACAGCCTCAGGGCCATGAAAATCCTTGTAATGGTAGGTTTATGTTGCTGAGCACTGCAAGAGCAATAAAATAAGAGGCAGTGATTCAAGGGTGGTGGAATATGCCTAGATCCTGTAACTGTACGAATGTGGGATATAATTAGATTCAGGATGATCAGCCAGTGCTAGCTGCACAGACACCACTGCTTTGTCTCAGAGCTCCTGTGCCCACACATCTCTGTAGCTAGCTTGGTCACACAGCTGTCAAAAGACCTCCTTTTCTAGATACACCTGCCTTGAACCATGTGGCTGGTGGTGAAAGCAGAAATGAAAGCAGAAATAAAATTGACAAAGCAGAACACCAACTAGAAAAACAAAAGTCATCCGGTAGAACATATGTCATGCCTGAGTCTCAATATAAAGTCAAGGTGCATTAAATTGGCCTGATGTCTCACCCTTACTTGCCAGTGCCTGATTATAATGTCCTGATCTTAGCAACAGAAGTAGGTAGAAAAACTTGGTATCAAGCTGCAGGGCTTGACCAGTGTCACAGCTTCGCATTCTACCAGGATGTGCTCAGAAAAAAAGTTGTGTCCTGTCTTGAGGTCCAAAATGTGAACTCTGCTCCATTCTCTCAATTTTACCTCATGCAATACTTTCACCTCAAGGCAACTAAGGCTGACTTTTTGTATCCAGGGAGAGGTACTAGAAGGGATCTATGTAGTGAAACACAAAAGGCTTGTAAGTAATGCTGAGCTTCAAGTTCTCCGTTCAGTTCAGGAAGAAAGCAGATGTCAGAGATTATCCCCTTTCTCCAGATGTGATAGAATCATAGAATGGCTTGAGTTGGCTTTGCAACTTCATCTGCTAGTTCCCTCAAGACCTGTGAATGGATCTTGTTAGGTCTGATGGACTTGTTCACCTTCAGGTTCATCGTGTGGTCTCAAACCTGGTCTTCTCTTACAGTGGGCAGATCTTCATTCTCCCAGTCACTCTCCTTTCCTTCTGCACCTTGGATGATGTTGTTAGAGTCCTTACCATTGAAGACTCAGGCAAAAAAGCCATTGAGTAATTCAGTCATCTCCATATCCTGTAGGATCTGGTTTCCCATTTCCTTCCATAGAGGGCCCACATTGTCCTTCTTCTTGCTTGTCAGTTGTAAAAACTCTTCTTGTTATCCTTGATGTCCCTAGCCAGATGTAATTCTGTCTGGGTCTTATATTTCCTAATCTTATCCCTAGCTGTTTTGACAACTTCTTTTTCTTCCTCCTATGTTATCTGTCCATGTTTCCACCCTCCTTAGGCTTTCTTTTTCAGCTAATACTGTCCAGGAACTCCTTGTTTATCCATGCAGGCCTCCTGCCATTCTTACGCAGATTCCTCTTTGTCAGGATGCTTATGCTAATGACTTTTCTTGGGCCCCTCTCCCCACCAGAGCTTTATCCCACAGTACCCTACTAAACATTGTCCTTGAGAAGTTCAAACTCTGGTCTCCTGAAGCCCAGACTAGCGAGTTTGCTATGCTTGTTGTCCTAAGGGTCATGAAATCAACCATTTCATGGTCACTACAGCCAAGGTTATAGAATCATAGAATGGTTTGGTTCAGAAGGGATTATAAATATTATGTTGTTCCAACCCCCCTGCCATGGGCAGGGACATTGTTTAATAGTCCAGATTGTTCAAAGCCCCATCCACCTGGCCTTGAACACTTCCAGGGAGGAGGCATCCAGAACTTCCGTGGTCAACCACTTCCAATATCACACCACCCTCACTGTAAAGAATCTCCTTACAATATTCAGTCTAAATTTGCTCTCTTCCAGGTTAAAGCCATTGCCCCTTGTCCTATCACTACAAGCCCTTGTAAAAAGTCCCCACCCATCTTTCTTGTAGGTCCCTTTTAGGTTCTGGTAGGCTGCCATAAGGTTTCCTCAGAGTGTTCACTTCTCCAGGCTGAACAGACCAAACTGTTGCAGGCTGTCCCAATAAGGGAGGTGCGCCAGCCCTCTAATCATCTTCATGGCCCTCCTCTGGACCCTCTCCAACAATTTCGTGTCATTTTTGTGTTGGGGGCCCTAGAAGTGGATGCTCTTGTGCTTTCACACTACCCATCAACCCCTCCTTATTGGTGAGAACAAGGTCCAGCATAGTACCTTTCATCAGCTCCTCTAGCACTTGGAGGAGGACATTATTATCAATGCTTTCCAGGAAGCTTCTGGACTACTGATGCCTTGCTGTGATGTTCCTTCAGCAGATATTGAGGTGGTTAAAGACCCCCATGAAGACCATGGCTTGTGATTGCAAAGCCATTTCTATCTGTGTATAGAGAGCCTCATTTACTTGTCTTCCTGATCAGATACCCCCACTATGACCTCACCTGCCACTGCCTTCCCTTTAACCCCAATCCATAAACTCTCATCCTTCCCCCAACAGAGTTCCATCTGGTCATTGATGTAGAGGAAGACACCCCCTCCTCTTCTTCCCTGCCTGTCTTTCCTAAAGAGCTCGTATCCATCCATTCCCACGCTCCAGTCATAGGACCTATCCCACCACATCTCAGTGATGCCAATAATGACATAGCCCTGTAGGCTATGTCTATCTCTATCTCCTCCTGTTTGTTTCTCTTGCTACATGCATTAGTATAGGGCCCCCACTGAAGCCGACTTACTGGCTTGAATTGCATTCTCATGCATTTCAGGTGATCTGCTACAGGTTGTTGATCCTTCTTCAGGCCCAAACTCTTGGTATCTATTACTGGCACTGGCCTCAGAGGGGTAACAATGGGATGGATTGAGAATCCTCTCCCCAGTCAACTCTGGTTTAAAGCCCTTACTAGATTGGCCAGCCTATGTCCAGTGATGCTCTGCCCCTTCTCTGAGAGGTGTATCCCGTCAGTCCTCAGGAGACCAGTCTCTCAAAGTGATTCCTGTGGTGTAAGTAACCAAAGCCCTGGCTGTGGCACCACTCCCGCAGCCATTCATTGATGTTTCCAAATGCAACAGGCCCTTTTGTGCCGCTTTCCTTTCACTGGGAGGATCAATGAAAAGTCTGCCTGTGCTCTGGAGTCCTTTACTGCTGCTCCTAGTAACTTTTCTTGATAGCCTTCAGATTAATCTTGGCTATATTACCTCAATGTGCCTCAATGAAACAGCAGCATTTAGTAGTAGTCAGTGGGACATACAAGACATGGATTGATCGTGGCTGTATTACTGGTGCCTCCACCAAACAGCAGCATTGGGTAGTAGTCAGTCTCTCAGTTATATCTTTGACACAAGGCCCTGGTAAGCAGCAGATCTTTCTAGAGACTGGAGAACTGCATTACTATATGCTTGTTTTGTGTTTATCTTGTGGCTATTAAAATGCGTCTCTGTTCGTATTAATGATGGTGTGAATGTGAGATCAAAGGGAAAAGGACTAACCAGGCCACCTATCAGTTGACAATCTAAGCCAAAATGCAATCAGAAAAAAAACACAAAAAAATTATTGCAGACAAAATGGGACAATTTGGGACTGTTACAGTACTTTTCTCACCATTTCTAACACAAAAGCAAAATTATTGAGAACAACATGCCTGCTACTGTTGCACCTCATCTCTGTGTGGTGATAGGGATTTTAGTTTTTTAGTTCTATGGTTGCTTCTGTAAGACTCTATGTAATAGAGTTTTTTTGAGCTTCAGTCTCACTGTGCTAAGCCATTCTGGTTCTAGGAAGCTGTAACTTCAAGGTCAAACTTCTAATGATGGTTGAGACAGAAACAAAACATTGGATCTGCAGCATGCTGGCTTGTGCCTAGTGTTCCTCAGTTTCACAGAAGAACAGCAGAGTCTTATTAATACTTTAGAAGCCAGATTACTAGTTTGAATATAAAGGTGATTGAGAGTGGTCAGCATGGATTCACCAAGGTGAAGTGATAATTTTCCACACTGAGATGACCAGTAGACAGACAGGTCTTTCCTCTTTTCTTCCCTTTCTTCTCCCTCGATGCAGTGAGCTCCCTTATCTGGTGTGTGGGGCAAGGATGGTTCCAGGCTTGTCTATAGTGCTCAAGGTCAAACCAGTCTTATCTGCGGACTTCAAGGCCTGACAAATTTTTCCTGCACAATTTTGCCTATTTGGGCCTACTGTAGGTGGGTGGGTGGGTGGGGTGGGGAAAAGAGCATGAGGGCTTATGGCAAACCCCAGGTGGGGGGAGAAGAGAAGTACCCGGTTTTGGTCTGATTTGGTGATTTGTAGAAGGCTTTGGGTTGATGGGGTTCTATGCTAAGCCTAGACTATGGATTTTTGTGTATTTCATATGCTTTTGCACTGCTTTGCATTGTAGTTTGTAGTTATAATAGCCCCTTCCATTTAACCCTCCACTATATTTTGTATTTCTATCCAAATCCTGTGTGGGGTCTTTCTGTAATTACTTTGAAAGTAATTTTAGAGCCTGTCTTCCCCCACTACTATTCCTGTGAGCTCTTTTCGATGAGGAATTAATGAATTACACGTACCACGGGTGCTATAGGTACGTCTTTATTCAGTATAAAGGCGAACGAAGCTGCACCGGAGCGCAGTAAAGTATGGAAACCGAAAGCAAGGCACAACCCTGTAAGCTACCCAGCAAACCCAAGAGCAGAGCCTGATCCCAAGCGAAGCACAGCTAACATACCCTAAACACCCTCTGAGAAACACAGCAGTACCAAAGATCGCCTAATGTACAGAGCTGACCATCTCCCATCCAGGCAGGCATCCCCTTGAGATCAAATCTTGTCTTGTTGGATCAGAGAAGTGGCCAACCTCCATTAGTGATCTTCAGGGGTTTTTTTAAGGGTCCTGCATCCTGTGACGTCGGGTCAGGACATCACAGGAGGCTGGGTCTTGGAGCCAAAGCCCCACCCATATCTCACAATCATGTTAGGTAACTACTCACTCTACTGCTCATGTGCGCAGCCCGCTCAGGAGGTTTTGCATGCCCCTTGCCCAGCAATAGCCTTCCTCATCTTCATCTTCCTCAAGTCCATTAGTGGTCAAACAAGAGCCTGAAGGTCTTTTTCTGTCAGCTCAGGATGTCAACACATTCCATATATTCTTGTTCCCGCTCAGTTCCACAAACAAAGGGACCTACAGATACATGTTATCCGTTACTCTTACCGTGCACCTGGGAGCTCCTGATCAAACACCAAGAGTTCCCAGATACCCCAGGCAGTTGGGCACAAACACCAATTATCTCCGAGCAGGTATTGGAAGCTGAGTATTTCTAATCAAACTCCAATTAACTCTCCCCTGCTACAACTGCCCGTTAACTGAAGACAGTAATGTATATTGGTTGCATTTTACTGATGATTCTTACTGGCTTAACTCATGCTGTAACAGATATATACGTGCATTTTTGTCTTACAGCCAAATCTTTAGACAGAATGTAAAACTGGGATACATCTCCTATTGATCAACAAATGTACCAGTGATAGAAAAATCCTTCTTAATACCTACTTAAGGCACCTAAACATAATTCCCTTTAGGGACTGATGAAATAGCATTATGATGATTAATTAGAATTAATCTTCAGTTTCAGAGATTTGAATGTATAGTAACTTAAGCCATATGCTCTCTTTGCTGTTTTAAGTGCAAGTCCAGGTATAGACATGCAACAACAAAACAGTGACTCATGCCAGAGCAAGACATCTAATGTGCAATTCCTAAGTACTTTTTTATCACTCAAGCAGATGGTAGTGTGGACAGACAGAACTGGTCAAAGCTGGAGGTAGTAAAACGGGTAATTTTTTTCATAGTTCATATCATATGTGAATAAAGAGATAATTTACAGAAGTTTAAATAGGATTCCAAGGAGACAGGAGACAATCTTTCACCATGCCACGGGTGAGCCAAAGCCATGTTTTTGGAGGACTGTTTGCAAACTGAGCCACTGTGCACAAGATATATGCCTGTGAGTGTTGTCCTCAGCCCACAGTAATCATTAAGCTAGTGCAACCTTAGAAGAGACCCTAAGCAAGCAACCTCCTTATTAGAGAAGGAGAAGCAGTTTGGAAAAGAAGGCAGATTTGTAACAAGTGCAAAACATTTGCTTTTTGTCTGTATTCAGCCGGCAGCTGCAGATTCCTTGTGGCACAAAAAATGCTCTATTTATATCCATCAACAATACCAGCAAATTCTAGAGTTTGCTGGAGCATTCCAGCAATATAAAAACAAAGCAGTTTTTTCAGTGGCAGAAGGAGTTTTCACTTATTCATCACAATCATAGGGGTTATTACAAAACCAAATTGTTCCTTCAAACTCTATTTCTGCACAAACAACTCATTTGCAGTTGTGAAGACGAGCTGCTATGGATTTCTTTGCTCCTAGTGAGAAACTCAGCTGTGCCTGGGGAAGACAAGAACCCCAGTGCAGACGGGCAGATGGACACTGCAGAAAGAGGCATAGACTGAAGGTTGATTGCACTCCTTGCTTGTGGACTTCTTTTACCTTAAAAATGAGAGATACCAAGCATTTTGAGAGCATGGTTATTGATGAAGGCACTATGACATTTTGAGTCAGTTTTTGCAATAAATGAATTTTTCAGTTAGGAGCATATATTAATGAGGGGAATTCTTCAAGACTTCAGCGAGTTTAAGTGTAGGGGAATAGTCTGAGTTATTCCATCACTGAACTAAGTGGGGGCAAAAACTGAGCACAAGGTAAAAAGACTCATTTTTAGTATTAGGTTGCTTTAATCGAATCCTGAGTTTATTTGTAAACTGTCAGGAAATTAGTTTTCAGCTGAAACAATATTATTTAGGGGATGTTGTGGTTCAGGTTCTGCCAGCAGCTGAGCTCCACACAGCTCCTCTCACAACTGCACCTTCCTGCTATCCCTTAGTGGGATAGGAAAGAGAATTGAGAGCAATAGAAAAATAAAGCCCTGTGAGTTAAGCTAATGACAGTTTAACAGAACAATACAGAGAGATACCACAACCTGCCTTTCCCTGTGTTCTGGAACTGAAGAAGGAAGTGAGAGAGAACGGAAGTGAAGGAAGAGAAAAAACAAGAAGCAGGAAGCATCTCCATGTCACAGGTCACAGTTGCAAATCTAAAAGCCACCATTCCTTTGTCCTGGCCAGCCCTTGGCTTTTATAGCAGGCATGGCATCAGCATGGTATCAAATATCCATAGTCTGTACCCTATGGCTGTCCTGGCTATGTCTCCTCCCAACTTCTTGGGAAAGAAACAAAAACTTACCCTATTCTAGACAAACCCCAGACAATATCCACCCCTTATTCTTATCCATTTTAGCCTGGAGAAGAGGAGGTTCAGGGGAGACTTTATTGCCATCTACAACTGCCTGAAGGGAAGTTGTAGCCAGGTGAGGGTTGGTCTCTTCTCCCAGGCAGCCAGTGACAAAACAAGAGGACACAGTTTCAAGCTGTACCAGGGGAGGTTTAGGCTGGATGTTAGGAAGAAATTCTTCACAGAAAGAGTGACTGGCCATTGGAATGGGCTGCCCAGGGAGGTGGTGGAGTCACAGTCCCTGGAAGTGTTTAAAATAAGACTGGACGAGGAACATAGTGCCATGGTTTAGTTGATTAGATGGTGTTGGGTGATAGGTTGGACTTGGTGATCTTGAAGGTCTTTTCCAACGTGGTTAATTCTGTGATCTTCATCATGCCTATCAGAGGTATTTATCAATTAACATCATACAGCATACTTCATACAAAGTACCTCATATGATGTACGTCATTTACTATCTATTCTCACCCAAAATAAGATCACCTTGTGGTGACACAACAGACTTCTCTATCCTTCTGCATCACCCACCAGGTGTATCCGGGACTCTGGGCAAAAGCAATCCTCATAACTTCATGGCATAACAGTAAACTGTGCACCAGTATGCACTAAAGCCTTATACTCCTGTCAGTCTGACAAGCCAAGCTATGGATCCACACAGACCAGTGAACTTGGTTGTCCCATTGCTCTACCTGGCTGGAGGCAGGGCCGCTCTTATCTTGGTCAAAAATTGCTTTTGTACAAATGAATTGGAATTCCCTTTGAGAGAATCAGACAACAACATCAGCTCATCTATTCTGTCTGGGCAATTTCACTCTGGAAACTCTTTGAAGAAGTCCCTTTTGTGACAGTTTTGCCAAGTAATTCATGCAGTTGCACAGCTAGGACTAAAGTGGATTTTCTGTCCTACTTCCTCATGTCCTCCTCATGGTCACATAGCTAAAAATAAAGAGTACACCATGGCGTGTACCTTGCAGTTTCTCTCTCTTTGACAGGGAAACACCTGCTCCTGATAGATGAGATACTGGACTGCACAGGTGGGGAGCAGAACATGCCCTCTTTCAAGCAATGAACTTCAAGGGCAGTTCCTCCAGAGCTGAAACACAGGCTCTTAAAGAGGAAGAGAGAATTCCCTTGTGTTGCTGGAGTATGCTAGCCAATTGATCCACCATTTGTCCTCATCCATCTTTCCAGGACATTATTGCCAGTGAGTTGGCATATGACAGTGGTGCACTCTGTAAAAACCTTCTCCACATGGCTGGCATGCATAAGGTTTCATCTGGGTCTGTAGGTAGCTGCTCACCATTCATATCACTATAAATCACCTTCAGCACAACTAATTCCCTCCAGTACTTCATGCTTTTCTCCATGGTGGTCTTCATTCCTGGGTGACACACAGTATCTTCTTTGAAGGGATACAGAAGTCACCTCCAGAAGATAGAGGGCATGTGCTTGTCTTCCAATCACCTTGTCCATGCCCCTTTCCCCAGACAAGGATCCTGGCTGCTTGGCTTTCCTGCCCTCTACTTCCAAATTACTGGCCCCATTATCCCAGCATTGGAGCAGGCAGATGACAATGTGCTCGCCTAGATGGAGGAGGAAATCCTTTTGCATCTCTTACAGGTGGCTCACAGATATAGAGTGAGTAATTACGTCTGGCTCTTCCTCTTGATATGAGATGACACTGGTTCATCACGATCTTTTGTGAAATGAACTAATTTTTTGTTTTATTTCTTTTTCTCTACAAGTGTGACTAATGCCAGCACAGATTGGTTCTCTGATACAGCTGCAATGACTGCTGTTGGGGTTTGAATAGCTGCGGTGCATGCCAGCCTGCCTGTAGGTCCAGAGAGTTTATCTTTCCCTTAAGAACACTCAATAGGGATGAGAAGGGCCAGACCCCAGCACACTGTAGTGATCTGTGTGTCTCTGGAATTTCTGGGCTGACCACATATTTTTTCTTTATATTTTACTAGCTTCTCAGGATTCTGCACTTGTTCGAGGGTGAAATTCCAAAATATCAGAGGTGACCATTATCCTAGGCACTTGCCCATACTCTCCCTCACACCCTGCCACTTGAAACTGTCAAGCCTCAGCGCAGATCTCTGGGTGGTATTCTTGGGAAAAAATCGTGTTACTCTGGACAAGGCCTGGGACACATTTAGGAGCCACAGCAACAAAAGAAGGCTGGTTTGAGTGTCCCAAGGATATTAAAAATTCTCAAAAGATGAAAAAGTGTTCTCCCCTGTACCACCCATAGACTGGGTGAGATTACTAGTAAATGACAACACCATATTGTGGCAGGTACAGCCACCCTGGTAAACACAAAGGTCCTGAGAGACACGGGACAAAGGGATAGGAGCTCAGGGCCCGGAAGCTGTTGTGTTGCTGGGAGCACTCTGCCCTCCAACTAATTGAAGAAACAGACCAAAGTGCATACTTGACAGTGTATAAATGGAGGAGTCCTGCTGTGGAGAGGGTGGGTCCTCCACACAGCAAAGAGTCTGGCAGCTGGATCCTTTCCCCTTAGACTGGGACCTTGTCTAGGAAGCCCTTACCCCCGCGTTGGTGGGTGTACACACACACACACACACATATATATGTTCTGGGCACCTGTGGGGAGATTTCCCCCTCTCCCTAGACACTTTAATGGATCGTACAGCAGTACACTCCCACCTGACATCTGAACCTGTAATTTTATTGTGTTAGAAGGAGTGCAGAACAATAAACTCACAGTTTTCAAGTGGCTGTTGCTGTCTGTTTTTGAGTGGCTCCACAACACACATACAAATACCAGCTCAACCTATTAATGAGTGGTACAATCATATAGTAGTTTGACAATATCCAGTATAGCAACATAATAGTTCTGATCCATTTCCCTGAGTGACAAACATCACCACAGGGAGCAATAGAGTACATAAAGACTTGCATAGTGCAGTCATGGCCAACATTGTGAATGTGCATGATTTAGTTACTAAAGAAAATGTGTATGACAAAGTTATTTTAATAAGCTTTAAATCAAAATTCTTGTTATCTCAGCTCCTTCAGGCCCAACAGAGGAAGGAAGAGAGTCTCTCTTACCTATTTGAAAGACAAATATGTAAAGACAAACTACAGAACTCTTTGTCATGGGTCATTATGTTGGCCAAATGTGTAAAAGAGTTAAAAAATGAAGATTCTGAAATAGTGGAGCTCTTAGACCTACTAAGCAAAGAGAAATAGGTTTTAGAGTGTGCTGGTTTCAACACCCTCTGCTTCCCTCCAACACAGAAGTGAGGGGAAAGTAACACATAAAAAAACCTCCAGGTTGAGATAAAAATACTTTAATAAAAATGAAATAATAAAATGCACAATTATCTTACCCTGCTTTGCAGGAAAGTGCACCAAAATGCAGAAGAAGCAGCAGAAACCATCAACCTATCCCCTTACTCCCCCAAAGCTGCACCAGCCCAGAGGAAAAGCTCAACACCCCAAACCCAGAAACCAAAAACAGCAACCAGAACAGGAAGCCTAGTGGATCAGGGAAGGGCCATGGAAGTTGTCTACCTGGATTTTAGTAAAGCTTTTGACACTGCCTCCCACAGATTTTTCCTGCAGAAACTCATGGCACAAGGCTTAGATAAGTGCTCTCTGCAGGGGATAGAAGACTGTCTGGATGGCTGAGACCAAAGAGCAGTGGTGAATGGAATTAACTCTCTCTGGCACCCAGTCACTACTGGTGTTCCCCAGGGTTCAGTAGTGGAGCCTGTCCTCTTTAATATCTTTGTTAGTGATCTGGATGAGGGGATGGAGTGCACCCTCAGTAAGTTTGCAGATGACATCAAGCTGGGTGGATGTGTCAATCTGCTAGAGCATAGGGAAGTTTAATAACTGCATCTGGATTGGTTAGACCAATGGGCAAATGACAATTGTATGAAGCTCAACATGGTCAAGTGTCAGGCCATGCTCCTGGGTTGCAACAACCCCATGGTAAGCTACAGACTTGAGGATGTGTGGTTGGAAAGCTGCCGTTTGGAGAAGGACATGAAGGTATTGGTTGAATATGATTCAGCAGTGAGTCCAGGTGGCCAAGAAAGCCAGTGGCATCCTGGCTTGTATTAGAAACACTGTGGCCAGCAGGAACAGGGAGGTGATCATCCTTCTGTACTCAGCACTGAGTATTTTGTGAGAAGCCTTGAGTATTGTGTTCAGTTCTGGGCCCTTCAATATAGGAAGGATATTGAGGTGCTGGAACATATCCAAAGAAGGGCAACGAAGCTTGTGAAGGTCCTGGAGCACATGATCTATGGGGAGCATCTGAGGGAGCTGGGGTTTTTCAGTGTAAAGAACAGGAGGCTGAGGGGAGAACTCATTGCTCTCTTACAACTACCTGAAGGAAGGTTGGAGCGAGGAGGGAGCCAGCCTCTTCTCCATGATGACAAGTGACAGCACTAGAAGAAATGGTTGTAAGCTGTGCCAGGGGAAGTTTAGGGGATTTTAGGGAATATTTCTTCACTGAAAGGGTTATCAAACACTGGAATGGTCTGCCCAGGGCAGTGGTGAATTCACCATCCCTGTGAGTGTTCAAGTGGTGTGTGGACTGGGTGTTTATGGATGTGGTTTAGTGTTGACCATTCAGTATTGGGTCAAAGCTTGGACTGGATGATCTTCAATGTCTCCTCCAACAAGACATATTCTGTAATTCTGCAATATGTTATTAAATCAATAAGGCTTTTGATATTGTCTCCCATAGCATCCTCATAGAAAAGCTCAAGAAATGTGTCATGAGACGGATTGAAAACTGGCTCGACAACAGAGTTCAGAGGGTTGTCATTGTGGCACAGAGCCAACCTGGAGGCCTGTGGCCAGTGGTGTTCCCCAGGGATCAGTACTGGTCTAGTTTTGTTCAATATCTTTATCAATGACCTGGATGAGGGGATTGAGAGTACCCTCAGCAAGTTCGTTGATGATACAAAACTGGGGTGGGTTGGCTGACACCTGTCAGGCTGTGCAGCCATCCAACATGACCTGGATAGGCTGCAGAGCTGGGTGCAGGCAAACCTCATGAAGGTCAATAAGGACAAGTGCAGAGTCCTGAGTCTTGAGATTAGGGGCTGCCCTGCTGGAAAGTAGCTCCATGGAGAAAGACCTTGGAGTCCTAGTGGACAGCAAGTTCTCCACGGGACAACAATATGCCCTTGTAGCCAAGACAACCAATAGTATCCTGGGGTACATCAAGAAAACTATGTCCAGCAGGTCTAGGGAGGTTACTCTCCCCCTCTGCCCTGCCCTGGTAAGACCACACCTGGAATACTGTGTCCAGTTTTGGGCTCCCCAGTCAAAGAGAGACAGGGATCTGCTGGAGAGAATCCAACGGAGAACCATGAGGATGATTAGGGTACTTGAGCTTCTCCCCTATGAAGAAAAACTGAGAAAGCTGGGACTGTTTAGTCTTGAGAAGAGAAGACTGAGAGGGGATCTCATCAATGTGCATAAATATCTGAAGGGTGGGTGTCGAGTGGAGGGGACCAACCTCTTTTCAGTGGTGTGCAATAATAAGACAAGAAACAACAGGTACAAGTTTGAGCATAGAAGATTTCATCTCAACATGAGGAGAAACTTCTTTACAGTGAGGGTGACAGAGCACTGGAACAGGCTGCCCAGAGAGGTTGTGGAGTCTCTTTCTCTGGACACATTCAAAACCCATCTGGATGCATTCCTGTGCAGACTACCCTAGGTGATCCTGCTTTGGCAGGGGGGTTGGACCCAGTGATATCTGGAGGTCCCTTCCAACCTCTAATGTACTGTGATACTGCGAATGTCTGGTAGGAGGAGGACCACAGAGATGGTAAAGGGGAGACAGGAGGTAAGTCTGGGCTACAGAAGTTTTTAGTAGTCAATATTGAGTTGCTGGTTCTGATTTTTGTTGGTGGGATGGCCAGAGTTATAGTTCAATGCAAAGTCGTAGTCCAATGGCTTTGTTGTTGGGAGAGGGAGGGACTTAAATTTTTATAGCCACTAATGAGAGCAGAGAAACTATTTTTCTTGTAATATCATTCTGTACAGATACTAATTTAAGACTATTTGGCACATCTGTCAAATGACCATGGCATTTTCTGACATGAGTGCAATTCAGAGTATATCAAACTTGTATGGACTTATAGTTCCCCAGATTATTTAATGTAAGGGACAGGGGTCTCGAGGAGTCAGATCTGCAATACTCTGATACATTTTTTAAAAAAGAAAGAGATTAATGTAAGCCAAAATGGGATCAATTCCATCTGATTCAGATAAGATTTTTCTTTCTTTCTCTCCCCCAAAAGTCTGACTTTTCTGCAGTTGTCCTAAAAGATTACTTGCTGCTCTTTTTAGAAAGGGAACAACTTGATGCTTCTTGAAATGGTCTCAAGAACCAACATTCTGCTCTTTTGTCCAGGTAAATTCTCTTAAAATGAGAATTCTTCAGTCCTTTCAAGCCCAGGTCACAACTATCATCACAAGAGAAAGACTAAGCCTTGGTGACATAGGCAAATGAAGGTTTCATTGTTTGTGTGTATTCCAAAAACTGTTATCTATCAAATACATATGATCTGTACTTGGATAACAGCAAAAATCAGGCTTGAAGTAGTTATTTCAGTTTCTGAGAACAGAAGGAAACAGTCTTCTTGTATTTTGTGGGGTGCTTTGTAAAAGATTAATTCTGAAATTATACCACTTTAAAAAGTGCCTCTACAACATTTTGTTTGCTGTCTTTTGTCTGTCAGAACAAGAACAGTACTACGAAATGTCATGTACATCTACTGTATATACATACCATATACATATATATGTGTGTGTGTGTGCGTAGAGATACACTCCTTTGTTTTTTTCAGTCATTCTCCTGCTGTACTTCTGCATGTCCATGACATTGGTGGTAGAGGAGAAATTTCACATAGTGTTCACCTTCTGGATATTTTCAGGAAGTCAAGGACCACCTGTTGCTGGAGTTACAGCTCTTGTGGCTTCAACCTTACCCAGGACTAAGCAAAGTGTCCTAGAGAAAGAAGGCAAGAGCCCTTCCACTTTGTATAGGAGTTCCTCTCTCATTTTAGGGAAGCCTAGATGAGCAGCTTGGTTAAGATCATGTTCTCATTTGCTACCAAATGTTTTCTCTTACACTCAGAGAATCATTTATGCTAGCAAAGATCTTTAAGATTGAGTCCAACCATAAACCTAACACTGTCAAGTTCACCACTAAACCATGTCTCTAAGTGATACGTCTACACATCTGTCCTACTTGCATGCACTGAGATCATGTTTAGGTTCCTAGGGATTTCCTATGTTACTGTAGTATTAAAGTGTGTCCCTTCAGCTGTGTTTGCAGAACTTTGTGTTTCAGTGGTGGATACATACACGTAACATATCTTCCTGATGTTGTGTATTGATGTGATGACAAATTTAGTCTGTATCTCCTAAAGGCTTTTGGCACAGCTCCCCACCCAAAGCACTGGACTGATAACGTCTTACTTCTCTTCCCCCAGAGCAGTGTGTTTGCATTCTAGTTAGCAATAAGCAGCATCTTGTAGAACTGGAATCATAGATTCATAGAATCATAGAATGTCTTGAGTTGGAAGGGACCTTAAAGATGTTCTAGTTCCAACCCCCCTGTCATGGGCAGGGATGCCTTCCACCAGATCACGTTGCTCAATGCCTCAACCAACCTGGTCTTGAACACTTCCAATGATGGGGTGTCCACAACTTCTCTGAGCAACCTGTTCCAGTGCCTCACCACTCTCACTGTGAAGAACTTCCTTACACCTAATCTTGATCTACACTCTTTCAGATTAAATCCATTGCCCCTTGTCCTAAGACTACGTGCTGTGGCAAAAAAAAAAAAAAAAAAAAAAAAAAATCCCTTTCCAACTTTCTTGTAGGCCACATTAGGTACTTGAAGGTTCCTATAAATAGAACCACCAAGTGGATGGATCTCTGCAGTGCTTGATGGAGGCACACAAAACTTTTCTGCAGTCATACATCTGCCCTGTACCTCACCAGGTATATGGATGGATCTGCAGAAACTGGTGGCACTTTTCACTCCCTGTAATGGAGAGGATGAGAGAAAGTCTTTTCGGTCATGGCTGTCATCTACACAGAAAGGCAATCATATTAGTTCACTTCCACCAATAAATCTGCTGGCTGAACACCAATCTTTTGTGTCAGATGAGAAAAATCAAAGCAGCCAAAATGGTATGAGAGAAGGCAGACACAATAAATCCTGGTCAGAAAGAATGCTTTCAAAGCAATTGCTTTTCTGGTAATTTTTTTCTTGTTAGGGAAGTATTTCACTTCTTCATGGTATTAAAGGGCAAAATAAACCACTGCAGAGGAGATAAGCTGAAGTATGATTGAGCAGAGCCTGATGATGTATGATTAATGTTAGAGATTTTTCACTAAATGCTGCATTTCATTATGCATATCTTGCTTGCTACTGTTTCCATGGGTAAAGAAGAGATTCTCAGTCAAAGTAATATGATTATGTTTAGTACCTTATCAGTCTGGATTTTCAAGCAGGAGATGACTTTTGCAGACTAGTTCTGTGGCATCTGTAGTTTATTTGTTTCTGAATGTCAGCTCGGCTTAGCAAGGATCCTGTGAAAACCTCATTTCGCTGGAGTGCTGGAACTGAAGAAAGCAAGTGGGTTGTTCTACTGAGTACTTACTTTTTTTTTATCTTCAAAGTTGTCTTGTGGCTGGATTTACCTGCCAAAGAGAAGTATTTCTGAACCAGAAGGCATTTATGACTTGACTGGAGATGAGTCCCATGAGCTGGAAGAGGAGATATGGCTTCAACATACACTTTCATATAAGAAAAAAATGAAAAAGAGTCTGAATATAATGTAATTTATCTCCAAATGCTCACCCAGACCAACAAAAAGCCTTCTGAGATTCATTGAACCCATACTTATCCTTGGCCTGCCTTTGTGGTGTGGTGCATTGATCCCAGCCAGCAGATAAGGTCCCTCCCAGTTGCTCACTCCAGCCTCCCAGTAAGATGGGGGGAATGGACTAGGAGGGAAAAAAAATGAAAAAGGTAATTATCAGTCAAGGTAAAAGCAGTTTAATAAATAAAGGGAAAAAAGGCAAAAAAACCCAAGTGAAGCAAAGGTGATCTCTCACCACCTCCCACCAGCAGACTGATTACCTATTCCTTCATTGAATAATGGCTACTTAGGACTAAACTCTCTTCATCTGATTTTATTGCTCAGCATGGTGTTATGTGGTATGAAATGTCTCTTTGGTCAGCTCCCCCAGCCCTCTCCTCCCAACCTCCAGCCCATTTCTTGCTCCCTTGGTGGAGGGCAAAGTGAGAAACAGATGACAAAAGCAAGCCTTATGCAGCAGTAGCTAGAACATTAGATTTTTTTAAATTACATCTATTTTCATCACATATCTAAAACACAGCACTACTTGACTAGTATAAAGTAAATGAACTTCTTCCCTAGTGGACCAAATACCTGGAGGAAGCACAGTGCCCCTTGCAGTTAGTTCAGAACCTGCTGCATAGGCACTCTTAAGATGACAAAGATTGCTGGTCAGTGCAGCATAGCTGTGGGGTAGATCTGCAGTATGTTAGAGATCTAAGTCTGGTGTATGGCACAAACTGAACTGTGTGCAGAAAAAAACTCCCACAAGTCATGCCTCCAAGGGCGTTTTATAGCCTTGCACAGTTCTCCTTCTACTAGCTACTGGAAAACTAGTTCTTTAAGAGTGTGAAAAGAAATGCTTCCCTACCTACTAATCTCAGTTTCCTCTGAAAGCCAGCACTTCATGCATCTTTTGCATTTGGGAAAAAAAAAAAAGGCAGAAATCTTCACCTGTTTCTCTCATATCCTGTCTTTGCCTCTTTGCTCCCTTCATCAGTACCATGAGCTATCTTGTTGCAAGAATGCCTGGCTTTGAACCCTTGCTTCAATGCTGCTTTCCACTGTCCCCCACTGAAATTTCTGTGACTGCCATGGGAGCACAGAGGAAGATAAAAGGAAGGTAGTTCACCTCAGTTGAAGGGTGGGCTGGGCTGGCCCTCCCAGGATGTCTCAAGGACCAAGGGAAAGTTCTACACTCAGGAAGGTTCTCTGTGGCAGCTGTCCACATTGTCCCTTCCAGGCTCAGCAAATGCATTTATGTCTGTGCTATTTTGATTTCAGCAGGACTATGTTTGTCCGTTAAGTACACCATGAGATGTCATGAGAGACTGGGATCTGCTAAAGACGCACAACATTTCAACTGATTTCCTACTCACGTGGGCTTCCATTTAACAGATACTTAGGTTTTGATAGCGCTTAGCCCTTTAGTGTGTCAATCTATTAAAAAAAACCCAAAACTTTCCAAAATAAATATGTAATTTCATGATACAATACAAATGCAGTCAAGTTTTGATCACATTCCATGTTTGCGTGCCAGTAGATCCATCTGCTTACATTACTGTTTTTTGGGGTTTTTTTGTCCTTAAACATGCATTCCTGTCCTACCTGAGGAGGACATTTGGTCTTCTTACTCAGCAAACAAGGTGAACACTTACAAATCAGAATATTTTGTACTTTTTTTTATGGTTAAAAGTGTTTTCCATATATTAAATAACTGACTTGTGAGTAGCAGGCTCATAAAGAAGCTATGGTTCTCTTAGTATTATTATTGTATCCATTATTATTTGTCTTCCAACAGACAACAAGCACAAGGATCAGAAGCACCACTTGAAAGTTCACATGTCTAGAGCTATACTTAAACAGAGGTCACTCAGACTGGGAAAGCCACTATTGTGCTATTTACCTTACAATTCTGCTTGTGTAATTCAAGCAATGGGATTAGCTGATACTAAAGATTTGTCAGTTGAGCCTCTAAGGAGGCAGAAAAAACAGAATGACAGAGTCACATGCTCTGTGGACACAGGCAATTGCTACAGAAACAGGACATGATGTGCATGACAATCACAGATGACACAGATTTTTGACTCGTGCATAAATTTTTTTCTATAATTTAACAGTTTTCTCAAGAATCCACTAGATTCAGAGCTCTGCATAGAACCACATGGGCACACAGCTCCTTAGAGGCCTGATGCAAGTCTGCTGATGCATGCAAGAACCTTGCCCAGCCTTGAATTTGACTTCTGTTATATAAGGAGTCTCAGCTCCATTTTAAACCAATGTTGTTTCACATTCAAAATATGTGCCTGATTCTTATTTACACAAGAATGTTTCTACATCTTGCCTACATGAAGGGATTTTAACATAACTGAAAAACAGTTCTTAATTCTTTCCGCACTTTTATTTAAAATTAGACTTTTTATGGATGGAAAAAAATAGAGTGATGTTACAATAGCATAAAGGTTAACTCTCCATGGGTGTGTTTCTCTGCTTGAAAGCATTCAGAGGGAAAGCGCTTTGTAGTCAAACAGACATATCGAGAGGCGGTGAATCCAAATTCTAATGTATAGAAAGCCACGTGGAATTTAATGGCCAAGAACTTTTTAGGAAAGAAAAAAACACAGCTAACAAACTTTTTAAAATTACATTGTATAAACTGGTCTAAGCACAAGTAAATAGGACAGATTTTCTCCAAATGTAAAAATTTAAGTACTATTTTCAAACAAAAATATCCTGTGTTTGGTTCATGTAACTGCCCTTGCCAGTTGCTCCCGCTATTTCCCACTAACCCAGGTTAAGTCTGTTTCTTTCCTCCATTCTCTGTTGCCTAGGCACAGGAAATTTGTCTGCTGTTGCTGAAACTGGTTGAAAATGCCTCCTTTTCCTTAGAGCAGTCACCTCCTTTCTGCCTTTCCTCTTGCTGAAGCTGATCAATGGAAAATAAAAGTTGAAGCTTGGCAGCTTCCAAGTTTGTTTTGTTGTTTGTTTTAAGGAGTCATCCACCTTGTCTAAGTTCAATTCAGCACTAACAACATATAATAGAGGTGTAACTCCTGGGTATGAAGGTATGGAACTGCTCTTTTCCTCTTCCTATAGGGAAATAAACAATGGGATCACTGGCTGAAGTGTATTGCACAGGGAGCAGAAAACATTTACTATTATCACAATTTGAAAAGGAAGACCATTTTTTGTAGTCTCTTTTGATCAGTTTGGTGAGGTGCCATTGCAATATATGCTGCATCCTGAAGCCCACCTTCGTAGGACTGCATTCTACCCTTGGCTTCATATTTGGTCTCAAACCTGAAAGGAACAGGAGTTTCTGTGTTTGGCTATTGCACATCAACACCTTGGCAAAGTAATGACCAGATCCAAAGTCCTGTGAGAAATCCAAACCACAACAGATACTTCGGAAAGTGCACCTTTCATGACACAACATTTTCAGGGACATAGCAATATACAGGAAAGGTGGAGATAAGTTTAGATTCTCACCACTGTGCATTTGTTTGGCAGTAGCTATCCATAGAGAGTATATATATATATATATTTCTCTGTTGCAAAAATAAAAATAGTATCAGAGGTTGTTCCTATCAGTAGCATAATATATTATACTTGAACTTTTCCTTGTCTGCTTTGGGAAAGGAAACATAATTACTGCAATAAGGAGAAATGGTACTCAATGTTGCATTTTCTTCTGTAATCTAAAGCAGCTCTTGGGCAAAGCAAATAAAGTGTCTTTGCCAAGGCAAGGAATAATTCTTGGGCTGAAACCTCACAAGCTTGTCACAAGACAATGTCTGGGGGTGGGGCTGGGAGGGGGAACGTGGAAATACACAGTAGTGAGAATGATGGTTGCTCAGGAAGGAGCCTCACCCAAGACATGCAGCTTCAAGCAGACAAAACACTCAAGTGTTAACACTCCCCAGGGTGCCTGAGGCAAAGTTACTGTTGGGATTGAACTCTCAGTGTTCGTGAATATACAAAGGTGGGTTGGCCGAACAGGCAGGCTGGCTCTGCCAGGCTCAGAGGCTGCAGCTGACGAATGGTTTGCAATGGGGCCACCAGAGGGAGATAAAAGGCCACATGCGTTTCAACGGGGTCATCTCAAAACGCCAGGTTCATAAACATCCGTGCTGACGTCATAAAACTCTTAAGTCAGATTGTCAGCAGTGGCAAACAGCAGCATCATTCTGCCACCATCACATGCTACCGAAAACATTATCATTTTAACTTTGCCTCTGGCAAAGCTAGTGCATGTAATCTCAGGAGAAAAAAAAGAGCCTAAATCAAATTGCTTGTGGATGTTTTCAAAACAGGTGTTTGCAGGCTGTTGAAGAAGTTTACTGCTGCAGTTCTGTGCTGCACTCACATAATTTTATATCTGTTGCTGCTCTGCTATGTTTCACAGTAAGGTCCAAAGAAGCAACATATTTCTGCAAATGTTTGGGTTTTTTTTGTTTATTTTTTTTCCCACTCCGTGTTTTTGGACATAGTTCTAATGAAGGGTAGCCTGCCGAGTGTTTTTCTTTGAATGCATTGCAGGATATTAATTTCTTGAAAAATCTGCAGTGAACATTTCAAATTAATTTCTCCTCAAAATAATCCTTCAAAAAGAAAAATATAGACTACAATGAAAACATTTTGTGAGCTGCTGCTAAGAAGACGATTCAGACAAATGCTTGGTTGTGTTTTCATTTTGTAGGGATATAATTTATCTTCTTACTCATTGTCTCTGTCTCTTCCTTTTTTATGTCATTCCTAGTCCCAAAGATATAATGGAAAATGAAGAAGTCTAGTTACTCCTTGTAATAAAGTAACTGGAACTGTTTGGAAAACTCAAACTATGTTTGTGGCTAAAAATGTAGATTTCTGTTCTGGATTATGACAAAAAAAAAAAAAGAGGCAAATTTATGATGAAGTGTATGTATGTGTTCATAAATGTTGAATTATATCAGACAATTTTCATGAAAATAGAGCATTTCATTAATCCCAGATGCAAGTCTTATCAGGCTGTATCATCAGGGAGCTGTGCTCCTGAGTCCTTTTCTGTGCTTGCCTCCTTTCTTGTGTTACTGTCCAGCTGGGGAATATTTCCCACGATACCTCAATTTCTCTCTGGTTTTAAATTTTATGTGTTAGAGACTAAGAAAGGAGGCACAAGCTCTTGGAAGGACATAAGAGATGTGGAGTTAGGCTCTGCAAAGTCATTACCTGGTCAAATACCTTGTCAGATGGGGCACTAAGGAAAAGAGGGAAGCCATGAGCAAGACTTACAGAGACACAAATGTGACAGACAAATGTAAAAGCAACAAAGATGTGAATGAATCTGATCAATTACAGTTGTTGATGGCCTATCAAGAAACAGCAGGCAAACTGAACCTTTACAACTAACAGGGATGCAAATCCAAGGGTGTAAGATGCAGGGAGGGTTGGTAGCATTGTGCCATCTGCTGAGGGAATGTGCATGGGACAGGATGTAGAGAGGAAGAAGTGTTTGTGTGGGGCAGACAGAAGAGGATGTAAAAGGAGCTTGGTTGTGTGTAAGACTGATCATTACACTGCTCTGACAACCTGGCACCTGATCACTGCAATCTGTCTCATCCTCTTATTTTAAGTCCTTATTAATCCTATCCTACCTGAATAGCCTCACTCTCTATGCCATGTGTATGTCTGTTGCAAGGACCACACGCCAGCTACTGGGGGTACTGGTGTGATGAGTCTGGTTCTAGCAACTGCAGTCAGACCAGGCCTGTGGGTGCCTCAGGCCTGTGGGTGCCTCAGGCCTGTGGTGTCAGCTACCAAAGTAAGTGGGTTCCCAGTGCCAGAATCTGGAGTCATGGAGGGGTCTTGGCCACAAGCCACTGGGGCTGGAATGGTGTGAGCTCCAAAACCCATCAGACTGATACTGGATGAGGGTGGGGAAAGCTGGTAGGGCAATATTGGTGGAGCAATGCTCCTTTATAGAAGAGGAGGCTGAAATATCTTGTCCTTTTTCTGCCCCAAGGAGATGAAGATGTAAAGGCAAAACTGAATTGCTCATAAGCATTGAGGAACAGGAAGCAGGGAGAAAAGAGTTATTTCAGATAAAGAATGGTATTAACCAAGTTATAATTGTTTTTCTTGGGCCAACTATGTATTTAGACTGGAAGTTAGAAGAATCCTTTACTGGTAGAGTAATGAGATGGTCACATAGCTTTCCAAAGTAATATTTTGGCAAAAAACAAAAGAAAACAAGACAAAACAAAACAAAGCAAACCAAACAAAAAACCCCAAAGCTTTCACTAAAATGAAGGTTGGATTATTTAAAAAATATTCTCTTGATGTGGCTGCCTGAGCTCACAGGACACCATTCCTTATCACTTCTATGTTTCTATAGAACACTTAGTTCAGAAATTCATATTGGAAAATGTACCAAAAAGTTAACAAAAGCAATTTAAAGTCCCTCCAAGCAAGGATGGTCTTCAACATTTCCCCAGATATTCTTTGCTGTAGCATAGGCATCTCTGATACTGTCATTCTTCTACAGGGGAAGAGTTAAAAAAGCAGAATTTATGTGCTTTTTGCTTCATCACTGTAGCACCAGGGCTTGGTATGTCATTGTATGAATACCCATTTTTCTTTGAGAAAAACTGGGTTTTTTTCCCCACTTCATCTTATCCCATGTTCCTCCCCTTGCCTTTTCCTACATACATAAACTATGGTTACTTTTGTGTTTTTCATCCACTTCCTCCTATAAGTTAAAGAAGTCCTTGCTTTTGTGCTGCTCTTAACATATGTTGCAATCAATAACTGATGTGGTTGCCTCACTCTCATGAAAGTAGTTGAAAAAAAATGCAGGAGTTTTCTGCCAGAGATATTTTAGCTGTCAACACTGCCTGATATTAATCACAAATTGTTGAGACTAGAGCTGTTTTTTTTATATAAGTGTGAAGTATTCCTGCTCTTGAATGCCATCAAATTAAAATATCATGAAAAGACAAATAAACTGATGAATATTGTGGTAAGTGCACAGTTGTTACCAAAGAGGCAAATAATTCAGATATTTGGGACCTAGAGTTTTTTCTAGGTCTGCTAATGGCAGAGTATAAAAGTTTCAGCCTGAAGGAGGCTGAATAGGGTGGTGGTTCAGGTCATCCAGACACTGAGTATCTGTAAGAGTCAGCACATTTCCCCTTACACTCAAAGCAGCCATGCATAAGGGCTAGGTGGCTTCTCTGAGACAGAATACAATATGGTGAAAATTCCCACTGCTGCAGCTGCTACAGACCATCCAGAGCTACCACCACCAAGTGCAGGTTCACAAGTCGAGACAGTCAGCACCTGCTCAGCCCTTTCTTCTATGCATGTTGCCCATAGATCCTATAAAAGGGCAGAATGAATGAAACTTCTGAAATCTGCCTGTGTTGACAGCTTGTTGTGAGGGGCACTGGCAACTTTTAGTGATGTCTGTCATGAATGACAAAGAGCTACTCATAAAATAAAGACATTGCTCTCTGCAGCAGTCCTGAATGGAAGTATGACAATAGTTTGACATGTGTTTGGAGTTTGTCTGATCCATGTTGTTAGCACATGCATGAGTTACATTTGGCATTGAAGTTTTGGACTTGTTCTGAGCATGTGAGTGTAGATCTACTGAGTGATGTCGAAGCCTTGACAACAGTTCATAAAATCCTCAAGACGGAAGGGGCCTTGTCAGGACCTGTTTCTTGTTTTTTCACTATTTCTAATCTTCTCACCATTGCTAATCAAGCAAATGTTGTGCTGAAATGTATCACTAGAGCCGGCACAAAAGCTATGGCTTCCTTGTCATCTCTGTAGCAGAAGGTACATGTACTAAAACCCTGGAAGTTGTACTGAGTATTTTCTGTGGTTTTTCCACCTGCATGAAGCTATGTGGGAATTTTGAGAAGCCACAGGGGTATCCAAGTATGTGATCCATACTTCTTATTATGTGCTGGGTCATTAAATTCACGGTAAGTAGCCTTGTAATTGTGCTACAAATGGAACTATTTTTCATCAAACTTTCTGGATGTTTTTGTTCACAATGCATGCAAGATCAAACAGAGGATTGCTTTTTAAATCTAGACTAAAGCCCTGAATCAACAAGATGTAACTAGAGACTGTAGTCCTTTGTTAAATAGATGTAGGTTTAAGCACATGTCTAACAACAAACACATACTGAAATGCTTTCCTAAATTGGTAGTTTTCCCCAGACTAGAAGATGGTGACTGTAACACAAGCTTTGTGATGTTCTGGATTGAACTAGTGAACACAAACACACACACACAGAGGCATTAAGGAGAGAAATTGTTTTTAATTTTAATTTTGAAGTGCAGATACATGTGAAAAGGAAAAAAAAAGATACAAGGGAGTCAACTCCAAGGTTGCACAATATTTTAAGGAATAAACACTAATTTTGTTATTAAAATGAGAGGATGAGACATGGGAACCTCAAGCAGACTAGATATTAAAATCAAGAGGTCAGATCACATAGCAAGGGTAGATTTAGGTTGTTGGCCTCTGATCAGTTAGAGTGGCTTGCTTGACTGAGGAAAGACCACATGACACAAAGGGAAGTTTTCAAGGTGTCAATCTTCAGAAAGCTGAAAATTATCAGTAAGCTGTGCTGTCTGGAAATATCTGAGCTCCAGTCACATATTTCAGTGCAAATCAGACTTCTTTGTTAGGCACTGTGCAAATTAGGGATGCATTGAAGTAATCAGTACTCTGAAATTTTTTTGGAAAATGATTCTGTGTTTTTTTGTTTTGTTTTGTTTTCCCTTTCTTACTCATTGCTAAGGGCTTATCCAGGAGCCTGCTGCAGAAGTGAATATACTGGGGAAGAGGCAGAATTTTACTTCTTTTACTCAGATAGCCAGGTACCTAATTACAGAATGCCTCTGTCCACGTGCACTGTAGATTTTAGATTTGCCTTTAGATACAGTAAAAACTGGCAGGTGGGTAGGGATATAAGAAAGATAAGCTCAGGATACAAGATGCATGGGAAAATGGCTAGAGCTTGGAGTTCAAATCAGCAATGCAGAATCTGGCTTGTGGTTGGTTACTAGTGCAGTCCTTCCAAAATACTGACACTGAGGCCAACACTCTATAATGTTTTTATAATAATGACCTGCATGATGAGACCAGAGTGTGTTCTCAGCAAGTTTGAAGATGCTCCCAGTCTGAGGGCAATGGCAGATATGCTGGACACTCTTCAGAGGGCCTTTGACAAGCCAGAGAAATAGCCTGATGGAGACGTCCTGGAGTTCAGCATTGGCAAATACTTTGGGTTCACTTTGGGTGCCAAGGTCATCTTAAGACAGACACTGAACCCATGGTCAGGAAGTCCTGTGGAGGCCACTGAGATGCTGAGAGCACTGGGGCATGGCATATGGCAGGAGAGGCAGCAAGAAATGCCAGAAGAAACCAGCCTGGCCCACTGATGAGGTAGGGAGGAACCTATGAACCAGTAGATAGGAGTTCAGTTTAAAGTGAGAAATCGGGGTTTTTCAGTGAGCTCTTCCAAAACTGAATTTTGTTATCTATGCTTTTACTATTGTTTGACCGCTATGCCCCCACACTCTATAAGCTGTTCTGGGGCTCGACTGCTTTATGCAGAAGCAATTAGGGGTATGTAACCCTTGCTCAAGTCTACGTCCCAAGCAAGCACAGCAATGACTCGACTGCTCGGTTCTCAGTAAAGCACTTGCTAAGAAGCATATGAACTGCCTTATTTTACTGCAGACCACCCATGGGCAGCGCTATCTACCTTAATTTACGAGGGGAGCATGAGACATGCACGGCAGACGAGTCGAGGAAGAAACTCGGAGAATGAGAACAGAATAGCTGATGAATAAATGGGCGAGATCCCTGTTTACTGCCCCGCTGGGTTGGTTGGGGCCACGGCGGCTGCCCCACTCAGTCCGCAGAGAGCCCCAGCCGCCCGGAGGTCCATAGCCAGGTGGGAGAGGGGGGCGGTGCGGTGCGGCAGGAGGCGGGCGACGGGCGGGGCGGCGGGCAGCACCATGCTGCCGCGGGTCCCCGCCCTCCCGCCTCGGTTCTGCGCGGCGGCGGCGGCGGCTTCCGCGGGGTGGCCAGGGGGAGGCGAGCCGCCGCCGCTGCCCTCCGCATGGAGCCGCGGCCGCCCGGCGCCACCGCCACCGCTCTGCGGGGGGCGTCCGCGGCGCCGAGGGCGGCGGGCGGCGGCGGCGGCGGTGTCGGGACGCCCTGCGGGGGATGTGGTGAGTGACGGCGGCCGCGGTGTGTGTGCGTGCGTGGCGTAGGGCAGGCCGCCCGCGGCAGGCCGACCCTCTTGGACCCGACCACATTCGGGCTCGGGGGCACCTGGCAGAGCCAGTGCTCGCCCGGTCCCCGCGGAACGCTGTCCACGGTGCTGAGAGTGGCGCCGGAGCGGCTGAGGGCGCGCCGAGCGGCGCGAAGACCGCGCGGCGGAGTGTTTCCTTCCCTGCCCTCTGCCTTTTGGGGTAGTCTGGTGCTGCTTCGGCGGTAGCGCGATGGTCGCAGGGCTCGGAATGAAAATAGCTGGCCGAGCCTTAGTCGGTCCGCCTTCAGGGTCTGTGATCCGGTCATCGCAGAAGGCATCTGGCAGCTGAGACTATGAGTAATCAGCAAGAGCATAGGGTGACACAAACACAACTCCAGGTAGCTATCTATAACTAGCTGGGATTTTCAGTTTGCCTTTCTAGACAGTATCTGCTCCACATCTGCTTGCAACAGACAAGATAAAGTAGCTCCATGACACCCTGCAGATCTGCAAACGGAAACAACAGGCTGATTTTGCTGTGCATTAACTTGAATGAATTTGAGGTCGGCTGGAACTTGGGTGCATTATTCTTGCATTTCCTTAGCCGCAGATCACATCGTGGTTAACATGGATTGTTGGGGAACAATGTGTCATTATTCATAGGTGTAAATCTATAGCAGAAACTTCTCTGAATGTAAAAGAAGTAGTACCTACACACTTCTGTTCAAGCCCTTCTTTTTTTGCTGCTAATGTCCAGCTTTTCTTTCCTTTAGCTGCTAAACATCCTTCTCCCTTGCTATTCTGCAGCATTTCTTAACAAATATTCTGAGCTTCTCTGTGTGTGTGCAGGTGTAAGGAAACCACACTTTTGCATTCAGTTCTTAGCTCCTAGGTACTCACTTAGTGGGAACCTGCTGTAAATGTATGGCATTTGGAAGATTTTTTTTTTCTCAAGTTGAAAGGAATCTTCATTTTTAAAACGTAATTGGTGCTGTTTACCACAGGCATTACCAGACAGAGACTGAGAGGAGTTAAACTGTGTGATCATGAGGCTATTGTATAATCAGACAGGTTGAACAGGGGCAAGGACAATTCCTCAGCTGCAGAGAAGATGGCAAAGTGTATTTCTAAAGGTATTCACCTGTTCTCTCTACTTCCTTCTGTTATGTCGCCATAATGAAAGCTGGCACAGACCTATCTGAGTGGGACTCCACGAAAATCTTGGGTTCAGGGGAGTCTGTACAGCTAGTACAATGCATACCCAAACCCCTTTGTGATTCAGTGAGATCTGTATTTCACTTGCTGGTGTGTCCCAGCTTGTAAGTCATGTCTTGCACTTGTAAACTTTTCTGATTAATAAAATTAGACCAATTTATAAATTTGCTTTTGAGATGAGAATAGTCATTTTACTTCAGTTTATTTTGAAGAAAATGTTGCTTCTGTTCCCACTGAGATGTTGGTTGCTTCTCTTGAGACTGTGGGAAAAGAAAAAGAGCAAATCAAGAAAGTCTTAAGCTGCCTCACATTCATAACTTTCCCTTCTCTTCCCTCTTTACTCTGATCATGCGAGTGCTTCTACTGGCTTTAAACAGATCTTGCAGTGGGCAAATTTTATTCACTGTTTTAAAGACAGAGCCATCATTCATGAAGGCTTAGGTATGTAGGAGTTCTGCTGGCATGATTAATCATGCAAATAGTCCTAGAAGTTTCTATGCTGGACTGCTTATGTGACTAAGGAGAGGAAACCTACACATATATAGAAACTTATAGAAGCAGATTAACTGAGCGACAAAGCCTCAGCAGAGATCACCTTTTGCTGTTCACCTGGTTTTCCTCACCCCTCAATAGAAGACAGAGTAGAGCACTCAACCAAAGGCTGCTTGTTGCTCATGCCAGACCCTGTATCCTCCCATAAATTTTGCAGGGCTGTAAAATGATTCTTCTGCAGCTGCAGAAGGGCCAGGAGAGGCACTGGCCCACAGCTGGCAGGAATGGGCATGATACAAGGAACTGCTGTATCCTTGTTCAGTAATGCTTGCTCTGCAGCCCAGGGATTATTGTTACAAGTACTCCACCCCCTCTTGCAATGTGTTTTACTATCTTCAAGCGGATGTTATAACAGGTAGAAGTTATGTTTCCAGTGTATTTGTATGGGCCAGCTTTGCACTCATGGATACTAGTTTTATGTGGTTGTTGGCAAGCCAGGGTGGCAGTGTTGACCAATGGCAGGCACTTTAACTGTTACTTAATTTCTTGAGATTGCCACAAATTACTATTATAAGACTAGTAAGAGCTTAATTGTTTCTATCTGGGCACAAATACGTTTTGCAAAAATATGTTTGAACTAACAAAAAATTGTTTAGATGTACTCATCAGGATGCCTAAAATCCATTTAATCTAATGAGAAATTAGATTTTATTTTTATGTAATATGTATGTAATATGCAGACCATGTGAAAAATATTCTCCATGCCTATTCATCAAGTCAAAGTGCCTGTAGATGCTTTAGGGATTGCTCCTAAATATAAGCCACTTAAAAATGCATTTGAAGACCCTAGTTAAAAATAGTTGACTTGCTGTTTGCCTGCACCAAGGAATCTATATCTGTCTTTATTCAGTAGCTTCCACACAGGCAGTTCTGGGGGATGTTAGTTACAGGCCTCCTCTGTAGCAATCCAGCCCCTGGATTTGTGCACTAAATCATTTTACTTCTCTTAGCAGCCCTGTCTAAAGGGTCATGTTTCTCCCTAGCAATTATGTGTTTCTAATCAAGTGGGTAGGGAGGGAATAAAATATATTCTAAACTTTAAGCATGTTGTCAGCACACTCTTCAAAAAGAGACATGATTTCACTGTCAATTTCAGAACTATGCTAAAATTCAGGAGCAGGAGCAAACTTGAAACCTCCTCTAAACACTTTGACTCTCCTTTGTACTTATGATTTGTAGCTTTTCTCAGCACTACTCAAAATAAACTCCATCGGTAGTTTATTTCAAACTGTTTCATCTATAAACATCAGTTTAAGGCTAGCTAAGATTGCTTAGTATATCTCTTTAAAGGAAAAGATGTGCCACTATCTGGAAATTAATATTTAGAGTTTGTGTGCTCTGCATGCTTTGTTAGACTGAAGTTGTATGGGCTGAATGTGTTTCTCTTTCATTTTTATGTATGCATATTTAAAGCGATATAAATCCCATGTTCATGTCATGATCTAAGCAGGAACAGATTTATGTATTTGCATGTGTTCAACATATATATATATATATATATATATATATGAAATTTGTAAAGCAGGCATATACAGTGTGATACCTCTTCAATATATTCTGTTTGTATTCCATGTTTACAAGAGGGTTCTGTTTTTGTAATCTGACAAATCCACTCCAGTTAGGAATCTCTGAAATGATTTGTGTTTCTTGGATAGTACTTCTTGTTGGGTAAGTGCACTCATTGATCCTGACTGAGCACCCAAAGGGTGACCCTTTGGGGATGTTGTCTCTATTTCTGCTCCAGCTTGAATTGTGGGGTTTATCTCTTTTTTCCTTTTCCTTGTGGGAATTTAGCTGCCTGTCACTAGCTTTGTCTGCCAGGTGAGAGGTTTTTCTTACCTGGATACTGTAGCCTTCCCAGTCCACCTATCAGCCATTCTTTTTATTTTTAAGACAATAAGATTCATCTGAACAGTCACATTTTTGAAGTGCTAAAAGACTCCTTCAAAGTGCAGCTCATCTTTCCTGCTTGCCTAGGGCCTAGTCATGTGCCCTTGAAGTGTATGGTAGAGACCTTCTATCCACAGGAGGTTGCAACTAACACGACCCCCCTAACAGTTTCAATTCACCTGCTAGAAACAAAAAGATTGCCTGACCTTCCCTTCCCCATGTACATGCACACTTCTATATTCAGTGTTTTGCCTGAGATGATTCATGAGGAAGGTGAGTAGAACTTGCCTCTGTTTTTCTCGCTGGCCAGGTGCTTCCATGTGCATTGCTAGCAGCAGCAGTAATTGAAAATATGGATAGCTTTCTTTGAAGCTAATATTGGTGATTAATCACATCAGAATATCTACTTTGCAATATGCAATTTGTAATATATCTAAATATGATATCGGACAATTTAAGTCTTTGAAGGGAAAGAAAATAAAGAAACATGGATAAAGTAATTATTTTCAGGCAAGCTGGAAAACATTCCCTTTATGTAGGCATGTGTGCATTTATCATTTGTGTAAAAGTTGCATTCTACTGTTTATTAGTAATGGGCTTTGATCACATTCTGGTAGCAGCTGTACTTATTTATTTGGTAGCAAACATTTCTTTTGTTCATGAATACATACCTCTTCTATGATTGCATAATGCTCTGTAAGAGCATGGGTGTATTGCTACTCTCTTGCTAAGATCGTCTTCAGCAACAAGATGCATATCTAAATAGAATGCATCATGATCATTATCTTAATAAAATGTGAGTCATGCACACCAGCAACTTCATTCTTAAAATAGTTCAGTGAACTGGTATATCCATTTATCAAAGGATTGAACACATTGTAGAAGACAAATCTGTTGCACTATAGACAACTAGGCTCCAGCATATTCTCTGAAGTTCTGTACTTAATTTAGCACTTTATGCATGAGCTCATTAATGAACATTTTAAGCACACTTGTATGATATATGTCATCACAGAGTTTTTCTTAAAACTATGAATGTTCAAGTAGTGTAAAGTCTATTCTGACTTAACAAACTTTTATATTCAAAATCAGGCTGTTAGCTAAACATATAAGTGTGCTGGAGGGCAGAAAGAAAATGTGACAGCTTTATAGCTAGCTCTGTATGTGATAGTCCTGCAGCTATTGAGAAAATGTGGCAACTGATACCACACATCATTTGGAGTCCAGCTTCCAAGATAAGATCTCTGAGTAGCAATTTATAACTCAGAAAAATTTTCGTATGCCATCTTGAAAAATGTATGTGTGCTCTGGGGAGATGAAAGGGAAAGTTGAAACTGTACAAACTGTAATCCCATGCTTATCTATGCAGGTGAATCAGAATGAATTTGGGAAGCACTGCATCTGTGGGATCCTATGGTACCTCCATGTTTCAAAGGGATTTTCTCACTGGCAAGGAAGTAGCCACAACTTCAGGGATGTGTAAGGAACATGTGAAATGTCACACTGACAAAGATGTGTCTACTTTTCTGCATACTCCAGTTCTCTCAGGCATTTAGTCAACCTAAATTCCTGATGAAATAAACCCCTGAAATCTTCAGTGTAAATTATTATATATATTCCCTATAATATTCTGAAAATATTTCTCTAATACTGATTTTTAAACACAGAGGTTTAAAAAGGAACATTTGAAAATCTCTGATCTCTAGTATTTCATCTATTTATATTTTTTATGGCAACACTCAAAATGTATTTATAATCTACCTGCGTTCTGACAATAAGTCTTTTAGCAGTTATGTGTTATGTATGTGTTTGCACTTTCCCTGTGTGAAAGAGCATTTGTGAACCCAGCAGAGGAAGGGAAATCTGATTCTAACAGATGAATAGGAACTCAGTTAGATTTTGGTACAGCTGTCCAAAACATTCAGTCTTTCCTATGAGGGCAGGCCACATATATGGTGGCTGCATTCTTCTTTCTTCTCAGCTTTCATGTTTGCCAGTTCACTGTATGAGACTGACAGAGAACACTTAATTCTACTGTACTCCTATATTGCAAGATATACAATAATAGGAAACATACCAGCCCCAGGCAGCAGATGCATTTTTATTCCTTTCATTGATGAATGTCAGCAGATATGTTTTTATTCCTTCCATTGGTGAACATCGTCTGCCATCAAGCACATTTTCACAGAATGAGATGGCAGATAGAATTTTTCAGCATTGTTCTTTAAAAACAGTGTCTATGTTTATAGTTATTTTTATGCATATTTGAAATTATTTTGAAACGAATAGTTTTATGACCAGCTGTTCTCTAGCACGGGAGCTTAAAAATCCAATACTGCATACTCTGGGAGTAAATGATTAGTATAAGATAAAACTTGTGGTTCCTGTAGGGTACCTTACTAGCACACGTTGCTTCTTTTACCTGAGAGATGGTGACTTTGTCCACTTTACATATGAAAATGAAGCATCTGTAGTTTCTGCTCAGTCCTTCAGGCTTCTTTCTGAAATACTGCCACCTTTTTCTACTGTTTTTGAGTTGAGGGAGAGCAAGCTGTGTAGAGGATTCCTCTGTTGAGTTTTACTTCTGCTGGTGGTGATAGAGTAACAGTGGCATCATGTTACTGCTAGTTTTCAACAAATGCTTTCCTGGAGACAGTGGAGATAAACTCTGCAGTGCCTGCTGTTTGGTCTGCAGTGCTGAAATAAAAAGCTTTGTTACAGCTGCTTGAGCTGGCAGCTAGGCAGGGCCCTTGGGGACCTTGGCAGAATCCAGCCTCTATGCATCACTGTCTGAAAGCAAAAGTTTATGAGCACTGGTCATTTGTTTATTTATGACAACTGGTGGTCGCCAGTGGTCACATATATTTAAACTTAATCAGAGAGACCTCTTGTCCTTTTGTTTCATACCTAAGTGTTTTGATGTGCCCCATGTGTGGTTAGGGGGGTTGTGTTTTGTCAGAAATCTAAAGCACCATGAGCAAGTTGATGCTAAAGAGTTTCGACAAAAGTGGCTTTGTGGTAGTTTTTTTTTTTTCTGAGCTATCCAAAATTCTGATTTACATTTCTGTACTGAAGTCAGTGGCAAAACTTGAACTGACTTTCACTGACACGAGAGCAGTCCCCGATGCTATTGTAGTCAAGCCTTAGTTGGATTGGCAAGGGATTTGATAATTTAGGATATTTCAGTGAATATTCTGAAATAGTGTTTTTCCCTTGACATCTGGTAAATTGCATAGCTGAAAGTTTTGGTATGTGTATCTGCTCTAATAGACAACACTTTTGCATTCCCTTTTAAAACAGATTTTTTTTGGCTCTCTACATACACATTTCAATTTACATCTTTCTAAAATGCTTTAATAGTGCAAGGTAAGATGGAATATCAATGAATTGCAGATTTTCTTTAGTAGAAATGTGATACCTTCCCATTAACAGTGAGCTGAAGATTACATGGTGAAATTGCTGCAGTCAACTGACAGCTGATGATAAAACCTTTCTTGCTATTTCTTTTATTACAGAATTTTTAATTTAAAACAAAACAAAGTAAAACACATGGAGAAAGGATTTTTGACAAGGTTGAAGTTGTAAACTCTCAGGTGATTAGTACTTCTTTCAAACTCCACAATTAGGGAAGAACGTAATTGCCTTCCAAAAGGTGTCTGGATCTTTTGCTGAACTTTAAGGCACTGCTTTCAAGGTGGTAAATGCATATTTTAAAAGATTCTGGGAGCAAATTTAAGTAGGCATAAATCTTAGCAAATGTATCAACATTTAAGAGCAAAGGTATATCCTAAACACACAACACAGGAGAAAAAAGTAGCTTTTTCAGATAGCTTTTCTAAACTGTCTAAACTGCTGAATGGGTATGGGTATCTGAACATTTGAATCTTTTTACTTTGTCTGTTTTCCTATTAAGAATTTGTAGGAGAAATAGGGTGAGTGAATATTAGATATCTTTGAAAATCTGCCTGTTTTTTTCAAAAGGAATGAAACCCAGGAATGGTCAGCAGGTCCACTGGCTGTGCACCGTAAAGTTGTTATGAGGATCTTGACTTCCAGGTAATTTATTGCTACAGTGTGTTGATTCATGTAGGTTTCTGGTGAATATCTGGTACTGGACTTTTGACACTCTGTCTTCTTCAGCAAGATTTGCTGTGTCATGGTGGACCTTGTTGAAGACACAAACCACTTTCTCCACACTACTTAGCAATCATGGATATACCTGCAATAATACCAGAAGCATTATAAAACCTAAAAAGGAATCTCAAAACTTCTTTCTACTTGATATATAGAAAAATCATGCAGTGGCTTGAGCATTACTGTGCAGTTGAGTATCTCTGTTCAGCTGGAGTGAGTTTTCATGGTAAATGAAGTATTTAGCCCTGGTTTGGAGCCAGATTTTCAATCCTTTAATTTATTTGTGATTTTTTTTTTTTGGCAGGACAGGATGTTCTGTTATTGACAAGTTATGAAGGTCAAGACAAATATCAGTTTAGATTTGTACTCAGATACGTCTTCAGAACATGAATAGAAAGGAAGCCAAGGGAACAGAAGTAGTCCATTTACAAATGCAAATAAAATTGAAACCTTCAGATTTTTAACTGTAACTGGACATGCTTTTCATTTTCAGTTCTGACCTCTTTTCATGTATAATTCCTGTTCTAGAGGGCTATTTTTATACTTGCTTCAGAAAATATCCAGATAGAGAATGATGAATAATGTCTTTGCAGGTGTAGGTGAGATCAATAGTTTTTCTCCTGCTGGTGATTTGCAGTAGTGATTCTGAACACTAATGTTTCTGGTTACATCTACTGACTTAGAGATTTGTATAGAAAGCTATATTCATGGTCTCATGCTCTCTTACTTGTACATGCTAATTCTGGGTACCAGGAGTCCTCTCAGATAAAAAAAATCTGATTTCATCTTTTAAACTCACTGGGAGTTCAAAAGAATTGTTTCCTAACTGACATTCTAGGTTAGTTATATCAGGGATTTAAAAAATAAGTATATTGATAAGAAGACAATACTTTAGAAAAACTTCCCCTGTTGTTCAGAAGTATTCACTATTTCTGCATCTCTCAAAAAGTTGAGTACTTGTCTTAATAATACATATTAGATATCGACTGCTGTAGTATGGTATTGTTTTCATAAATTCCTTTGAAATTAACCTGTCTTAACTTCTAAACATTACTCTAGACCCTAAGGTGGCTGTCCTGACCATGCTCTGATCTGGAAACACTTTTTGTCTCTCTTTAAACTTTCTACCTTTACAGTTTTCTCTCAACAAATTAATCTGCCATGGTGGTTTAATGGCAGATGATCTTTAGAGTGATATCTCCACTATTTATCAGTTTTGCTTTTCTCAGCATAGTGCTAGCAGAAAGAATCATGTTCCCATATTTGGAGGCACATTTCAGACTTTCTCATGTTTTTTTCAATGACAGAACACTTTTTATTTTCAGTGTTTATTGCAACATTTGTGCATTTTATTTTTCTGAATGCCATATAATATTTAGTCACCTGGCTAGCAGATAATGACAACAATCCATGTAACATACAGAAAACTATGCAGAAGATTGCATGGAATGGTTTAGCTCCCCTGTGTTATTCGACACAAGGGAAAGAAGCAAATTATACCACTTTTGTAAAATATGATGCATTTCCTGAGGCACTCATGTTTAGGTATAGAAGTGGAAGAAACAGATGTAGAGCTTTGATTTATACATAAGAATAATGCTGATTGATAGGGTAGGTGCTATGGGACAGATTTGGGAGAGATGAGTCTCTTTCTCTGTAGCAGTTTATCTGTAGCATGAGGTCAGTGTTGCTTAGTTTCGTAGATATTGTTTTTGTTTCAGGTTGCAGTTTTCAAATTGCTTTTAGGCCCATTTTCCTGTATTTTAGTTTCCTTTCTTATATTTTATGCCATGCTATTGTTCTCTTATAGATCTATAGTTTTGGTCTTTTTCTTAAGAAGACTAAAATATTTTAGTTTGTCCTTCTTGCTTTGAAGATAGTGCCTGCTTTAATGTAGTATATTGCATTTCTTTCCTCAAGCGTAGATCAGAAAGGCCTTTTGCTTTAATAAGCTGGAGTCTTCATCATCCCTGAAAGTGGACAGACTATGGTCTGTGGGTCTTCATCCTCCTCAACAGAGGCATTGATTTTTTGAAGTTGTTTTAGTGATGGAGATGTATGTATTTACTTGACTTTGGCATTTCATTCACTGTTCCCTCTAATGTTAGGATGGGGAGTGTTTACACGATGCTAGCATTGTTAGAATGAAATCTTAATAATGGCCCTTTGCAGTTTGCTGCCATTGTCTGTGTCATCTTAACTCAGTTGCATGTACAGATGCATTAGTCTGCTTACTTTTAAAAATTTTCTTGCAATTCACTTTCAAATTGAGAGAAAAATGCCCCAAGTGTATCCAGGCAATTTATACAGAGATTATACCAGAGGTGTTGATGAGAGTCCAGCTAGGTTTAAAGGTGAATGGTATTAATTTTACATTTGTACCCACGCAGTCTCTACTACCTACATGCTGTGAAAGAGAAGGGTTGAGATCAAAATATTTTTGAAATCAACATGAAGTAGTATGCCAGGTTTTGTAGAATCAGACAGTAGCTGTTTATTCAGAAGCTGAAATAGTCACCCGGAAGAAACCATAAAAACATTTCAGATCATTAAGAACAGCGAAAGATTATTGTTACATCTTGGCCCTGATCTTTTGGTAAGTTAGATGTAACTAAACAGTATGCATATTTATACGGTCAGGTTCAAGTCACAGGTTTTGAAATAATGACTATATTCTTTGACGTGAGAGTCAGGATTTCAAATAGCCTGGAAACAGCCTCTGTGGAAATAAATTACAGGTTGTGAACACTGAAAACAGTATTGCCTGTTTGGGTGGAGGAACTAAGGAGATTCTTTTGAAGATCTACTAGTACATTGGGGATCCTTATCTATAAACATCATGGTGTTTCACCTTTCATGTGTCTAGAAAATTATAAAATAGGAGAGATTTCAGAGAAGAGCTATAGATCCAGTTGAAGGACTATAAACAAAGGGTGCAAGGGATTCAGTCTACAATCTCTAAAACAAGTTAAAATTATGTAATTTCTTTCTGTAAGAGGAAGATGTGATTTGAAGAATTTTTTTTTATACTCTCTGATTCTCCCACAGATCCTGAGATCTCTGGAACGAGGCCCAGAGGTTGTCTGTGTGGGTCTTCACAGTAGATGCTGTCTCCACTCTAGGGAGAAGATTTGCATGGCCAAAACTCAATTACAGTTCAAGCTGGCCAACACCATGAAGGGCAAAAAACCTGACTTAAAAAAATATGTTAACAGCAAAAGGAGGATCAAAGATAATACTGTTCAATTTCTTGATGAGAATGGACAACTCACAAGTAGGCATGTATATAAAGGAGTGACGTTTAACGCCTTCTTTACCTCTGTCTTCAACACCAATAATGGGTCGTGGGACCCTGAAGCCCTGTGTTGGAAGACTGTGACTGATAAACTCCCAACTGACTCTGAACTTGTTCAAGACTTGCTTTACCAGCTGGATATGCATAAGTCTGTGGAGTCTGATGGAATTCATCCCAGAGTAGTGTAAGAGCTGGTTGATGTCATTGAGGGACCTCTCTCAATTATTTTTAATGGTCTTGGGAGTCTGGAGATGTCCCAGTTGACTGGGAGCTGGCAAAGATTGTCCTGATTTTCAAGAAGGGAAAGAAAGAAGGCCCTGGTAATTACAGTCTTGTCAGTCACACTTCAGGGCCTGGTAAAAATTATGGAGAAGGTTATTATGGGAGTTGCTGGAAAACACTTGAGAGAGAATGTAGTCATTTTTCATAGCCAGCAGGGGTTCACAAGAGGAAAGTCCTGCTTTACTAACTTAATTTCCTTTTATGACAAGGTCACCCATCTAGTTGACCAAAGGAAGCCAGTATCTGTGGGGGTTCTGGATTTTGGCAAAGATTTTGATTCCATCTGCGGCAATATCTTTCTGGAAAAAATGAGCAGTGTACATTTTGATGAGTCCACAGTGTGTTGTGTGAGCAATTCACTGACAGACCAGGCTCAAAGAAGGTTCCCTTACACTGACGGCCCATCACCACTGTGGTTCTCCATATAGGTCAATTTTAGGGCTAGTGCTCTTTAATGTCTTTATATGTCATCTGGACTTTAAGAAAGTTTGTTGATATGATACTAAACTGGGAAGAGCTGTGGACTCCCTTGATCGTAGAGTCGCCTTGCAGGGCAATCTGGATAGACTAAAGAGGTAGTTTATCACCAACCATATGAAATTTAATAAGAGCAGAAGCTAGGGCTGTTATGAGGGATGAGAGGCTGGAGAGCAGCCCCACAGAAAGAGATCTGGGGGACTGAACTGATGGTAAGTTGAGTGAATCAGTAGTGTGCCCTGGCAGCCCAAAGGGTCATCTGTGTCCTGGTGTGTATCAAGCATAGCACAGCTAGCCAGCTGAGGGAGGTGATTGTCCCACTCTGTACTGCATTGGTGTGGCTCTAGCTTGACCTCTGTGTGCAGTCTTGGGTGCTTCAGTTTAGGAAGGATATCAAACTATTAGAGCATATCTGGAAGAGTGTGTTTAAGACAGTGAAAGTTCTTGAGGGGAAGACTTACGAGGAACAGCTGAGGCCACTAAGTTTGTTCAGCTTGGAGAGAAAAAGGCTGAGGGGTGTCCTCATCACACTCCACAACTTCCTTAAGGTGAGCAGTGGCTGGGGAGGTGCTGGTCTCCTCTCTCTGATGACCAGTGATAGAACACAAGGAAAGGGAATGAAGCTGCACCAGGGAAAGTTCAGCTTGGATATTAGGAAGACACCCTTCACTGAGAGGGTAGTTGCTTCATGGAATGGGCTCACCAGGAAAGCTGTTGTGGCATTAGGCCTGTCAGAGTTCAAGCTGCACCTAGAAGACATTCTTAGTCGTATGGTTTATCTTTACATAGTCCTGTGAGGAGCACGGAATTTGAATCAATGATCCTTGTAGGCCCCTTTCAACTTGAGATATTCTATGATTCATCCAGCTATGATGCCAAGAAAAGAGATAGACAAACACTTCTGAAGTGTTCAGAGCATTTATTCGATGAGATGTAAGATCTTCTTTTCTTTTAGCATTTCCAGTTTATCAAAGCTTGTATATTTTATTCATATTTCACCCTGTGACCTTTGAGTGATGTAAAGTCTCTCTATACACCCTTTGAATGGCTCTATAGAGATCAGATTCTGATCAGATTCTCTTCTTTTGCCTTGTTCATAGCTGAAAAGACTAGTGATGTTTGTTTCCTATCATTGTTTTTTTTCTTTTGTTTCTTTCCATTAATTCTGAAACCCAGTGAAATACGGAAAGCTTGGGGTGATGATGTTGGTGTAGATTCTAGAGTATAAATAAGCAATGAGAAGTTGTTATAATGTCTTGAAGTTAGAGCTTCTGCAAGGCTATTTCCTCAGTTGCAAGCTAGCTCTTAACATCTGTTTGGCCATTTTTCTTGAACTTTCAAGGTCATTGGTGTTTTATGAACTCCTTGAAGTTTTGCCTTGTTAAGAGCAGCAGTACTTTGACTTCAGTCATGCTGAGAGACATAAGGAAAAATTAATAAAATAGTCAGATTTATTTTCAAAATACATAGCAGGAAACTCAAATTCTTAAACACCCTGGAGAAAACAAGCAAGTAAGTTATGACAAAATATGCTCATCAAGTTCTTGAAACAGGGTGTTAGCATTCAATACACAGGAGAACAGACATGAAGGCCTGGCAAAAGAAGCAAACCCATGGAGCAGCAGTGTGATCCAGCTGTTAAAGACAGCTGGCTGAGAACTCATCATATGCCACTGCACTTCTCTGCACTGCAACTTTCTCCTGTTTTCCTGGACAGGGCAAGTATTACCATTTAGAAGACAGGAACTGAGAGTAATGCTGTCACATGTCTTTCTGAAGTGCTTGGCTGTAATTCTAAAGACATATCTTGACAGAAATCTTTGTGACAGCAAAAACTTCTGAACTAGCCTCTGGCTGCACTACTTGTGAACTTACTCTCAGCTTTTCAAGAATGACTTCTAACTTTCATGTTGGACAAAAAAATAGGGGAAACATGCATCTGTAATTGTGAGCATTTGAAAGCCCAGGAATGAATGTGTCCTTGTGGTACTGAAACGGCTTCTTGATCTACAGGGGTGTTATGTAGGTGATTTCCAGCACCTCTTCCCTCACCTGCCCAGAGCAGCATTTTTGCTTTGCTATGCCTCTGCAAGTTGCTCTGTGTTTCCATTATGCTGAGGAGAATTGGCAGAAGGGTATTGCTTGTATTTGAGAAGAAACTGACTACCAGTACTGCCAGTACTCTTTGCTGAGCATCTTCGTCTTTTTAGTGAAACTCGCTGGAGCATCTGAAGACGAGCACCTTTGGCACTTCATGTAGGCACTACCTCCATATAGCTGACCTCAGGGAAAGGGAGTCTAATTACTTTTGACAGTGGCTTACAAATCAAAATGGGATGTGTTCCCACCAAAAATACAAGTATGGGTATCTGTGATAAAAACACTGAACAAGAAACACCCCTGATTATCAGGTGAGCAAACCTGGTATGTCAGAATCACACAGCCAAAGAAACAACAGCTATCAGGTATAATTTTTTGGGGAAGAATTCTCATGCTTTAATTGTCTTGATGATTTGTCCTACTCAGGGAATGAGTCAAAAGCATCCTACTGAGTGTAAACACGATGAAGACAGATATGGTACTTGCACTGGTTTATTAATGGTCATCACCACTGTTGCAGTCTCGAAATATAAGCCTTTGAGCCTTTTGAGGTTTTCTTTTCTTAACATCATCGCTTTTCTTCTGATGATTTTTCAGCTATGTAAATCTTAATTCTTTAACATTATCTGTCCAAGAGGCATGCTGGGTCATATAGACCTTAAAAATACTGATACAAAAAATGATAGCTTGTAAATAACAAAGAGGTGCTCCATCAAACCTGCCTTAGCCCTGACATATCTTTTGAAATTCAGTAACTCTAATGGTGACACACCTACACTGTCAGGCTCTCAGTTCCTTAGCTTTTAAACACCATTAGCATCTTCCATGGCAACTTAATATTTCTGCTGCAAATGCCTATAGATGACTAATGTGTTGATAGTTTATATAATTCCCCTGCTGTAACTTTCTTAATACAGTTTTTCATATGGCCTATTGTGTCCTCTTGTTTAATTCCATTCATTTGCTCTGTTTTGGAATTGGGTTACAATGAAGAAAAATAACCATGGACAGAAATAGCTAAGTCTTTTCCTCAGCAATTGCTACATCCCTGCAGGCATTTTACTTAAGATTTTTGTTTGGTTTGGAGCCATTTCTTTTTAGGTTATAATTCAGAGCCTGGTGGTGGATGTACAGCTCAAAACCAAACACCCAATTAATGAAAGACACAGTTCTGTGTTTTCCAGAGAAGTCTTTGAAGAATACAGTAAGTAGGAAATAAATTGTTTTTTACTTTTCTTTTTTTTTTTGGTGGGTTTTTTTTTGGTTGGTTGTTTAACCAGTTATGTGTTGTAAGAGTCCTAAAAATGAGAAATTACTGAATATACTATAAAACAAGTCATTACATATATTATAAAGCAAATTACTACTTATATGGTCAACAGCATATCTGAAAACTTGATACTGCTGTTTCTTATGGGACCAAAGAAGATTTCTTGTGAATTCACGAGTAATTAAACTGCTTTTTCAGCACTGCTGTTACCAGCATACATCTTAATTATAAAGCAAACCAAGAATAACACTGATCTGCAGAGTGTGGAGTAATTTTGTGGCACATCAGAGTTTGATTATTGCAAAATATTCAGCTAGCCTTTGGGCAACTATGTTGTACTTTTAAGGTAGTTGCACAGGGGAGGAATTTCACAGGTACCTGTATGAATAAATCTTATTCACTTGTCTTAAACTCCAACATACTGAAGCTGGGGCACACAATTTTTGCTAATCCTTGTGCAAAAGAAGATGAATATATAATTATAGTAATATTTAAATTACTGCATCAAAATCTTAGCAGCAGCCCAAGTCCTGAGAGCACATGGGAGCAGGGAGATACTCAAAGAGCCCAACTTAGCTTTGTTGTCAGGAAAAGCTACATGAACAGACCAAGGCCTTTGCCACTTTGCTTGCAAACATTTCCAGCTCACCCTGCCATCTCTGATGACTGCCGGTAAGCCCACCACAACTTCACACCTTGTGTTAGTTTTCATGGTGCAGACACTGCTTATAAGCTTCCTTGGGCAAACACAGGTCTATTTGATACCTGTGTCAGCCCTGGATATTGAAAGATTATGAGTTCTTGGGAAGAAAAACTCCATTTTCTGACTCAGTATAAAAATCCGTATTTGTAATTATCTTCTGATTTTGAACTTCCCCAGACTGTGTTCTGATTATTGTTTTAAAGACATTTTAGTTAAAAGAAAAGCTGAGATTCTAGTCTCATTCCATAAACAGAGGACCCGAGGCATTAAACAGACTAATATTTGTGGCAAGAGGAAAGGGAATGGTGAGATGCTGCTAAGATTAGGCCACTATTTCTGCTGCCTTTGCAAGAAGAAACACCTGCAAAATGCAACCCTATTTCACTGTAGGGACTTGGTTCATCACTTCAGGACTAAGGGATTTAAAGAAAATACTAAACGTGATGACTTAGGGTTCTTTGGTAAGCTGGCTAAACCTTTCCTCATGGGGAAGCAGAGCCCAGCTGTGGAATCTTTCTGTCCACAAATCCCTTCCTCCCTCCCTCCTTCCCTCCCTATGCAGGGGATTTCCATGTTTATTTCAGAAGTCTGGGTTTAGCTTTTTGGTATTTTATCTTTAAAGCAATGAAAAAAAGGCTAATCCAGCTACATGATGCCTCATCCCTCTTTATGATCTGTGGTTATAAGAAATGATTATTTAGAATAATGACAATAATGACTACAGCAACAACGTCTACCTTTCCTAATTATTTTTATACTAATTGGATGATGCCAACTTCAATCTGGCAGACTATGATATGAGAGTAATTTTGGAAAAGAGAATAGCATGCTTGAGTTTCTTTCTTTTTTTCTTCTTATTTTTATAACCTTACAATGTGTATTAACAATACTGTGTATTTCTGGCACATCCACTAAATTCTCTATTGGAATGATTCCTGTTGTCTGCTTTGAATAAACAAAACCCCACTATGTCTATCTGTTCTAAAGTACTTCAAGGGTTTGTTCCAGTTGTGTGTTCCTCTGCCACTTAAAACATATATTGTGTCAGAACTTAGAAGGCAGTGGACTCTTTGCTGTGGTCCAGCTAAACACTTAAATAGTTGTTCCATGTTGGAAATACAGTGCTCTGCAGGATCAGACTCTAATACACAAATCTGTTTTGCAGAGAGCATTAGCATCACACAGAGGGTACCTATGCAAAGGCAGATGAGTGAAGCTGTTAGCTTTTGCTTTGAAAAGACATGTATAAAAATTGACATGTTTGCCTACATTAACTGAACACCAGTTGTTTATTAGACATCTATGACCGCTGTTGAGCTGGAAGGGAAACAATAGCACTGAAGTCACCGACAAGACTCACTTAAGTCAGCATTTCACTGGAAGTGTCTTAAGCAGTTTGTTCAGGCTGTTCTTTATATGATCTCACTAGAAACCTTTGTCTGGTGACGGCTACATGCATTAGTGTTTCCAGTTTGAAAATACAGGACAGCTATGTCACACTTACATTGTAGAGAAGCCCTCACCTCCCTGATGGAATACCAACTATTCTGGGCCTAATGAAAATTGCTTCAAATCAGTTTGCAAAGTTAATTATATATATGAAACATTGGTTGTGCCTCCTTTTCTATGAAAGATTCACAAGAATTCACTATCTGTAAGTATTAGCTGCAACAAAACCAACCATTCTAGTGTTCTGAGAAGGAGACCGCAAAAGGGGACCAAGCAATTTTTAAAGTAACTCCCTTTCATCTAGGTGAAAAACTCAAGACAAAAAGGGCTCTGTTTAATCTGATCTCTCTCAGTCTGTGGGCATGGTAGAGTGTTTCCTGCAGGTGGTTTGATAGCTTGTGACTGAACTAGAATACACCATAGCTAAACTTGCAGCTCTTCACTTGTTAGGGTTGCTTTTTCTGCATCTCCAATAGTTTCAGGATTTTCCTGACACAGAATTTTTTAGCTGCCAAGAGAAATTAAATTGACAACAAAAAAAGAGCAGAGCTAATTGCTGCCTGCTGCTTCCAGAGTGTGAAGTGGAAGAGAAGTTAACATACAGTCTTGTGCTAGATAAGACTGTTGTTTCCTTTGTTGGGTAGGAGCATGAAGGGGAAGGAGCCTTGCTTTGTACCAAATAATCACACAAGAGGTAGATGACTGTTGAAATACATTTTCCCTCCCAGATCTTTTTGGATACTAATATGTATACTACACATCTGCCCACTGTTCCTGCCACAAGGTCAATATTGGATCAATAGCTTTCCTACACTTGATGAAGTGTTGCTGTCCAGTCCTGATTGAGTGCTGTCCTAGCCCGTTTCCCATCTTTAAATGTAGCTTGCTGCTTCTCAAGACTCCAGATAACTGAGTGGAGATGACCTTGATGGACTGGACTTTGTATTGAGCAGGAAGGCTGCTAAAGTGAAGTCTCAAGCAAAGAAAGCAAGGACTAGTGTTATTATTTAGAGGGTACTTCTAAAAAGAGCAGAGGAATAGAGTGATGCACACAAGGATATTAAAAATAAATTACCAACTTGGCTTTGCAGTTTCAGCTAAAGGAAGTGAAAGAATGAAGAGCTCAGTGAGGATGCTCAGGAAGAGTTCGGCTTTCCCCATTCCTCTGCTCGTAGAGGGTCAAAAAATGCCTCAGGTTGTTATCTGGGATACAAATGCAAATCAAACTGTAGTTGATGGGGCACCTAGACAGCGAAACAGAGGTAGACTGCCCTGCACTGGATTAACACAGTCTACTCTCCCCCAACACAGAATGGAGGGAAAGCAACACAAAAAAATCTGCATTGAGATTAAGAGTTTTGCTGGAAAATGAAATAATACAATGCACAATTACCTTAGCCTTGTTGCAGAAAAAGCACTGTAATGTAGAAGCAGCAGCAGCAGCAAGTGATTTACCCCCCACCCCTCCCCAGACTGCAGCCAACCAAGCAGAAAAGACAAACAGCTCAAACCTGGCAACCAAAAGCAGCAACTGGAAACAGGAAGCCTCTCACGTTACAATCTGAACTTCAAGCCCCTTGATACTTTGCTCCAGCCAGCACTTTCATTTTGAAGCTGGCATGACAGCAGCATGGTATCATATGATCATATAGTAGGATATCAGCAGCAGATTTAACTCAACCTATGACATATCCTGACAGGACTTTAGTCTGATTCTTTCTGGCTCAGCTTAGCTCCAGTTCCCAGCAGTTCCTTTCTGTGCTTTGTGAACTTTGAGGAAGGTGATGAACAGGATTATATCCATGTTTCTAACTGGACATAGAAAGTTAGGATTGATCCAGTTGTGCCTCAGATGAATGGGGAAGGAACAACTAGCTCCAAAGAGAAGGTTATACTTTTTTGTTGCAGGGTGTGAAGCAGACTCACCCAGATACCTGAAAAGAGTTACTCTCTCTTGCTCTTGATTACATGTAAGGAGTGGATTTCACCCCATAAGGTTGTAGAAAGCAGATTTTTTTTTTAAACAAAACAAAACACTTTGCTGACATCAGAGCCAGTACTTTAGAAAGGAGAAAGCAATGTGTCATGCCTTCCATTAAGATGAGTAATAGGAAACTACCATATTTATAGGAGGCTCCTGCTGTTGCACACTTAGGCATTGCTGGTTTAACATTCACTGGCAAGAACACTGTTATTCCTTCCAGTCATCCCTTGCGTGTTCTTTACTTGACAGTATATGAGAAGCAAGGCACAGAAGACACCCTGAAAAAGAGCAATTACAGCCTTATCTTTGCTTAATCTTGACTTTTCTGCACCTTATTTCATAGTAGTTGATTGGTTGTGCTGTGTTAAGCATATACTTTAAAGAAATCTATTTATGGGGATGCTCTGTTTGCAGCTGGAAGTGGTTTACAATGACAAAAAAAGAGAACTGTCTTCACTGAGATGTGCAGACAGGCTCAAGGTCACACTAGCCAGACAGACATCTTCAGTTAGTAAGACAGATCACCATAGCCAGGTTCATGGAATTATGGAACGGTTGAGGTTGGATGACCTCTGAAGGTCATCTGGTCTAAATCCCCTTCTCAAGCAAGGGGATTTAGACCAGATGAGCAAGACTGCCTAGAGACAGTTACCCAGCACTGTGTCCCAGGTTGGAGACTCCACAGCCTTTCTGGACAACCTGTGCCAGTGCTCAGCTACCCTCAGTGTTTCCCAGTGTTCAGAAGGAACTCCTGTGTTTCTGATGGTGTCTGAATTCCCCAAATAAGACTTTGTTTCTTGAACTAGTCCTGCAGGCCACAATTTGCCTATAAGTAAGTGTAAGCACAAGTCTTTTGATGTACTTCCATGAGCAAAAAGAGCTAGTATCTTTCCTCTATTTTAGTGAAAGTGAAGTTCAAAGAATTACCTGTCATGATAGAGGGAGAGAGGTGGGGGGGGGGGGCAGAGACTTGGTAGGGAAAGTGTTGCTTCTCTGTATGGTCCAATCCACTACACCTCCAGGCTGACTGGGATTCATCTGATTCCTGTCAGCTACACACCAGTGAGTTTTCCTGTTAGTATGAAGCTCCCATCTTACAGTAGATTTTCTCTCTCACCTCCCAGGGATGCACACTGGATTTGCATGTAATTCTGATATGCCATGTTTTAATCCTGATGTTCTCAAAATAGTATGAAGGATATTTGCCAGACTCTAGAAGGTGAGAGCGCAGGATTTATGATTAGATTGTGCTAACCTTCTTCCTATCTGCTGCAAAATCTAGGGAAACTTTGCATGAAAGCAACACATCCAATTTATCTGCAGAAGTACCATCCAGACTCCCTCTTAGCAGCCTGATGCAGGATAATAGCAAAAAGAAGTACTCCACAAGGCAAATTTACAAAACTCTGAGGTACTACATCAACTTTGAAGAAGCAAAACCTGTGACAGTCTGCAGTGTTTTGCAGTATTCAGGGTTGTCATCTCAGGGAGGCATAGAACAGATGAGGGCATATCTGTTCATGCTTCACAGACTGACACAGATCTGATGATCATAGAGGTCTCTAAAGGCAATTTCTTCACAATTTCTTGTTTAAAGATACAGTCCCTAAATTAGTGAATAATGAGAAGCAAATGATCCATTACTATGTGTCCATTGTGTCTCTGTATCTTCTTCTCACCGGGCCACCCTTAAGCACAAAAATGGTGAAGCCTCTCATGCGTGCCGTGGCCAGATGTGTTTGACCTAGACTGCAAGATTATTTGAAACTGGACTACTTTTTCCACTAGCATGAAACATAAGTTAATATCAGATTTATATTAGGATTCAAAAAAACCATTGAACTTGAATAATTTGTTTAAATATGGTTTGCATTCATTGTTATGAGATACCGTTAGCAGAAGCACTAATTACTTTTTTTCAAAATAATGAGTCCAGGTATATAACTTGCCTCTAAATTTTAAGCATTTTAGAAACTGGAGAGGATCATATCTCTCTTCTTGTTGAAGGCCAGCTCTGACTGCAGCAGTTCCCTTCAGAGGGCACCAAACCCAATATTGACAAACAAGTTTCCTAGAGAAAAGAGTAATATAAGAGGATGCCACATTTTTTTTTTCAGATCTGGCTGAATAGCATGTCACATAATAACTCAATAGCCTAAATTCTTAATTTTTCAGTCAGCCAGAGACTTACTGTTTCATGGGAAAGTAAGTCCAATCTGCAGCTGGGCTACCTTTTTGTTAGAGTGGACTGTATGCCAAAATAATTTTGACTGGGTCATGGAAATGTAGAAATGCCTGCAAGAGCATCTTTTTGGTGTTGCTACAAACACAACCCCCTCCTCTTTTATCTGTGAACCAGGATTCTGGGAAGGACTTCCTTCTCTGTGTCAGTTAAAACACCTATTTTTCTCCATTCTTCTTGTGAAGAACATAGAGGAAATCAAGAAGGAGCATGTTATAATGACAGAATGGCCGTGAGGCTCATCTTTTCAGCAGCTGTTATTGCCTTTCTGAAAGACAAGATTTGTTATAGTAGCAGGCAATCACACTGAAAACTTGTCCTAAATTGGTTTTCTTAGCTAGACAAAGGCAGTAATTGGTAAAAGGAAAGAGAATAGGAGCAATAGGGCTCCTCACTTATGTACGCCACCTGTTTTGTATAAAGATACAGATAATGAGGCTGACTCAGACGTTGATGTCACTGGCAGCAAGTACACAGATGGAGGCAGTTAACACCCTGCAAACACCAGCTCCCCTCTTCTTACACATCATACCTGAGCAGCAACCAAAGCTCTCTGAGCACGAGCTGCTTCCTCACAAGTGATGGGTTCTTTCCAAGTCATAGGATTTGGCAGCCTTGCTGGGATTTCTTCTGTGTACAGTGAAGGCTAATAAGGGAAGAAGCTGCTCTGCTCCTCATGAGGGTCGAGTGAAGTAAGGTTGTGTAGCCTCACAGATGTCCTCCCCACCACTTGTTGAGACAGTGATGCCCCAGCACCATCTTACAGCTGTGTCTGACATCCTGGTATTTACACAATGAAACGTAAAGAAGATGCTGTGCAGTTGTGAAGAAGGTACTGATGTTGTAGAGATAATTGATGTTTCATATTTGAGGCCTTTTTTTCTCTGTGTTAGTGGACTTGAATGCCCACTGGAAGAGGAAAATATTTTGGAAGAATGTAGTAATTCCACTTCTGAGCCTTCTAGAACTGGGCTGCTTTCTCTAATCTTTGACTTAGCATGACAGCCTCCTGAAACACCATTAGCAAGGAATGCAAGCTTTTTTAGTGTGCTTGCTTGTTTTAATAAAGAAAACTCATTCAGGTGCCTCAGTTACACATTTTCTGCTACAGTTCCTTGGCAAAATCTGGAAATTCAAAAGCAAGGTACAGAATATTCCATTGATGACACTATTTTTGTTAGTAGTTAGTAGTCAATATGCTGTCCCTGCAAGTCTGAAAGAAGAATTGGAGTTGTAGAAGGCAATAAAGTCTCCCCTGAGCCTCTTCTTCTCCAGGCTAAACAACCCCAGCTTCTTCAGCCTCTCCTCACAGGGCTTGTGATCCAGACCTCTCAACAGCCTCGTTGCCCTTCTCTGGACGTGTTCAAGCAACTCAACATCTTTCTTGAACTGAGGGTCCAAGAAATGGACACAGTACTCAAGGTGTGGCCTAACCAGTGCTGAGTACAGGGGCACAATGACTTCCCTGCTCCTGCTGGCCACACTATTCCTGATGCAGGCCAGGATGCCATTGGCCTTCTTGGCCACCTGGGCACACTGCTGGCTCATGTTCAGGCACCTGTCAACCAGTACCCCCAGGTCCCTTTCTGCCTGGCTGCTCTCCAGCCACTCTGTCCCCAGCCTGTAGCTCTGCATGGGGTTGTTGTGGTCAGTGTGTAGAACCTGGCACTCAGATGCGCTAAACCTCATGCTGTTAGACTCTGCCCATCTGTCCAGCCTGTCAAGGTCCCTCTGCAGAGCCCTCCTACCCTCTAACAGATCAACACCTGTCCCCAGCTTGGTGTCATCTGCAAATTTACTGATGATGGACTCAATCCCCTCATCCAGATCATCAGTAAAGATATTGAACAGGATGGGGCCCAGCACTGATCCCTGGGGGACACCACTAGTGACAGGCTGCCAGCTGGCAGTGGCACCATTCACCACCACTCTCTGGGCTCTGCCCTCCAGCCAGTTCCTAACCCAGCACAGAGTGCTGCTGTCCAAGCCACAGGCTGACAGCTTGGCCAGGAGTTTGCTGTGGGGAACATAGGTGTCAAAGGCCTTGCTGAAGTCCAGGTAGACTACATCCACAGCCTCCCCCACATCCACCAGGCAGGTCACCTGGTCATAGAAGGAGATCAGGTTGGTCAGGCAGGACCTGCCCCTCCTAAATCCATGTTGGCTGGGCCTGATCCCTTGGCCATGCTGTAGGTGCTGTGATTGCACTCAAGATGACCTGCTCCATAGTCTTAGCTGGCACTGAGGTCAGGCCGACAGGTCTGTAATTCGCTGGCTCCTCTTTCTGGTCCTTGTTGTGGATGGGCATCACACTGGTCAGCTTCCAGTCACCTAGGACCTCTCCAGTGAGCCAGGACTGTTGAAAAATGATGGAAAGCAGTTTAGCCAGCTCATCTGCCAGCTCTCTCAGCACCCTAGGATGGATCCCATCTGGGCCCATACACTTGTGGGGATCCAAGTGGCTCAGCAGGTCTCTAACTGCTTCCTCCTGAATTACAGGGGTATTATACTGCTCCCTGTTTCCATCTGCCAGCTCAGGAGGCCAGTTGTCTGGAAGACAACCTACCCTACTGTTGAAAATTGAGGCAGAGAAGGCATTAAGTACTCTGCCTTTTCCTCATCTTTTGTTACTATATTCCCCTCCATGTCCACTAAAGAGTGGAGGTTGTCCTTGGCCCTCCTTTTGCCATTAATATATTTATAAAAACATTTTTATTGTCCTTCACAACAGGGGCCAGTCTAAGTTCTAAATGGGCTTTTTCCTCTCTATTTTCTATTCCTACATGACCTAGCAACCTTCTTAAACATTTCCTGGGTTACCTCCCCTTTTTCCAAAGGTGATACACCCTCTTTTCTCCCCTTAATTCGTTCAGAAGCTCATTGCCCATCCAGGCCGACCGTCTGCCTTATCAGCTCATCTCCCAGCACGCTGGGACAGCCTGTTCCTGAGCCTTCAAGATTTCTTTCTTGAAGTAGGTCCAGCCCTCCTGGAGCGCTTTGTTTTTTAGAGCTGTCTTCCTAGGTACTTGCCAAGTCAGTTCCTTAAATAAGCCAAAATATGATGCCAATAAAGTGCTTCTCTGGCTGAGAACTTTTCTAAAGAGCTATACAATAATGGTCATATCCTTTCATGTTTTGGAGCTCAGGAAGTCACTTAGATTGTACCAGGAATGTACATATTACATTATAGCTGAGTTAATTTTGATTCTCACTTTTAACAATATCAGTGCCTTACTTTTTATGCTTCTTCTCTAAAAGCACATTCCATCAAACTTTTCTCAAAGAAAGCACAAAGAGTATGGTCTTTAAATAACTATCTTTAAAAGCAACATCCTGTCATCACTTATTAAATCTGTCAAACCTTTCCACAGAGCACATGGTTCCTGTCCTGATTGCTTTATTGCATTTCTAAGGAAAATAATTTCTTGGCATTGCAGTACCTGCATGAACTTTCTGAACCTAAGCCTGTTACACCATGGTGTTCCTTGCACTGCTGAATATGAATCACAGCCATTCCAGAACATGGGAGATATCTGGGTATCTGTTCAAGAATTCTCTAACTTGCAGTATTAAAAGAAAGCAGTTTTATACTAAGTACAAATGAAGACTGAAACCCATTTTTTCCTTACTACTTTTCCAAAGGGATATGCAGTTTAAAAGGTCTTCTGTTTTCCTTTTGAAATTATCTGAAGATTTTTGTTATCTCTCTTGAAAATGGAGCCACTTCATTATGACTGAGGGTTATTCATGCACATGAGGGGGCTGAATTAAAACTAGTAGGCATATTTTATGCTTGTGTCATTCTGTGTTTGAGCATTTCAGTTGCCAGGCTTAATGCTCTTTATATGTAGGAGGTTGGTAGGTGCATACATATGCAGAATGGGCATGCTCTGGTTCTTAAATCAGTGTCCTGTTCCCTTCATCCAGAGGTGTATATAAATCAGTTGACTATTTCGTTCATCGCTTACTAAAAAATAACATTCCAATTCCAACACTTCTTCTGCGCTTGCATTGGTGAGGATGCGTTCACCCAAAGTAGGCATTTTTAACAAGAAAATTGAATTGTTGTGTTGCAGTGTGGTACAGTTGTAAATCAAATGAAACCTGTAGAAATAATTATCGCTTTTGGGAAAAAATACTGACCTGCGTAGTTGATGTAAGACCACACAGAGAAAATAATTCCAGTGCAGTGTTGAAATCCCATGTGTCTCTCAGACTTACTAGCAGTTGTGAACTTTGAGAAGAATCAAAAGAAACAGTCTAGTGCTGAGGTCACCAAAGTATTCCTCATGGGTTTTTGCTAGATAACCTCACCAGTGACAGGGATGGCTTCTTGTTTTGACAGCTCTGCCTGTCTCTTATAGCTAGCCTGCATACTACTAAGGTCTTGACTTCCAGCATTAGCTGCTGGTTGAGAAAGAACCTGAGAAATCAAGTTTAGTGATATTCTTCTTGTGAACTAGAGCTTGGTTAGCAGTATCAAGCAAACAAAGGCAAGTTGCCTCTCAAGCTGAAAAGCAGATAACGTATTCTGGAGATTATGGTGTGTGCTACATTGAAGGAGTTCGTGACAGAAAGAGATAGCCTGTGATACAAACTCTATTGAAGACTCCCACCATTTGTGACCATTATTAATCCAAAGAGATATGAGAAAATCTGGGCAATCTTAAAGGCATGGCAATACCTTACCTTAGAAAGTATAACATGTGCCATGAATTACCTTTTTCCTTAAATATATTGATGGGGCTGTCATTGAACAGCTTCCTGGAGATAGGTGTGTGGGCAGGTGGCTGAAGGTACTTTCTCATCATACTTTGTTTGACACCTGAAGGAAGATTCTTCAATGCCCTGTAGTTTCAAGATAGGCATGTAAGAAAATGTTTCTTAATCGTACGTAGAATACCTTCTTCTGAATTGTTATGCTATTTAATACCTGTCATAAAGATCCAGGTGATGCATGGAGTTATTTGCCCTGTAAGAGCAAAGATGATGAACAAGATAACCCCTACAAGAAAAGGCACTTAAAAGTGTGATTATTAAATTCTGGTAACAAGGCAGTATCTGACTTTGATCTTGCATTAATATCAAAGTCACTTCAGTTGCCTCCTTGTATAATAGGCCTAAGTAAGACTCTCCTGAAGCTACAGATACTTTAAACTAAGAAAGTTGTTATGAAAACCAGGCAAACCCTTTGTACCCAATATATTATTAAAGAACACTGGTGAGGAGGTAATGTTAATGGCTAAAAATGTAGATCATAGAAAAGAAAATGTAGCTTCATGAAGTACATCAAGAAAATGGGAAATTTCTTGCTCAGTGATAATCAAGTCAAATAGTGTGTCTGGAATGCATAAATAATGACAAAGATGTTTTATGAGTACTCATAATATTTTTATTGTGTGAGCTAAAACAAGGATAACAATCTTCTGCTTCATGCTGTGATGGGTAAGGGTGGAAATGCACATCTCATGCATGATGCTGAAAAGCAGACGTCTGTAATATGGGATTTGTCCTTTATTTCTTGATCTTTATTGGTGACATTTCTTGACCTAAAAGTTGTGGGGTTTTTGCACTTCTTTGATTTTAAAAGATGTTATTTACAGTCCCTATCACTCTGAGCGACGGGCTTGTCAAGAATGTATCTGTGCAGCATCCGTATCACAGAATCACAGAATCAATAAGGTTGGAAAAGACATCAAGGATCATCAAAGTCCAACCTGTCACCCAAGACCTCATGACTACTAAACCATGGCACCAAGAGCCAAGTCCAATCCACTCTTGAACACCTCCAGGGATGGTGATTCTACCACCTCCCTGGGCAGCACATTCAAATGTCTAACAACTCTCTGTGAAGAACTTTCTCCTCACCTTGAGCCTAAACCTCCCCTGGCACAGCTTGAGACTGTGTCCTCCTGTTCTGGTGCTGGTTGCCTGGGAGAAGAGACCAACCCCCTCCTGGCTACAACCTCCCTTCAGGGAGCAATGAGGTCACCCTTGAGCTTCCTCTTCTCCAGGCTAAACAGTCCCATCTCCCTCAGCCTCTCCTTGTAGGGTTTGTGTTCGAGGCCTCTCACCAGCCTCTTTGCCCTTCTCTGGACATGTTCAAGTATTTCAATGTTCTTCTTATTGTGAGCAAGAAATTGACATGTGCGACCTTAGAGTCATAGAATCATTTAGGTTGGAAAAAACCTTCAAGATCATTGAGTCCAACCATTAACTATACACTACCAAGTCCAACACTAAAGCCATATCCCTAAGCATCAAATCCACACAGCTTTTAAACGCTTCCAGGGATGTTTGCGTAGTGATGGGCATCTACTGAGAAAGTCCTCCCCTCGTGGAACAGTTTGTTGACAGGAGAAGAGATCTTTGGGATGGCTTCTTCCTTTACCTTCATTGTCCTAGACCTCTGGTGGGAGTGCCTATAACAAGGACGTCTTTAACTAGATCAGGTTGCTCAGAGACCTGTCCAACCTGAGCTTGAATATTTCTGGGAATGGAGCATCTTCCACCTGTCTAGGCAACCTGTGCCAGTATTTCACCACTCTTATTGTAAAAAATGCCTTCCTTATATCTGGTCTGAATCTACTCACCTTTAATTTAAAACCATTATTTAACTTTGTCCTCTTGCACCGTACCCTACTAAGAAGTCTGTAACCACCATTTTATAGGCCCCCTTTAAATACTGAAAGACAACAATAAGGTCTCCCCAGATCCTTAATTTCTCCAGGCTGGACAATCCCAGCTCTCAGCCTGATCTCATAAAAGAGGTGTTTCCAGACCTCTGGTCATTTTTGTGGCCCTCCTCTGGACCCACTCAAACATCTGCATAACATTTCTCTGCTAAGGACTCCAGAGCTGGGCACAATACTCAAGATGTGGTCTCACCAGAGTGGAGCAGATGAGTAGAATATCCTCACTTGACCTGCTGGTCTCATGTGCTTTAATGTGGCTCAGGATACGATTTGCCTTCTGGGCTGTAAGCACGTATTGCTGGTTCCTGTCCAGTTTTTCATCCACCAGTACCCCCAGTTCTTTCTCTGAAGGCCTGCTCTCTGATCCATCAATCCTCAGCCTGTATGGATACTGGGGATTGCCTTGACCCAGGTGGAGGACCTCGTACTTGGCCTTGTGTATCAGTGTGAGAGAGCTGAAATCCCCCACACTGACACTAACCAGGCTATCTCAGTCTGGAAGCAAATGAAAGCTGTATTTACAAGCAAATCTACAATCTATGATGAAATGCAATGGATATGTACAAATATACAAAATTCACAACATTTACAAATATGTACAATCAACAGAAAAGCACAACCAAGCTCCCTTTGCTTCCACACAAAGGGGCCTTTCCCAAGGGGCCTCTCTCCCAGTGGCCTCCTCCCCCCACACTCCCCTGGCAGAAAGCAGAGAGTTAGGAAGCAGAGAGGCTGCTAACTTATCTCACCAAGGTCAGTGTGTTGTCTTCAGCCAGAAGAGAAGAAGAAGCAGCAGCCAGACAACCCAGCAAGTTGCAAACTCCAGACCCTGACTGCCCCAACTTTGTTTTGAACAGTGGTTCTTAAACATTTCTATCTATCCAATGGAAGTGTTTAGAACAATCATTATTTTGCTTTTCTACACCCAATAGTGACTTATTTACACTCTTTAGCTTTCTCTCCTTGAACTTTGTAAAGAAAAATTAAAAAGACAATTTTAAACCATCACACCTTGTCAAATGGTATGAGTTTCACATAAGCCCATTTCTCAAGGTTGTCTAGGTTCTTCTGAGTGGCATCCCATCCCTCACATATGCCAACCACATTACTTAACTTGGTGTCATCTGCAAACTTACTCAGGGTGTGCTTGATCCCAGTGTTTCTGTCGCTGGTGAAACTGGTCCTGAATGTGCCCTGAGGCACATTACTTGTCAGTGATCTTCATCTGGACATCAAGCCTTTGACCACTACCGTGTGGTTGCAAGCATACACCCAATTCCTTATCCATATAGGCCACCCATGAAATCCTTATCTCTCCAATTAAGAGAGAAGGATGCTGTCGGAGGACTATGTCAAAGGCATTACAAAAATCCAGACAGATGACATCAGTAGCTCTTCCCTTGCCCACTGATGCAGTCACTCCGTCATAGAAGGCCATTAGGTTGGTCAGGCAGGACTTGCCTTTATTGAATCCATGCTGGCTGTCTTGAATCGTGTCACTGTCCTCTATGTGCCTTAACACAGCTTTCAGGAAGCTGTGTTCCATGATCTTCTCAGCCACAGAAGTAAGGCTGACAGGTTGGTAGTTCCCAGGGTCCTCCATTCTACCCTTTTTAAAAATGGGTGCAACGTTTCCCTTCCAGTCAGCAGGGTCTTCACCTGACTGCTAGGACTTTTCAAATATCACAGATATTTGAAAAGCAACTTAGCAACTGCATCAACCAATTCCCTCAGGACTCTGGAAGGCACCTCATTATATCCCACAGACTATGTATAAGTAACTATAGAGAATCCCGGAGGGAAAGCTGTTTTCTTCATATTTATGGTGGATCATATTTACAGATGATGACCAAAACTATGTGTGTCAAATGTTTCAGAAGCTCATCTATGTGAAAACTATTGGCTTCTGCCTGCTGCATTTGCGTATCTGCTTGCATTAAGTAGCTGTAAGTAAGCAGGAACTTTGAGAACAAGCACAGTCTGACTACTCAGTGTCGAATAATGGCTCACACAGAAACTTAACAGGAGAAGTAAAATGAAGACAGTGCTCTTCATCCTTTTGGTATTGGTATCTTGCTCTCTTAAGCAGCCTTGATACTTGAAAAACTTTTTTTTTAATTTAAGCATAAAAGTGCCTTTGAGTTTTGTGCTCCTTATCACCTATTAAGTGATCTTCACAGCTGAGGTTGTTCTAAGTTCCACATTAAGTATATCCAAAGTATACACGAACCACTTTTTCTTGTGCCAACACTCCTTTATCCAAAATAATTCTGTTCTTCCCCTGCTGTTTAGCTTGAATTGATTTATAGACAGCAAACACATCCTTTCCAGCTTTTGCCTTGCTGAGGTAAAAAACTCCCACCTTTCAGTCATTTTTAACTGTGGCAGACTTTACTGCATTCCTTCTACATATATGTTTCCAGTTTCATTTCCTCCAGCTTTGAGATTGTTTTCCAGAGCTGAACACAAGAGTTCATAAGCATCCTTGTGCAGTGCCATTTTCTTGCTGTTGCTAATAACATTTCAGTTGCTGTTGCTGTCTGCAGAGGACAGACAGGGCATTTGTGTGTGTGAAGCATCATAGATGATTTAATACTGACAGTATCAGTCTTCTGTGTTAACAGGAGAATGAGCTGAAAAAAGAAAAGCACTAACTCCTCTTCTTTCCTGCTGTGGGATGTTTCTGCAACTGAACACAGCCTGCAAATGTTTAATGTGGTAATGTGCACTTTATGCATGCTGCACATTTTGGATATTCCAGGGCATCTGCACTGTGCTGCTCATGCATGAATTTTGTTGGCTTTCTCCTAGAGGAGGAATCCAGGCATAGCCTTTTCACCAGTTCTGGCAGTTGTACAGTTGTTTAAGCTGGAGATGCTGAAAATGTGCTGCCTTTATGGAGTGTCTTCTACATGGTCCTTGGGCTCTGGGCCTTCCTGGGTGCAGCCTTGCATTGGAGCCTGTTGCCGTGTCATATGGTTCAGGCTGTTGGGACCACATCTTGATGTACCCCTTCTGGTAAGCCTGGCTGCAAAGGGAGCTTTGGGTAACGGTGGCTTGCAGAGCAACTGCTCCCACCCTTTCAGCTGTGGCTCTTCTGAGTAAGTGTGTGTTTCTCATCTTCCTTTGTCTGGCTACATGTGCACAGGCTGGTCAAGGTCCCTCCTGCATGTGCATGGCAGAGCACTCATTGCTTGTCTTTGCACATGACTTACTAGGTGGGATAAAAGACACTGTTCAGTCTGGAGAAGAGGAGGCTGAGAGGAGACATTATTGCTTTCTACAACAACCTGAAAGGGACATGTATTGAAGTGGGTGTTGGTTTCTTCTCCAATGTAACTAGCAATAGGACAAGAAGAAATAGCCTTGTTGCACCGGGGGAGGTTGAGATTGGATATTAGGAAAATTTTCTTTACTAAAAGTGTGGTCAGGCATTGGAACAGGCTGCTGATGGAAGTGGTGGAGGTGTTCTGTCTCAGTCTGGAGGCAGAGAGAGACTCAGCTTTTCTTGAACATTCCCATGAATGAACATGTTATGAAATTGAAGGCACAAAAAAGGCCAAAATATAATCTGTGAGGCTATTTATTAACAGAATAAAGTGGATAGAAGAAGGGAGGTGGTGGAGGGGCTGTAAAATGGAGAGAGAGAGCAGGAAAGGCATTATTATTACCTCCCTCTCTCCACCAGCCCCAAGAAGATTTGGGTCTGTGGAAGGGTGCTGCTGCAACTGTGTTGGCTTGTGCTGTCTTCCCTGGAGGAGAGGAGGGAGAGATCATAGGATCATAGGATGTTAGGGGTTGGAAGGGACCTTCAAAGATCATTGAGTACTTCTCTGAGCAGTCTCTAACATATGGTGTCTTCAGTAAGATATCTTTTCTCCTGTCCAGGAATTCTTCTTTTCTTCTTACGGAAGGCAAAACGTAGGTCATGGCTTTGCTGGTAGTGGTGAAGAGGGGGTTCCTGGACTGCTTCCAGGCTGGATGGATGTTCATGGTGATAGTTTTTCTTCTGTGTCTGTCTTTTTCTCTTGTCCTGAGCAGGCGTCACTCAGGTCTTTTATACAGTTCCTTATTTAGTCACAGTTTTTTTAGGTATGTATTGTCCCCAGGGAATCTTTCTGTGTATTCCTTGTGTGTTTACAGGGGTCCAGCAGAGGGGGAGCTTTTGCCTTCTCCTTTGCCTTTTACCTGCTCATATACACAATACACATCAGGGGCTTATCGTGCCAGGTGGTGAATCCATTGTATAGAATTGGTACCAGTGATGTCAGCCCATTACATGTTTCTGTTACCAGAGGGTCTTCTCACCATCCCCTCCCTGGGCAGCTGTTATTTGGGTGAGGAGCAAAAGTGATTTTATCTTTGTTGATTCACATCAAGAGAGACAAGTTTTAGTCTCTTACAGTTCACAAAATGCGTAGATATGTGACTTCAAACATGGTTTAGTGGGCATGGTGGTATTGGGTTGATGATTGGACTTGATGATCTTAGTGGTCTTTTCCAACCTTAATGATTCTATGATTCTATGACATCTTAAAGGCTCTGAGATGTTTGGAGGCAATGCCAACAAGTCAATCAGAGTATCTAGCAGACATTTGCTTTCAGCTTTGTCTGAGCATCAGCAACATGAATAGAGGCATTCAAGTTGAGGTTGGATAGGACTCTGAGCAACCTGATCTAGTTAAAGATGCCCAGGCTCATTGCAGGACTATTTGGATCAGATGACTTCTAAAGGTCACTTCCAACCCAAACTATTCTATGATTCTATGATGGTGTGAATAGAGAGCATGCTTCTTTCCCTTCAGTACTAGCAAGCCTTTCTGAAGCTTTGATGGAGTACTGATTATATTCTTTTGGAAATGTGGAAGTACAGTATTATTTACAGATAATTCAGTACCTATTTCTAAATACTAAAGTAAACTCTGTTTATTAACTTCAATTTCATGTCCCCAATTCTTTAAAAGCTGCTTTTCACAATAAGATATTCCCCCCTACATTTTTTTTTCTGCTGATGTGTAATACTGAATCAGAACAAGTAGTGGGTTTGCTTCTTAGGTAAAATATGGCTTGTGAATGTTTAGTGTACATATATGCAAGAGTAATAGTTTAATGACTCATGCTTATTGCCCTCATCTTTGAATATGAAGTAGTATTGCCATTGCCCTGAGTAGATGAAGACCAAGATGAATACATGCCATTTCAAAAAAAATCCACCAGCTTAGCAGCAGTAGTGAAAAAGGTTTATACAAGTATTTATTTCCTGGAGATTTATTTTCAGGTCTTACTAGCATGGTTAAGCCTCTCTTCTCTCTCATAAGACACACAGAGATAAAGTCACATAACCGCAGAGTAATAGAATTTTAAGGGTTTGAAGGGACATCTAGAGATCATTGAGTCCAATCCCCCTGCCAAAGCAGGATCATCTAGGGTAGGCTGCACAGGAATGCGTCTAGGTGGGTTTTGAAAGTCTCCAGAAAAGGAGGTCCCACAACATCTCTGTGCAGCCTGTTCTGTCTGTTCCAGTGTTCCACCACCCTCAGAGTAAAGAAGTGTCTCCTTGTGTTGAGGTGAAACCTCCTGTGTTCTAGCTTGTACCCATTGTTCCCTGTCCTATCACTGGGCACCACCGAAAAGAGACCATTACCTTCACCTTGACACCCACCCCTCAGATGTTTGTAGACTTTGATGTGATCCCCTCTCAGCCTTCCCTTCTCAAGACTAAACAGCCCCAGTTCTCTAGGTTCATAGGAGAGATGTTCAAGTCCCCCAGTCATCCTTGTTCCTTTTCTTTGGGCTCTTTCCAGTAGATCCCCATCTCTGTTGAACTGGGGAGCCCAAAACTGAACACAGTATTCCAGGTGTGGTCTCACCAGGCCAGAGTAGAGGTGAAGGAGAACCTCCCTCTATTTGCTGGACACACTTTTCTTGATTCACCTCAGGCTCTCTTTGCCACAATGGCACGTTGCTCTCCCATGGATAACTTGCTGTCCTGCAGGACTCCAAAGTCTTTCTCCATGCTTTCCAGAATATCCAGAAAAGTCCTGATGCAGGTCCTATGAATGTCTTTTAAGGGTTTGGATTCTTTCTTTTTACCTGTAGAATGTCTTTACGTTTTTGTTTTTGTGGGTTTTTTTTAATGGGAATGGAGAGGATATTTGTTATTGAAACACGCAGAGTAGCCTCAAACATATATATTTTAGAGATTTCTCCCGCAAAATACTGATCTTCATACTACTTACTCTCTCCTTTGATTAGAAGAAAACAGTACATGTTTGCTGAGTTTCATGTGATAAATAAAATACAAGCTTGTTTTCAAAAGAGAAATGTTGTCCCATAGCTACTTGCTATTATGCAGTTTGGTGAGAATAAAATAACATGCTTCATATCATGGGAGCAAGCTAAAAACCTGATGGCAGAATTATAGCAATATTTGAGGTAAAGCTGCTTGGTATTTCATCTCAGGGTACAACAGCCTTGTCTCATAAACAAAAAATACAGAGCAAGTAACTGTACAGAGGGAAAAAAATGCATATGGAAAACTGAAATAAGTCCTGTATCTTGGCAGGGTTTCTTTGTTTGCCTTTTATTGGTGGGTAGTCTTTCAGTTACTACTAGAACATACTTCTGCTTTCCGACTGTTTCTAGTCTTGTTTTGGCTTGGTTGTAATTAGCTACAGGGATTGAACAGTTCTGAATTAAGTATAAGTTCATGTTCAGCCACTTTCTTCACTTAACTTCAGGAGTGCATTATTAGGGAAGTGAAATTTCTTGCTTTCTAAATGCGAGGTTTATCTTCATGCTTTCTCTCTAGAGATAAAATTAATGTGGTAGTGGTGTATTTATCTAATTTGAAGCTGTATTTCTAATAAAGTGATCTTTCTTGGCGCATCCATTTCTGATTGTTCTCTTGGTTTCAAATACTGCTGTGTTGTTGGCATGTGAATTCAAAGTTAAGCACCATCTGCAGTTTCTTCATCAGACGTTTAGCAGGAGAGATATTCAGAGAGGAGCAGGGGAAAAGAGGAGAAAAGGGTGCATGAATATGCAGTGGTAAAATCAGCTGAGTGTGATGAGCTGGTTACTGTCATATTCCACTCATAGAAGCTGCAGGCAGCATTTAGCTTCAGAGCTAAATTTCTGTAAAGCTGACACCCTGACATCTTAAATTAATACATTAATTCAAGGCTGGATAGGCTCACCTCATGGCCAGATTATGCTTGCTCACTTTAATTTGTATTTCATTGCTCCTGCAGACTGACCAGTGGTAACTAGCCCCATTTGGGGCTCTAGGCTTTCTTTGCTTGGTAACCCCTTATATGCATGGGGTGTGGTCCATTTTGAGGGAGGTTTCTTGATCTCTAGGCAAGTTCAAGCTGTACTTCAGGATAAGGAAGAAGCGTGTCAAACCAGAATCATCCTAACAACCCATTACAGTTTGTTATTTTTCCTATGGGGTAGTGGGAAGTCTGGTATTTCCTTGATTCACACTAAGTTTAGTCATTCCTCGGACAGACGGGGAAAAGGGACATAAGTTGAACTCTTGGTAGCTGAGGCAGCAGCCAGAGCTCCTGAGTCAGAAGGACAGATGGGCTCAGCATCTGATGCTCTGACCTGTCACCTGCGTCAGCTGAGTATCCACAGCATATGCTTTGGAAGGGAGACCAGGGCATCAGTCAACCCTGAGTCCAGTCTGCAGTGGCCATTTTTATATTCTTGTTGGTCATGGAAATGGAAAGCCTAAATGCTGCAGAGAATTGCAATATTGGATTAGTTCCTCCAACTGCAACCATTAACATTTTACTTGTCTGTCACTGCTCAGAAGCCTTGCAGAAAACAAGCATGCCACAGCCTTATGTTTTCTTTGAACACTGCTGTATCTTTCTTTGTACTCAATTTGAAGGAAAAGCAGGTGATTTTTTTTCCCAGGGTTAGACCTTCCATTATTTTACATTTTTTGTTAAGGGATGTTGTAAATTGTGCTATACATCATGCTTGTGAGTACTCCAGAGGTGTGAAATGTCTCCAGGTGGCCCTGTGCACACCAGACAGAGTCATGATGCCTAGGATTCCTCATTCCTAGACCTCTTCTGTTGTCAGAGATGACTCAGTACTGGGTTCTTGGGACCAGGCTCTATAGGATGAGTGCCAGTCTTTGAATCTATCTCTGAGTAAATGTCTTCTCCCAACAGCTGTAATGAAAGGTAGTTGTGATAAGGAATACAGCAACTATTAGCTATTTAAGGAAAATTTGAAAAAGGTTTGCTTCAGTGACAAAGGGTGGGTGCAAATAGCATGCTTAATGCCATTGCACAGCTAATAACATGAAGCTGTGATTGAGTGCACAAGTGGAGCCCTAACAAGTGAAATGAACCAAAAACCCTGAAAACCTTGTGAGAATCCCAGTATTCAGTGTAACTGGCAGATACAGCAGTCTGAGGAGACAAAACTCAACACCGTGTTCAGAGACAGTGACCAAGCTATTACAGTACATGTCCTTGGATGTGACTACTCTGTGCATGCAAAACATTTATGACTGCCACTGTATGCCTGAAGATTGAAAAGGTTTTGAAAGTGTGCCACTACTAAAGGTGTTGTAAGACTTTTGTATCATAGATGATACTGTAGTTCAGAATGGAGGGACTCACAGGTTTGAGAATCTTACACCTGTGTTAGAGATTCAATTGCCATTTTCCTGGTTGTTGTTATGTTAATTCACAACTAAATCGTTATCCCGAGTAAGCCTACTCTAACAGTATCCTGAACAGTGCAGCCCAATAGCTTCTACAACACTTCTTGTCTCCTCACATACAAGCAGTGATTAGTGTAAGTTGCAAGTTTTGTGCTTCACTGAGATCATGACATTAATATGAGGACAGCAGGAAAGTAAGAGCAGAGGCCTCATACATTATACACCAATATAGTTTGACAAAATGCATCAGAATGGTTGTAGTTTGTCCAAACCACTCTTTGAGCAGGCCTTCTGGTCTGTTTTTAGTAGTATCCAGCTGCAAATGCCCAGGAAGAACTAAGGAAACAGGACAGACATGCAATTGTCATGCTTCTGCTAGTTTCCAGATTTCCACAAGTGAGTGGAGCCTCAGTGATTCACACTGGCCAAACATGTAACCCCCTTTTATATTTTTTTTTCACAGTCTAAAATGAAATGTTAGTTCAGCAATAAGAATGTTAAAATTGAAACAGACAAAATAACCTTCCTAAAGTATCTTCTCCAATTGCCTTTCAACTAGAATTACTGTTCATTTGTTGCTGCTACTATTTTTAAAACTTGCAGCTGAAGAATGTATAATTTTCTGTCAAAAGAATGAGAATACTTGTAGTCTTTATATAACTTTAATGCAGAAATAATGCTATACAGTTCTGATATATGGAAATACTCTATAATAACCATACTGCTGTTTAGAGAATGTGGCTTTTAAACAGTTCATTTAGTATCTCTTCTGCCATTTTTACACCTTAATGGCTTGCTGATATAATAACACCATCAGCACACTATGTTACAAGTCACTGCTGACAGAGCTCCCATGATGATACAGCCAATTATGAAATTAAAAGCTAAAGATATGACAGGTACTGTTTGGGTTTACATGTTGTCATCTTGCATTGTTGGTTACAGTGGGCTCTGTTTGCTTCTGTAGCTGTCTGGTTTACCTATTTTTACATTCACAAACGTAGACAATGACCTTTTTGCTGCTCCTGCCCAGTACAAGTTAATTGTGGGGTTAATGAGTTTGTGATGATTTGGGGTGTGCGCCAGATGGCACAGTCTGCCTAACATTGCTTAATTTACACGTGGAGGGTCTATGTCTATGAATTATGTGACCTTAAATGCCATTGCTTTTTAACTGTAAAATAGTCTCCCTCCCTGGATGTGGAGTTCCTGGGTATTGCCACACATGTTAATAAAGACATCTTTCACAAGGTGTTTAAACAGTCGTCAAGGGACTACAAGTACATAATAGTAACTGAAATTGTGCTGTTTGTACCATCCAAGGGTCTCACTGTTTAAACATCCATGGACCCAGTCTTAGCTATGAATGTGCATAATTACCTCCATGTTGCTTCCAGTTCTTTAATGTATACAGCACATGACTCTCTGCCAGATTTGTCATGGACTTCAGATATTTATGAAGGTCAAAGCCCAGTTTGTGGATTTATGTTTTTAAACTTACTCTTTTTTTTGCCTCAAGCTTTTTAAGCCATTGGGACTCTACTTTCGACTTGCTGAAATACCTAATATTCTGTATTCTAAGTCTGTATTCTAAGAAAGATTAGTTTGTGATTCAATGCTGTGAATAAATAGTATAACTTATAAAAAAATCATCCACTAGGAAAATGATGGGAATATCCAGGATTTTGGTATGGCTAATGAGCCTGTTAGTTGAAAGGAGCAGCAGAGGAGACAAGAGTTTCCTCAGCTGAGTTCTACCAGAGTCTTTCTTAGACAAGCTAGAAGTGATTGACAGCAGCTGTTCCAGTTTTTCTGACTGCATAGTCAGAAAGCTCAGGTGGCACTGCCTCCATCACACTGTGTTGGCTCTTGGTGTGACTGCAAAGATGAACCTGATTCTGCCAGAAGCCTGGCAGAACCCACTCTAGGAAAATAATGACTGCAGTGCATCTCTCATCCTGGGCCTGGTCCCTAACAAGCCTCAGATGTTGCTGAGATCCATTTAATGCATGGCCTGGGGACAGCTGGACTTCTCCTAGACAGGTTTCTGAGCCTAGGAATAGAGTAATTTTAAAACAGAATATCCCTAATCAGTTTCAGACATTCACTGCTGCATGATGTGACGTATTATAAGATTATTAGTGGCACTACACGTGTGCAAGTAGTTTGATGTGGCATTAGATGTTTCTGGTGCAAAAAAATACTTGCAATTAAGGGACTAGCTTTTCAGGTCCATTTCCCCAGCAACTCTGAGAGGCCCTAGCTCAGAATCATTTTGAAGCCTCAAGCTTTTCTTCACACCTACCAATTATGTTTGCTTGCTTAGGGAGGGAAGGAGGATTTAATCAGAGCTATCTCAATATTTCTTCATTATCGAAAGTACCTTTACAAAAGAAATATGGAAGTTCTGAAAGTGTTAAAGTGTCTTTGAGAAAAGGCTTACCTCTTCTAGTGAAAATGCTTCTGTTGTTGTGTGTAATACTAAAAATGTCAAGCTTTGTGCTGTTTAATTATGAAAACATTGCTACAATGTAATAAATATGCAGTCTATGTTGATTGCATTACTGCAGATTGTGGCTCATAGGTGGGATTCCCAGCCATGGCAAGCCAGTTAGCACAAAGCTGGCAGCTAGGCCATTGCCTGCGCTTTTGGCTGATGTGTAGAAAATACAGAGCTAGTGCAGCTTGTGATAGTGGCATCCAGAAGTTGCTAGTCCTGCGCACTGCTTGCCAACTAGATTGATGTGATTTTCACAATCCATAAGCATCAGCTGAAAAATCTAGGCAGGGATAAGACCTCCGAAGTTTAGAATTTCTCATTTGCCTCAAATTCAGTGCATAAGAAAAAGATAATAAATGTTCCTTGGCCTTCTAAAGCAGTAGAAGCATCTGTCAGCCAGCTGAGCCACTGAGAAAGATAATTGGTTTGTGTTTTCATTTAGAAAGCTTACAGCTTTAGGAGAAGACTTTGGGGATACCACTACGTGATGCTGTCCTGGGTGGTTGGTGTAAGAAGACAGGGTGGCTGCACTCTTGCCAGCTGTATAGGTATTTGGCTGTCCCTGGCACAAGTGCACCCAGCTCCCAGTTCCCTTTTGCAGAAGGGACTGTGTATGAGGGCACTTGGCAAGGGAAGACTTGTGCCACTGCCTCTCCTTTAAACAGCGCTTACCGCACTGGTATGAGGCTTCCTTCTGCTGCGGTGTCTTAGCCACAGTGGCTGTGTGATTTGTCTGCATTTGTCTGAGCTGTAAAGATTCGTTGTGATTCAGTGATTTCTGCAGCTATTTAATCTGCTTAGAGAGTAGAGAAGGAAGGTTGAGAGGTAAATGTATTTCTCTCCAGAAGGTTTCTAAATGTGCCTTCTCCCCCGCCCCTCTTTATTTTTCCATTGTGTGAAGACATGACGAAAAAGAAAAGAGTCTAACTCAGGCTGTGATACAGAGGTTTTTATTTCCTCATCAAACAACACTGATTAAGCTGGAGGCAGGAAAAGGTATCCATTTCCACACTGCTCTTCCAGAGCTGTGTCACCTGCAAGAGGAACTGAAACTGACCGATTCTTTTAACACCATGAGGTGCCAGTGCAATATTGGCTCTATAGCCTTTTCTGTTGGAATATCACCAACATCACCATGGTGAATGTTTTTCTTTCCAAAATTGTTTTTGCGGCAGTGAAGGTGGGCAGAAATTTTCCTGGGCTCAGGTAGAAATTGCCAGACTTAGTGTAATGTGGATGCAGTCAATTAGAGAAAAATGACATAGCTATGTGACACAGGCTGTAATGTGTTTAGTGCTATACAGTGATGTCTTGGTCTTCTTGGTCTTGACTGAGCACCTGCTTAACTTGAAACTGTGTGCTAAGCAAAGTAAAGTTTGTTTTGACTCCTGCTAGAGTTCTTTTTAATTCCCTGTATGGGGGGGGGTGGGGGGTGGGGGGTGGGGGGAACAAGGAGCAGATCTTTCAAAACTCATTTTATGTAAATCTTAAACATGGATACAAAAGACTTATTGTTTGGGGTTTGGGTTTTTTTTTTTTGTTCCCACCATCTGCAAGCAATGGTCTTGGATATCCGCATTGCTTTGCTCTTTATCTAATAAAGGCTGATTGCTATTTAGTTTACATTCTTCCCCTGAGAAGGAGGTTTATGAAGGCCTGTCTTTTTAAAGCAATGGCCTGTCATAATTCCACAGCTGTGCTGACAATCCTCAGTAAAAATCATACTGTTCATAGAGCTAAGTGATATTTTTATTTCTTTTTTTCAATTCTATTTTTTCTTTTTTTTCCTCTCTCCTTCTATTCCCCCTTCCCCCCTCCCCCAGATTAATTGATTTATTAGAAAGTGATTTTTCACCTGGAACTGGAGAAATCAAATTAAAACACTTGCAAAGATACGAGCTAAACCTTCCTTAGAAGGAAAAAAAAATGAGTGGGGAAAATATTTTCCTGAAAGTAAGCAAGTACAAAACATTTTTAAAAGGTTTTGTAGGTGATATGTGTTAAAAGAAATAGATTAAATTATGGCCAGATATTAAAAAAATAATCAGTTCTCAGCAAAATAACATTTCTCTTTCATTTTCTGAATAGAAAAGAAATGCCTTATGGAAAGGCAAAAGGTAATCTGAAAGTCACCTTCATTCTAAACCTCTACACTATAGTGTTAAAAAAAGCACAGGACCTATTGCTGTAAACTATAAAATACAGAGCTTACGGAGAGCTTTTTAGAAGTGTAAAACTACTGGAGATTAAGTTTCTGTAAAACTGAACTTGTAGTAAGATCTATTCAGAAACTCAAAGGGATCCGTGATGGTAATTGGTCAGCACCTTGGATTTCAGGGCCTTCATGTGCTGGGGTCTGTTTTCTCTCTTTTGCTGACATCTTAGAAAATGTTCCAACTGAAATTAAATTCCTGAATGCTGGTGTTCTTGGAACACATTTTTCTCTAACACTTCCAGATCACAAGAAATTTCGACCTGGTTGCAGACAAATCTGCTTAACATCCTGCTCCTTGGAAAGAAAAGTGAGATTGTTTTCCCTATAAACAGCTTTCCTTATTACTCTGTGCCCTAAAGCTATTTCTGCCACTGCAGAATGGTCACACAAGCACAATAACATCTCCCCTCATTTTGCACAGAATTGAATCACCCAAGTAAAGTTCAGAGCAAGAAAGACTCTTGCACTGTATCTGTAAATCCAAGTTCCTTTCATTTCCTCCACCCTATCTCCCTTCAGGCTGGTGCACAACTGATCCAGTACTTTACCTTGAGTCTTAAGTCTAAGTCTGTGGTTTTTAAACAAAGAACAAGCTCTAATTTATCCCCAAGTTTACCTATGTTCAGTTTAGACATTGTTAAAGCTGCTGCAGGGAGTTTCCAATCCACAGATGGAAAGTCTCCCCTGGCTTTCACTGATTCTTTGCTAAAGTATTGCCCACATTTCTTCTACCACATACTGTTCTCGGTATCATTGTTCAGGGATAACATTTGCTTAGGTGAAGCTATTCTCTCACTAGGGTAAACAGAAAAGGCTGATCCAAATGCCTACACTGTGTTTCCTCAAGGCATTGAGTGCACCCTCAGCAGGTCTGCTGATTTTACCAAGCTGTGTGGTGCAGCAGACATGCTGGAGGGAACGGATGGCATCCAGAGGGACCTTGACAGGCTGGAGAGGTGGGCACAAGCCAACCTCAGGAGGTTCAGCAAGACCAAGTGCAGGGTCCTGCAGCTGGATCAAGGCAATCCCAAGCACAAATATAGGCTGGGCAGTGACTGGCTGGAAAGCAGCCCTGAGGAGAGGGACTTGGGGGTGCTAGTGGACAAGAAGCTCAACATGAGCTGGCAGTGTGCACTTGCAGCCCAGAAAGCCACCCAGATCCTGGGCTGCATCAAGAGAAGTGAGGCCAGCAGGTCAAGGGAGGTGATTCTCCCCCTCTACCAAGCTCTGGTGAGACCCCACCTGGAGTACTGTGTCCAGTTCTGGAGCCCCTATTACAAGAGGGATATGGACATGCTGGAAGGTGTCCGGAGAAGGGCCACCAGGATGATCAGAGGGCTGGAGCACCTCTCCTATGAGGAGAGACTGAAAGAGTTGTGGCTGTTCAGTCTGGAGAAAAGAAGACTCTGAGATGACCTTATTGTGGCCTTCCAGTATCTGAAGGGGGCCTACAAGAAAGCTGGGGAGGGACTTTTTAGGCTATCAGGTAGTGACAGGACTAGAGGGAATGGAATAAAGCTGTAAGTGGGGAGATTCAGGCTGGACGTGAGGAAGAAGTTCTTCCCCATGAGAATGGTGAGAGCCTGGAATGGGTTGTCCAGGGAGGTGGTTGAGGCCCCATCCTTGGAGGTGTTTAAGGCCAGGCTGGATGAGGCTGTGGCCAGCCTGATCTAGTGTGAGGTCCCTGCCCATGGCAGGGGGGTTGGAACTAGATGATCATTGTGGTCCCTTCCAACCCTGACTGATTCTATTATACTATGATTATGGATCACTCCAGATGCATCCTTTGTGCACTAGAAAGTTGCACTTTGCTGGAGCACACCACTCCTCCAATGTGTGCTGTAGTCAGAAACGGGAGAATGAGCATGACAGGCAGATCTACTCTTTCTTGGGGTCAAGGAATAGGTATTTTGCCAGGAACTCGGTGTTTGTAGCTGGTAACCTGCATTATTGGAAAGGATAACCACTGTGCAAAGAGATGAAATAGGTATGACCTTGTTTGCATTGGTACACTGCACCAAATCAATAAATTGCAGTCATACAGCCTGGCTGTACAAGAGATGTCTGTAGCATTTTCAGTCTATTTTTCATTCCTACACAGGAACTTGTGATCTCGCAGTTCTTGCATCTGTGGCACTCTCTGGAAGGAGGCCTGAAATAGAAAAAGGACTGAAGATTAGGCTGCTGCTGAAAAGCTAATATATGCACCAATACATTGGTGAATGTGGATTGTAAAAACTCATGATTTTATGCATGTATGTGGTGTTGAATTAATCTGAATACAGCCTTGCTATTTTTTCCCAATGGTGTGAAATTTCCAAGTTTCAAACCGAAATCAGACTTGTCCAGATGTTAAAAAAGTCTGGTGAGAGGTTATGTTCTTGCCATACTCCCTGAAAGCCTCACCTCATGGAAGAAACAATGAAAGAAAGAAACAAATAGTGCATCTTTTTCAAGTATTATATTGTGTTGATTTTGTTTGGGGTTTTCTGTTTGTTTGTGAGATGTAGGTTTTTTTGTTTTGTTTTAAAATTTAATTTCCACTTCCTATCAGAGATCTAATCTAATGCAGAGTACTGATAGTGACTCTATTGTTGAAAGAGCTTAAATAAATCTTGTTTACTCACCCAGCCTCTTACAGCTGTATTGATTTTAATGTGTACTAGCTACCTCATTCTGTCCTGCTTATTTTTCCTAGCCACAAGGTCAGCCCTTGTGATGTTGCTTCAGGGATTTTACCAGGATGCCCCAGCAACTCACGCAACAGCTGTTAATTGACAAAACCAAGCTGGACTAGCTCTCAAAACCCAGCTCTTATTAGAAGTCAAGCAGTACAAAACCCTGGTTCCACCTCCTGCTTTCCACCTGTTGTAGTTTAAGCTTTTCCTGGAGTCCAAAAGCCCAAATGGAACAGATTTAGATTGCCTCCCTTCTCATTTTTTTCCTGGTAGGGTAAAAGCAAATTAGGCAGGAGAAAAGAGAGGCAAAATCATGAAAAAATGGTCTGGAATCAGCTTGAAAGTACAAAAAAAATTTGTAATTTTAACAAAAAATACAGGGAAAGTTACAAAAGTATAAGGAAAAAGGTAAATAATAAAAATATACAAAACCAAGCTGAGCTGACATTGGATTCCTTTGATGTAAATGGGTGCAGTTCTTTGATGTATGGCTGCAGCATGCAGGAAGCAGGGCAGCAGAGGTATCTGTTGAGCAGGCAAGGTGCAGGACAGAGAGCGAACCAAGAGAATGGCTCCCCTTAAATAGGCTTTGCTGAACAGGAAGGGGCAGAGGAATAGGACTTTGACCCATGGGACCCCTCTGCCTGGGATGGGAAACCCCAAACCTCACTCTGCCCACCTGGATCAGGTTTCTTTTGTCCAACTGGGAGTTGGGTTCTTTTCAGCCCCTCCAGGGATGGGTACAACCTGGCACACCGCCTCACCTGGGTTTGCAGTTTACAGGTTTACTGTTTCACGTGACCTGGTTTGTTGAGCTCCACTTGTGAGTTTCTTGGGTTGACCTGAGTTTGGACAGGGAGCATTATAAATAATTAAAGCATTTTCCAATATTTCTGATGAGTCCATTAAGCTCACTGCTTTTCTGGCTAACCTGTGGGGCATTTATGAGATGGTAAAGCAGGCAGTACACACCTCTGAAAATGTAAGAGATTTTTTAAAAAATAGTTTCCTTGGGAGAAGGAATCCTTTTGTTAACCAGGATGTTTAATAAAGACCAGCATTATTCCAGGCAGAAATGGGCAACCAGCAGCCTACACAGTAAGGGCATACCTATGGCCACACATGGACACCTGTAGGCTCCTGTTGCTATCCTGCCTCTACAAAACACAAATGTATGTGCTTTTTCTCCTGATAACTGTGTACAGTAATTACAAATGTATTATCATTTGGGGATGGGTAGCATTTTAAGGAGGTCCGTGTAGATGTGAAAGCCCAAGTAATAATCTCAAAAAAGTGAGGTGGAAATTTCTGAGTCGTGCTCTTCACTAGAAGTATTTCACAACCATACACTTAAATTAAGGTTCTCTTAAAATTCAGAAGGATTTTTTAATCTGATTGTTAATCTCTTGGATCCCTAATTTTTGTCTTCCCAGGGCGCAAGAATCTTGAACTTCTTTTAGTACAAATTAAAAATGAAACCACTGTAAAAACCTTTTTGAGAAAAACAGTGTAAAGCAGCTCTGGGTCACCACAAGGCAGAATGCCACTTCACATTTTGATCATTTCATGCACAGAAGTGAAGGTCAATGGACATCATGCTTTTGTAAAGAAAGTTGCGCTGGAGAGTGTTGCAGCCATCAACACTGACAACAGCATCTCCTCAGAGAATGGACTTTTACCAGCTCTAAGATGGTAAGAGAGGATAGCTAGACTGCAATAAGGCAATGTGTAGTGTGAGCAGTATGGCACTTGGCCTGGGATGTAGTGATTATTTTTTAAAGAATGTTCCTTCTGTTTGCATCAAAGCCTTTTCTTTCCTATAACTTGAAATAAAAGTCCTACAGAAATACGCTCTGGAACTGCTAGTCATGTAGGACTTGTTATGGACCCTGTTACGAATTTGTGATCTTAGCTTAAATAAGAGAACACCTAAGCCTGTGAGATAAGGCACAAAACACTGGCACACCCAGATAAATGTAAATGTTCACCAGAGCCAGCAACACTGTGCATTACCGGGCATTCAGATTCTGGTGCAACCTGATTCAACACTCACTTCTGGCAAAAAAATGAAAGAAACGCAGTTGTGAAGTACCAGTCTTTGAATAACTCTTCTCTGTCAGAGGTTTTGCAAACAGGAATCAGAACTGGAGAGATTAAGATAACTTTTTTTTTTTTTTTAACAGATGAAAAACACTAATGGGTTGTTGGGGTTTTTTTTGTTTTGTTTTGTTTTGTTTTTGTTTTTTCTGGTTTTGCATGAGGGCTTTCTTCCAACAAGGAAGTCTCAGGATGGTCTACCTGTGGTACATTAAGTTTTCCTCTACTATTTTCACTGTTCTGTGTCCAGCAAGTTTGATAAAAACCTGCTGTGGCTACTCAGTACTTAAGACTTGCTCATTTTTTCTAGAACCTGGTGACTGCTTCAGCCCTGCCTCTGCCCCCAACATGGAGAGCTTGTGCACTGTGCTGTGCATCCTTTCCACCACCTACCCTCCTGCAGGTGGGAAAGCAGAAATTCTGTCTCACTGCTGCTTGTTAGAGAAGGAGGTCTGCTGGGAAAGGTCTTTTCAGTGATCTCTCAAGTACTTGACTGAAGGTTTTCCTCACATCAAATTCAGCAATAGCTGAAGTTCATGGTGACATGAATGCAAACCAGTTGCTGCATAACCAGTAAATACAAGAGCAAACTTGTGCCCACATGAAACCCTATGCAGCGATCACTGTGTGTCCAGATAAGTTTTTTCAGGTTTCGAATTTTCTGATGTAGCCACTCATGCAGCCCAACCCCCACAGTGGGATGGGAAAGAAAATCAGGAGTAAGTTGCAAAACCTCGAGAGTTGAGAGAAGTACAAGTTAGTAAAACTGTACAAAGAACAAAGGAACAATAAAGATAAAAATAATACTAATGAAATAATATATAAAGCGAGTGTGATGAACTCACCCTATGCTGTGCATGCCAAAACTGGGCCTGGCCTTCCCCTTATATAGCAGGCATGATGTCAGCATTGTGTCAAATGGGACACTGGCTGGTTCTGCTGGCTGTCCTGGGTGTGGCCCCTCCCAGCTTCTTGTAAGAAAATTAACCCTGTCCTAGCTGAACCCAGGATATCTGTATGCTTTGTAAACTACCATCAGACAGGTCTCCGGTTCATCGTGACATGCTGTATGCAAGCTCCCACAGTTCAGGCTTCTTGAGGATATTGAAATTTCACTTTGTGGTGGGTTGAAAATTCCCCCCCAACATTAACTTTGCCAGACTAGCTCAGGTGAAAGCAAATGAAAGCTGTATTTAAAAGGCAAACTACAATCTACAATGAAATGCAATGAATATGTACAAATATACAGTATTTACAGTATTTACAATTAACAAACAGCACAAGGACCCCCCTGGCCAAAAGACCAGGGGAGCTGTAACAGCTTCTACCTCCCTGCCTCCCCCTTACTCCACTGTACACAAGGGACAAGAGAGAGAAGCAGAGGTATGTTAGACTTAGCCAAAATAAAAGCGACACAGCCAAGGTCAATAAAGCCAGTTAGTATCTCCCAAGAGAAGAAGCAAGAAGAGAGAAAGATTGTTTTGGGAACGAAATCTTATGGAAGATATCTCTCCAATGGAATTTTTTAGAATAATCATTATTTCCCTTTTTGCACCCAATAGTGATTTATTTACATTTTTACTACTTTCTGCTTAAGAACTGTGAAAAAATTTTAAAGGCATAGTCTAAAACTACCACACACTTCCACCTGCCCCCTGTAAGATGTGTTAATAAGCACTTCAAATAGGACAGACAAAAGTAGAAAAAAGGAGGGTGACAAAGTCAAGAAGGACAGTGGTTTGGTAGTGCTCAGAGATGAGAAATAACGGTGTAAGTCCTGGAGCAAGCTCTTGGTGCAAAGCTTAGGTGCAGAGCTTAGTTAGCAGATGAGTTATTGCTCCGTAAATGTAAATTTGAAGTGCTTGATAAATTGCTATTTTATGTAACTCAACACTGGCATGTAGTTTTGGAGGGAGAGGCTCTTCTATAAAAAATAATGGCCCATAACAGACTTCCTAATTTTACTGCTTCACTGCTTTGTCAAGTTTGCTTTGGTTGATGAGGACTGGGTTAGGGATCAGTTAAGAAATCTGGACATCCATAAATCCATAGGTTCTTGATGGGATGCACCCATGGGTGCTGAGGGACCTGGCAGAAGTCATTGCTAGGCCACTCCCCATCATCTTTGGTAAGTCTTGGGGAACAGGAGAGGTGCCTTAGGACTGGGGGAAAGCAATTGTCACTCCAGTCTTCAGAACAGAAAAGAAGGAGGGCCCAGATAACTACAGACCAGTCAGCCCCACCTCCATCCCTGGAAAAGCAATGGAGCAACTTTTCCTTGGTGCTGTCCTTAGGCATATCAAAGATAAGAAGGTCATTAGGAGCAGCTGACATGCTTTTACCAAGGGGAAGTAATTTTTAACCAATCTGATAGCCTTTTATGAGGACACAATCAGGTGGAGAGATGATGGCAGAGCAGTGGTTGTGATTTATCTTGATCTCAGTAAATCATCTGACACCATCTCCCACAGCATCTTTGCAGCTAAACTGAGGAAGTGTGGTCTGGATGATTGGGTCATGAGGTGGATTGTAAAGTGCTTGAAGGAAACAAGTCAGAGACTTGTGGTCAATGGGATGGAGTCTAGTTGGAGGCCTACATCTAGTGGAGTTCTTCAGGGGTCGGTAGTGGGACCAGTACTATTCAATATATTCATCGACAACCTGAGTGAAAGAACAAAGTGCAATGTCAGCAAGTTTGCTGATGGCACAAACCTGGGAGGAGTGACAGACATACCTGAAGGTGGTGCTGCCATTCAATGAGACCTGGAAAGGCTGGAGAAGCTGGGCAGGGAGAAATTTAATGAAATTCAACAAGGACGAGTGTAGGGTCTTACATTTGAATGGAACAACCCTATGGACCAGTATAGATTTGGGGCTGATCTTTTGGAGACCATCTCTGGGGAAAAGGACCTGGGGGTCCTGGTGGACAACAGGCTTACCATGAGCCAGCAACGTGCACTTGTGGCCAAGAGGGCCAATGGCATCCTGGGTGTATTAGAAGGGGTGTGGGTAGTAGGTAGAGAGAGGTTCTCCTCCCCCTCTACTCTGCCCTGGTGAGGCCACATCTGGAATAGTGTGTCCAGTTCTGGGCCCCTCAGTTCAAGAAGGACAGGGAACTGCTTGAAAGAGTCTAACACAGAGCCACAAAAATGATTAAGGGAGTAGAACATCTCCCTTATGAAGAAAGACTGACTTAGCTGGGTTTCTTTAGCTTGGAGAAGAGGAGACCAAGGGGTGACCACATTAATGTTTAGAAATATGTGAAGGGCTAGGGTCAGGAGGATGGAGCCAGGCTCATCTCAGGGATATCCAATGATAGGTCAAGGAGCAATGGGTGCAAGCTGGAGTTCAGGAACAGGAAGTTCAGGGTAAACATATGAAAAAGCTTTACCACTATGAGGGTGGCAGAACACAGGACCAGGCTGCCCAGAGAGGTTGGGGCGTCGCCTTCTCTGGAGACAGTAAAAGTCCACCTGGGTGTGCTCCTGTGTGACCTACCCTAGGTGATCCTCGTGCAGCAGGTTGGACTAAATGATCTTTCGGCGTCCCTTCAAACCCCTAACATTTGGTGAGTCTGTGAGTTATCTCATTAAATGCAATTTCCCTTTCTAGAAAATGTTCTTAGGGATCACTTGTACAAAATTTGGAAAAAATATTTTTCACAGGTTAGGATGAAAAATTGCCATGAAACAAAGGTTGGTGAAAGCTAAGTTTTCAATTTTCCTATTAAAGAAAATTAATATTTTCCTTTTTTTTCCCCCTAAGAAAGTCCAGTATTCTCTTTGTCAACATTTGTTAATATTTTTAGTGTTATTCACTGAAACTCAAGTGTATGATTTTTGCCTTTCCAACAACAATCTTGTATTTCTTTATGAAGACTGTTTTTTATGAAACTATCGCTCTGTCAGGAAAGCCATATCACAGCAAATGCTTTTGTTGAAAGTCTTGTGTGACATTGTAATTGTAATAGAGATAAAGACAAGGAACAACGTCCTCTGAAGTGCCTGAAATTCAAAGAATTATTAAGAAAAAAGAGACTCAGGCCAAGCATCACTGCAATCTATGCACAGAAATAGCAGCTGCAGGAGAACCTGTTGGAAGTAGTTGCCTCACACAGTTGTCCTTGGGGAAGAATTGTGTGACATTTCTGAGCAGATAAACAACGTTAGCTCTAAATTTATCTCCACTTTTAAAAGGGTTTTACTTCGTGTTGTGAGGAAATGATGAACTAAAGATATTTTTGAAATCAAAATAGAAAAAGAATACTATTTGCTTTCGAAAATTCCTTCTTGATAGTAAAATCTCTTAATGGTTTGATAATTTCTTTTTTTATTTCATTCCCTTTTCTTCACATAGATACTGTACCTCTCTGCATGTAATTTTCCACTGAAATACTTGTTTTGATTGTGTAGTTGGTTTCATTCAACTTGGGGTTCTAAAAGCTCTCAATCATGTGAAGCACTTTATTGGAAGTAAAAAAATGTTTTAATAATTAGGTGGCATGGTATATTGTTTTGAAAGTCCCTTTTTTGAGTGATGAGTGATGTCAGTGGCATTGTAATGAAGATCAAATAAGATCAGAATGGGTTAGATTACCTTGTGGCCAAAGGTTTTACAAATGTATGTATAAATTAATTACATATTACGTTATACATAGGAGTGATTTTTAGCGGGAACGGCACCATTTCTCCAACACAGTTATCATGACATCGCATCATATAGCAGGGGAAATATAGCAATATAGCAGGGGGAATATAGCAAAATATAAGCAATAGCAGGGGAAAACCCCAAATAGTCTTGTTCTGAAAACTGCTCCTACAAACTGTGCAGAAACAAAGAGCTTTGATGTCTTTGCACCTCAGCAAAGCATTTATTTCAAAGTTGGCACCCTGAATTGTATTTGAAGTTGTTCAGTCTCAAAATTCAGGCAAGTTGAATTCACACTACCAGAAAACCTGGGAGAGCTTAAGCACAAATGATTGGAGTTTGAACCCTTCTTAGTCTTCTCCCTTTAGGAATATGTTTTCTTCCCACACTTTGGACACAGGCGGACAATGATTGGACCCTTCCCATTTAGCTGCTGGGGTCCTCACCTATCTCTCCATCGAAGGAGAACATGAGCGTCTAGATCTCCATCTAGATATTTCTAAAGTTTTCTGTTCATCCCATTTTGTGTCAGAAACAATTGCTATTATCACAGAATCATTGTGATAGGAAAAGACCTGTAAGATTATCAGGTACAACCGTCATTTAACTCTGCTAGGGCTCCTAATACACCATATCCTTGAGCATCATATCCAGGTGGCTTTTAAATATATCTAGGGATGATGACTCAACAGCTTCCCAGGGAAGCCTGTTCCAGTCCTTGATAACCTTTCCAGTACAGAAATTTATCCTAATGTCTAATCTAAACCTCCCCTAGCATAACTTGATACCATTTCCTCTTGTCCTATCAGCCCTGACTTGTGAGAAGAGACCAATACCCACTTTTCTACAGCCACCTTTCAGGTAGTTGCAGAGAGCAATAAGGTCTCACCTTAGCTTCTTTTTCATCAGACTAAACAAACACAGCTCTCTCAGACCCTCCTTATAAGACTTATTCTCAAGAGCCTTTTCTGGACCTGCTCCAGAATCCCAACATCTCTCTTATACAGCGGTGCCCAAAACTGAACACAGTACTAACAGTGCCAGGTACAGGGCCATGATCACTCCTCTACTGCTGTTGGCCACACTGTTCCTGATGCAGGCCAGAATGCTGTTGGCCTTTGTGGTCACCCATGCACATGACTGCTTCATGTTCAGCCAGCTCTCAATCAACATCTCTGGGTCCCTTTTCTGACAAGCAGCTTTCTAGCCACTCATCCCCAAGCCTGTAGTGTTGCATGGGGTTGTTTCAGCCCAAGTGCAGACTTGGAACTTGGACTTGTTGAAGCCCGTGATTGGCGTCAGCCCATTGATCCAGCCTGTCCAGGTCCCTCTGAAGAGCTTTCCAATCCTCCAGCAGATCAACAAGCTCACCTAACTCCGTATCATCTACCAATTTACTGAGGGTGCTCTCAATCTTCCTGTCAAGCTTATTGCTAAAGATACTAAACAGGAGTGACCCCAGCACTGAGCCCCAGGGAACACCACTTGTGACTGGTGGCCAACTCTAGATTTAACTATATTCACTACAACTCTCGGTGCTCTGCCATTCAGACAGTGTTTGATCCAGCAGAGGTTATGCCCATCCAGGCTGAGTAGACAGTTTTTTTTCATGAGGATGATGTGGGGAACAGCATTAAAGGCTTTACTGAAGTCCAGGTAAACAACATCCATAGCCTTTCCCTCATCCTCCACCTCCACTGTGACAGCCAGTTGCAAGACCTTACTACCACACTGCCCATGGGTACTGGCATGCCACTGCCAGGGTCCTCTCTGGCAAGCCCAGTTTGATCCCCATCCCTGCCTGAATCTAGTTTCAAGACCTTTCATTGAGCTCTGCTAGCTCTTGCCTCAGGATCATTTTCCTCCTTTGAGACAGGTGTTCCCCATCTGCTTCCAGCAGGCCTGGTGTCTTGTGAAGCAGCCTGTGGTCAAAAAGACAAAATTCCACCGGTGGCATCAGCCTCTGAGCCATGTGTTAATCACGTGTGTTTTCCTATTCCTTTCAGTATTCTGCCCTGCCACTGAAGAGGACAACAATACCTGTGCACCTGATCCTTCACCAATCACCCCAGTGCCCTAAAGTCCTTTAGGACTTCCTTTCACAACCTCATCACTGCCAATCTGCATTACCAGTAGTGGGCAATAATCAGAGGGTCATACCAGACAAGGCACTGCCTCTGACCTGGGCCCCAAGGAGGCAGCAGACTTCTCTGTTAGTCACCAGACCAATTATGTCATCGCCAGACCAGCAAATACTGAAAAGAGCTCCCTGCTCCAGTAAGAGACTGTTTAAGAAAACAACAGGAAGAAGAATAAGAGCTCTAAAATCTGAAAAGGAAGTTAATGGTTTCCAAATATAGTCAGTTGAAACAGAGACTACACTCATAGAAGGTAGAAATAAAACCACACCTAGAAAGTAGAAATAAAACTACACCTTGATCTAATTTGATGTTGTCCTCAGGGCAAAATGTGATAATGCAGACATTATGAAAAAATTGACTATATTCCCTATGTAGTCTAATGCTGCCCCATGCTCAAAATACTCTGTGCTACCTTTCCTCTCTAGGGTAGCTGCTCTACTATCTCTCAACCTGTGTTTTGTTGTGTCACAGACATATTTGGCAGTTAGTCTGGTTTTCCCCAGGTTATCTTAATGAGAGCACTTGAAAAGTGTGTTTGCAGTCTGAGCATACAAAACTGTAACCTTCACACACATAAACAATGTTGTGTTGATGCATCTCTAGCCAGCCAGTAATTGGTGGTTTGTAGACATAAACTGATCACAATAATTGTGGATATTTGGATTGTAAATACACACCACGAGAAAAAGACATTAGGAAGCAATTAGGAAGGCTGTGGTAATATATTAGCATCTGCTGTGCTGCTAGACTATAAAGCTCTTGAAAACAGAGAGGAGAGACAATAATTTGTAACAGTAGAAAAGACAGGCTTGCATTCATCCTCTGAGTCATCAGCTTGAAAAGAGGAATTGACAAGTAACTTTGAGTGAATAGCATTTATTTGTAATAGCCAGTCTGAGAATGCATTTAAGCAACTGGATTTTTGCTAATGTTTCTTTGCAATTAGTTTTCTAACTTTTGCCTGTCAGTTTGGAGATGAAGGGCTAAGAATAAAAGACTTATTTCTTCCAGGTAAGTGTCTCTTTCAACGGTCACCATGCTGTGATAATGTGGGAATCGTCTCAGAGCGCAGTTGGGTCTGTAGAGATTTCACTTCTTCTGTGACTACATGAAATGTAATAAATTATGAGGAGGATTCAAGTGGGAACTTTTAATTGACAGGTTGGGCTTGGGTACATTTATAGTCTTTTTTCCATTGTGCCACCTCTGGTGTTTGAAATAGAAGAAACTCATGTATATGAGATGAGTCAGAAAGGTCTGTTCCTCCTGGTCAAGGGCATGTGTGTACAGTGCTGTGTCTCCTTGTCATGAAGGCTAAGTGATGTCTAAATGTGTCATTAAGACTGGGTGAAGAGAGCCACAAGGAACTGAGACTCATTCCACTGAGAAATCTTGTGAGAAAGATTTTCTAGCCCTTCACAAGATGAGGCATGTTGGGCAAGAGGATGTTCCTAATGGGCAGTCAGCTTCTTGGCTTCTGTTTCTTCCATCAGCCTCTTCTTTAAGAGTGTAGCCAGGCATGCTCTTTTGCAGGCTGTGGAAACAACAGACAACAGTTTGTATGGACATGGGACCTGTTAAGAATCTGGGATAGATCTGTGCTCCTTGTAACACAGGTCTGGTTTCTTTTGGTGGCACCCTGATCGCTGCAATGATAGTGAACTGTGGGATATAGAGGTGATGCTAACTGATGCTGACTTACTTCTTTAAAACTGTTGCTGGCACCTGTCACTACCCTGCAGCTGAAGTAGGCAGGAACAGAACAAACTATCAAATGCAGAGGAAAATAGCAAGAAATTACTCATCGTGAATTAGTAATTCAAAGGGGTGGAGAAAAATATACTTTGGCAGTTTGATTCATTATACCCTGTTATCCTTCTGCAGGCAATGGAGGAGTGTTTTCACTGTAACGAAAGTGAGTGAGTCAGGGAATTTGGATGTGATCAAGTGTGGAGTTGGGCATCTTTCCATCATGGGCACATGTAACCACTAACTATCAAGGCACACGTTTGCCACCATAACTTATTTGAGTTTCTTTTTTATTATTATTATTTTAAATTGTGGGACATTCATCAAAAGGGCAGAGTACTGAGGACATGACATGCCCATGTGACCACTGCCTTTTTGCTCTCAGACAGATGAGGATTAAAGTGTGAAGCTTCTGTTTTCCATAGTGGGTGATCCTTATCTAGTTTCTTTGGGAGTTAGAATCGCCCAGGTTTTGCAAAGAAAAATGTCAGCATTCAGGCTTACTGAGAACATTGATACTTGTGTGCTCATGGAGTAAAAACAGGAGAATTTGGTGTAAGAGTTCTATAGAACTCTATTTTTTGTAAAGTGCTGAGATGTGCAGCATCACTTCTGAATGATGCTGAGGAGTGAAACAATGTTCAGGGGATTTAGAAAGTCAATAAATATTGTTGCCTTTGTACAGATAAACTGTTCTGCTTATGCAGCTGTTATCTTATGTACATTTGTGAAAAAAAAAAAAAAAAGGAAAAGTTTCTTCAAAGGGTAATCGTTTACACTTAATGACAGTAAGTCAAAAAGGAAACTCCAGCCAAAACCACAGCTCTACTGAAGGAAGGTGTTAGGAGAGAAATCTTTGCTTTTGGAATCCTTGTTCATCATGAGACAAAAAGTGAGAACAGAAACTGAGATATGAAGAGCCACTGTCTTACGCAAATACACAGGTGAATGTAGGAGTAAAATTCAATCTTATAATGAAAAGATTAAGCATTGCCAGCTAATTAGAATCTTAGACACAGACTGACTTGGGTTGGAAGAGATCTTAAAGTTCATCTAGTCCAACCCCCATGCAACGGACAATTTTTCACTATATCATGCTGTGTAAGTCTGCATCCAAACTGATATTTAACACTTCCGGTAATGGAGCGTCAAAAATCTTTCTGAACAATTTGTCCTGGTAATTCCCCATCATCAGGAAATCATAAGTAAATTCTTCCTTCTATCTAGTTTGAATCTGCCCTCTTTCAATGTATAAGTGTTGTCTCTTATCCTTTTACTAGAGACCATGTCAAAAAGTGTGCCCCATCTTTCTGCTAGCTTCCCTATACAAGTACTGAAAGGCCACAATGAGGTTTCCACAGAGGCTTCTCTTCGGCTTGAACAACCCCAACTCTCTCAGCCTGTCCTCACAGGAGAGGGGTTCCAGGCCTCGAATCATTTTTGTGGCCTATTCTGGACCCACTCCAACAAGACTTTGTCTTTCCTGTGCTGAGGACTCCAGAGCTGGACCCAGCACAGCAGGTGCTGCCTGTACTGCTGCTGCTGCAGCCCAGAGCACAGTTGGCTTCTGGTCTGCAAGCATACATTGCCAACTCCAATCCAGCTTTTCACTCACCAGAACGCCCAAGCCCTTCTTCACACAACTACTCTCAATCCCTTCCTTCCCAAGCCTGTGCTGATACTAGGGGTTCCCTGATCCAGGTACAGGACCTCAGGACCTTGGACTCAGCCTTGTTGAACTTTAGAAGATCTGCATGGTGAACAACGTTCGTTATGGAACTGTGGTTTTCTTTGGGGTCTTTGCTTGTGGAGGCAGGAACTGCTGAGCAATAGCAGACTGTTTTAACTCATTTGGACAGATTCACTCTGAAACGGGTCAAGAACTGGTTGGAGAGCCAGGCCCAGAGAGTGGTGGTGAATGGTGCCACATCCAGTTGGTGGCCAGTCACTGGTGGTGTCCCCCAGGGATCAGTGCTGGGCCCCATCCTGTTCAATATCTTTATTGATGATATGGATGAAGGAAGTGAGTCCATCATCAGTAAGTTTGCAGATGACACCAAGCTGGGAGCAGGTGTTGATCTGTTAGAGAGTAGGAGAGCCCTGCAGAGGGACCTGGACAGGCTGGATGGGCGGGCAGAGGCCAATGGGATGAGATCTAACAAGGCTAAGTGCAGGCCACAACAACCCCGAGCAGCACTACAGGCTGGGGACAGATTGGCTGGAGAGCAACCAGACAGAAAGGGACCTGGGGGTGCTGGTTGATAGTAGGCTGAACATGAGCCAGCAGTGTGCCCAGGTGGCCAAGAAGGCCAATGGCATCCTGGCCATTAGGAATAGTGTGTCCAGCAAGAGCAGGGAAGTCATTGTGCCCCTGTACTCAGCACTGGTTAGGCCACACCTTGAGTCCTGTGTCCAGTTCTGGGCTCCTCAATTCAAGAAAGATGTTGAGGTACTGGAATGTGTCCAGAGAAGGGCAACGAGGCTGGTGAGGGGCCTGGAACACAAACCCTATGAGGAGAGGCTGAGGGAGCTGGGATTGTTTAGCCTGGAGAAGAGGAGGCTCAGGGGTGACCTCATTGCTGTCTACAACTACCTGAAGGGAGGTTGTAGCCAGGAGGGGGTTGGTCTCTTCTCCCAGGCAACCAGCAGCAGAACAAAAGGACACAGTCTCAAGCTGCGCCAGGGGAGGTTTAGGCTGGATGTGAGGAGGAAGTTCTTCACAGAGAGAGTGATTGCCCATTGGAATGGGCTCCCCAGGGAGGTGGTGGAGTCACCATCGCTGGAGACATTCAAGAGAAGAGTGGATGAGGCACTTAGTGCCATGGTCTAGCTGATTGCTTAGGGCTGGGTATTGGTTGGACCTGATGATCTTGGAGGTCTCTTCCAACCTGGTTGATTCTATGATTCTATGATCAGGCACAAGCAAACATTGGGTGTGTCACATTGCTCTTTAAGGATGAATGGCAACGTGATGAAGATTTAGTTGACTTCCTGAATACCATGGGCTGGGGAATGTCACCTGGGATTCCTGCAGTTTCCCAAATGGGCTATAGTTAAATTGCAGCAGCTCTTTGGCAAAGACATTAGCCTCTCCTTTACAGGTGAGCCGCAGAGAAATATAGAACATGTTCCTTTCCCTGCTGTGTTATTTTTCACTTTTTGCTGTCTTCTTTGATTCCTGGTTTGAACTTGATTAGTTTGAACTCCCTACCCCTGGACTTTGTTAGGTCCTTGGCCCAAAGAAACCAGAAAAAGTCCTTTCTTTTAGTACAGAGCTTTTCCTTTATGCAGGCTGGCACTTCTCAGCTTTCTCTTTAGTAAGCTGATAAATCAGCCATCTTTGTGCCCTCATAGAAAGTACACTATGTGGCTGATGAGACATTTATGGGCCTCTCCTCTGAGCCTTTTTTCCTGGCTGCACAGCAGAGCAGGAAGTGGTTCCCCTTTGTGTTTCCCTGACCTCTTACTCAAAGGCACTTTTGTATTCCTATGTCTGTCCCACCTCAGACCCCAGACCTGTCAGGCAAAGTGTACAATGCCACTCTGCACAGCTCCACCACTAAAGAGTGACCAGGGACTGAGAGACTATGATAAGTTGTTTCCTTACAGCCTGGGAGGCTCTCCAGCACATGGTGATGAAAGCCTCTCTCAGCTTTGCTTTGCTATAGGAATGTCTACAAGGGAATCTTGCAATCTCTGCTCTCAGACCAGCAGCTGCATCCCAGGTCATGCCTTTTTCCTTAACTGTCAGGAAGATGAAAACTGAAGTCCTTCAAGACTTTGAAATTGTTGCTAAGGGGAGAGAGGCCCCAAGAACTGGGTGGCATAATGTGAAAATGTGCTAAAAAAAGCTGCTTCAGCATTCCCACTGCTGGTGAGTATTTTCTTGGTGCGACTGAATCATCAGATATGGAATCAATCAACAGGCAGAAAGCAGTTTTTAAGTCAGGCCATCCAGCAGTAACATGTGGTCATGGTGTGAGGCAGTGGGGGACGTCTTCTCCATTAATTCCAAAGCTTGTTTGTAATGCAGTGGACATGTTACTGGCAATCAAACCACTTGGAGCACTAGAAACTTCAAAGTTTTGGTAAACTACCTGAACTGCATGTCAGGTTTTTGAGCTCAGATGCTGAGGGAGGTCAGAATACTGCCCAGAGGGTTAAGGTCCTCTCTTGTGCACTCTGTCTTTTTTTGGGAACCATGAGTGTCAGCTTCCAGGAGGTACCCAGGACACTGTGTGATGGCCTGGACCAAGCAGCAACAACTTTAACTATCAGTTTTTTAGCCAACTAAATGTGTAGTCTAACAGGAAAATAGAACAGAAGGGAGAAATATTATCTGATAAATACTGTCAAATGGTTGTCACGAGTCACTGAATTGTTTTAATTATAAATAAAATTCTTGCATCATAATTGTAATATCTGAAATCAATAGTATGAAATTGGATTATAAAGAAACATTGCTATGATGTTAAATACATTATTGGCATGCTGAAATAATTTACAATCCAATAAACATACCTCTTAACACTGGTTATTGCAAACTGTAATTTGAGAAAGTTGAATTGTTAATCATAATTCAATACAGTGCTTGACATTTATTCCATTAGGCGTAAATATAATAGGCATAACAATTCATTTGTTTACCTGGGGCAGAAAGTCTACTCATTTTCATTTGGGAAATTTATTATTCTGCCTTTTATAGAACAGTTAGAAGATGATTCTGCACTTGCTTACCCTTGAACAAATAAGGGTAATTCCTCCAAAGGTGTAGGCTCATTTGCATTTTTGTGTCATAGATCAGAATAGCATCTATTGAACTTTTCATGTGCCTGTCTTCTACTCAGCAAGCTTTATATAAGTTAGGGGAAAGCTTTCAGCTTCTAAATTAATCATAGATTAGTTTTGGCTGCATGCTGTGGGGCACTTATGAAGAAAAGCTGCAGTTTTTTCAGCTCTTGGCATGATCTCACCTCTTTCATATATTTTCCAAAATGACTGAATTTTAATCAGTTACTTTTCTACATATTGCATGATATTTTAAGATGGCAGACTTTATAAAGTCAAAAATCACAGTCAGCACCTTTTAATACCTCAGATGCTGGAATAAGCTAATTATTGGTGTGTGACTTTCAGAACAACATCTTTTCAAAGTTTACCATGTTTTTACTATGAACAAGATGTTGTTTGCTCTTTTTCTTATGTAGTACTTTTTTTTTTTTGCATTGTTTTAAAAGCTGAAGAACTGTGAGACTTGTCATAACTAGGACCTTGTCTGCCTTTATCTGATTAAATGTTTTTCTATTTTTCATGCATCCCAACACATCTGACATAAATTCATTGGAAGAGTGAAAGAAGACAGAAAAGTTAATATATATTCTTTCCCCCTTGATAAATAAACCTCCCATAAAAGAAAGCTGCGGGAAAACTGTGGTTCTATTTTTGAGTTTATCCTCTAAAGCACTGCATAATCCAATTATTTTTCAACAGCAGTCATCAGAAATTCACTTTTGTAGCAATAAAGAGAGAATATATTTATATGCAAGGCAACTTTCTGTATATTGCTTCTAAAATGAAATTAATGCTGCATATATAAAGTGCTCTTATTTTTATTACTATTCAGATTAGATGAATAAAAAAATGTTACTTTTTTCTTTAATACAAATGTTTATGACTCCTGTACAGAACATAGTCTTGGAATAATTCTCCGTATGGGTGGCTTTTATGTTTGTTAAATAGTTTTTGAACTTTTTTCTTTTTAAATTAAATTTCTTTTACTAAATAGGAGTTGTCAGAAAAATGTTTTCTCTCCCAAAGAAAAAAGGTGAAATTTTCTTTACCCATTAAATCATGAACATAACCTGCGCAGACAGAGACATTGACCTTGGAAAGTGAGGTACCTCAATTTTTGAAGAACCTTTTTTAAGCCAGCCTACTGGCACATAGGTTTTCTATCCATCTAGGAAAAATAATAATAACTTAAAAAAAAAAGAAAGTTGTTTTGAGTGTAGTCTGGATGTGCTTTCTGTGAGTATACCACTGAGATTTGGGACCATGGAACACTGCAGGTCTGTGTAACTGTGATTATGCCCTTGATTGTGCAGTGTGCCACTTTGTTGTTTTAGGAATACTTACTCATCCCTAAAAATTCTTACTAGAAGTTAAAAGAAATGTTGGTGGGGTGTTAGAATACTGGATCCATTAACAAGGAAGGGAAATCCTCTGGTTGTCTAAGCTCCAGCTGACTGAAGGGCAATTACCCTTTAAGCCATCAATGATAAATGCATTAGAGATTGCCTAGTGAAGCAGAAGCATGTTTTGCTGTTTCTGCTGATTCCTGCAGTTCTCCAGGTGATACAGGAGAGAAATCCAATTTGCTTTGCCAACACCTGGGTGTGTTACCTGGATCCTGTAACCACAAAGGAGACTTGGAGTTATTAACCAAAAGCATTCAGAATCTTTATCAATGCCTGTATCTGTGCAAAGAGCATCCTTCCCCACCCTCCCATTGCCTCCTCCAACACCCCCCCCCCCCAAAAAAAAAAAAGAAAAGAAAAAAAAAAAGGTATTTTGATATGATTTGATTTTGGTACTTTAACAGGAACAGTAATATAGTGATTAATGCATTAACTATTGAGAAGCTCTGTTAATTTGACAAATTAATAGATCATTTTTTAATTAACATGGTTGCAGACAAGCAATTTCCTTCTAAGAAGGGAAGCAAATGTTTGCATGGACAAAGCATAAAGGAAAAACGCAATGCAAACAATGCAGATATTGTACTTGTCTTCAGTGAATCTGGAAGTGGTTGCCATCAGTGCAAGCAAAATGGTTTCACCCAGTTCTAGCACGAGTAAATAAATACTGCACAACTATGAGTAAAACAGCTTATCTATACAAAATCTGCATAGCAGACGTCAGTCACTGGTACGTATCTGATACTGTAAAGGACTAAAGGGTCCTTTTCATTTGAGCTTGGGTTCTGTAACATTTAACTTCACAACTTTTCTATTGAAGCAACAAAAAAAACACCAGGTGATGTAAAATTCCATTTCTTGTGTTAAATAGGAAAAAAGATTAACCTTACTGCTTTGTCTTTCCTTCCAATGTATCTGCTATAATACACAATAGTACTGTTTGTAAGCTGTCGGACTGTGATTGCATCTGTTCTTTTCAAACCATCTACATTTAGATCTTTGTAGGCTGGATTAAAGTTCCTTGACTAGACAAGAGATCCATTGACAAATGCTTACCTATATATACTGTGCAAAAATGCAAAAGTAGCTATAACCTATCATGAACTTTGCTTTACTCCGTGCTTGCAAAGGTTTGTGCTATGCTTAACTTTGAAATCCAAACGAGATGATTTGCTTTGGAAACAAAGATGTAACACATAGCCCGGTCGCCTTTTTCAGTTGTTTGTCTCTTCTTTACATGAGTAGAGAATTTCATGGCACTGGAGGTGTGGAGTAGAGGGTTTTCTCAGACCTATTAGCCTCATATAATCCATTTATTTATAAATTATGCTCATACATACTTTATCAGAAGTTATGATCTACCCAAGGTTTAAGCATCTGCTTTACGTACTGGATTGTCTCCTGGACCTCAGTGAAATGAGATGAGTGCCTAGTCTGTGTTTTTGTTTTCATGTGTAACTGCTGTTTTAAGAGGAAGATGAGCTTCCAGCATATGACTGTGCATGACAGTAATTTTGCCTTTGTATTCTCACAGTGCAGCTGAAACTGAATCAGCCTGCTCGGTATTTAATAATTCAGGTGAGAATCATATAGGAGTTTATCTGTAATTAATGATAAACAAGGTAGTGTGATAATTCTGTATAATCCGAAGAATAATCAAGGCCTTATATTGCCTCAGCACCAACTACTGTTCACATTCTCTTTGATGACATCAAATTGAACTGGTGCCTGAGAAATTAACTGTACTTTATGTAGTTGCATTAGAGAAATTATTACTATGCACAAGTAGGATCAAGGCAGAACTGAATAGCTGGGTACACAAATCTTCTTTTCATGCTGTGATGGCTTCAGTAATCCCTAGAGGCTGCAGACTGTATTTCCTGAGGGTCTCTTCTGATGGAAACACTAACCATGCTCTGCTCAGCACCACTGTCTGTGCTGGCAAAGAGCAAAGCTGTAGATCACAGTTGCTCTGGGGTTACAGGGCAGGTGACACTTGCTGCAGAGCACAGGGCCTGGTATTTTCCGCCATATAGTCTTTTGAATTGAAGGGAAAGGATCTCAAGATGTTAGAAGTGAGAACAAGGAGTACATGTGTTACTCCACTTGGCTTTATATGTTACTTGGGATGCATGAGATGGGGACATTTAAAAATCATTTCTATGTCATTTACTCTGGAGCTGACCCCTTAATCAGCTACCCTCTACCTAGTTGAAGGCTTGAGCCTTTGCTGAAGCATGTGTATCGTAGTACAGCTGTCCTAGGCTTACATGGTGGACAACAGAAAGAGAAACCTCTCCAGAGAATTTCTCACTTCCTCTGAGGTCAGGAAATATGTACATAGAAGAGCAAGCCTAGAACTTTTCTGAGTTTCCTGCGTGAAAGTCTTGTTCCCTCTCCCATGTACACGCAGAGCCCACTTCAGAGCTGTTCTCAAAGGGAACTTAAGAGACATCTTAATGCTTTCCTCAGAATGAGGACAGAATAAGGTGTTGGTAAGTTTGCTTATATGTACACATCTCATTACTCTTCCATTTCAGATGCATGCTTTATGATGCATCACCATTTCTTTTTTCAAGTATTCCCAAAAGGCAGCTCTTTTAAATGATTTATTAGAGCACAAGTAATTCAGCAAAAGATTAAACTGTGAATTAATTCTGCAATTGGTTGACAGCAGTTTGGCTGAAATGTCAGTTAAGCAAATTGCTTGACTATGTTTCCAAATCTATTAAATCTCCAATAAATGATGTCAGAAACACTCTGAAGGCCAGAGCCGGCCCACAGGAAGAGTATAATACAGTGGGGGGGGGAAAAAAAACAACATTTAACCTTTTCTAAGGTAAGATCTTCACACAGGTTGGTAACTTCCTATTTTTCTAACGATTGTTTTCCCATTCTGCCTGTGCCTCAGCGGTTAGAACTACTCCTAGCAGATCTTTGCACAGCATTAGATTAACATTTTCCATTTCTGCACTACTTTATTCACCACTGCATCTCAAAGCCTTTTGCAGATGAGTCAGTTATGCACTGTCAAGTAAACATCATATGAGTTCAGAGCAAGAACATTGTTTGAAGTAGCCAGTTTTATTTCTTGTATTTGTCACTCATCTTACAGGAAAACCTTAAAGATTCTCTTGAAACAGCAGAAACAGATATGGTGCTTGTCAGTTCCAGATCTCTCTCTTTCTAGTCCAAAGCTAATATTGTTCCTGTGTTGTGTGGCTAGCTGTATTTTTCCCTGAGTCAAAAAGGGCAGGAAAGAAAATAGGGCGTAAGAGGCCAGTATCATTTTAATACATGGCAAAGACAGTTTTGTGGTTTTGGTAGATTGTTACATAAAAATGAAAAGTCTAATTGCATAAGTCCTTAATGTTATGTGGCACAATTCAGCTTAAGGCCTGAGGCAGTGAAAAGGCATGGAAATCCTTCTAGTATTTCTGAATTCAATGCAAGATACTGAGACATTCAGAAGCAAGCTAGTGACCCTTTTTCTTTGTACATTTCTCTTTCACTTTGCAGCCTTTATATTGTTATTTTCCCTATTTCCTGCCTCTGAGCCACAACCTGGTGACCTGGATGCATCTGCATGACTGGGTGCTGGAGTACTTCCTGGCATGGAGCTGTCATTCCCTCCTCTGCTTTCTGTTCCATCCCTCCAGCTTCTTCTCCCCTTTCCCTTCAAGTAGAAAATAAAAACCACTTCCCTTCTATGAGAGCACCTGGTGAAAATCTTTCTCATCTGCTCCCTTTGGCAGCATTGGAATATATTTTCTCTGGTCTAGCCTAATGGACAGCAATAGCCATTTTGAAAACAGCTTTTTTGCATGATTTCTTGTGAAAGCAATTGAAGGTTAGAACTGAATAAACAAACAAACAACAGGAAAAAAAAAAAAAACAAACATTTCCAAAGCATTTGGAAGCTAAGGCTTAAAGTTAAGCTCTTTAAAATGAGCAGAATTTTTGGCAGAGAAGCAAGAGTTTCTTATTTTAGCAAATGAACTTGCTGTGCTTGCTGATACAAAAAGAAAAAAAAAAAGAAAAAAATAGTTTGTATTTGAAGAGCTGCATATCAAGCAACTACGAACATCTCTCTAGTGGTCAGTGCCTGCAGTATATGGAGAGCTTTCAGAAGCTCTGATTGATGACTGCTGGAAGTTTGTGATGTACATGAAAAAGGGCAGATTTCTGTCCTAGGTTCCCTACAGAGAAACTCCACCTCACTCTCCTCATGCCCAAGGAGAGCAGCATTGTCATGGAAGATTCTGCTAAGAAACTTAAGTGAAGCTGAGATGCTGTTTTTCTGTTTGATATAAGGGTTCTGTTAGATCAGTGAACATCATTCACTCCATATGAATACTGAAGAAGAAGAAAAGTTTTGTGTTTGGAAAAATCATTTGCTACTTTCAGAGGATTGCTGTATACTATTGAGTTACTCACATTTTCAGTGGTGGTGAGAAGTGTTCAGAATGGACCCAGCTGTTCTGCACATTAGAGGTTTCAATCAGTGCGGTAGATAGGGTAGTGTACTGCTGCCAAGAGGCACAGAGTCTAGCATATATATAAATCAGAAGTTAATCCCCTGAAAGAAACTTCCCAAACTATTAGTAGTACAGCAAGAAGCCACTTTTCTTCTCTTCAGTTTTAGGGAGGGAAGTAACCTCAAGGGATCGGAATTTTGAAGTACAAATTGTGGAGGAAAATCCTTGCCTAATGTGACTAATGAGTTTTTAATTTTTAATGCCTGGTTGAATATTCATATAAAAAGACAATCTTACTCTACACCTTTTTATGAGACAATGAGAAAATAACTTTATAAGCTTGAATCCTAATTTCTCTTAAATAATTTAACAGTTATAATTTTCTTAAAATATCATAGAATTTTGTTTTCCATTGATGTCATAATAATAGTAGGCAAGGGATCAGCTTGTGAAATAAAGGGCATTTTGAGGAAGTGAACTGGTTGTTTTCAGACTGCAGAGACTCAAGGAAAACTCAAGTCTCTAGAAAGCAGATGAATTTTGTGGTTGTAGCATGAAATATCTGAGTCAGATATTTCTTCTTGCTGTACTTGTAAAATAAACAGTATGGACTGAAAAAAAATAAATAGAAAGGAACATGCAGTAAATAGATTAGTGATTTGTGAACGGATATTTGAACACCTGTTATAAGGAATGAAAGCACATATTACTGATGAGACTTTATTCCTAACAGCTGCACAGCATTTTTAATTGACGCTCTGGGTAGGATTTTCAGAAGGACTCAGCTATGCTTTAGGCTTTTTTACTGCAATACCATCTACTTTAGTAGAAGATACTTTAAAACAGCCTCTTTTCTTATTGTGTTGCTGTTATTGCTGATTCAGCTAACTGTCCTACCTCAGGTATTTATGCTGAAAGCATTCTCTGATGCCATACCAGAGCATCTTCTAAATGTGTTGAGGACTCCAAATGTTGGTTTGTTTGTTTTTTTTTTCCCAAGGAAAACTGTTGTGTTCTGAGGGAATAGGGAAATTGTAAGACTGGGAGGGGAAAGAAAAAACAAACAACAAATCTGTGTTTTGACTGCTCTGAAAGACTCATTTAGCCCTAAGTTAACACCCTATTTTCTGCCTGTTTCTATGTTCTTACGTAATTGGCCTTTTCCTCAGAAATTAATTAATTTGGAGAGCATTGAACTACTGCATTCAAAAGGAAGTTCAAGGTCGCCATGGCAACTGTTTGTCTCCTTTAGTACAGCTTTGAAATATGCATTATTGTATGACTGTAGGAAGCTGTTTACAAAACCACTATGGTATCAAATACTCTGTGTTGTAAATAAGACGACGTGTCTGTTACTTTGACAATACGTGAACACTTCCGTGCACACAGATGTGACAGATTGTTAGCATCAAAATGAAAAACACACCATTTCTGTATGACTGTTTTTATCTCTTAACATGTGTTACTGTATAAATGGTGTCCATACTCACCTATGTTTGGGCAGTTTCAAAGCCTTTCAGCTCATGGATTCATAAACTTCCAGTGGAGGTTAGCCTTCTTAATCTCTGAAAGAACTGAAAATCCCAAGGCTGCTAAACTCTCTTTTACTTACTGCTGCAGTAACAGAGGTGCCTGATGGTTTGGTCAGTTTGCCTCAAAATCGCCTCGGGCAAATGTAACAATATATAGTTTGATTAACATTATTCTTCCTTGGGCAGCTTGTTCCAGTGTCTCAGCACCCTTACTGCAAAAAAAAAAAAATCCTCCTCATTGCCCTTTTAAATCTATCCCACCCCAGCTTAAAGCCATTAGCCCTTGTTCTATCACCACATGCTCTTGTAAAAAGTACCTCTCCAGCTTTGTTGTAAGCCCCCTTCAGGTACTGGAAGGCCACTGTAAGGTTTCTTGGAACCTTCTCTTCTCCAGGGTGAACAACCCCAGCTCCCTCAGCCTGTCCTTGTAGGAGCAGTGCTCCAACCCTCTGATCATCTTTGTGGCCCTCCTCTGTACCTTCTCCAACAGATCCACATAATTTGTGCTGGGGGCTCCACAGCTGGATGCAATACTCCAGGTGGGATCTCATGAGAGCAGAGCAGAGGTGCAGAATCACTGCCCTTGACCTGCTGTCCATGCTTCTTTTGATGCAGTCCAGGTTAGAGTTGGCTTTTGCCAGTGCACGCTGCTGGCACATGTCAAGTGCCTCATCAGCTGTCACTCCCAGGTCTCTGCAGGGCAGCTCTCAATCCATTTACCACCCAGCCTGTAACTGTGCTTAGGACAGCCCTCATCCAGGTTCACAACCTTGCACTTTGCCTTGTTGAACTTCAGGAGGTTGGCTTGGGCCCCCCTCTCCAGCATGTCAAGGTCCCTCTAGATGCCATCTGTTCCCTCCAGCTTGTCAACTGCACCACACAGCTTGGTGTTGTCAGCACTTGATCCCACTGCCTATGTCACCAACAAAGAAATTAAACAGCACACGTCCCATAAGCAGTCCCTGAGGCACTCCAGTTGTCACAAGTCTCCATTTAGAGAGTCCAGTAAAAACTGCAGATCAGCTCCCTCTGTGTACCTATGGTATGCAGTTCTCTCAACTGTGTTAAGCTGCAAAATTCCTTCCAGTATGCATTTGTGTTTGATAATTACCTTAGGTTACCATGAGAACCAGTCAAAAATGAGGAGGAGAAGAATAACATCAAACCAAGTGGAAATATTTTTTATTTATGTAAAGATAAAAGAAAAAAATGTTTTCAGTTTGTAGACTGCTGCTTGCCTAGCATCTTCACATGAATCAACACTGCAGTATTTGCTAAGTCTTAAAAAATTTATATTTAGTTTCCAGGCATAAAAATCTCATTAAACTCAACTTATTGTTGACATTAGAACTCAGTTATTTAAAAGTGGAAGGTGATATTAGGGGAAGATTTTAACTGTCTTAGGAAAAACTCCTAGGTTAGATTAGATATAAAAGCCAAAAAGATGAAGGCATATTAGAGACAGACTACAGCCCCAGGCAAATCTTTGATTAGGATCTAAAGCTACCCTGTGGAGTTTCTAATCATAGCATGTTAAGGTTGTCCTCCATTTATATGACATGCTTTGGAGTCTAAACCAATTTATTTTATTTTCTCATTCTGTTACTTCAGTACTTATTTTCTCCCCAGGTTGATATGCCTCATATTCCTTAATAAAGATATACGATGCAAATTTATCCACATCATATCATTACTGCTCATGAAAAACTAAACCTACTCTGGTTTGACCTCACACTTTTTCCAGCCAGAGACTAAATGGTGTGACCTGACCTAATTTTAGTTGATGTGATTTTCAAAACAGGCCGTTAGTGTGACTTAACAGAGTGGTTTCTAGAACATAGTATCTCTGGTGGAGACCATGTTTGAGCCCAGAAAGACATTCATACAGAAGCAAATGAACATTTTATGTCATTAGTTATAAGTGTGGCATTTTAGATTCCTGAGGAAAAAAGAAATGCACCAACCAATTTCCCACCAAAATGGAAAAAGTATTTCCTTGTAAGTCATGATCTCCCTCAAGCATTTTTGAACTGCAAAGTAAGCATTTGGGCATTGTCATTAATAAAGTCAACAAAATTACATTGCCTTCTAAGATTAGATTCTACCCCTTCTCCAGGGTAGGTCACTGCACTCTTGGTTTAGTGATTCTTTTCTGTCCCAAGGCAGAATAGGTGAAAGTAAAGAGAGTGACTAATGCAGTAACCTGAAAACAGAGCAATAAACTAGACATGCCTTGACTCTCTACTTTCTGCTTTTTCTTATGTTAGTTTGTCTTATTCACTCAAGCCTACTAGGTACTGCATGTCTGAAGGCTAAGACTGTTTCAGAGTAAGAGGGATACCTCATAGTATTTATTTGTCTGGTTCTACTTTTTCTACATCCTTTTAGGATGGTTCTTGGAATATGTCTTACCTGCTCACTCTGAAGTTCAATTCAAGTTTTAGATGCAAGCTTACACTAAGAGTTGTAAGCTAGAGGGGTAGGAAAAGAGCTGGCATTTTCCGTAGCCTGCCTTAAGAATTGCCCTTTTTTATCCAGTTTTGTGCAGACTGGATCTAGACAAAGCTCATCTGCTGTGACTTTAGTCATCACCAGTTCTTTTGAGATGGTCTTTTCCTGAATCACAGTACTGATGTATTTGAAAAGGAATTACTCAGACTTTAGCTTCAAGTTCACTCTGCCTTAAAACTAGAAAGGTTTTTTTTTCTTTTCTTTTTTCCTCTTTCATATATACATATAGATATATATAGATATATATAGATAGAGATAGAGAAGTAGATATAGATACAGGTATAGATATAGATATAGATGCAGATATATATACCTGCTTATAACAGAGTTTGAATTGTATTTGATTAAAAAGTAAATATGTTAAAAAAAGAAAAATAATATACATGACAGAAAGGATATTGGGAATAGCATGAATCTTTAGCTCTTAATTATTTGCCTCACTAGGAGCAGTAGTTGATCAAGTGGTTCAGCTGTCATGTGTGAATGTGTTGGTGTTACAAGATGAATTCCAAGCAAAGCCCTGTGTGTTTTCTCCACAGCTGCCTACTAATTGTTTAAAAAAAAAAAATAAAGAAAAAACGAAGAACTCAAGTTTGGCAGATGCTACTCAGGAGTAAAAAGATATGAACAAAGAGAGATTCAGTAGCAGCAGCCACTGTTGTGTCACTGCTGCTAGACTTATACAAGCCTTCTCATGTAATCTGCTTGTGTCCAGGATTTGTATCTTAGCCATAGATTATACTGCAGCTGGAACTACTATACCTCAGTATTATTATGTTGGGTTGGGTTTATCCACTCAAATTGTACTGGAGCTGGAACTACCACACTTCAGGGTTATGCTGGGTTTATCCACTCAATGCCCCACTTTTTATTCCCCCCTCCTTCTATTCTTTTCTTCTTCCTCTTTTTTTTTTTTTTTTTTTTTTTTTACAATTTAATGAGAGAGGTATAGGAGTAATAACATGGGCTTTGAAGAAAATGCATTTGTAAAAATGCAGGTGCTGCAGTTTTTGCAAATGACCAGCCTTTTATTTAAGGCCAATTGATAGTTGTGGGGTGAGTGAGAGTTGCCTGGATTGGAGCTATGAGGAATAGCAGACTGCAGCACAAAGTGGGGCTAAAACACAGAGTTGCTGAGGTTAGAAGGGTCTTCTTAATATCGACCAGTCCAACAACCTGGCTGGGACTCATCTTCCTTAATGCAGGTACAAAGCATTATGCATTCAACACTGCTCTGCGACAAAAATACTCTATAACAGCTTCTGGAAAACCTTTGCTAAAGAACTGGAAGAGAAAAAGAAAACAAAGAGATTTTAAGCAAAGTATTTATACTCTTCAGACTTCTTTGAAACTAATGCCCTGCACCATGTACCAAGTAGGCCAGTTTCTTTTTTTTAGCTACCATTTGAAGAATGAGTGTTATTTTTGTAAATGGTTTTAGGAATGCAGTAGTGTGACAGGAAATGGTGTTCTCAGATACTATTTGAAACTGCACAATGAGGAGCGAGCACTCAGGATTTGACAGGAATCATGAGAAGAACCAGTAATTTACATTGAATGCTGAACCAAACAGTGCACTGATTTCCAGTTCTTTCATATCTGACAGTCTTATTGCCACCTTTCACAAAGTCTAGCACCAGGAATATTTCATCACTAATTACGCTGCACTTGCTCTTTTGCACAGGTAAATCACTGAGTTCCTGTGCCCCACGTTGAAATTCCCATGGCTCAGCTTGGGTGAGGAGATGAGGTCTCCAAGGCTGTGTGCTGGGTGAGGTTATTTCCAGAAAGTTCTTCATTACAGTGAGCCTCTAGGAATCCTGAGGCCTTGAGTCGAATGGCATTAGGAGGTAGTAATTACACATTAATTATCTGTGAAGCCAATGCAGAGCAGGAACAAGCCTCAGTGATACATTTTGATACGTCAGCTGTTTTAAACCCATGGCCTTTTCTTACTCTACCATCCAAATGAATGTTAGCAAGGTCAGCAATATAAAGCTATATTCAATTATTCAAAGTTTTAAGATTAAAATTGCATCATGTGGACTAACATGATCTATACTGCAGTCATAAATAAAGCTTGAGATGGCATTCCATCATAGCTTGACTTAAATACTTTCTGGGCAGAAATGAAACTGATGTTCAGGTACTGGCCATTGAGATATTGTTTTCTTAATGTTTCTTATCGGTGAATATCTACTAAGTCTGTTTGAAGCCTTTCTGAAGAAGCATAGTACATAGAAATGCTTTTATTTAAAAGTTGCATGAGGAACATTATGGATGAAAATTGATTGCTGAGTCAAGGAACAAGCTGGGCGTTCATTTTTGGTTTCTGGAGTAAAGCAAAACAAAGTAAACCAAAACATATAGAAAACTTCAATAGCAACCAAGCAACCTATTACAGTGAAAACTTTGCACAAGTAGCTACAAGGAACTAAGTAAAACTTGGTGCATCCAGTGGAATAAACAGTGAATGAAAGATTTTTTTTTAAAAATTTAATATAGTCAGAACTAATTTTTACATCTACAAAAGAATTAAAATTTAATCTCAAATAACCTCAGAATCTGATTTTGGAGTGTCGCTATGTAATTAGTGCTCATAGTAAAAACGATGTTCTGTTAAGGGTTAAATACAGTAGTTTGCAGACTTGTAATAATAGTAGTAACTGGGAACAACATCATCATCTTACAAACAGCTTAACAAAGCATTTCTTCATCATTCTTGGGCTTCTGACATGATGGGGTTTTAGGGCAACTCTAGGTAACACAGAGTAGCAGGAGCTATGTGTAAAAACATTCTTTACTAAGATGGAATGGTTTTTAGCTGCTTATCTAGATTTCTACTTTGTCATCAGCAAGCTCTAAGCATAAGGAAATGTGCACAATAACTGAAGAAGACTTTTTCACTCAGCTCTTGACCTAATGGGAAACTTGAGGAATATTCTACAGAGAGTGCATGCTGATAAGGTCTCTCCAAATAGCCTTTCACATTTGCTACCACTGGAGACAAAATATAGGACTACACAGTAGCTCTGATTCAGAGTGATCTTTCTGTGTTACATACATACTTTGTTAATACTGTGAGGACTAAATCTGCATAAGCACTTTGAGATCCTCAGATGAAATTCTTGTTCTCACTGCAACAGTCGCCAGATGGTAGTGTTAAAATCTTATTTGGTATGCAAATATTTCACAGTCTTTTGAAGAATATTAAATCTTGTGTGTGCTTTGTGTGTTGCAGGATTCTTTTGGCTTGTTTAGGTGTAAACTATATAAAGTAATAATTTTTTAAATGGTGGATTATTGGTTAAGAAACATTAGTAACAGATAGAAGTTCATTGCAGAGTTACTTACCTGGATGCACTTTGTTCTGCACTTGGGAGCCAGCAGCATGCTCAGATGGCCAAGAAGGCCAACAGCATCCTGTCCTGTATCAGGAACAGTGTGGCCAGCAGGAGTAGGGAAGTGATTGTGCCCCTGTACGTGGGCGCTGGTGAAGCCACATCTTGAGTACAGTGTTCAGTTCTGGGCCTCTCACTACAGGAAAAACATTGAGGTGCAGGAGCATGTCCAGAGAAGGGCAGCTAAATCTGGTGAAGGGTCTAGAGGGCAAGTCTTATGAGGAATGGCTTCAACTGAGGGAACTGGAATTCTTTAGTCTGGAGAACAGGAGCGTGAGGGGAGACCTTGTTGCTCTCTGCAAATGCCTGAAAGTAGATTGTGCTGAGATGGGGGTCAGTCTATTCTCCCTAGTTTCAGTTGATAAAATGAGAGGAAATGGCCTGAAATTGTGCTAGGGAAGGTTTAGATTGGATATTCAGAAAAAACTTCTTTATTGAAAGATTGTCACACATTGGAGGAGTTTGCCCAGGGAGGTGGAGTCACCATCCAAGCTTGGAGGTGTTCAAGAAACCTGTGGAAGTGGCAGTTTGGGATACGGTTTAATGGCCATTGTGGTCTTATGTTAGCAGTTGGACTCAATGATCTCAGAGGTCTTTTCCAATCAAAACAATTCTGTTATTCTATGTATTCTATAGATAAATACATCTCATCTTAGAACATCCATTCTCTGTATTTCTGACTTGCTTAGCTACAACCAGGCACTAAAAGCATCTGCACTCCAAACTTCAAACAGGGCAAGAAGTAAGGCCCGGCTAACCAGCCTCACCTCCATCCCCTGAAAGGTAATGGAACAACTTATTCTCAGCACTGTCCTTAGGTGTATCAAGGACAAGAGCGTCATTAGGATCAGTCAGTGTGGTTTTACCAAGGGGAAGTAATTTTTAACCAATCTGATAGCCTTTTATTAGGACATAACCAGGTGGACAGATGGTGGTAGAGCAGTGGATGTGGTTTATCTTGATGTCAGGAAAGCATTTGATACTGTCTCCCACAGCATCTTTGCAGCTAAATTGAGGAAGTGTGGTCTGGATGATCAGGTAGTGAGATGGATTGGGAACTGGTTGAAGGGAAGAAGTCAAAGAGTTGTGGTCAATCGGATGGAGTCTAGTTGGAAGCCTGTATCTAGTGGAGTTCTTCAGGGGTCGGTAGTGGAACCAGTACTGTTCAATATATTCATCAGCAACCTGGATGAGGGCACTGAGTGCACTGTCAGCAAGTTTACTGATGACACAAAACTGGGTGGAATAGCTGACACACCAGAGGGTGGTGCTGCCATTCAGCAAGACTTAGACAGGCTGGAGAGCTGGGCAGGGAGATAATAAAGCTCAACAGGGGCAAGTGCACCTGAGAAAGAACAACACCTTGTATCAGTATAGGCTGGGGACTGACCTGCTGGAGAGCAATGAAGGGGAAAAGGATCTGGGGGACCTAGTGGATGGAAGGATGACCATGAGCCAGCAATGTGCGCTTGTGGCCAAGAAGGCCAATGCCTTCCTGGGGTGCATTAGAAGGGATGTGGTCAGTAGGTCAAGAGAGGTTCTCCTGCCCCTCTACTCAGCCCTGGTGAGGCTGCATCTGGAATATTTGTGTCCTGGGCCCCTCAGTTCAAGAAGGACAGGGAACTGCTTGAAAGAGTCCAGCACAGAGCCACAAAAATGATTAAGGGAGTGGAACATCCTTCTTATAAGCAGAGACTGAGGGAGCTGGAGCTCTTCAGTTTGGAGAAGAGGAGACTAAGGGGTGACCTCATTAATGTTTATGAACATGTAAAGGGTGGGTGCCAAGAGGATGGAGCCAGGCTGTTCTTGGCAATGCCGGATGACAGGACAAAGGGCAATAGGTGGAAGATGAGGCATAGGAAGTTCCATGTAAATATTAGGAAATTTTTTTTCATGGCAAGGGTAAAGGAACACTGGAACAGGCTGCCCAGGGGGGTTGTGGAGTCTTCTTCTCTGGAGATGTTCAAAATCCACCTGGATGCGTTACTGTGTCATCTACTCTTGGTGATCCTGCTCTGGCAGGGGGGTTGCACTGGATGATCTTTCAAGGCCCCTTCCATTCCCTAACACTCTGTGATTCTATGAATTGAGGAGTGTTTCTCTAAGAAGATGACTTGGTTGACAGCACAGCTGAAGAGTCACTACAGGAACACACACAACATGGTTAAAAACAGGAGTTGAAAGCTACAGTGCTGCTGGAAAGCTATGACACAGTGGTCATTACTGAAAATAGTTTGCATGAATCCTATGACTAGAGTGGGGCTGGCCATGGCTACAAGATGTTCAGAAGGGACAGGAGAGGAAGGAGGGGCAGAGGTGTTTTTGCCCACTCTGTTAGGAAGTTGATAGAGTGTGAAGAGAGGTCCCTAAAGAATAGCCAAGAGGAAGTTGAAAGCTTATGTGTAGGAATTAGATACCAAGACAAGGGGAACTTTGTGGTTTGTGTCTACTTCTGGCTGCCCAATCAAGGAGAAATTATTGATGAAGTCTTCTTACTCCAGCTACAGGAGACATCATGCTCACAGCTACTTCTGCTGGGGTATTTCAACCACTCTAACGTCTGCTGGAAAAGAGCAAGCTGTAGACAACCCAGGAGACTCCTGGAGTGCCTCAATTACTTCTTAAGACAGGAAATGAATCGCCCTTCTCAGGGATGTCAAGATTGGAGGCAGCCTGGGCTGCAGTGATCACACACGGGTGGAGTTCTGAATCCTATGGGATACAAGTCACATAAGGAGCATGGTCAGGACCCTGAATTTTAGGAAAGCAAAATTCCAGCTCTTAAAAGAGTTAGACAGGACCCCTCAGGAACAAGGGAGCAAAACAGAGCTGGCAGATCTTTAAGGACACTTTCTACAGAGTGCAGAAGCTCTCAATCCCCAGGTGTAAGAAATCAAGCAAAGAAGGGAAGAGACCAGCATGGCTGAGTCAAGAGCTGCTGGTCAAACTAAAAGGCAAGAAGGAAGTACACAGGCAGTTCAAGCAGGTACAGGTATCTTGGGAAGAGTATGGGAGTGCTGTCCAGTTGTGTAGTGGTGAGGTCGGGAAGGCCAGGATGCAGCCACAGCTGAGCTTGGCAAGGGATGTGGAGAATAACAGCTTCTACAGGTATGTCAACCAGAAAAGGAAGGTTGAAGAAAATGCACCCATTCTGATGAGCAAGAATGGTGAGTTAATAACAACAGATGTGGAGGAGGCTGAGGTTCTCAACAACCTTTTTGCCTCAGTCTTCACTGACAGCCTCCTTCCTCACACCTCCTGAGTCAAAGGACCCAAAAGATAGAGATCAGGAGGACAAAGTCCCTCCTGCTGTAAGTGAAGACAAGGTTTGTGATCACCTGAGGAAACTGAACATACTTGTGTTTACAAGACTATGGGATCTGATGAGATGCACTGAAGAGTCCTGAGGGAACTGGCTGATATAATTGCCAAGCCTCTCTCCATAGTATTTGAAAAGTTCTGGCAATCAGGTTAAGTCACTGGTGACTGGAAGAAGGGAAAAATTACACACATTTTTTTTAAAGAGTGAAAAAGAGGACCCCAGGAACTAGTGTGGCTGGGAAGATCATGGAACAGATCCTCCTAGAAGCACACAGAGGACAGTAAGGTGACTGGAGACAGCCAGCACGGCAAGAGCTGCCTGACCAACCTGGTGGCTTTCTGCAATGGAGTGACTACCTCAATGGACAAGGGAAGGGCAGTGGATGTTACAGGGACATGATGTAGTGACAGACTTGTTGGAGGGGGCACAATGGCTGGACTTGATGATCTCAGTTGTCTTTTCCAGCCTGGATGATTCTATGATTTTGTGATCTCTCTGGACTTCTGCAGGGCCTTTGACATGGTTCCCCACAATGTCCTCTCTAAATTGGAGAGATATGGATTCGATGGGTGACTTGTTTGGAGGATAAGAAATTGGCTGCATGCTTGCATCAGAGGGTCGTGGTCAATGGCTCAATATGCAGATGGAGATGGGTGACAAGCAGTGTCTCTCAGGGGTCTGTATGGGGACCAGTGCTGTTGAATATCTTAATGATACAGACAACAGGACTGAATGCATCCTCAGCAAGTTTGAAGATGACATCAAGCTGAGTGGTGCAGTCAATGTGCCAGAAGGATGGGATGTCATCCAGAGGGACCTGGACAAGCTGGAGAAGTGGGTCCAGGTGAACTTCATGAGGTTCAGCGAGTTACATGCAATGTCCTGCATGTGGGATGGGACAATCCTTGTTATCGTTACAGACTGGGAGGTGATGGGATAGAGAGCAGCCCTGCAGAAAAGGACTTGGGGGTACTGGTGGATGAAAAGCTTGACTTTGGCCAACATGGTGCACTTACAGTCCAGAAGGTCAGTCTCATCCTGGGCTACATCAAAAAGAAACCTGGGCAGTAGACTGTGTGAGGTGATTTCTGCCACTCTACTCTGCTGTGGTGAGACCTCATCAGCAATAGTGTGCCAAGTTCTGGGACTCTCAACAAAAGAAGGACGTAGGTCTGTTGGAGAGGGGCCAGAGGAGGGCTGCAAAAATTATCTGAGAGCTGTAGTACCTCTCCTACAAAGCCAGGCTGAGAGAGTCAGGGTTGTTCAGCCTCAAGAAGGGTCTGGGGAGACCTTATAGTGGCCTTCCAGTATCTGAAGAGAGCCTACAAGAAAGCTGGGGAGGGACTTTCTACAAGGGCTTGTAGCACTAGGACAGGGGGCAATGGTTTTAAACTAGAGCAGAGTAGATTTAGATTGGCCATTAGGAAGAAGTTCTTTATTCTAATGGTGGTGGAACACTGGGATGGGTTGCCCAGGGAGGTGGTGGAAACCCCATTCCTGTGCCCCACAAAGAAATTCAAGGTCGGGCTTGATGGGGCTCTGAACAACCTGATCTAGCTGGACATGTCCCTGCTTACTGCAGAGGAATTGAACTAGATGACCTTTAAAGATCCCTTACGACCCAATACATTCTATAATTCTATGATAATAGGCAGAACTATGAGGTTTGCTAGTAGGGCAGGAAGAGAAGGTTGGGGTGTGTTTGCCCATGTGCATTTTAGTCTGTGTTGTTTTCAGATTATATTTTGTGATCTCATGTTTGCAGCACCTGGGTTATTGGAGAAACACCTTGCAGTTGTGGTTTGTCTTAGGCAGTGTGAGTGTGTCTCTGGGGAAAGAGTATGACATCAGTTTCAAGTTGTTTGATTTCTGAAGTTAAAGTTTTTGCTCCTCCAAAAGAGAAAGGATCAGCTTTCTGCCACTGCAGGCTTCTCAGTTGCATGCTGGTATTTGCTGTTCTTCTCCTACAACCTGGATTCCAGTAAGTCCTTTGTTATGTGTTTAGGTACTTTAGCCATTCACTTAAAACACAAGGTGTCCATTAGTTGGAGTACAGGTCCTAAATGTCAGAACAGTGTTATTTGTTACCCTCTCCAGTGGACAGAGGATGATGGAGAAGAGAAGGAATTATGTAAGCCGGTTGTGAAATCATAGAATCATTCAGGTTGGAAAAGACCTTCATGAGCATTGAATCCAACCATTAAGCCTACACTACCAAGTCCACCACTAAGCCATATTCCCAAGCACCACTTGGTGTCATCTGCAAGCTTACAGAGGGTGCACTCTATTTCCTTATCAAGAACATTGATAACGATATTAAACAAATAAAATATTAGCAGATAAAGATACTAAACAGGACTGGGCTCTGAGGAACACCACTTGTGACCAGTTGCCAGCTGTGTATGACGTTCCTTAGCACCAAGGTCAGAGCCACTGGTCTGTAGTTCCCTGGATCCTCCTTTCTTGTAGATGGGTGTCAGGTTTGCTACCCTGTGGTCCACTAGGACCACCCCAGTTAGCCAGGACCGATGGTAAATGGTGGAAAGAGGGTTGGTGAAATGCTCTGATCAACGCAATCAACTTTTTCATGTTCATTTTCTGTTAATATTTTTGCTTTGTACTGCTTGTGACCTGTTCAATGGTTGTGATGTGCTTTGAGGAGAGCCATTGAACACCCAGTAATTAGTGGCATTAATGTTTTTTTACATGTTAATGGACAACTTACGTCAACCACTGCTTTTTTCCTGAGAACATGGTGTTGCTAGCTGTGGAGGAAAAAACGTGCTTTTGATCCAGGGAGGAGAACGTCATGAAGCTGTGTTGAAGGAATTACCATGGCAGTGTTGCAGTCCCAGCTCTCTGGCTAGATCTCTAAAGGCTGTTTCTCAGTCCTGCGTGCTGTCACGTTTCGAAAGCACGCGTGCTAGCCCTGGTTTCCTTAGCAAGGCTATAAAGTGAAAGCATCTTTCTAGTGATAGCTGAGTTGTCATAGGCGTACACTCGTTTTAGTTCTCAAGTCATTTAGACTTATGTCAAAAGTTCAACAAAACTTTGTATACCATCAGTGAAAAGACACGTTCTGAATAGGCTGCTGCGCTCTCAGGCTGATGAGCTACAGAAAAAATAGATTTAGGCAGATAGTATCTAGACCTCTAGTCACTCTACAGTTCAGCCTTTCACACAGGAACAACCCACACAGGTCGACTCACAAGCCTCTTTCTTCCACTGAACGCTTAGTCACTGTAAAGCTTTTTTCTAGCACATGTACACTGCATCTGTAACACAGCTGTAAAAAAAACCCCAAACTATTGAGTTGAAACACACAGAGGAGAGGAAGGAAAACAGGGAGCAGATGAACATCTGTGGCAGATTAAAGGTTTCTGACTTACAGATGTTGAAAATTATTGTCCCTATTTTATGCACTGTGTGGAGGGACACATTTTGGCCAGGATTCTGTGTATATAATTTTACTGGACTTATTGGGGTATACACTATTTTAATCTGATCTTGTATTGCAAATTTTTTTTTTTGCCAATTAGCAGGTCCCCTGTACTTTTACTGAAGCATCCTGATGGATAGAATCCTCAGGATTGCTAAAGGATGGTTTTGTTTAGGAAGCATTCAACTTATTTTTGTATTATAGTGAGAATGCAGTTCACTAAATAATTGTCAAAATCTCTTTCATTTTCCATTTATAAAGAGGCCAGCAGACCCACAGAAACTATACAGTACTGTAATTCAGTCAGTGTACATTTTTTCACAGAGGCTTTGGACTCAGATATTCACATTGGTTTTGGAGGTAAATACTTTTGCGTGATAGTCATAGACTTATTCCACAGGAATTCTGAGATTTGTGCATGACTAGATTTTGTGTTTGGTATAAGTGTTTGCAAATCAGAGTGGAATAAAGCCAGGTGACCTACCCCCTCTAGCTCTTTCTGAGCTGACTATTGCTGCCTCAGCAGTAGCACCATTTTCTTCACTTAGACCTGGGAATAGCTTGCCTGTAAATGAAAGGTTCAATAATTATCTCTTAGAATAAAGCACACCTTATCTTCTATCTCTCCCCTGTCTTGGATCTGGCTACAGTACCTGTTTCACACTCAGCCTGCCTGCTCTCATCAAGCATTTCTCCCATGTCCTTTTGCTATGATGATCTCCATGGAGATGCATTCTCCATAGTCTACAGCAGGAAAGAATATCTTCTTGTCCATGTTACCTGGTGAGCTGTACACATATATAACAAAACTTTTTGCTGCTTGAAACTTTCTGGCTTGTAGTCAGAAGGCATCCTGCCAGATTTCTCAAAATCAATGTCAAATAATAGGCCTTCATCTGGATTTTTTTTTTTTTTTTGTACCTGTGTATTTTGGGAGACTCATTCCAAATCCCCATATATTCACCCATAATTCCAATTTAGAAAGTCATTGTGCTCTCTATTACTCTTACAAGGAAAGGTTCTTTTGGACGTTAGTGTAAAACTCCTAGTACTATAAATTTAAGTGTTACGAACAAATTTCAAGCTGGGCATTCTGATACTAATTTCCACAAAAGTAGATGACTGATTAGGGGTTCATTGGGATTAAAAAAAAGAATAAAAAGGAAGGAAAACTAAGAAAGCTATTACACTCCTCACTTCTCTATATCAAGGGGGAAAGCAGTTCGCATTCATGATATTAAAAATCCCTTATTCATGGCTCTGCCAAATGAAATACAACATTGAAAGGTGTCACTCCAACTAGTTTATTTGCTAGTTTATTTGGGGCACATGAAGGCAGGATTCGATGTGAATGGGGTTTTCCAGGTTCGGAGGTACATACTTTTCAGTACTGTAGCTAGCTCAAATCTTGCTCAAGATATGCAATAACATGTTCTTCTGATCTGGATCTATTCTTGTCCAACCCAGAGTTAAAACTAACAAGAGCAGATGACTGGAGAGTTAGAACTAGCACAGATCCTGTCTGCAGTTTCCTAGAAAGGAGCATAGAATTTACACTTACCAAAAATATCTACTGGTTTTGAAGGAAATCCATTGCACTTCAGCTAGTAATACAAACGTGATGTACTGTGATTGTTTAACAGCATGGTATAAAATTCTGCCACTTGGTAAAATCTACCTTTAGTCTTTATGTGACATAAGAGGAGGAATGAGATGCAGATCTTATGGGAGAAATGTTGCTATGGCAATTCATACCAGCTAAAAATATACTCTTGAATGTTTAACAGCCAATCTAGTGAAAGCAATATTTCCATTCCAAGATGAAAATGAACAGTATATTAGAAATCCAGAAATGGGTATTTCTGTGGAAAGTACTTTGCACTTGAGTTGTGTCTCTACATTCAAAGAATATAGTCTCTTTAGTGAATGGTAAACAATTAAAATTTGAAGTTATGTAGAATATATATCAGGTTTATACAGATTTTCCATGGTGAATTGTATGCTATTGCGTTTGCAAGTTTTTTTTGTGGAATGCTTAGTGCTGATCACTCACAGAGATCAGCAATACAACGTTGCAGCTCACAAAAGATGATCTTCCAGGGCTGTTGGAAGACATGGTGTGACTTTCTCAAATAGACATGCAAAGATGTGGTTGTTCAAATCATCGTGTCATGACCAAACATGAAGCCTGCAAGAATAGTTTTCCATATGTCGCTGTTCACAGTACCATCATCTGCAGAGTGGGCTGGAGTTCTGGTTTCTAAATAATTTTTTTCAGTTTAAAACACAAACGAGGATGTGGCAGGTCACACATACACCTCCTTCATGCCACAGTGCTTCATGCACTTGAACATCGTAATCTGATGGAGGAACCAGAGATGTTACTTTGCCTCTCTAATGCAGGTAAAGGCAAGTATTTTGAAATGATAAAAGCAGTGTTTAAATGCCCCAAATTCTAGCTCTGACTCTGTGCTTTATGTGCCAGCTTGTAGCTGGACATAAGTTTTCAATCCTTAGACAAACCTGTATTTGAAGGGATCTGCCTGTCTGTGCTGAGATAGGAGCCCGGAGCCAGCACCACCACACCAAGCACCACTCCTCTACTTTGGGATCCCTAACAGTGTTTACATTGTGAGTTCTTGTAATACACTGTGGGCTTTAGCTTTTCAAAGCATTGCTGAGGGCACATGAGATTTCCTATCACCTTTTCAAAACACAACTTAAATCCCTAAGGCTGCTTCACTGACATTCATTCCCCTTATACCGGCATGCTCTAGTTTTACCAGCTAAACCAGGGCCATTTAAATCAAACTGGCCTTCAAGTCTCAAGGGTTATAAGAAAAAGGCATCAGTTACGTGTAAGTCCCAGACGCTAGCACGTAGATAACAAGGATAACTCTGTTACAGGCTTCTAAATCATATAATCAAGACAGAGAAATCCTGTATGTCCAGGAAATTTTACTTATGCTTTTTACCACTTTTAACATTCATTAAAATTCATGTAGAGAGATGCAGTAACTGGCAAAAAAAAAAAAAAAAAAAGGAGAAACTTTTCATTTTTCTGGTGTTTGGGAGAAAGAAAATGTTTAAAAAAAAAAAAAGAGAGAGAGAGAGATACTGACAAGAAATGAAAAAAAATGTGAGTCAAACTTGAAAGATCCAACTCTTGTACTCTCTAGCAGAACTGCTAGGCAAAAGTCAATGCGCTTCATCTACAGGAGGACAGACCAAGTGATTATAATATTAATAAAGTTAGGAAAGATCATGAAGTACTGTAACCAGAGTAGTTCCTTTATTTTCATTCAGGTCAACAGCCAGAGTTTTCCTATGAATTTATTACTGAGGGGAGTGTTATCCTTATCTGTATGTTCAAATCCACTTGTTCTTGTGCTTGGGTCACCTGCCCTAGCTGACTCCAAATAGCCAACGGCATGCAGATCATAGCTAGCCTATGATTTTATCCCAGAAAAACCGGGATAAAATGTTGTAAGATCTACATACACTTGACATGGCTGGCTATGCCACTGGGGTAGAAGTCTGTTTATGCATACATATATGCTTGCTGCTGAGGTGATGTATGGTTTTACAGAGATATCATTGCAGTGCTGAGTCCTCCTGTCTTGTGTACTGTTGACTTAGACTGAACTTTTCACAAACAAAACCACACCAAAACAAAACAAGGGAAATTAGAGGAGAGGAAAATGAAAGAAATTAATTCCTGAGTCTAAACACTTTTATCAGAAATACACAACAAAGCAGTGGATGACTCTTACAGAAAACTCTCACCATGATGAAATCAATTACCTTAACAGTCTGTTGGAATGGCTGGATGAGGACATACCAGGGTATGCACAATGCAACCTGTCTAATTTCCACCTCTGATCATTACTTTCTATGTCCACTACCATGTTAAGAGGGCAGTGATATATTTTCATTTGAAATTCCTATTACAGATTTTTGTGAGTAAGAGGAGTGGGAAGACGCAGTAATTCTTTTGGCTCATGCACACAACTAATTGGCTCATGGGGAGCACCAACTGTTGCCTCCCCTGGAAAGAAAAAAAGAGATGTATTTTTGCATTGCCTTGAAGTATGCAAGGCAGAGCACAAAGCTCAGTAACAACTAACAATGACTGGGGTTGTAGAGGGGTCTGGAAGTCACAGCTTCGTTCCCACCATGCCTACAAACTTTATAACCAGGCAGTGCCTGTCCGCACCAGATTCTCTGGGAGAAACTCAAGTGCCTTGTCATAAAACGATATTGTGAAGACAGAGCATTGCAAAAAAACGATGCAGGTGAGATTCTCAGCTCTATTTCCCACTGCTGCATTTAGGGATTTATACCTGATAGTGTTAGGATGGATGGGTGTAATCCTCTCTGCTCTCATCCTTGTACAGGGCTGGGAACAGGAGGTGTGATTTTCAAACATTGGTCTGGAATTTCCTGGAGCCATCCAAGAAGTGTGCAGAACTGGTGCTTAGGGACATGGTTCAGTGTTGACCTTTCAGTGCTGGGTTGAAAGTTGGACTGGATGATCTTCAAGGTCTCTTCCAACCAGATGCATTATTCTGTGATTCTGTGATCTTGCCTTGCTGAATTACTGTTAAAAAGGCAGATACTTCTTGGCTGGAAGAAGAGGATCTTTTTTTTTTTTTTTTTTTTTCACAGTGAGTTAAAATGTTGTAACACACATGGGTTGTGTGTTGCAGGACAGTGTAATCATAGAATCATAGAATACCAGGTTGGAAGGGATCTCGATGGACCTTTCTTGGTGAAAGCACAGTCTTGACAAGATGGCTGAGTATACTCTCCAGATAAATCCTTAAAAGTGTCCAATTTTGGGGAATCTTTCCTGGGAAGATTATTCCAATGCCTGAGTGTTCTCACTGTGAAAAATTTTCTCTTGTGTCCAATCAGAATCTCCCCAGGAGTAACTCGCACCACTTACCCTTTGTCTGTCCTCATGTGACTTCTTGTAAAAAGGCAGTCTCCATCTTTTTTGTACCCACCCTTTAAATAATGAAACATGGTGATAAGTTCCTCTCTAAGCCTTTTATTTTTTTTTTATTCAAGGATACACTAACCGTTCTCTCAGCCTTTCCTCCTATGGCAGCCTTCCCAGTCCTTGGATCACCTTTGTGACCTGTCTCTGGACCCTTTCCAGCCTGTCCACATAATCTTTTGTGTAGCAGGGACCACAAGTGAACACAGTATTCCAGGAGTGATTTGACAAGCATTGAGTAGAATGGAATAACAACTTATCTCTGCTGGTGATGAGTTTGTTAATGGATCCCAGCATCTGCTGGCTTTCTTTCCTGCTGTGGCACAGTTTCCTCCTCCTGAACGTTTTGTTCACCAAGATCCCAAGTTCCCTTTCCAAAGAGCTACCCTGCAGTCAGGTAGATCACAGCCTGTGCTGCATTTCTTGATTATATTTTCCCCAGTGCAAGGCTTTTGATTTGTCTTTGCTGAACTGAAATCATGAGTTGTTTTCTGCTTCTTCACATAGATTTCTAAGTGGGTGCGTGCCTGCATATTTTGTTCAGTTTCTAGAATTGCTGTAATCTGCCACCTGGTGTAGATTATGAAAATGCAACTTCTAAGCATTTTCTGTCCAGAAAGTGGTGTTGATTTTTAAAGTCAGAAAGCAAATTTTGGATTCGTTGCGTATTTCAAAATCAGGATCCATTGCCTTGGTTTATAATTTTCATAATATTTCTGTGTTTAACAGAGATTTATCCATTGGTACCCATTGTTACATTGGTACAATGGTATCCATTGTGAATACATCTGACTAAAACAGAAAACCTTTGCCACAGGTTGGCCAGTACTTTGGAAATAACTATTTAAAAATTTTAAAATCCCCACAGGATTTGAAGATCATCTTTTTGCCACCTTTCAGCAGTTCTCACAGCTCTCACTGATATTTAGTGACATTGCTATAAACAACAATGGATCTTTTAATTTTAGAGTTTTCAAGAAAGGTCTCAATTTAGCTCCTATTTCTTCTCCTTTCACTCACCCAGAAGAGCAGGAGAGGCCCTGATATGGCAAATGTGTAGGCACAGGTTGCTTCTTTGAAGTGGAACTGGTGGCCTCAGGGTGACGAGGGCTGTTGACAAAGCTCTTTCGGAAGGGAGGCTTATGCAAAAGTTAGGGCTGACCTATGAATCAGCCCTTTAGTGCCCTGCTTTTGGACAGGTTGCATAGGTGCAGATCCTCAGCATTACTGGAGCATCTGTCTTTGAATTAAACAGGAGTTGCTTGTTTGTTATTATTTTTTTTTCCCAATAGCAGTCAGATGACTAAACACCTTTTGAGGATTTAATTCCTGTATTGATGTTTCTTCCATTAGGTAGCTGAGCTATCCTGCCCTTTCTCCTGTGTAGGTAGTTGTGCCAATTTGTGAGGAGACCTGGTATAAAAAATAGGATCAGAAGCCTAATACACAGCTATTCCAACAGTGTGTTGTTTTTCTTACTGTATCTGAAGATGAATAATCACACAATAAAGTATGTTAACACTGAAAGACTGAAAATGTAATCATGGCAAATGTGTACAGTGTCATTGCCATTTTTTAATGCCATAATGGTTTGCTGAAATAGTCTTTAGAGCTTCATTTTGATTAGATTTATGTTTTCACATGTGTCTTTATTTCTAAGAGAACTGCAAATTGCAGATAGCTCTGTTTTTTCTTATCTTTACTGTAAATCTTTTTTTCTGCGTTTGAAAGAGAGATCATTGCAAATCCTGTGATAACCTCCATAGTAATACAGGTCAAACATCTCCACCACATTTACTCAATCCATGAAAATTACTCTTTTGGTGAATGAGATGTTAACTGCATTTAGCTGTCATTCTTGCAATTGTTATAGCTCTCGCACACTGCTGCTGAAGACAGGAGAAATGACTGACATTAGTAATGAAGTAGTATTACTTTATCATTAATTACTACTGCAATATTTAAAAATGCTTTCCTTGATAGTTATTACTACTCTCCTTGAGTAAATATCTGTGAAAGATAGATTTGTCAGTGAAGATCTGCCATTATCTGGTGTGGCTTGTCTATGATGTGTACTCAGTATGTCCTTTTATTCAACATACCAGCGTGAGCTCTGTATCTAGCAGACTGCTTACTTTCTCATGATGGGAAAAATGTTGAGAACATTGACTTCATTTTACCCTCCCTTTGTTCAGTGAAAATGAGAAGTGGGAAATGTGCTAAGAAAAAAACACATGTTAACATTAAGATTATAAAACAAAATCAAATAAGAGAACTTGAGATTTCGACAAGTCTGCCAGCCTTGCGTAGAACTGTCGGTTTCTTACAGCCTTCTTGAGTAATGACACTAGATGAATAGAATGAGAGTAAGTCACAGAGCCATGAATTTTGATTGTTGCTTTAGTAATCAAGGTTTGACTGTCAAAAGCCCTTTCTACTTTCAAAGCCTGGCTGAAGATAACCAAGCATTCTCCATGAAATGTTATGCTCCAACTCCTTGACATGCTGAATTCTGAGTAGCTCTGTTACCTCTGAGAATACCTGGAAGACACAGTGTTTTAAATTTGATCAATTTTTTTTCATTTACTGTTAAAAAAGGTTGATGTGATTCTGAGTCGAGCTGTGTTCCACACCTGCAGTAAGCTATTGGTGTCCATGGTAGAACTTAGCTCTTTGTCATGAATGAGGTCAGACCACGTGATTACCAGCAGTCCAGGTTTACACCAGACCAGCCTACTGATACACCTTCTGAATGGAAACGCTGGTTTCACTGCTGGCAGAGACCTGTGGCTTTGCAAAGACTCGTGGCTTTGCAAAGACTCATTGGTAGAAATAGATTTGATGACTTCCTCTGACATTTAGCAACATGCATGTGTTTTATTGTAATTGCTATGGTCGCCTTCTAGCTGTGGTAGTGCTGGCTAAGGGTTCTCTAACTAGAAGGTGCATATTGTTTGTTATTCTCCTCTCCTCTGCTTCAGGTCCATCACTTCAGACTTTCCTGCTGAAAATATTTTTTTTTTAAAAAAAAAAGAAGTGGGTTAGCAGAAAGATGGAATAAAAAGAATCTTAGACAGCAGGAAGCCCTCTAAAAGAGAGGAAACTGGCAGACAGATAGGTTGGTTTACGACCTGAAAAAAAAGAGAAAAAAGAAGCAAAAATAAGAGCATTTTCAAAGGCAACTGAATTCCTTTGGGTGTTGTTATTAGAACCAATAACTCACTGCATGAAAAGAGGTCGTGCACACGCAAATGCTGCCGAAATCTGTCAGAAGTGAGCACACTGTTTTGTTACTCTGTTTGAGGTGTGTTAAAACAACCTAAATGAAGGCACAGAGTATTTCTGGTCACTCTTCAAAGCCTCATCTCACTAGTTTGTAGTTCTCAGCAGGCTTCCCTGAATAACTCAAAGTTGTGGTGGTTTAAATAACTTTCAACTGTCGGGAAGGGTTGATTGAATAAAGTTTAAAGACTAATTCAGAGCTTAACCGGGGAGGCCGGTCTCACACCTTGAGTCTTGCAATAGCCCCTGGAAGCTGCTTTGCATGCATATCTCCTCAGATATATCTTAGGCAATGATTTTGTCTTCACATGGGTACAGATGCCTCTTCCTGAAGATGTCAGTGGGCAGAGATCTCCTCTTAGATTCTAACTGTGGAGATGTATGCAGAAAATAGCATTTATGATCCAGGATGAGAGCTACAGTCATCGAATAGAGTGTTACTGAAGGATGGAATCCTGTGGGTAGTCTCCTGTTTGTAGCACATTGGCTTTAAACTGCCATTGGTCACATCAAATCAAATCAGTGCTGACTTGTGTTCATGTAAGAAGCCATGGGTCTCTTACTGACAGCCCCCTTAAGCAATACTCTCCCTTTCTAAATGGGTAGTATTTCATGAATCCTTTTCTAGTGCTGCCAGTGTCTACAGTAAAAAAAGAAGAGGCTGACACAAACACAGTAACTCAGAAAACTGAATCAAAGGTAGGTTCTCCAACTCATAGGATTTGAGTAAATGCATCCCAGTACCTATCACTTAAGGTCCAGGCGTTCACAGTTTTTGCTCTAGCTTGTGTACAGTTGCAGATATCAAGGGGAGGGGGGAGTGGGCCAGGAACTTTACCATTTTAAAAGAGAAAAATTAGGAAGCCCTTTTTTCCCAGGATTTTAAGGTTTTTTCATTATCCAACCAGCTACATAACTTCAGATCAAGTTTTCACATTTTTGTCTAGAAAATGAGGAGTTAGATAAGGAAATCTTTAAGATGTCCTTCATTTCCTAGCTAGAGCGCAGATTTTTTGCTCAATTAGATTAGTGAATGTGTATGATCTAATTTAATACTGGATTTCTTCCCTGTCTGCTCTTCTCTCCCCATTTTAGGTATTCCTTCATAGGATCATTTTCCTATTTCAAACATATGCATTACTTCATGTACCCTGGATCCATGGCACCCATCCCAGGAGCATGCGAGCTGTACTTTTATTAATTGACCTACTGTTAGTAAGATGGTTTGAAGATGGTAAACACCCTCAAGTGCAAATATAATGATCACATTTTCTTCCAAATATGCTTCTAGATGAAAAGGTAATATTGGAGTCATTAACTCAAGATGATAACAAGCATGGGTCTGATAACATATTAATGTTTTGGAAATCACAGGTTACAAAGGCAATGTTAGTTTACAGTTTAAAACTTGTAGAGCCAATAAAAATGCAAATATGCAAGTACCCTGATGAATTTATGGAAATCGTGTGTAGCATGTGCATGTGTAACAGCATACAGCACAAGAGGCAAAACAGATGAAATTCTTTGGGGGTGTCTGGTTGCAGCTTTCTAAAATGAATTCTCTATGCCTGAGAGCACAACTTCCCTCTTGCCTTCTGTGACTTTCATCCATGCATTTTCTTCTGTGCAGTGCTCTGTGAAGAAACGCTGTTGAAAAGGTAAACCTATTTGTACTAAAAAATTATATCCTCACATCCTTATAGGCAGCCGTGACAGGACCTGCAACAAAGTGGGAATTCCTGAACTTGATTGCTGACAGCGTGACTTTACTGACCAGGGCAAAGTGACTAAGCACAACTGGAAATGTTCTGACAGCTAGGATTTCAAATAGCATCTTTGGAACAGTTATGAATATACAAATATATCTGGGTTTCTCTGAGAAGTCAATAAATAGAATTGTATTTTACCCTGAGTTTGTTGGCCAGGACCCAAATCAGGGAGGTGAGGACAGCTGGTGAGGCGTTTATATTCACACTGTCTTGCGCTGACCTCAGAGTTTACCCTAACTGTGCATAATTTCTGCTTGATGCAGCAAGCTATTTTTCATACTGTTATGGTATATCACCCCTGAACTCCAGTCCTACAGATAGTCAATTATAAAAAAAAGGTATATTAACTTCACTAAGAGGACTACTTGTGCACAGAAGGCTGAGCAGTGCTGGGCCAGGTGCTAAAAAAGGAAAGCTGATCATGTTGTTTCGAAGGACTAAGACTATCTGAGGCCTCCATATAAGTTTAAATTAATTCTCCCAGAGAAAAGAACTTAAGAGTTTCAACTCCTGTGTTAGTGATAAGTCTCCCACATTTAGTCTTCATCATTTATATTCACTGGCTGCAGCAGACTGGAATCTCTGTGATTTTACCTCTGTACAGAGTGGGCTTTGTTTTCTCAGTGTGTAGGGATACCTGTTTTCAGTTAAATTGTCGTTTCCCTTTTCCTCCAGCATGCTTTTGCTTATTCACAATAGTTGTATGTTTTAATGAATATCATTTTTAATTTTGTCTTATCCTGTCAGAAAAGTTTACTAAACCTTGTGCCTTTTAACAAATGTATTTAGCAGGTGGATTGTTCATGCATGCAGTGTTCTCTCTTTGGAGTTGCTGTCTCTGTAAACTACTGAGGTGTAAACCAAAAACATCAGACGTTGCCTTAAGAGGAAAGGTGAAGACAGATTGCTTAGTATTCCTAGTGGTGCAGCAGATCTCAGTGTTTGGCTTCATTAGAAAAAGGAGTTAGGAAAGAATGGCACAAAGCATGTCTGCCCCATGTGTGCAGAGATGTATGAGCCAATCTTACCTCAGAGCCAGGAAGCAGCAGCCCCATCAGTTCCATTCAACACCTTCCTTCCCTGGATGCACCACTGTCTTCCTTGTGTCCTCAAGCTCCATTTTGTCCTGCTTGCATGGTAGGAGAGAATCATGCTGCATTCACCGGGACCTTCTTGGCATCTAGGAAGTTCAAGGTCATGATACCAAGGGAAGGCTCGTCACATGTGTCTGGGCTGGACACAACACATCCATAAACTCATGCTCAAAATGTAACTTAAGACTTGAACTCCTCCACTTAGGCAGTCATCTGGACTTACTGCAGTTATGCCCCTGAGAACAGCACAGGCAGCACTGCAAAACACTGAAAGCTTGAAAAGGATTTTGAAATGGGAATCTCCTTCAGAAACCAGGTATTGTCTGTCAGAATTGACACCTTTTCTCAGAAAATGCTTTAGAATGTCTGTTCCCATTACAAAAAGGGGGAGTTCTTCAGGTCAGAAGTTTCTGAGTGAGGAATGTTACATGTAAAAGTGCTTTGGACAGTTTAAAAAAAATTCTTTGCTGATTCAATTGAACATAACAATAATTTATCCTCTACTCTACTGAGTGTGCATAGACGAAGGACCCTTCCATTTAATAGTAAATCAGAGCAAGGATGTTTGTCTTGCTTGACCTTGGCTTCCTGGGAGGAGAGAAAGGAGGTCCCATTGCATGGTGATGTGCTACTTGATGACCCTCACAATGCTGCCACAGCAGCTAGCCAATGGAAGATGACACTACAAGAAGGAGAAGAGGCCCTGTTAGTAAGAAATTACAGGTTATGTGAAGCAGAAAAAAAAGTACAAAATCTACAACATTGAGATTTTCCCTGTAGTTTTTATGCTGTGTTCTAATTCCAAAGATCAATAGGGAGAAAAAATATTTTCTGTTAAAAGCACACAGATTTTTAACCTGCCAAGTGATTTTCCACCAGGCGTATCATGGACAGGACAGTAGGGGTTAGAAAGGACCTATGGAGATTGAGTCCAGCTCCACTGCCAAAACAGGATCACCTAAGGCAGGTCACCCAGGAATGCACCCAGACGGGTTTTGAAAAGCTCCAAAGAACAAGACTCCACAACAGGCAGCCTGTTCCAGTCATCCATCATCCTCACAGTAAAGATTTCATTCCTATTGAGGTGGAACTTCGTGTTCCAATTTCTGCCTGTTGCCCCTTGTTCTATCACCAGTGAAAACAGACTGGCCTCTTCTCTTGACACCTACCCTTCAGATATTTGTACATGTTAATAAGATCCACTCTCAGTCTTCTCTTTGCCAGTCTAAACAGCCCCAGGTCCTCAGTCTTTCCTCTTGTTCCAGTCATCCTCATAGCCCTCTGTTGGACTCTCTCTAATATTTCCTTGTCCCTGCTGATCTGGGGAGCCCTGAGCTAGACCAGATACTTTGAATGTAGTCTCACTAGGGCAGAGAGAGGGGGAGGAGAGCCTCCCTTGACCTGCTGGACACAGTCTTCTTAACGCACTCCAGGATATCATTTGCCTTACTGGCCACCAGGGCACATTGCTGTCCCATGGATTACTTATTGACTACCAGGACTCCAAGGTCCTTCTCCATGAAACTGCTTTCCAGCAGGTCAACCCCTAGCCTGTACCGGTGCATGGTGTTGTTCCTTCCCAGGTGCAAGACTCTACACTTATCCTTGTTAACAGGTTCTCTTTTACCCAGCTCTCCGGTCTGTCCAGATCTAACTGAATGGCCACACAACCTTCTAGTACATCAACCAATCCTCCCAGTTTCATATTATCAGTGAACTGAATGTTTTATCAATAATCATAATCAGCTGAACCAATGACATCAGAATACTCATCAGTTCTCAACACTTAGGGCATTGTATTGTGTGCGTATGTTCTTTCTCTCCTAGGTGATGGCACAATATAGAAGGATAAGGCATCATCCTTTAAAAGAGCATTAATTTTTTCCTATGATGCAGTCCTCAGAAGCCACTGGAGACAGCCAGAGCAACTGGATGCATAAATGTCAGAGGGCTTGGAATAGTTGTGTATGTGTCATGAGGACAGGTGTGTTGCAACTGCCAGTGTAATATTCTTGTCTTACTATGTTACTAAAGGTGTTATGAAAAAGGGTCTGGACAGAGGAATATTTGTGAAGTATTTCTGAAAGTTTTTTTTTCTGTAGAATGTTAGGGTGTTAGAGTGTTAGGGTGAAGCAAATCTGTGAACTGTTTATGAATAGTGGCACTTGGACTGGCAGTTAGGAGAAGCAGCTGTCCTGGGATCATCCTGTACTTTCATAATGCATGGTTACATTTCCGCTCTTCCTGTCAGTGGTAGATAATTGTATGGAAATTATACAAAAATCTAAAATGGATGTCCCCAGACTACCAACTGGGTTTCAGATACTTCATGATTACTCAGAGCTTTAGGCAAGACTGCATAAATGTTTTTCATTGGTGCCTGTAGGTTTGAGAACTTTGGTCCAAGAAAGAGAATCACATTGTTAATAAATATTGCTCAATTTGTGTTACATGCATCTGCAATTCAAGTCATCATAAATACCATACTTTGACCTGGAGGTTTTTTTTATATCCCCTGCTTGTTTTCGAGGGGTCTCATAGACGAGGAACTGAGCAACGCTTTTCCTATGGTGGGAACAGTTGTTAAGCTTCTCTCCCATACTGAATCTCTGATATAGGATTAATTCTGCACTCCATTTCATGCAGCAAGGGTAGTTGCTTTCCCTCAACCAGATGCCCAATGGATATCTTCAGAATACACTCTCTTTGGCTCCTTTTGTTGTGTTTGAAGAGCCATTGACAGGACAAGGAGAAAAAGGGTTGATCCAGTTGGTGTTAACAGACTCAGCCACACCAGCAAGTAATTTGGCAGAGAAAGAGAAGCCTGGCAGCTTGAAACATTTGATGCTGTGATCATTACAACTACATTGTATGGAGTTCAGCCTGTACTTCAATCTGGTTTTGGTCTAGTCCTCTGGATTAAACATCTTGTGAATCAAAGCAGTCACAAAAGATGTTGGCACAAACTCTTATGCCCCCATTAAGGTCTGGAGTGCATTTGCTATAAACCAGAGGAGATATTTTGAACATTTTTTGTCTGAAAGGAATCCCCTTCACATACCCCCAAAACTATTCTGTGCACTGAACCAATGTTCAGAAAGAAGGAATTACTGTTTTTCTTCATAACTGCATTGCTGTTTCAAATATAAAATGTTAATGTAACTATAGCCTTACATGGGCATAAATCCATATTACAGATGTTTGCTGCAATTACACCACGATCAGTGCTGCAATACACTTACACCAATCCTACTACTGGCAACGGATCATTCCTGCCTGTAGATATTGCACCTTACAGCAAGTGTTCACAAAACTGCCTGTTTAAACAGTAGCCTCCTACATTTCATGGAGGCTAATATGATAGGAAAATGTTGTATCAGTGTGTATATATTCCTTCTGTTTGCATTGTTTCCTTGTACAAGGAACACTCTTCACCTGGCTTTGATCTTGCAGATTGGACCACAGAAGAGAAGTGCAGGTTTTGAAATCTGTTGTGTTGAATTAGTCATTGGTTCACTTAACCACGCTGTGAGAAGTACAACAAAGTCATTAACAGCTGCTCTTCTGAAGAGTTCTGTACTAAAAGATGGTTGAGACACATTCAACATTATGCATCTTGGCATCATATGCAATCACAGAAATGGCGATGAACAAGTTTCAAGGGCAGCAATGATGTAGAGCAAGTGTTCTGGTCCATAGTTAGACTGTCCTATCTAGTTTATGGTTTTGTATTTTTGAAAGTGACATTTTATTAATCTGACAAAAATAAGCATAATAGTAAATATGGAATGAATTAATAGTAGTAGTGGTATATATAATAAATTCTTTTTTTGCCATAAGTATGAATGTAAATCTGATAGCACATCTCCCTGAAAGACAGACACTACTTAAGTACTGAGGAGATGTTTGAAAAATTGAAGAAAAGCAGAGATGATACTGATCAGCATCAGCTGCAGAGCTCTGCAAATGAAAAGGCTAATCACACCTCAGACCTGATCTGGCACCTACTTGCAAAGGAGTGGCATAGCAAGCAGTGAAACATGCTCATGAGGGGTTGTGGACAGTGTTGGGACTGCCAAACTTGTCCTGAATTTAAAAAACTCTGTGTCAAAAACACCATCTGCTCCTACAAATCTGAATATTTTAGGGAACAAGGCTGCTAAAATGCCTGCAGCAACATCCTTGAAATGTATGCATCATATATTCAGACTATGCTGTCATTGAATTATAAAGCTGTGATCAAAACAGAACAGGAGGCACTGAAAATCAGCAGTTCATTCTAAAGGTACAAATGCATGCACAGTAAGTGATGACAGCTGTCCTTAGTAACAGGTGCTTGTGAACCCTAGAAATAAACTTTTATATTTTTCCACTGGTGCATATTGAGACTTTTCATGTGACACAAGCTTAGCAGAACATCATAGCAATGAACACTTTGGACTTAAGAAAACATTAAGATTAAGGTTTGCCTATTTTATAGTTGTTCAATATCTGTATGCCTCTCCTGATACTCTGGACTCTCTATGCAAATCAGAGTGTAGTCAGATGAAATGAGCCCAGTCCTTTGTCAGCCAGGTTATCGGTTACACAGGCTGGTGTAAAGAGTGGAACATTACACACTTAACCTGGGGTTCAAACTATTACATAACTGAGACTGATGTCCTCTGTATAAGCAGTTCTTCAGAAGATGAGGCTGACACATTGTGTTCAGTAGGTCATATGATCCACCACTTTAGTTTACAGATGGAATCAGATGAGAGGCTTTCCAGACTGAACATGGTAACTAGTGGTTTACTTTTACAGTGAGAGCACAAAAATGCCACTTAGCACCAGCTATTTATGTCAACATTGCAGGTTTGCCACTCCTCCAAAGCACACTGAGTAGGACAGCGTAGAAAATAGATAATCCACACAGAGAAGGATAATGATGACACATTAAATTCACACCTGAGATTATCTGACAATAAATTCAACCTGTGTTGACAGGTCCTGAGAGCACAGACCTCATAAATGTATTGTACATATGAACTGTGGTGTGGTTGCAGCAGACAGGCAGCCAAACAGCCTTGAATGCTTCCCGGAAGCATGAAGGAGTTATGCTAGAGAGCATCAGACCTTTTGTTGACTAATTAAACAACCATGTTGTTACAGAGCAAAACAAATGAAGAAAGGGAAATGTAAGGCAGTATGGCATTGAAATAGCATTGTCAGATGGAAAACTATTGTATAGAACATCGACTGAACATTGACAGCCTTTTGTGGTGCTATTCCTCCCCAGGTACAGGACTCTATATTTATACTTGTTGAACTTCATGAGGTTCCTCTTTTCCCAGCTTTCTGTAGAGATCTGGGTAAAGCTCTCTGTAGAGATCTCACTAAATGAGAGCACAACTCTCCAGTGCATCAGGCAATCCTCGCAGTTTCATGCCACCAGCAAACTTGCTGAGGCTGCACTTTATCCCTTCATCCAAGTCGTTGATAGAGACATTGAACAAGACTGGACTCAGTATTGACCCCTGGGGAACACCACTAGCTACAGGTCTCCAACTAGACTGCACCATTGATCATGATCCCCTGAGCTCTATTGTTGAGCCAATTCACGATCCGTCTCACTGTCTACTCGTCTAACCCACACTTCCTGAGCTTACCTATAAGGATGTTATGGAAGATAAGGTCAAAAGCCTCACTGAAGTGAAGGTAGACAACATTCACTGCTCTCCTTGCATCTACCCATTCAGCCATACCACCATAGAAGGCCATCAGATTTGTCAAATGTTATTTTCCCTTGGTAAATTCATGCTGCTACTCCATGTGTTTAGAGATGACTTCCAGAATAAGCTGCTCTATCCCCTTTCCAAAGATTTGTGGTAATCAGGCACTTATCTGCATCTGAAGGATGTCAGTACTTTGCCATTGCTTCTCACAACTGCATCTAGAGGGCTTTGTCGAGTTGCATGTGCAAATGGGAGGTGGACTGAGCAAAGTAACTTCAGAAAAATAGGCCCTCAAAGCAATGATCTGTAACCAAGCAACAGTGCAATACACAGGCACCCTTACTCAAGAGAGCAGCAACCTCACCCTTTTCATTTGCTCAGTTACTCCTGTGCAATTTTGAGTGGTATTTCTTGCATATTTTACCACTCTTGAGGGCCTTGTAGTGTGTTTCGTGTGGAAAGACACTTCTAAGCTCTGGGGGCTGGGAGAACAGGGAGGTGCTTGTCAGAGATGATATTAAACAGTTCAGGTGAGCCCAGAACAGAAATACACAGGCTGAGTTGCTACTGAAAACCTTAGTCTTGTTAAACCACAATATGCCCTACTTTAAAGGGAGGGAGGTCCATGTATCTTATACAGGCATTACCCATTCATGAAGCACCTGGGCTGTGTCTGTGAAGACTGTCTGTATTCCTGATGCTGCATTGAGCACAGAAGATGCTGCAGGAAACAGGCATCCTGGGCTCAGCCCTTGCTCTAGGAAGAAAATACTCACTGAGTATTTGGCTGGAGTTTCTCAGATTTTCAGTTCTGCTCTTCTGTAATTTGTTTTGATTTTCTAGTCCCACATGGGATCTGAATAGGCCAGCTCATGCTTGCCATCAATTAGCTGGGTTTCAATTCTTGATTTCAAACTATTAAAATAATTAAGTTTATATGAAGGCTTAATCACAAAAAGCAACCTGAACCTTAGAGTTAGTGATGTCAGAAAGAGTCCCACTGGACAACGCATTTCCAGTTAGCTGCTTCCAAATATCGCTTCTGGTGACCTGTTTAATACTGTGTGACTGTTCTGAACTGAAAACAGAGTGCTGAATGCAACAAATGATTGTTGACTGTCTGAGTCAGGCACATAGCTGATGCCAGCTCAGGGAGAATTTTTTCTTTGTGGTATGTAAGAGAAACTTTCATTACAGTTCCCCCTGGCCAGCTGCTGAAAAATGGCTTATTCTCCCACGGCTGGAGCTGAAATTCAAGTAACATGCTAACCCCACTGCTATGTAGAATCACAGAATGGTTTGGGTTGGAAGTGACCTCCAAAGGTCGTGGAGTCCAACCCCCTGCAGTGAGAAGGGACATATGCCATTACACCCAGTTGCCCAGAACCCCATCGAGCATGACCTTGAATATCTCCAAGAATGGGACCTCAACTATCTCGCTGGGCAACCTGTTCCACTGTTCCACTAACCTCATGGCAAAGACCTTCCTTCTAATGTCCAGCCTGAATCTACTCTTCTCTAATTTAAAACCATTGCCCCTTGTCCTACAGGCCTGTGTAATCAGTCCCTTTCCAGCCTTCTTGTAGGCCCCCTTCAGGTACCCGAAAGCCACTATTAGGTCTCACTGGAGTCTTCTCCAGGCTGAACAACCCCAGCTCCCTCAGCCTGTCCTCATAGGAGAGGTGTTCCAGCCCCTTGATCATTTTTCATTGGCCTCCTCTACCCGATCCATCAGGTTCATGTCCCTGTTGTCTTGAGGTCACCGGAGATGGACACAGTACTCCAGGTGAGGACTTACCAGAGCAAAGTGGCAGAGATTTCTTCCCATCATCCCTGTAGCAGCATGTTTTTGATTCCTCCCCCATTGTTCTGTCAGCATCACTTGTGTTTTATTCCTGGGAAGACAGAATGAAAATGTCACTGTTTAGGTCTTTAATCCATGGAATAACTTGACTGATCCAATGAGATGGTTGTCATTACTTTCTATGGACTTTGAATCAAATCCTCTCCCAGCACTGAGAACAGGAGATGGAAGGCAGTTTGACCTCAGTTCCTGAAATGTACTGTAACCATCAGGTCCCTGGAGCTGGACTTGATGCCAAGACTTGCAGGTCTGAAACACGTGTGTGGACTGCAGAGGACTGGTGACTAGGGGGGTTGAATAGAAAACACCGAGACACTGCCTGATGTGATTTCAACAAGGCACGTGGTCAGGCCTTATTCACATTAAAAAGTATGCAACAGGAGACAATTTTTAAACACAGTTCTCCATTGGGCCTTACATCTCCTACTAAGAACCCCGGAATTGCTAGTATTTAATGATCAAAGAGGGAGTTTATTTTTACATTAGGCTTATTTCTCCCAGAAGCTGGGGAAACATTAAAGAATGATTGTCCTGCCAGCTGACAGATTGCCCATGGACCAGTCAGCAAAGCTGGTTTCTTTTCTATAAAAGAGATACTGCAACTACAAATACTCTGTTTCTCTGCTGGGGCTGACTCATGTAGAGGCTTAGATAGCTCATCTCAAGAGTGCTGCTCTCCTTATAACTTAAGTGAAAGAAATTTAAATGTATTGTAATAATAAGCAACATCTGATATATCTGCTGAAGACAGACAGAGATGCAGGGTTTAGTAGAGCAAACAGTCTGGCTTAAAAGAGCTATTATCATGAGGAAAATTATAACTCTGGGAGAATAAATTGCCTGCACAAAACCTGAGTGTAACAAAAAAGCCCTCCTCTCACACATCCTTTGGGAGAGCAAGGATGTGATTTTCTTTGTCCACAGAGTGGCTCATTCTGAAGCAGCATGCTCTCCTTCCAGCCACTGCCCAGCAGCTCGTTCATTGCTGAGGGCAGGTGCAAGTTGTTGTCAGCACCATACAATTTATGTGCTCTATCAGTACCTGCCAGCAGAAGCCATAATTAAAAAAAAAGGAAAAAAAAAAAAAAAAAGAAAAAGTTGTGTTCAGAGCATAGGTATTACTCCATACTGTTTTCTGACATATTTAAGGTTAGGAGAGAAAATCATACCAAACCCTCCCTGCTGGTGTTCTTTCATACAGGTATTCATGTAAATGCAGATGTGTAGCTGGAAGGCAAAGCATTGTACAAAAAAATTACAAAGCAACAAAGGCAAAGCCAGAGGCAACCATCAAGAGATGTCTGTCAAATGCAAACATCGGGGTCTGCCTAGATGCCTGAGGACAGTTTTGAATCACTTTGATCCTCCTCATGCTCTCATCATAGAGCAGGCTGGCCACTTCTTCCTCCCTCTGGTATTGGCTATGAAATCAAGCCTCTCACAGGAGGTGAAAACACTGATGGCATCTCACAGGAATATATTTGGCATGCAATAAAAAAATTTGGCTGAATCCCTCAGGTTTCCTAGGCATATCCTTCACCAGCAAGCTGTAGTGTGGTGGGAGGTGCAGGACACACAGTGCTGGATGCTCCCACTTTTCGTGTCATGTTTGGGAGAAATGTTGTCCATGTTCTGCAGCACTGCTGGGACAAGGCCCTCAACAGCTTTTCTTATAAACCTGAGCTGATGACAGTTATTTTTCACCCAGTAAGCCTGTCCATGTAATCTGAATGAAAAATGTACTTAGCACCCTTTAAATAGAAATTATATCTAGCTCATTACAGTCACTGTGGCTAATAACCACTGACAGGTGTCTGAATAAAACCAGGAAACAGCAGCAGAACAGAGGAATGGGTGGTGCATGTGCTGCCTTCAGTGACCAAGTTCTGTATGTCACTTCAGTGGTGGGAACTGAGCCTATATAGTGACTATAAATTGCACACCTCTGCTTCTGTTTTGAAGTATCTCCATATGGGAGTGAAGAGATGCTGAAAGGTAATCTAGATTCTCCACTCTGTCATTGGCATTGCTCCCAGAATGCAGCATGCTGAAACTTTGAATTTAACATTATGGGGATGTTGGAGGAGTCACTTATCAAAGAAAGATTTTTTTTCCTTTTGAAGTAAAAAGTACATATAATGTTTTGTACAGCTAAAACTGAGTATAATGAGTCAATACTGAAAACACAGAAGATAATTTTCAACATGTTGATGTGTGCAGCCTTAGTAATTTACCTTCAATTTTTTTTTTTTTGGTGAAGCTTTGAGAGCCAAAGATAACAAAAATGTAGGAAATTGAAATGTTGACATTAAAAAAATACATTTGGTTTAGCTTTTAATGTAATCTCCCAAAACTTTCTCTTTTTTTTTTTTCTCTGGTGTCTGGATATTTGAGCCATACTGACATAAACTAATTGGAAAAAGAGAGGACTGTGACCTTCAAGATGCATGAAGAAGTAGTTTCAAAATGTGACTCTTGATTATAAAATTTCCATTTCTTTGGTTGCTCGGTGACATAAATGATCCCATCATGGAGAAAAAAGTTGTGTGATTGATAAAAATTCCTACATTTAAAATTTTGTATTTGATTGCTCTGCTTTCAGTTTGTGTAAGTAACTGAAGCCACTGTTCAAAGAGGACAAAAAAAGATAATATAGGTGAATTCGTGCTGTGTATCTGTGTGGAAAATTTCACATTAGTGTGGACAATTTCAAAGCAATTAATGAACAAAGGTTCTTAACCTTAGAAACTTTAATGAACTCTCTTTTCTTAAAGCACAGATTCTGGTCCTAGGGGATAACTAGGAACAGGCAGCTAAACTCAGAAACAAGAAAGGTTTTGGAAAACCTTTCTGTAGGTTAGGCCCAGGAAAAAGCTCTAATTGGCTGGTTTGCATCCTAACAGATCAATTGTCATCAGTGATCTAGTAAGAATAAAGTCTGCTTGGCACTACAAAGAAGAACCAACTGGAGAGTAATGACAGGGGTGCACACTGCAGTTGTGCACACTCGTCAGCTGCTGGAGGAATGGCTTTGAATAAATGGTAGTGAGTGCTACTGCCCGGTGGTTCACACAGCACGTTTTAATTACCTTTGTCAACTAACTTGAAGCCTTCTGGATGACTTACCTTGCTGTATAAGCTGTCAGAAAAACTATTGCCTTTCTCACAAACTAGTTTTGTCCAGCTTTGGTAGCTGACTGTGAGTTCACAATGACAATGTGTGTCTTGGATGCTTTGAATCAGTCTGCTGAGGTACAGAAACACCTAGAGTCTGTTAACAAGGTAGAAAGCTGATAAGTGTGTTTATTTTAAAATATGATCTCTCAGGATGTTCTTTTTCAAGCAATCAGGACAAAGAAAGATGATCAGGAGTACTAGAAATTCCAGACCAGCAGCACACAGGTATAAGCTCTCACTGAAAAGTTAAGCAGTATTCAGTGTTGCTGTGTTTTCTGAGGCTTGCTGAGGTCCAAATTTGACCTAGACGAAATTCAAATGCTATTGAAAAAAAAACAGAAAAAAAAGCTAAAAAAAAAAAAGAGGGTAGAAAAGGAACTTTAGTCATCCTCTATTTTTGGGTGCAATTCCCTTCCTACTTGCAATGCCTTTAGGGGAACTAGGCCACCTAAACCAATGACTTTGTACCACGTGAGTTCCAGCTGTTCAGTACTTAAGTGTGAAGCTGAACAATTGAATGTAGTCTCCTTTTTTAATGTGCCTATGTTTTTGGGAGGTTAATGGTTACCTATGAGTTTTCAGAGGTTATCAGCTCTTCTTAAGGCCTGAATTCTGGCCCATTTAAAACAAGAAGAAGAGATGATCCAGCCACAAAAGTTGTGGTGAGTGGCATGTGGCCTGTAGTTTTTAATGGTTTTGGGTTCAGAGATTAGTCTGGCATTGAACACACCATAATATTTCAAGGTGTCACTTTTATTGCAAGCCCTGTGTCTTGCCCAACATCTAGGGTTTCCTCCCATGTCAAGTCCTGTATGTGTCTTTATTGTCCTCTATGCATTGGCTTTGAGTCCTGTACAGGAGCAGGAAATGTGTTCAGAAACCACAGTGATTTCCATGAAAATTAAGGTGTTTTTTTTTCCTGCATGTTTGGGTCTGAGAAGTGCCCTGATGTGTTTGGACAAGTGATTTTAGGAGGAATTAATTGACAAGAGAATTTTTCACTTTTAATTTGAGCTAATCTCAGCCTTTTGGTTTATTTGACTACACCTGTAGATAAAGTATCACTGTATGTGTTATGAAAGCTATGTGACAATATCCATATCTAATAGGGAGAGGAAATTTGCTTGTTAGATCTTTGGCAATATTTAGTTCCTTTCACAGAATTTGAATTTACCCATGTTAAATTAATGCAACTGATTTCCTGTTTCCCTCCCTTTGCTATTTCACTTCCACCTCAAAAGTTACAAGGTTGTGTAAAGACTTGGATTCTCTTTCTCTGGTAAATTGCAATCCTAATTCTCTGTCCAAGCCATCTATTCAGACTAAAAAAAGTTTGCTTTAAAAGTGATCGATACTTAATTTACTTAAGTAATTTGGGAGCCCTCCAGCACAGAGGCCTGGGAGGTGCCTTCCCTCTCTATTGCGTTACAGAGTTCTGGAAGGGTGCCATGTCTTCCATTCCTGTTTCTGACATAGAAAAAGGACAGGGAGATCTAACTGTACTAAAAATGAAAACACACTTAACTGAGAGATGGAGGTGAAAAAAACAATGCCTGTTTTATAAAGAAAATCTACAGAAAATAGCTGGGTGCCAATTTACAAAATAAAGTTCCTGGAGTTGTTGAGACACTAAACTCCTATTTCATCTGACAAGATATACATGCCATGAAATGCTTAGGGACCTCAGCTAGGAGCAAGACGAGCTGGTACAGATCAGTCCTGGCAAACTCAGAACTCTCAGAGGATAGTTCTCTATCATCACCAGAAGAACCAAAATACTTTTGGGATCGTTGGTTGTTTGGTTTTTCTTTGTCCAGTGCCAGACTTTGGCAAGTTGTGTGGGCTCTGTCTCAGACTGTCAGGGTTATTCAGGTCTAATCTGTATGTGAGAAGCAACATTTAAATACCTTCAAGGATCTCAGCCTTTTTGTCCCAGCGAACTGTGAAAACAGATAACAATTATTCTAATATCATGGACTAACAACAGAGAAAGTTACGAGGTACTCAAATTCTGCAGTAATGGAGAACGTTTGACTGCCTGGGGATGACTAGAGAAGCATTTAGAGGAACCAGGACTCCCACTATCTCCTGCTCAGCTAAATCATTTTTTTCAGCTTTGCTGTATTTTCAAGCACCTGCTCATTTTTCTTCAAGCAGCTGGAGGCTGCCTCAAGATTGCTTCCCCTTGTTCTTGTGGGTGACTTTAACCTGCCAGACATCTGCTGGGAATTGAACACTGCAGAGAAGAGGCAGTCTAGAAGGTTCCTGGAGTGTATGGAGGATAGCTTCTTATCCCAGCTGTTATGTGAGCCTACCAGGGGTTCAGCCCTACTCGACTTGCTGTTTACAAATAGAGAAGGGCTGGTGGGAGATGTGGCAGTGGGAGGCTGCCTGGGGTCCAGTGACCAAGAAATAATTGAGTTTTCAATATATGGTGAAACCAGGAGGGGCAGCACCAAAACCTCCACCATGGACTTCCGAAGGGCAGACTTTGGCTTATTCAAGGAACTAACTCGGAAAGTTCCTTGGGAAACAGCCCTTAAAAACAAAGGGGTTCAGGAAGGCTGGACTTACTTCAAGAAAGAACTCTTGAAGGCACAGGAACAGGCTGTGCCCATGTGCCAGAAGAGGAGCCGATGAGGGAGACAACCAGACTGGATGAGCAAGGAGCTTCTAAAGGAATTAAGGGGAAAAAAGAGGGTGTATCACCTTTGGAAAAAAGGGGAGGTATCCCAGGATGAGTTTAAGGATGTTGCTAGATCTTATAGGAAAAAAATTAGAGAGGCAAAAGCCCATTTAGAACTTAGACTGGCCATGGCCGTAAAAGAGAATAAAAAATATTTCTACAAATATATTAATGGTAAAAGAAGTGGCAAGGACAACCTCCACTCCTTATTGGATGTGGAGGGGAATATAGTAACAAAAGATGAGGAAAAGGCAGAGATACTTAACACCTTCTTTGCCTCAGTCTTCAATAGTGGGACAGGCTGTCTGCAGGACAACTGGCCTCCTGAGCTGGCAGATGGAGTTGGGGACTGGTATAGTCCCCCTGTAATCCAGGAGGAAGCAGTAAGGGACCTGCTGACCCACTTGGATCCTCACAGGTCCATGGGACCTGATGGGATCCATCCTAGGGTGCTGAGAGAGCTGGCAGATGAGCTGGCCAAGCCACTCTCCATCATTTATCAGCAGTCCTGGCTCACAGGTGAGGTCCCTGATGACTGGAGGCCAATGTGATGCCCATCCACAAAAAGGGCCTGAAGGAGGAACCAGGAAATTCCAGACCTGTCAGCCTGACCTCAGTGCCAGGCAAGGTTATGGAACAGGTCATCCTGAGTACAATCACACAGAACCTGCAAGATGGTCAAGGGATCAGGCCCAGCCAGCATGGATTCAGGAGGGGCAGGTCCTGCCTGATCAACCTGACCTGCTTCTATGATCAGGTTACCTGTCTGGTGAATGCAGGGCAGGCTGTGGATGTAGTCTGCCTGGACTTCAGCAAAGCCTTTGACACTGTCTGCCACAAGAAGCTCCTGGCAAAGCTGGCAGCTCGTGGTTTGGACAGATTCACTCTGAAATGGGTCAAGAACTGGCTGAAGGGCCAGGCCCAGAGAGTGGTGGTGAACAGTGCCACATCCAGCTGGCAGCCAGTCACTAGTGATGTCCCCCAGGGATCAGTGCTGGACCCTATCCTGTTCAATATCTTTATTGATGATCTGTATGAGGGGATTGAGTCCATCATCAGTAAGTTTGCAGATGACACCAAGTTAGGAGCAGGTGTTGATCTGTTAGAGAGTAGGAGGGCCCTGCAGAGGGACCTGGACAGGCTGGATGGGTGGGCAGAGGCCAATGGGATGAAATTTAACAAGGCTAAGTGCAAGGTTCTGCACTTTGGCCACAACAACCCCAAGCAGCACTACAGGCTGGGGACAGAGTGGCTGGAGAGCAGTCAGACAGAAAGGGACCTGGGGGTACTGGTTGACAGTAGGCTGAACATGAGCCAGCAGTGTGCCCAGGTGGCCAAGAGAGCCAATGGCATCCTGGCCTGTATCAGGAATAGTGTAGCCAGCAGGACAAGGGAGGTTATTCTTCCCCTGTACTCAGCACTGGTCAGGCCACACCTTGAGTACTGTGTCCAGTTCTGGGCTCCTCAATTCAAGAGAGATGTTGAGGTACAGGAACATGTCCAGAGAAGGGCAACAAAGCTGGTGAGGGGCCTGGAACACAAACCCTATGAGGAGAGGCTGAAGGAGCTGGGGTTGTTTAGCCCGGAGAAGAGAAGGCTCAGGGGTGACCTCATTGCTGTCTACAACTACCTGAGGGGAGGTTGTAGCCAGGAGGGGGTTGGTCTCTTCTCCCAGGCAACCAGCACCAGAACAAAAGGACACAGTCTCACGTTGTGCTGGGGGAGGTATAGGCTGGATGTTAGGAGGAAGTTCTTCACAGAGAGAGTGATTGCCCATTGGAATGGGCTCCCCAGGGAGGTGGTGGAGTCACCATCACTGGACATGTTCAAGAGGAGACTGGATGAGGCACTTAGTGCCATGGTCTGGTTGATTGCTTAGGGCTGGGTGATAGGTTGGACTGGATGATCTTGGAGGTCTCTTCCAACTTGGTTGATTCTATGATTCTATGATTCATGTTATATTTTAAATACACAAGCAGAGGTGTGATTTTGCAGCAATATATGTTTTACACGTGCACAGGCAGGTCCAAATGATCTCTCTGAGGAGTAATCCTCAGTTTTTTGACCTCATCTTGCTACTTTTCCCCAGCACTACCCTGCTCCTGTGTCTAGTTGTGTGGGGAGGGTGACATCTGCTTTTGAGTACTGATGTTTCAGGAGGTGTACAGAATCTGCATATGAAAACACGGTGGCCACAGTCAGTGTCCTGCATCTCTGCACTTTCCTTTACTGACTTTGTTTGTGCAGATCCAAAATGGGAAATTTGGTTTTTTGCGTCATCTACATCTGATCAACCCTGCTGCAGTGGGGAGTGATTCTCAAACTTCTAGAATAGCCTCCAGTAGCATGCTGTGATCCTAAATCATATGTGGGACTAATTAGTAAAAAAATTTCAGACTGTTACGTTGTTTATTGTCAGATCATAACCACTAAAACTGGCACAGTTGCCCTCAATTTCTCTGCCTTTCAGAACCCACTCTGCCTTTCAGCGACTGTAAGAGATTAATAGCCTTGGTTTACTCCAGTGACTTAACTGAGGTTGCAGGTTTTTGACTGTGCATTTAGGATATTCAGCTTTCCTCTGTTTGTTCCCCTAATTAAATAACATAGTAGTCAGCTGAATTCTTGCAGAAGTTTTTTTTGTTGTTCATGCCATTTTAAGATATCCTTCCCAATTCAGCTGCACTAGTTGTCATAATGCAACATAGAGTTGAACAGTGAGTCTTCAACTCATGTTCACCTGTACCAGTGATGATCTGAGAAAGACAAAAAGCTGACAGCTTCTTTTCCTAGGTAAAACTTTAAAAAAATCATTATTAAAGAAGTAGTGAATTTCAATGAACTTTCCACCACCCCCTTCCTACTCCCTCCCCCTCCCTTCCCCCCTCCCCCATCCAAATGGAGTCTCTATTCAAGTTCAGCTGAAGTAAAATATAATGTTCTCCCCTTAGAATGTACCTGTTCCCACTTCCACTTGAAATGAATTACCATTCATTACACAAAACTATCTATCCCAAAAGCGTCAGCAGTACTTGTGAAGCTGCTGGTTACATCGCCATCTAGTGACATACAAACATTGCTAACCTCATCTGAAGACAGAAAATCCACACGAGTGAGTCTTAGCATTTGAATAAGTAACCTTTTCTGTGCTTTTGGTGTATTTTTATATAAAGTGAATGCAAGTGCAGGGAGGAAATACACCAGAAACTCTTGTGTATACAACTGAAAAACAAAAGAAAGATAAAATACTGATATATCCTTTTAAAGAAGTATTAATTCAGTGTACTGAAGCATAGTAGCACTAACTGAAATTTTATAGAATATTAGAATTGCCTGGCCAGTTTTCTTTCACAAGGTTGCCAATTACAAGGTGAGCAACTGTAAGGTGAACATGTATGTACAGTCTTTGCATTTGCAGAGAGAGGTGAAATACTGCAGAAAACCAGGTGCTGCCTTTGGTTGGAACATGTGGTAGAACAGGCAAACAGAATGTTTGGGGAGCTTTTCTTTACTGGATGCTTCAAAGCAAGGGCAAGCAACAGATGTTAGGGAAGATCTGATTCTCTGACATTATTATTCACAGCTGCACTGAATGGGCAAGCATGTCATTTCTAATCTGAGGGATTAACTGCCTTGCAACATGATCATTTCTCACTGTTCATATCTGTCCTGTATCTGTTTGTGTGTTGTTAGAGTCATTTTCACTTGCACTGATAGTTTCATCAGCCTGTGGACAGCAGAGCGCCTTTTGCTCAGGTAGTGTCCCACAGTTCTGCAAACTTCATATCCGAAATAAATAAAATGGGTGTGCCAGCCCTACCATTATTCCTCAAATATCTTCTTTGTAATGGTAGGCTTTGCAAGATACAAATATGTGCAAAATACCAGTGACTAAAATAAGCCTTCTCAAGAGGGTTAAACCAGTGTGCACATATCTAAAATATTTTTTCTTTCGAGTTAGCAGAGAGGGAGATGAAGTTGTACTACCTGGCAATAGTGGACATAGTGATACCTCCACCCTTGACAATAGGCTCCCAGGTGCTGCAGGTTAAGAGTTCAAATAGGGGTCCTTTTGTTTTCAAATTGAACACTGTGCACTAGCAGCTAAATAATTGCTCATCCACTCCTCTCACCTGTCTCTTACTCTTAGCCTGGCCTGTGGTCCATTGTCTTATTTACTCATTTTTTAAGTGATCTTTGTGATCGAGTTTGGTTTTACCAGAGAGAATTTTCCTCACCACACAGTTATAGATCTTGTCTGGAAAAAAGACATGAAGTAGTGCCTCCAGTGCAATGAGTAGTGTCTTGTGGTAAAGCTGAGATAATGCTTTGTAGATGAACAATTGTTTAAATTTCTTAAAATCATTTGGGTTCCCCAGTAAAGAGCTATGGAACAATATCAAGATGTTTGGGTCTAGGAAACCACCTGCTGCCTTACTGGTAGGGGAGGGACATGTCCACTCTAAAAATGTTTCCCAAAGTCTGGGGCATGTCTCTCACAGAAAAATATTCCTGAAGAGCATTATGGCCTTTCATCATCAAATAAGAGAGAGCAGAGATCAGTTTAGTAGTTGTCTATGTAGGTGTCAAGGATTTTACTGCATGCAGATGTGCCTTCTGGAGAGGTGAATACTTGGGGAAGAGGCAATGAGTAGAGAGATGGACTCCTCAGAAGGATTATACATGACTTCACTAGCAGGTACACCTTAAAAGCACTGGATGTTGCTGCTTGTCACCATAGTGCCCATGTAAAATGTCAGAGAGAGCCCGCTACAGTCACCCAGGCATTTCTTAGCGCTGTGCCTCTGCTTCCTGCATGAACCAGAGTCAGATGTATTGGGAGAGTGGTAAGGGATGATGGAGAAGCTGGATAGTTCTAAATCTGTGGCCATAAAGCACAACTTCTGTCAAGCCATGAAGATTCCTGAAGACTTGTTGGAATAATCCAAGTGTCATCTAAACTGCATCCTCCATAACTGGAAGAGTCTGTAAGGGGCATTTGTTGAAATTTCACTAAAAAGTCCTGCCAAATATACTGCCCATACAGATCATTTATTTACCAGCTGCCAGGACTAGCCAGCTAGCTTTGGGAAGGGAGTTAGATGGTGATTTGGGGACTGAAACCTTCCTATTAAAATACGAGAAGAAAGATTTTCATTTCAATTGCTTGCTTTGAGTTATTTACTTTCATAAATTTTCACTTTAGATAAACTGTGCTTCACTGCTGTAATTAGTCCAAAAGCCCTAAGGCAAAGGCAAAAGGAGGGACAGACAATGAAGACGTTAAGGCAATTGGCTTGCAGTACTAGGATATAAGGGTTTTGTGTAGCTGACTGGGTTTTAAACTTAATGAAATGCCAATAGAATTTTTTCACAAACCTATTCCTCAGCTGAAAGATACTCATTATATATCTTTGATCATTGTAGTTATACCCTCTTTGTTGACGTATGTGTAATTTGATTTTCAAGATGCAGTACTGGTATCTGTATCTGTGGCTTATATGATTGATGGGGGAAACACCCAGCACATCTGAAAGAATTTTCCAGAAGAAGTCAGTGTACATATCTGCATTTTTACAAAGGGAGAAAAGTGATCTAAAGGCAGTAAAGCAACTTTTACAAAATTCCCTTGCAAACAAGCAAAAGAGCCAGGAAATAAGAAGTTATGAAATACCAAGGAGAACATATGAAATATGCTTCACAGCCCATCTGGAAATCTAAACCTGGGGGTTCCTTCTGTCTTAAACAGTTAATCAGCTATTACCGTGTCCCTTCAGTGAACTATAAGGGAAGTCTCAACCCCCTTGAGCACTAAGATGGTTCTGTAAATCACACACGTCCTCATATGCTCTACGGCAAAATGATGTTACAGATGATTTGTCCCTGAGAAAGCACCACAGAAGCTTTAAAACTCCAGGATTACTTTTCTTTTTATTTTATGCCTGTGCAAGTCTAATTACTGATAAGCAGACTGTGATGATGACTTGCATTACTGCGTGGGAGTTATCCGTTTACCTCAGTAACACTCAAGAAAGAACAGTTTTTGTTCCTTGGGCTCTTTTATGGATTCAGAACTATGCTATGTGTCTTTTTTCCTTTGTCTTCAGGAATAAATGTCATCATGAACCCGGCTGTGCATCTATAGATTTGGTTCATCCGCAGATGACAGAATATAAAGTTACCCTGACTGTAATTGCCATATATGGAAGAAAAGGTAGTCTATATTGGTGGTGTTTTGTTCACAGTATGGTGAAGGTCACAGAGAGTAGAAATCAATACTAATGACCTACAGTCTCTCAAGAGATGATCTGATTTTTGCTATGGGAGTTTAAGGTTCTGTAGGAAGGGCCAGACTAACTCAGGAATCATTTTCTGCTCTGGAAAACAGCATCTCTTTCCCGTTGAGAGACAGGATTGAGGATAAGTCTTCTCTCCATTATACTCTCCACTGAAGCTCATTAATCTTTTGTCTGTAATCGGTGTTTTGCCTCAGCTGTGTATTTTAGATTCATTCTTTCCCACTGCACTGTGAAATCAATAAGTCTTTACCTCCTGTCAGTGAATTATAGAGGAAGAACTTGTGGATCTGTTCACAACTTCCTCAAAAAGAGCAGCCCAGTTTCACAGAATCATAGAATCACTTAGGCTGAAAGAGACCTTTAAAATCATGGAGTCCAGCCATTAAGTCAGCACTGCAAATTCACTGCTAAAATATGTCCCTAAGCACCAGGTCTACAGGTCTTTTAAATACCTGCAGGGATGACTTCACCATTTCCCTGGAGAGCCTGTTTGAGTGCTTGATAACCCTTTTGGTGAAGGAATTTTTCCTAATATTTATTCTAAATCTTCTCTGGCACAACCTGAGTCTGTTTACTCTCACCTTATCACGCATTACATGGGAGAAGAGACTGACCCCTACCTCACTATGACCTCCTTTCAAGGAGTTGTACAGATCCATAAGGTCACCCCTCAGCCTCCTTTTCTTCAGGCTAAACAACCCCAGTTCCCTCAGCTGCTCTTCATAAGATTTGTTCTCCAAGATCCTCCACCAGCTTCACTATTCTTCTATGCATAAGCCCCAGAAGGTCTTTGCACTTATGACTGCATTGTTAATGTCTGAAAACACAGAGAACCTGAGCCTGTTCCTTTTGTTGTGGCATTCATCAAGCTTTTTCTCCTGTTCCTTTTGTTGTGGCATTCATCAAGCTTTTTCTCCTGTTACAATGCTTGTTGAGCCTTTTTTTAGAGGAACAAATTAGCATCTGGCATCTGTATTTTCTTTTTTCATTATCTTTTTCACCATCTTTTCCACAAACTTTTTCCCAGTAATGCTTTATTTCACAAAGAGGGGAAAGGGTATCTTTACTGAGTTGCTTTTTGAGCAGCAAATAAAACCTAATTGTTGCATGGTCTCTAACTAGGCCTCACTCTACAGCAGTGCCTTTAAAGTACTTGATATCCTTTGCTTTGCTGTTAATTTCACCTGAGACTGTAAGCAAAATTTTTAAATGGCCATTCTGTGATGGATAGTTCTGTCCTGAGCAGTTCCACTTAGTGGTCTAGCAGCCACTGGACGTTTTGGTTTTGTATGTGTTGATGACAAGGCATGAAGGTGATTCTTGCAACCTTGCAATATAAGCACCAAATACATTAATTTCTAGAGGTGTAGTTTCTTTCTGCTCCGTTGATGATTCTGTGAAATTAGCTGTTAAAAGCACACTTGTAGGGCAGTTCACTGTGTCAGAAGAGAATGTTCCTTTTGGCCAATTAGAGCAATTAACATTAATTGAAGAGACACATGATCATATCAAATACAATTGTGAGAATGTTGGGTTACATTATTTATTGTGGTCAAATGCCTTGACCATTCCTTTTGATTCATATTATTTGAGCAAATAATGTTGGAAATATTAGAAATTTCACACAACTTTAGCTTTTCTACTTTTGACCATCTGTTGGCAATGTTTGGAGTTCTTATTACTCAATATGACCATCATAGCATGAGAAATTGCAGGGAAAATAATTGTATGGTTTGCCTGATATACTCATGTATTGAGGCTCCTGTCAGAATTGCACTGGACATGATCTACAAATCTTTTGTGGGAGACAATCCAATTCAAATGTCTTTATGTTAGGCGTGGCAACCATGAGGGGAAGTAGGACTACCTCTGAGGTCATGACAGAAGTCTTTCTCAGAACCATCTCTGCTCCCTCCTTTGCCCTTATTATTATTATTATGCTCCTTATTATTCCCACTGCATGTTGATATTCTCTCCTCGTGCACATATCCGTCAGCCAAAAGTCCATGGACTATAGTGATGAGGGATGCCATGGGAAGGAAAATGGCTGAGAAAAATAGCTTGCAACAACGTAGTATCTTAGGAGTTATATAAGTTTGTACAGGGAGTTGGTATGAAAGAATAAAGGAACTTGTAATAGAATATAGCTAATATCTTAATTTAAAAAGTAGAAGGACAAAAAGGCACAATTAGTGAAGCACAGGCAGTACAAATTTGGATTAAAATATTATTAATTAATTACCAGGCTTTTGCTAACATTTCTTTATTTGAGGCATTTTAATTTTAAGTCTAGCAGATGGGACTGGCCACTATCTTGAGCAACTAGGTTTGAAGACATTTGGAGCCTAGTATATGTATCTAGGGTTTTCACATGGGAAGTTTATAGGGCTCAGGGAAGGCATCACCAGCACTACTGGGGAGATCAGGCTGGGTTCTTAAAAAAGAAATTTGTCAATAAAGTGAGGTCAGAGTTGCAGGGAGACATAATACTGTCTTTGGAACGAAGGGAGAGGTAATACTGTTTGTAGAACAATTGATTGTACCAGTAGAGGCTACCATAGCTGTGACACCTTTTCTGCAACACTGTAGAAAGATTGTCTCAGGTATCAGAAGAAAGCACACAGCATAAAGAGAATCAGGGAGGTGAGTGGAAAGCCAGAGAAACTAATCAATATCATCTGCTTAGATCAGTGCATCTAATAGAAGATGCATTTCACCACATCAGCACTGTTACTGTCATAATATGGAAGTTAGTGTAGGTATGCTCAAAAGCAGATGACTCTTATTTTCAGAAGTGTCTCAGCAGTACCATCTTCTGGGACTCTGCTGTTGTTTTCCAAGATATGATGTAGACACATCTTAAAATATTACTCAGTACAACTGGCTGACAAATGTGCTTCATGTCAATGAAATCTTAGAAACAGATTTAGATGCTTTGACTTTTCTTAGCTTCTGTCACACTGCTGTGGTGTTTCATTGCTTGGTAATTTAGATTTTCTGTTGGCTAAATAGCTGCACTTAAACATGGACACTGACTTGGTTACTCTCTAAGATTTGCTCTTCTTTTGGTTCTCTACTGTTCTGGGAGAGGTCTGGAAGTCACAGTGTTGCTTGCTTGTACTGTAGATTTGCCTTAGTCCATAGGAAACACTTCAGTTCAGAGCTCACTGAAGGTTGGACATCAATGAGAGAAGTGAGCAGCTCCCTGCCCTGCTCCACACCCAGCCTGCTGTGGTATCATTAAAGGTCTAAGCACACCCAGCTGTTCATACAATGCCAACTTCAGTACTCACTAGAAGGGTATCATTAGAGCTGCGAGCTGTCCCCACAGCAATACTATGTGTCAGAACAGATTTACTTTGCAGAGTCATCACTGTTTTCCTACATGAGATAGATCCATTTTTGGTGAGTTGCATCCCGTGGATGGGTCTATACTACACGTGAAAGGAAGGAACATTCAAAGGCTGCTTGAGATGAAGGAAAAAAAGATCCCTCCAAAGGCTCATTTCCCGGCACTTCTGCTGCGGCAGGTAGAGGGGGAGATAGGAAGAGACTCTGACCATGCATATTTTGGTCTTTTGCTGGTCGTTCCCCACAAGTGGCTCACTCATGGTTTCCAAGCCTGTCGGCTTTCCCACCTCAACAAGGAGGTAAGACATGCACCTACTTCTCTGCAGGCTGTTCCCAATAGGCATGGCTAGGTAATGATTTAGCCAGTAGATGGCACCATAGGCAGGCTCCAGGCAACCAGGAACAACCTCTTCAGATTCCGTTCTGCTGAGAACTTGAAACTAGATTAACTCCAGACACCACTCAAGTTGGGCTGTCCCCACACCCTGTGGACAAGTTTCTAACAGCAGCTCTGCACAGAGGGGTTTTCTGGTCCAAGCTCAAGGTAATTGTTTGAGCCGTTTTCAACCTGACCCTTGGTGGCACATCTGTGTTACTGCAGGCGTTTTGGGATAGCCATGACATCTGAAAGCATCGACATGTACATTCAGTGTGGCTATGCCTTTAGGAATAATTAAATTAAAACGACTTGGTGAGCTGTCTGTCACAACAAACATCTCATTCAGTCTTTCATGGACTAGTCAACACTTCCAAGGTTGGCCTCATTTCTAAATGAAGTCTTCTACTCTTAGCTCACACTAATTCTGGTTGCCCCAATCCTGCCATGAGAAAAGCTACCTAGCTGCAGTTTTGCCTTCCCTTAGCAGTCCTTTTATTCCATGGTGGCCATCAGGGCTGCTCACATCATCAGAACTGGCATTAAGTGCAAAGCTAATGACAGCTTTCTCAACTTTCATTTTCAGTGTTTTCACACATACTCGAAGAAGTAAATGGATGTACAAAATGCCTGAATCTTTCATATACACTTTTCTGGTTTGGTTGGTTGGTTTGCTTTTTTTGTTTCTTTGTTTTATTTAAATAATTAATTTCCGTCTTCTGATCACCTATGCAGTTGTTGCTGAGCTTTCAGGCTTGTGCACCTGGATGCTTGCACTAGACTCAATTCCTCACTGCACTATGTGCTGTTCATGTAAAGAGTAAAATTGCCCCTGCACAAGCAGATTTGCAGCATGTACTTAAGAAGCAGGAGAAAATGAGTTTGGAGAAGTAGTGATGCTCTCTATGCTGCCAGCATCTACTGGAGAGATAGGGAGTGGACTGACCATACTAGGTATTTTTAAAAGCATGCATGTTTTTGCACCAAAATAGTCAGAGTCTTCAATTAGATGGCTTCCTAGGTACCCACAATAATCAGCAAGGGTAGACACTGATGTGCTGAATTGCCTTCTGCAGGATCCTGCCTCACTGTTTTCTAGAGAGGTAGAGGCACAGCCATGTTAGGTACTTAGTGCAGGTGTCACTTATATACGAAAGAGTTACATCAAGTCAGATCACAAGCTTACTGAACACTGGGAGGAAAGCACAGATAGATGATCTTTCTGCATGCCCCACCACAATGGATTTTGTCCCATAATATAGCAAAATTGCACTAAGGACAAATTTACTCTATGACTTGTACAAAGTAGAGGGTGGAAAAAAGAGGATACTTTTAATGTACTCTAGAAAAAGAGCAAGCCAAGTTATTTGTGAAGTAAGTTGTGCTTTGGCAAAAGTCTTGACTGTGATCTGAATTAATTAAATCAATGAACTGGAATTTTCTGAATCTGTGGAGATTTTCTACACCAGAGAACTTTGCAATAGCATTAAGTGTATGTTGGGTCCTTTTGTATTTGATTTGTGGTTTGATTATTTTGGGTGTACTCCATGTATAAAGCTGGACACTTATACAGCCAAGAAAATTCTTAAAGTAAAACTTGAAATTCTTAGTTGCTGTTGATCTACCAAAGTAAATTAGAGTGACGCAAGTCCCATCTTGTAACAGAGCAGTAAATATACCTTGAGAGGTGGTATTGGGGCATGCATGCCAGAGTAAATAAATGCATCATGTTCTTCACCTCAGAACGAATACTTCACACATCTGACTGCCCTGTTATTTGGCTTGCTTTCCCGGTGAGGAAATTTTGGGTCTTCTCTCACAGTTTTGAATACTGTCCTAAAACCAGATCTTGGTTGTCTAGAAATGAGGACTGATATAGGTGAGAAATGACAGGGAAGCAAGTGGCTGAGAAACTGCATTTCAGGCAGCTGGCTGAGCAACAGAATGAAACTGGTTACTTGGTGGTAAGCCAAGGTACAGAAGCCTGGAGACAGGCTCAGGAAGAGAACCTGGAGTGCTGTGAGTAACCTAAATGTGCATATACACAACACCTAGCAGCATTCACATGGTGCTCAGCTCAGGCAATTCTGTTTTTCTAAGCTGCAGATATTTCACAAGAGAAGCCAGACAGTCCCCAGGTGAGATTTTCTCAGAATTATGATATTGCCACTTCCTTAAATATATATTTTTTTAAATCTATGAGTTTCTTTTGATTGTGAAGTAAACAAGTTAAGCTAACACCTAAGATGAAATCAGCAACATTTAAGACCACAAGCCTAGTGGTTTTAGGCTGCAGCAACAGCACATTATTATAGCTTTTTACTGTAATTTTTTCCCCTCCAAAATTATACTGGGCTTCATGCCAGGCGATTTTCACTGTGGTTTCTATGTCTTCAGGAGACATAGAAGGAGCCAGCTTATGAATTTCTTCTTTGTCGGGTCTTAATTCACACGCTGTCACGCTCAAAGTCCCCTTTCACTGTCAGTCTTGCCAGAACATCTCAGAGCCCCCACAAATCACCTTAAAAACCACAGTGCAATAATTAGTTTTCTCTTCACTTTCAGAGCTCTTGGGTTGCAATTTTTCTGTGTTTTTTCACCCTTTCTATGGAGATAGGAAGTAGAATCATAGAAATCATAGAATCAGTCAGGGTTGGAAGGGATCACAAGGATCACTTAGTTCCAACGCCCCTGCTATGGGCAGGGACACCTCACACTAGAGGTCTAGAAGCTTGTTTTGTTTCTCCTTCATGAAAACTGAGCTTCTCATCTACTTTTATACCTTCAGAACCTTTATGTGCAACTCATAAAAATGTACTGAAAACAAGTGCAGTCTCTCAGTTGTCATATAACGGAGACTGCTGCAATACTGGAGAAATGTGGGTGTTATCTGTGTTATTATTACACCTTTGCAGGTGGCCCAGAAGCAAAACAACTTGCCCAGAGCCATTCAGTGAAAGAAACATAGGGCTACTCAAGAACACCTTTAATTTTAACCATGTATGAAGTGATAAATAGTCCTCATTTCCAGCAAAGCATCAAACACTTACAGAACAGTGAGAAATACAGCATCTGATATTACCCAAGAATATTTCACCTCACTGTGCTGTTGATCTGTGCCGCTTTGTGATCAGCTTGATGGTATCACAAAAATTCAACTCCAGCTTCAATGCAGAAGTGTATTTATATTGTTGTTAAACAGTGTATCTATGAAAGACTAAGTGGCAAGGGTTGTTTTGGGTTTTGGTTTTTTTTGTTGGTTTGGTGTTATGTTTTGTGGTGGTGGTGTTGTTTTTGTTTGTGGGGTGTTTTTTTGTTTTGTTTGGTTGGGTTTTTTTGCTAATGAAGTTGCTAACTGTGTTGCTATCAATAGGATTTTACATAAACCCTGTGAAATACTTACTTTCTCATTCTACTGAGGATGCTCAATAATGAAAGCATGCCTACTTTAAGAAAAATGTCTTTAATGTGTGTGGAGAAGGAAAGTGATTTTATGATATGGTAGCTTGACAGAGTAAATGCTCATTTGTCTCCACGATGGCTGATCTGTAATACATAATGAATGTCCTATCTGCACTAGGATTGTGACAGGTACCTGCTAAAATACATTTCATAATGAAGATGCAGAATCATTAGAAAAAAGCACAAACGCTTCCTTGAAGTAGCTGCTGTGCAGCAGGGGATACAGGGGATAGTGCTGGTGAGAAAATGTCATGCGGAGGCTCTGGGCGCTTCAGTGTGTACCAATGGTTCATTTGTGCTACAGGCACTGGTCCCTGGACAGAAGTAATCACAGAATCCATAATCTCAGGCTAAACAACTATGTGCCTTTTCAAGGAAGGACTTACTTGAGAATTTGCTGTACCTCAGAAAGTGGTTTTCAGGGCCAGTTTTCTCACCTGACAAGAACAAGTAGACTGGCATTTCTGATTACAAAACATTAATTCTGTAACACGTTTTAAGTTGTGACTACCAACAGGGTACAATACTGAAAATAAAAGCAATATTGCATCTAACCTCTTGTTATCCATTTCACAGTAGTCATTCTTGTGTTGTTTCTCTCCTATGTAAATTAATGTGTATGCATCAACAATGTGATAGTGAATGGAATTTCATTACACCGTTGTTCCAGCTTCCTATATAGCACTGAAGAGATGTTTTTGTTATTATAAAGGCTAGAAATGTAAACCAGCATCACATCACTTGAAGCAGTTGGGACAAAGTGTGAATGTGCTGAAGAGGTCATAGACCAGGCACATGACAGCTAACTGAATGCTGCACACATGAAAAGCCAAATTTATTGAAACCCGAAATAATGTGTCTTGAAGTATAGCCATTTCAAGTCACATGTTGTGGGGTTTTTTGGTCCTTCAGACTGAGAATACCATTTTAACATATGGGTGACCTGAATTTAACCCAATGTAAGAGAAATTCCAAGCAGTGACAGTGGGAGTTTAGGATTCTAGAAGACATGGAAAAAAGATACCAAACAAGCAACCTGAAAAAAGCTTTTTAAAGTCTTCATCTTTTTTTTTTTTTTTTAACCCATCAAACTAAAGAAGAGTAATTCTTAATTTTATTGTAAATGGTTATGAAAAGTTCACTGTAATTGCTATTTTGTGATATTTTATATGATAATAAATCCCCAATCAAATTAGTCAGGGACCTCTGTAGATCATCAAGTCTAACCCCTCTGCAAAGCAGGACCACTTGGGGCAGGTCACATAAGAATGAATCCAGGCAGGGTTTGAGGATCTCTAGAGGAGATCAGAGCCTGTTCCAGTACTCTATCACCGTCACAGCAAAAACTTTTCTTCTCATGTTGAGGTGAAACTTCCTGAGTTTCAGTTTGTATCTGTTCCCCCTGTTCTATCACTGGGAATCACTGAAAAGAGACTGGTTCCATCCTCCTGATGGCTACCCTTCAGATATTTGTAGACATCAATAAGGTAGCTTTTCAGCCTTTTCCTCTCCAGACTAAACAGCCCCACATCTCTCAAGCTTTCCTCATAAGAGAGATGCTCCCAACTGTTAATCATTCCTGTAGCCTTCCATTGAAGCCTCCCCAGTGGCTGCCTGACCCTCTTAAACTGGGGAGCCCAGAACTGGATAAAATACTCTAGATGTAGTCTAACTAGGGCTGAGCAGAGAGGGAGGACAGCCTCCCTTGACCTGCTGGACCTCCTCTTTTTAATGTACCCAAGTATACTGTTGAACTTCTTGGCCATCAGGGCACATTGCTGTCTCATGGGTAACTTGTTATCAACCAGGACTCCAAGGTTCTTATCTGTGGAGCTACTCTCCAGCATGTCAACCTGTAACCTGTCCTGGTGCATGGTGTTATTCCTCCCCAGGTAGAGGACTCTACACTTACCCTTGTTGACATTCCTTAGTTTCATTTTCACCCAGCTCTCCAGTCTGTCCAGGACTCACTGAATGGCAGCACATCCTTCTGGTGTGTCAGCCACTCCTCCCAGTTTCATATCATCAGCAAATTTGCTGAGGATACACTCTATCTCTTCATAGAATAGAATCATAGAATCATAGAATCAAGAAGGCTGGAAGAGACCTCAAAGATCATCGAGTCCAACCTGTCACCCTAAACCTCATGACTATCTAAACCATGGCACCAAGTGCCACGTCCAATCCCCTCTTGAACACCTCCAGGGATGGTGACTCCACCACCTCCCTGGGCAGCCCATTCCAATGGCCAACCACTCTCTCTGTGAAGAACTTTCTCCTCACCTCCAGCCTAAACCTCCCCTGGCGCAGCTTAAGACTGTGTCCTCTTGTTCTGGGGCTGGTTGCCTGGGAGAAGAGACCAACCCCCTCCTGGCTACAACCTCCCTTCAGGTAGTTGTAGACAGCAATGAGGTCACTCATGAGTCTCCTCTTCTCCAGGCTAAACAACCCCAGCTCCCTCAGCCTCTCCTCATAGGGCTTGTGCTCAAGGCCTCTCACCAGCCTCGTTGCCCTTCTCTGGACATGCTCCAGCAATTCAACATCTTTCCTAAACTGAGGGGCCCAGAACTGGACACAGGACTCAAGGTGTGGCCTAACCAGTGCTGTGTACAGGGGTACAATGACCTCCCTGCTCCTGCTGGCCACACTATGCCTGATGCAGGCCAGGATGCCATTGGCTCTCTTGGCCACCTGGGCACACTGCTGGCTCATGTTCAGCTGCTGTCAACCAGTACCCCCAGGTCCCTTTCTGCCTGGCTGCTCTCCAGCCACTCTGACCCCAGCCTGTAGCTCTGCATGGAGTTGTTGTGGCCAAAGTGCAGCACCTGGCACTTGGATTTGTTAAATGCCATCATGGTGGACTCTGCCCATCTGTCCAGCCTGTCAAGGTCCCTCTGCAGAGCCCTTCTACCTTCTAACAGATCAACACCTGCTCCCAGCTTGGTGTCATCTGCAAATTTACTGATGATGGACTCAATCCCCTCATCCAGATCATCAATAAAGATATTGAACAGGATGGGGCCCAGCACTGATCCCTGGGGGACACCACTAGTGACAGGCTGCCAGCTGGCAGTGGCACCATTCACCACCACTCTCTGGGCTCTGCCCTCCAGCCAGTTCCTAACCCAGTGCAGAGTGCTGCTGTCCAAGCCACAGGCTGACAGCTTGGCCAGGAGTTTGCTGTGGGGGACAGTGTCAAAGGCCTTGCTGAAGTCCAGGTAGACTACATCCACAGCCTCCCCCACATCCACCAGGCTGGTCACCTGATCATAGAAGGAGATCAGGTTGGTGAGGCAGGACCTGCCCTTCCTAAATCCATGTTGGCTGGGCCTGATTCCTTGGCCATCCTTCAGGTGCGCAGTGATTGCCCCCAAGACAATCTGCTCCATGATTTTCCCTGGCACTGAGGTCAGGCTGACAGGCCTGTAGTTCCCAGGTTCTTCTGTCCGTCCCTTCTTGTGGATGGGTGTCACATTGGCCAGTTTCCAGTCTTCTGGGACCTCTCCAGTGAGCCAGGACTGGTGGAAAATGATGGACAGAGGCTTGGCCAGCTCATCTGCCAGCTCTTTCAGCACCCTAGGATGAATCCCATCAGGTCCCATGGACTTGTGAATATCCAAGTGACTCAACAAGTCTCGAACTAATTCCACATGGATTTCAGGAGTACAACACTGCTCCTTGACCCCATCAACCAGCTCAGGAGGCCAGTTATCCTGAAGTCCTCCTGCCTTACTGTTGAAAATGGAGGCAAAGAAGGTATTTAGAATCTCAGCCTTCTCCTCATCCTTAGTTACAATGTTACCCTCCACGTCCAATAAAGAGTGGAGGCTCCTCTTGCCCCTCTTTTTAGCATTAATATATTTATAAAAATGCTTTTTGTTGTCCTTCATGGAAGTGGCCAGTTTAATTTCTAACTGTGCTTTTTCCTCTCTAATTTTTCTTCTACATGATCTAGCAACATCCTTAAACATATCACTAGTTGCCTCCCCCCCTTTCCAAAGGTGATAAACCCTCTTTTTTTCCCTTAAATCCTTCAGGAGCTCCTTGCTCATCCAGGCCGGTCGTCTTCCCTGCTGGCTCGTCTTACGGCATGTGGGAACTGCCAGTTCCTGTGCCTTTAGGAGCTCCTGTTTGAAGTAGGTCCAACCATCCTGGACCCCTTTCTTCTTAAGGGCTGTTACCCAGGGAACTTTCCGAATAAGTTGCCTGAACAACCTGAAGTTTGCCCTCCGGAAGTCCAAAGTGAGGGTTCTGTTACTGCTCCTCCCTGTTTCCCTGCATATTGAAAACTCCACTATCTCATGGTCGCTGCACCCTAGACAGCCTCCAACCATCACATCTCCCACCAGCCCTTCTCTATTTGAGAACAGCAGATCAAGCAGAGCCTTACCCCTGGTAGGTTCACCTAAGAGCTGCATCAGGAAGTTGTCATCCATGCACTCTAGGAACCTTCTGGACTGTCTCCTCTCTGCTGAATTAAGTTCCCAGCAGATGTCTGGCAGGTTAAAGTCCCCCACAAGGACAATGTCTGATGATCTTGATCATCTAGGTTGTTGATCAATATGTTGAAAAAGACTGGACCCAGCACTAACACCTGGGGAACACCACTAGCTGCATGTCTCCAACTGAACTCTGTGCTATTGATTATGACCCTCTGGTTTCTGTTTTTAACGATACATCTCACTGTCTGCTCTTCTAAGCCACACTTCCCATAAGGATGTTATGAGAGACAGTGTCAATAGCCTTTCCAAAGTCAAGAAAGGCAACACCCACTGCTCTCCCTGTGTCTACCCATTCAGTCACATCATAATAGAAAGCTATCAGATTAAGCAAACATGATTTCCCTTTGGTAACTCCATGTTGGCTGCTCCTGATAGCCTTATTTTCCTCCACTTGCTTAGAGATGACCATCACCTGTCCAGGGATGGAGATGAGGCTGACTGGTCTGTAGTTTCCAGGGTCTGCCTTCTTGCCCTGTTTGAGACTGGAGTGACACTGGCTTTCTTCCAGTCCTCTGGCACAATCTTTCAAAGACTGTGGAGAGTCATAGAGTAACAACTTCACCCAGCTTCCTCAGCACTCGTGGGTGCATCCCATCAGGGCCCATGGATTTATGTACTTTCAGCTTACTCAAATGATCTCTAACCCAATCCTCACTGAGCAGTGCAGTCTTCCTTCTTCCACACTTTCACCCTTACTTCCAAAGTCTGGGATTTCTGGGTGCTGGTCCTAGCAGTAAAGACTTTAGTGAAGGTGGTGTTCAGTAAATCTGCCTTCTCTGCATCCTCTGTCACCAGGGCTCCCTCCTCATTCAGCAGCAGGCCTAAGTTTTCTCTGTTCTTCCTTTTGCCACTGATGTATTTGAAGAAGCTCTTCTTGTTCTCTTTTATGTCTTTTGCCAGATTTAATTCTAACAGGGTCTTGGCCTTTGATGTGATTTATGATCAAATTTATAAGCTAGAAATATGATAAATTATGAATATGATTTATTAAAGATCAAAATTATTTTTCCGCGCTAATTTGATTCAGGTTTGTTTGCCTGGTCGATGATAGGTTGATTACACACGACAGGACGTTAATGAACAATAAAATGACAGTCTAGAAAATTCAGAAACTTGGAATACAGAGGAACAAACTGGAAACTCTTATAAAGTGAAAACAAACAGCTATGCCACCTCGTGGGGCAGGACAGACCCTCCCGGCCTCGCTGTGGAGTTAAGCTGCAGAGAAACAGTCTGTGACCTTTAGAAATAACCAAGTAAATTAGCTTTAATTAGTCATGAACCGCTGAGCTTCTAGGCACCAAAACTTTGCCAAATGGAGAGGTGAACGGAGCTGCAAACTTGTAGTCCGAAAGGCAGAGATAATCCAAAAATAGATCCCAAATTGGAGGACGTGAGGGAGAGAAATAGAGCACACTGCTGTGGTGTGGCTCGGAGCTCAACACGCTGCTATGAGGACAAAGCAGGCAACCACCCTGAAGACAGGCACGAAGTGGGTGCTTGTCACCGTCTCGAATCTCGCTAACCAACAGGGTGTGGGCTTTCGAATCATCCCCTATAAATTCCCCTTTTGAAAACTGAACGGCCCAGTGGCAGATTACCTTTTCAAATACCTCCAATCAGTTCAAAGTGCTGTACGGCAGGCAAGCTGTACACGCCTTCTGGACTAGCCTCTGACACCTGCAGTTGTCTGTGTGAAACCTGAGGCACGGGGTCCAGCTTCCACCCCCCGAAGGCAGCCTCAACGGCGCCTGCCTATTGGCTCCTCGACCTCCAACCTGGACCGCGGCAACAGGGAGGGAGGAGAAAGGGCAGTGGCCAGTTTAGCTGGCTCAGTAATGCCACTTCCAGGACAGCCTTCCTTGTTGTATCTCTACATATCCTGACATTGTTCCTATAGTTCTTCCGCATGGTAAGCCCCTTTTCCATATAATATAAACTTCTTTCTTCCACATGTCTTTTCTCAGCAGTTCTTTACTCATCCATGCAGGTCTCCTGCCTGCTCTACTTGATTTTTTCACTCAAAGGAATGCATTTATCTTAAGCTCAGAGGAAGTGATGTTTGAACATTAACCAGCTGTCCCAGGCACCCCTACCTTCTACAGTTTTCCCCACAGGATTCCTCCAAGTAGGTCTTTGAAGAAGACAAAGTTAGCCCTCCTGAAGTCTGGGGTTGCAATCCTACTTATTGCCCTGACGTGTGGTAGTTTCTCTCTCCTAATTTGTTTTTGAACTTTCATTAAACTACTTCTCTCCTGTCTCTGGAGAAAATATCCATGAATTATGATGACATTTCTTGGCAAGTGCTGTCTTCAGAATCATGTAGCTGTCAAAATACGTGATGAAGTGAAAAAGCCTCAGGGGAGAAAATGTCATTCATTTGTTATCATGACAAGTGGTATACCTCTGTGAGATAGTCTAACAGGTTAATGTTTATCACAAGCAAAAAAATTTCCTTTAATGATTGAACTTCCTCATTTCACAGACTATCAGCTGTGTTCTTCTTCCTCTGTTTCTTCCTTGCTCTGCACTTGCCCAAGACAGTTTCTCTGCTTCTGTCAATATGAGATTTCCACTTAAGATCCAGCCAGGCAACAAAACATCCTGCTAAATGATGACTGGAGTCCTTTGCAATTCCTTTCAAATATTTTTAAGTAACTACTAGAGCACCCCAGCCTTGCCTTTGCCTGACCATACAAGCCCAGCTCCCTCCCTCCCTTTCTGGATCATAATCTAGGCCATTCGCCACCTTGATAGCATTAAACTCTTCAGGTCTGAGATCTCTGAAATAGAGCTAAAATATTAGGCAGTTTTGAGAATTTAATCCATGGCTGTATGCTGTTGGTGGTTGTTTCGTGTATGTTGGTTAGTTTTGTTTTCCCAAGTGAAAGAGAAAAGGAGGTGCTAAGTCTGAAATGAGTATTTCTGCTGAAATGTGATTGCTTGAAGAGTGGTGAAGGAGAGGTGCGCTCCTTAGAGCTGTGCCGTGTTGAGCTATGTGTAAATGTTGATTTCGCTTGAAACTCCTTATTGTCCACTAGTGTTTCCCAGTGGGCTGTATCTTGGTTCAGAGATGTTGCAGGAATTTTAAGGGATTGTTAACAGTGGCTGTAGTCTATGTAGATGCCTTGTTTCTCTGCCGTGTGGTATTTCCTGCAGATGTTCCCTGTTCTGGGTCTCACCTCTTATGCACTGAAGCTGTAGGTTGGAAAGCAAATAAAGCTAAAAAAATTCTCACTGAGATCTTTTTCTGTATTCTTGCAAAACAAGTGGATGATGGGAACAAATAGCAGTATCCTTGTCATGTCTGGAAGATCGTTGTCAATCTTGCTTGTGTACCAAATAAGAAACAGAAGCTCACTGTCCCCGTGCTCTCCCACTTCGAGAAAACAGGCTGTGTGCCTCAGATGATCAAGGAGGAGCATCCTGATGACTCTGCTGAGATCACAGGGATTGAGTTCAAACACCAGAGATACTGCAGTATGAAATAAAGTTTATAACAACAAACAAACAGGAGAGCTGAAAGGATGGGCCTGCAGGCATACAGCTTGTTTATATTCCCAGTACTCACACTTTTCCACACTGTTTTCTTGATTAAGTTCCTTTACATAAATTCAAGGTTGCATTTGTTGCTTAAATAAACACACAAAGCTCAGCAGGATGCACAAGCAGAAGGTTTTGCCTGAAGAAGGGGGTAATTGACAAAAACATATTCATACAACTTAATGGTTTATTGCTTGCAAAATGCCTTGTGGTCCTCCAGTGGTGTCTATATCCGTGCAATATAATTAACTACTCTGTGGTGAACACTGTAATTCAGAAGAAAGCTCAGTGCAGTTAGCCAATGTATAACAACTTACAGCATCTACTTACTTGCTCCCATTCTCAAGCAGCATTTGCATGGCTGCTTCTGTGTTCAGGGTTTTCTTTATCCACCACTTTGATGGCAGAGCAACGAAACTGCAATAAACTTGAATTATGCATATAAGTGCTGGGTCTTCTCTCCAAAGTTACTTTGTAGGTGTCAATTATTGCAGTAGCATGGATTCAGCAACCTTCTCAAGACCATATATGGTCTTGACATGTTTCTGTGCTTATCTGTGCCAGAGCCAAAAGAACTTTTCACTACATGTAGGTGTGAGTGCAAACACCTGCATAAAGGAAAGGAAGGCTGTAAATCTGCAGTTTGCCACACAGGCATATATGCTTCCTTCTGCAATTCTTTGTATTGCCACTTCATCAATTTGGTACAAAGCATGCCTGGATCATTCTGATTTCAGGAATACACTTGAATGGGGGACTTGCTGGCTGGGTACAGTGAGCCAAACCAAAAGCAAATCCTGGACATCTGGCAAAGGCAGAGGTGGCTTGATTCATATGGATCTTTCTTATACAAAAGCCTGGCAATGGTTATTTGAATGACTGTGTGCTAATCCACCTGCAAAACATTGGTGGAATTGGTAGCAGACAGCCCTCTTGGGCACTGGTTACAACTGGTGGCTGCTTATTCATGTGAGAAGACTTGTGTTGTGCTGAAGACACTACCAATCACTGCTTGTGGTCAGTGAGGCATGGGGAGGTTAGAAGCAGAGTCTTGAGCCACTGTGGTTCTACTGCATGCTGGGCAGCAGTTGTAGTAAGAGGAACAGTGGTGACTATGAAATCGGTGGGAGAGGGAGAAACAACTCCAGCTGAGGTGTGAAACATGGCATGGGTTAGGACCAGCTTCAGAAAAGCAGAAGGATCCTCGACCATGAGAACAGAGGTGACTGTCATGGCACACTCTGCCTGTGAATTTAGTGCCAACAGCAGAGAGAGTGACAAACGTACCATTTAGATTGCTCTTACATGCAGGCATGCAGAATGGGGGCTGCCTGTGGAAATGGAATTAGCAGAGCTGGTATTTAAGACCTCTGACTTTATTATACAAGACAAAAGTGTTCAGGAGGAAGATATGGAAACTGCAGGAAGCAGGTGGCTGGTCTGAGTGGTGAATGACATAGAAAAAAGAAACACAAGAGGTGTAGGGTCAAGCATATGGCAGTGTTAACATATTTGATAACCCTCTAATTTTTAATAGCCTGGCAGAAGTACTCAACCAGGCTTCCCTAACGCAAGATGCCTTGGCACGCAGAGCACATTCAAGGGCAAGAGGAGGCACTGAGAAGGGCTTGTTGCAGCCTGTTGAGTCCCACAGGGTGCCATTCCATGTGCAGGATGTTTACTACTGACATAAGCTATGGAAAAAAGAAGGAGTATTTGCAATTTCTAGGAGGTGGCCTGAGGCACTGCATGGTACCCAAAACTATCTTCGCTCTACTCCCTCTGCTCTCTCAAAATGGGAACTAATTTCATGATTGTTGTTGTCCTCATGAGGTGCAACAAGACTAAATGCAAGGTCCTGCATCTGGGTCAGGGCAATTCCGAACACCAATATAGGCTGGGCAGTAACTGTCTTGAAAACAGCCCTGAAGAAAAAGACTTGGGGGTGCTGGTGGATGAGAAGCTCAACATGAGCCAGCAGTGTGCACTTGCAGCCCAGAAAGCCAATCACATCCTAGGCTGCATCAAGAGAAGTGTAGCCATCAGATTGAGGGAGGTGATTCTCCCCCTCTACTCCACTCTGGTGAGACCCCACCTGGAGTACTGTGCCCAGTTCTGGAGCCCCTATTACAAGAAGGATCTGATGTGCTGGAGTGTGTCCAGAGAAGGGCCACCAGGATGATCAGAGGGCTGGAGCACCTCTCTTATGAGGACAGGCTGAGAGAGTTGGGGCTATTCAGTCTGGAGAAAAGAAGGCTCTGAGGAGACCTTATTGTGGTCTTCCAGTATCTGAAGGGGACCTAAGAGAAAGCTGGTAAGGGACTTTTTAGGATGTCAGGTAGTGATAGGACTAGGGGGAATGGAACGAAACTAGAAATGGATGGATTGTGATTGGATGTTAGGAAGAAATTCTTCCCCATGAGGGTGGTGAGACACTGGAACAGGTTGCCCAGGAAGGTGGTGGAGCCCCACCCCTGGAGGCTTTTAAAGCCAGGCTGGATGTGGCTCCAAGCAACCTGATCTAGTGTGAGGTGTCCCTGCCCATGGCATAGGGGTTGGAACTAGACAATCCTTGAGGTCCCTTCCAACCCTAACTATTCTATGATTCTAGGCAACAGCCTTTAACAGATTAGTAAAATTATATACAAAGAGAGAAAGTGAAGCTCAGGAAAAACAAGTATGGGGTGACCCCTGTCAAAGTATGAAGTGATCCCTGTTAAAGCATTACTGCTGTAAAGCTCAAAGAGATGGGTTTCTTCTGAACATGGATGTATTTAGAATTTTACTGGCTTTCATATTCGGCCTGCACAAATCATTTGTAAGAACTGTAGAAAGTAAGATTTTCAGGCATGGCTGCTGAAAGCAGTATCTCAGCTGCTGTGTCACCTTGATAATTTGAAAGGAATGGTATTTCAGTATTCAGTGCTCCCCCTTATTACATCCCCCTCGAAGTAACTGTAAGATACCCCTACTTGAGCACCCTAAATTTTCTTGGTTACAAATGCAGTCCCTTGGCTTTGGGAAACGTGCATGAAAGAGCTCCTTATTTTTTCATTTACAAAGTAATCCTGTGAGTCTGGAGGGATGCTCAAGGCTGATAGCTTGGAGAGGGCTGCATGGATTGCTGTGCATAGCATCAAGCCATATCCAAGACCCTGCTGGTGAGGTGACCTTGGCCATTGAGACCTAGGTTCACTTCAGTTTGTAACTCTGAGCAAGCCTTCCAAATATGGTAGCAAGCAGCTCAGCATGGGTTGCTTGCTCTGCTGCTCAGCCAGCACTGTGAGGCAGTTTATAGCAAGTTCTCATCACTCTCCGCTGTTTCACAACACAAAGGCCCACAGGTTGCCTTTAGAATGCTGGTTTGAGTAGTAGAAAAGCAATTGCTGCAGAAGAAAATGGCACGAAAGTGTTCCTACAATACATGGAGGAGTTGGTTTGGTATTATATCTATATGACAGGTTAAGTGCTTATTCTCTGGATTTACTTTTTAATTGAGACTAACAGTGAGGGAGAAGAACATAAAAGGGAAGGCAACAGGTTGCCTTGGTTTGGGATGCTCTGCCAAGCAGAACCACTCCACACAGACGCTTCTAGGTGGTGTTATTCTTGACATTGCTGTGTTGTAATGTTGTTCCTCAGCAAGGTCATTCTTGATGATTTTTTCCCCTAGGGTACCTATTTGCACATTTCCCCTTTACTTGGAGAGCCTGATATTTCTCAGACACTCTGCTCCCTCTCATTATTTTCTTTTCCACAACAAGTTTACAATTTCACTGCCTGAATTTTCTTGGTAATATTGAAGCTGCCAGGAGCAGCATAAACTACCCTGACCCACAGTCCTAGGTGAATTAGGGGAGGATATTGAAGATGCTTTTTATCTTTGCAGTTGCTTAGAGGAGTATCTCTCATGTGAAAGGCCTTCTGGCCTCTAAAGTGTTTGGGACCTGTCCTCATGAACAGCAAACTTCAACTACAGAAAGGGTCTGCATTCAGATGTTACTATGTAGTAAAGATTACAAAAAAATAATTTGCTGGAAAGAAGTGTTTTGCAGCAACAATTAAGCCTGCTGTTCTTGAATTTCTCAGTTGAAAAGCCTGTCATCATGAATAGTTGGTATAACTGTCAGCTTATAATACATGGCCCAGAGCAAACTCAGTGATGTCACTGGAATTCAGAGGCTTCTCAGCAAGAGAAGACCTTCTGATTTAATTTCTCCCAACCCCCACAATAAATTCCTATGTAAACCAATGTTTTGGACAATCAAATGATGGTAAAAGATTTTTTGTTGTTGTTGAACCACAACCCAGGTAAGTACGGTCTGCTTCTGAATTGTCAAAGGAAAAGGCTTGAAATGTTTATATGCCTGCTGTACTTAGTAACAACACATGTGAAATAATTTCTATTAGGTAGATCGACATTCATACTTTCCAAAGCAGTTGGTAATTAGAACTGAGTGATATTTCCAATGTGCCTGTTAATGATGGCTGCCGTCCAAACATAACCCTTCTTTACATTGACAGATCCATTTGCCAGCAGCACTAATACCGGCTTTTGAGTTGTGAGTGTGTGTTCATATGTTTCTCTCTTCTCCCTTCTCCCTCTAAAGTGGCCTGTAATAATTAAACACTCAAATCCTCATTGAAATTAATGAAAGCTGGGGAATTTTCTCCAGTGGAGGCAAGTACTAGAAGTGCATATGCTTGCTAGCTGTGGTGCTTTGTAAGGTATCTCAGATGATGTCCCACTCCATCCATCATTTCATGTCAGGTGTAGTCTGCAGCTGGAGTGGTGATGTTACCTATTTTATATTTCCTCCCACTGAAAATGAGTTAGGGGCACTCCTGTCACTTGCCCTCAGCTTTGCAAGAGATCAGGACTTTCTGCTTTTGCAGACAGATGGAGTGCTGTGATGCTATAGATGATGAGAGGTGAGGTGATGCCTCTGTACCTTGGCACTCTTATATCACATCTGAATGTCGTGGGGAGAGAAGGACCTGCATTTGGCTGTGCTAAAGTGTGAAGTCAATGATGCTGACTTTTGCACACAACAAAACAGTCTGTTAATACAGGTCCCTTCATACTTCAGTTTCCAGGCTGGTGATGCTCCCAGTTTGAAACTCAAGAGCTAGTGGAGAGGCTTAGTTTCAGCAAAGCCTCCTTGCCATGAATAATACATCAAATTTCCCCAATTCTTCCTCCCAGGAGTGTCAAAGACTGTTTTGGAAAAAAATTTCTCAAGTGTAAGAGGTGGGAAATTGCTAATAAAAAGATTGTCTAGAGAAACAACAGTGCAAAAATATGTTCACAGTAGTAAAAAATTCTCCTGCTCCTCTCAGAATAGCTCAAAATTGTTGAGAAGAGGATGGCATACTGAGCACACAACACTAGGAAAATGTGAAGAAGCAAAGTTAGACATGCATTACAAATTAATCAGTAATTAAGAGCACATATTCTGTACTCCCTGGCCCCTCCACCTCCCATGATTTTCACAGTCTACAGTTGCAGTTACCAGACTTAAATTTAGTAAGTTCCTTCCGTCAGAATCAAACTTGACTGGTAAAGAAATTCAAACCAGAGTAAGTTGTGAAAGGGGATTAAATCTTTAAAGGCAGTTCTAGTGTCTAGTGATTCTGAGACAGAAAGACAATGAGGATCAGAGTATTTGCTTGCAGACTGCCTTTAACTTCATCAGTTGGAGCTCATGTTGAAGCAATGGACTGTGTTAGAGCATCATTTGAAACTTCAGAAATCCATGGCATTAACATGGTGGAGTGCCTCTCCTTCTGTGTTTCAGGCCTTCAAATATTTAATTGCATGTTGTTCCAAAATGAAAAGTGACATCATCATTACCAGTTTAATAAAAATGAGCAGAGAATGGAAAATTCTGCATGCTTACCTGAAGGTATAGACACAATTTCATGCGTACCAACTCAGTATTTACTAGCCACAAGAGTCCTCATAAACAGAGATTTTAGCATGCTAGAGCATGCTATCTGGAGAATCACTGTGGTCTGGAGAATAGATAGTTTGCACTCAGTTTCTCTTTATCATACTATTTTCTAGACTCTGAACCATACAGAGCTCCCAAGTAAAGTTTTAACAGGATCACCTTCTGTATGTGGCACCAGTGTTGTGGCAAAGTCCCAGGCTATGGGAGTGCTGCAGTGCTGGGACAGAGCTCTTCACTTGGCCTCAGATGAAGCTGTTCCTGCATCTATGGGGTCTCAAGTGTGAGATATGGTCCTCTTCCCCTTTAGACATGGAAAGAAAGATCTTTATTTCAAATTGCCTAGTTCAATTTTATAGGACTCTTCAGGAGTTCTATAAAGCAAGCTTCCAGGTGGTGAGCCACTCTGGGCAAACTGGTCTCTGGCAAAGTTGATCTCACATGAAACAGAGTGAAGGATCATCCCGCATTAGAGCACAACACATTCTCATTAGAGCAATGAATTAGTGATGGTATGCTCTGCAAGGCAGCATGGGTTGAATGGGATTTTAGAAGTGCCTCTAGTCTCTATTTCCATGTCTTACTCTGAGAACAGCATTTACTGTGCAACACAGAGCAACCTAAAAATTACTCATTTCTGATCTCTTCAGAAATTTTACTTAAAGATTCGTCTATGTGTACTTGCAAATAAACTGGAGTTATCAGTTTAACTCTTCCAGTTGGCATTCTGCTTTTGTAATGCAAAGTAAACCAAACTAAAACAAATTGCTTCTTTTCTTCATTTGTCTTTTTTCCCCTTGTAAGTGTGTCATTGATCCTGAGCTAGATTTTTTTTTAATTTTTTTAATTTTATTTTGGGTTACAAGAATGTGCCTGAGGTTTTGGGAACTCAGGGCAATAGCTGTTTCTGAAGCCACTGTAATTTTACTTCACTTGGTCAAATTGCAGCTCATTTATGAGCTTTGTCAACTGGCAGCAGCCAGTTTTAAGGTAGAGGTGAGAAAAATTAGAAAGTGGCACAACACCATGCGTTCAAGCTTCAGATTAATCTTGGTCTTCATGTTTTTCAGGGTTTGAATTTTGGTTATTCGGTTAGGTGTTTTGTTTTATCTAGTTGCTTCATGTTCTAAGTAATAAAGTGTAGAAGATAGCTTTCTGTTACCAGATACTTCAGGGATAATATCTCTGAGTCCAATATTCTTCCAAATTCAGAAGAGTCAGCAAAGAGGAAAGTAACCTGCCTAGTCATAGTCACATGCTGGAAGAATCATATCCTTTTATCACTAAAACATATCTGTCTCTCTGTCTATTGTCTTTTCCTAGACCTGGTGGATGGAATATATACTATTATTTTATTTTTATAGTGCATGCTTTTATCATCAGTGTTTCCAGGTTAGCCCTGGAATGTCCTCTGGATAACAAAATAGGATAGTTCTCATTTTGGCCTCTTAGATACTGACACTCTATCCAGATGCATTAGACTGATATTGATATGAAGTTAGAAATTAAAAAAATAGTGAAATCTACAGGACCTACATGAGATTCAGCGTGTTATGCACCAGATACTCTACAAAGTGAGAAACTATTGTTTCTTTGAGGAATATAAGAGAGGGGAGAGTCACAATTGCACATAATGGGCAGAAATGGGATCTTGTTTTCAAACATGTGCTCTGATTATTTCCTTACTACTGTTCCAAGTAGTTTAGTTTGGTAGCCAGAAGAATATATGGGACTGCTGGACACTATCAGAGACCTTAGGACAATGGAAAGGAACAAGCAAAGTTTATTTATATCCCCTGTTTTACAGTCTTCAAGAGGAAGGGCAAAATACCATCACCTGATAATTAGCATTATCAATCAGCAAAGGGACTGGTTACAGGGAAAGAGAGGGAAAGAGAAGTCAGCTAATGGCTGTTTGGAAGTAAGGAGCATGCACAGTGAACCACTCAGAAACAATGAAGTCTAGCATCTGGAAATCTCAAAGAGGCTACAGCTCATTAGGGCTTTTTACTGCAGTAGTTTGTGACACAGTTTTTCAATGCACATGGAGGCAGGAAATTTGCAGAAGTGATTTTTCTTCATTTGCAGTGCAAGAGGATTTTAATATGGAATGTCTTGTCATCTGCCAAGCTGTCTCTCCAGGCTGGACAGGAGCTGTGTTCATAGCTGCTACGGGAACTCCCAGCCTCCTCGTTCAAATTTTGGTTCCTACGTAATTCTGCTAACTCCTGTGTAATCCTGGTATGGACAAAAGATGTATGTCTTGTTTCCAAACCAAGAGGCCCCATGATCATCTCCCCCAGGTAGGGAGGTACCCAGTCTTCTGTTAATAAAGGGCATTGCATCTGAGTACATCTGCAACTACTTGCTTGCAAAAGAGGTAGATGCAATATATGAAAGCAAATGCAAATATTAATGCAGTAATAGATTTGATGGGCTGGAGAAAATATGTTAGTGTTCCAACTTCACCCCAGTGTGATTAAATTCCACGCATTTTAAACAGTAATAGAGTAGGGAGCCTGCTTCCATGATCCTGCTCTGGGGAAGATATTTTCAAGGGACTCATCACCTTCACAGTTTCATTTAGAAAGAGGTGTTGACAGAATGAGAACTGTTTTACAATTCATAAAGAAACTGTTTCTATTTCTCCTTTGCTAGTAGTGCTTCTGCAGTCTTAAAGAAACAGCACTACCACCATACTTCCTCTTCAAAAACACATGATAATGGGTAAAGTAACAGCTTTTAGGTCTTCTTCTGATCCCTCAAAACTCTTATATTTGCTCTTCAACATCTCTTTGATCATGGCTCTGGTAATATTTTCTAGCCTTCCTTATGCAAAATATAATCATGGCTGCCATTAATGCCACAAGCACAGGAGATCCACAAATTTGCTGCTTAATGTTTCATACCAGTACACATGTGAGGGGAAAAATATTTTATCATTATTGTTGTAATTATTATTAATGTTATGCTAATGTTTACTATTACATTTTTTTTTTTTTTTGCAGAGATTGTAAAATATCTTTTTCTGGTTCTAGTGAATCGAATACTAGTACATCAGATAAGAGATTGTTGACTATGCAGAGATTTACAGAGCAAGGCAAATGCTTAGCAAGAGTAAGGAACACAGGAAGCTTTTCTTTACAGGCAGAAGAAGAATCATTCAGCATTAAGGGGGTACAGAGCTAACGGCAATCATTACCCGGTCATGACAACCACACAACAAAAGCACTGTGGGGTGTCCTGACATAATTCGTCTTATGACAAATGAGCTCGCTGCAGGTCTTGCCACACCTATCACAGTTGCCATTCGTTTTCCCCATTAGCTTTGGAGGGGTCCTCAGCTCTTTGGAGGTATATCTTCAAGGAGGACTTACCATCAGACATCAATGGGCAAATTGGAAGCAGCAAACTCATTTTCAGCTGTCCATATGTGTTGGTTCTGCACTCCACAGATCAGAGGAACACACTGCAGGGTTATAACCCCTTTTCTTAAGGACATGCTTGACATAGAGGAAAGTTATTGATAGGGATTTTTCTGTGCAGATTTTCCTTTTGGCATACCTTCCAAAAACCAGATGTGGAGAGGATGTAATGTAATATTCTTAATTTCTGTTATATCAGCAAGAAATCAGCTTGAGTTGAAAGGGATCATTAAGATTATTTGCTTCCAAACCCGCTGTCATGAGCAGAGACACCTCCCACTAGACCAGCCTGATCAGACTCATCCAGGCTGGTCTTAAACACGTTAAGGGATGAGGCATTCACAACTTCTCTGGGCAACCTATTCCAGTGTCTCACTAGCTATATCGTAAAGAACTTCTAATGCCCATCTAAATCTACTCTGCTCTAGTTTAAAACCATTGTCCTTTTCCCTGTCACAACATGTCCTTATAAAAAGTCCCTCTCCAGCTTTCCTGTAGGCCCCCTTCAGGTACTGGAAGGCCACTATAAGGTCTCCCTGGAGGCTTCTCTTCTCCAGGCTGAAAACACTCAACTCCTTCAGTTTGTCCTCATAGGAGAGATGCATCTTTGTAGACCTCCTCTGGCCCTTTTCCACCAGATCCATGTCCTTGTGTTGGGTTCCTCAGAACTGGACACAGTACTCCAGGTGGGATCTTGCCAGAGCAGAGTAGAGGCGCGGAATCAGCTCCCTTAACCTGCTAGCCATGTGTGTTTTGATGCAGCCCAGGATATGGTAGTCTTTTTGGGCTGCCAGAACACATTGCTGGCTCGTGTCAATCACCCCATCAAACAGCATCCCCAAGTCCTTTTCTGCACAGCTGCTCTCAATCCACTAAACACCCAGCCTGTATTTGTGCTTGGGATTGCTGCAACCCAGGTGCACAACCTTGCCCTTTACTTTGTTGAATTCCATGAGGTTGGCATGGGCCTCACCTCTCCAATCTGTCCAGGTCCCTTTGGATTGTATCCCTTCTCTACAGCATGTTGCCTGGACCACACAGCTTGGTGTCTTCATCAAACATCCCTGAAGGTGCTTTTGATCCCACTGTCCATGTCACGGACAAAGATGCTAAGCAGCACCAGTCCCAGTAACAATCTCTGAGGGACTCCACTTACCACGCTTCTCCATTTGCACATTGAGTCATTGATTACAACTCTTTGAGAGTGGCATTCCTTATGCACTGAGTGGTCTGCCCATCAGTTTCATGCCCTTCCAATTTACAGATCAGGATATCATGTAGGATGGTGTCAACCGCTTTGCACAACTCCAGGAAGATGACATCAGTTGCTCATCCCTTAGCCACCAATGCTAAAAGCCACCAGATTTGTCAGGCAGTATTTGCCCTTGGTGAAGCCATGTTGGTTGCCACCCACCACCACCTTATTTTCCATGTGTCCTAGCAGATGATTCAGGATAATATTCTCCATTATCTTGCTGGGCACTGGGGTGAGACTGACTGACCTGTAGTTCCCTTTTTGAAAATGGGGGCTATGTTTCCCCTTTTCCAGTCAGTAGGAACTTCACCAGACTGCCACGACTTTTAAAATATGATGGGAAGTGGCTTTGCAATTTCATCTGGCAGTTCTCTCGGGTATCCTGGATGCATCGTCAGGTTTCAGGAACTTGTGCACCTTCGGTTTCATTAGATGGTTTTGAATTTGTTTTCTCTTACAATATGTGGCTCTTCAGTCTCCCAGTCCCTGCCCTTGCATTCTGCAACTTGGCAGGTGTGGTTAGAATCCTTACCATTGAAGACCAAGGCAAAAGAGTCGTTGAGTACCTCAATGTTCTCCATATCCTGTGTGACCAGATCCCCCATTTCCTTGTGGAGAGGGGTCACATTTTCCCTGTTCTTTCTTTTGCCACTGGCATATCTGTAAAAACTTCTTTTGATATCCCCTTTGACTTCTTCCATGGGGCATTTCAACAAAAGAAAGACAACGAAAACTCTGACCAAAAAGCAGGAACAATCTATGCTATAGATGATGCTGCCTGTTGATCTCCTGTTTCCTTTCCAACATCTTCCCAAGCAATGCTGGGGGCTGTTTCATTGCACAAAGCATGTGTCCTCTTCTGAACAGATGACACGTCCTCCAGAATTGGTTGGTGGATCTAGAAAAAAACAAAACCAAAACCAGAACCAAACCAGTGCTGTGCATGTTAGTCACTTCCTGCTATTGGGGGCTATTCCAGCATGCAACGCTGCACTCACTGGTGCAGGCAGCCAGAGGAGATGACTGTGAGTGTCTGAGTTGCAGCAATTCAAAATAATGAAATATTTATCAGGATAGAGAGACTAAAGTTGTATCTGATCCCATTTAGCATGAGTCAGATGCTACAATTTGGTGCTCTTATTTTGTGCTTTGCCAGAACTGCTTCAGTACCTTTGTGGAAGTCACAGACATGAAGCGTAGACAGATTATGTAGTGGTAGCAGTAGTGGAATAGTTAGGGAAGCATAAATCACTATCTAAATACCAGAGATTCTTCAGGAGGGAACACAAAACCTTATGTTTCTGTGCTTGTGAGATCAATTTTCCTTCTGGTGTTTGATTGCATGCCAGTGTGGTGTGAGCAGTGATGGGCCAGGAACTGCAGCCAGGTGATACCTGGCAGTGTTACCATTGCTCATGATATCCAACAAAAAGACAAGCTAAACTTCCCATGAAACTGTGACAGGATGCTCCTATCAGCCTCACTGGTATATAGAAGCCGGCACAACTCACCTTGGATAAAAAGATGAGTATAGAAATTCCCATGTGGCTGACCAACTCCTGTGTTAAAGTGGGGTAAATTTTAAAAGGCAATGGGCATAGTTTTGGCACAGAAATGGAGAAAGCAGGCAAGCATGGTGCAGCAGTGGTGTAGCAGAAACTCCAGACTCCCCCTTGCGCTGGTGCAGTATGGGGATCTGTTATTGGCTAGCTATGGCAAATCCTGAAGCAGTATCTACTCTAACTTGGTTGTGCTTCTAACACCTGAGGAAAGGCAGGGGGTTTTCTGCTGCTCTCAACACTGCCAGTTTCTTCCAGACAGCTTGTGTCTGCCAGTTTTCAAAGCATTATTTTCATCATTTGCAGAGGAATGGATAAAAGGCAAAGGGACACCTGTTTTTAGCACTGAGTGGGACTGGAGCAGAAGAAAGTAGTAACTAACAACCTGTTGCAGATAACTGACCACTATAAACCCTTCCCCCCCCCCCCCCCCCCCCCAAAGTGGTGCCGTATTTTCTTGCCACTTTTTAGTCTTGTGTAATCTGTGAAGCATGTGATGCAGCATAAGGAGTCCTGAGAGAAGTAATTCTTGTGCCTGAAAATAATTAGTTTTAGAGTAGGCTCCATCAGCCTAAGGACATCTATATTCTCTTCTCTCATTTCTTTGTACTTCATTTCTTTATGGATGCTTTTAATCTAAGACATATTGAGAAATATGAAGGATAGAAGTTATATCTGGAGTTTAATCTCCTGGACTGCCTAGATGACAACTTCTTAAAACAAGAAATTAACAGCCCTAGCCAAGGGGATGCATTATTGGACCTATTGGTCACAAATATGAGTGAAGTTATCAGGGATGTCAAAGTCAAAGGCAGCCTGGGCTGCAATGAGCATGCACTCGGTGCAGTTCACTGTCTTAAGGGATATGAAACCAGTTAGAAGCATAGTTAGGACTTTGAATTTTGGGGAAGCAAAATTCCAGCTCTTTAAGTAATAAATAGGACCCTCTTGGAAACAACCCTCAGAGACAAGGGAGCAGAACAGAGGTGGCAGGTCTTTAATGACACGCTCTGTAGAGCACAAGTGATCTTCATCCTCGGGTATAATAAATCAGTCAAGGAAAGCAAGAGACCACCATTGCTGAGTCGTGCCCTGCTGGTCAAACTAAAGGGCAAGCTGGGACTACACAGGAAATGGAAGAAGGGACAGGCATCCTGGCAAGAGTATAGGGATGTTGCCTGGTTGTGCAGGGATGATGTCAGGAAGGCCAAAGCATAGCTGACACTGAACTCGGCAGGTTCAGAAGAATAACAAGAAAGGATTCTACAGGTACATAAACCAGAAAAGGATGGTTAAAGAAAGTGTAACCTCCCTGATGAACAGCAGTGGTGAACTAGTAACAACAGATGAGGAGAAGGTTGAGATTCTCAACAAATTTTTGCCTAATTCTTCACTGGCAACCCGTCTCCTCATGGCTTTCATGTTGATAGCCCACAAGATGGAGACCAGGGAGACAAAGTCCCTCCCACTGTAAGGTGTATGATCATCTGAGGAACCTGTAGATATACAAGTCCATGCGGCCTAATAAGATGCATCTCTGAGTCCTGAGGAAATTAGTTGGTGTAGTTGCCAAGCCAGTCTCCATGATGTTTGAGAAATCCAGGAAGTCAGGTGAGGTCCCTGGGGACTGGGAGAAAGGAAACATCACACCCATTTTTAGAAAGGGTAGAAAGGAGGATCCTGGGAACTACTGACCTGTCAACCTCACCTCCGTGCTTGGGAAGATCATGTAACAGATCCTCCTAGATACCATGCTGAGGCACATGGAGGACAGGAAGGTGATCCAAGACAGCCAACATGGTTTTACTGGGGGCAGATTCTGCCTGACCATCCTATTGGCTGACTGTCAGTAAATAAGGGACAACCTATGGATGTGATCTATCTGGACTTCTGCAAGGCCTTTGACACAGTCCCCACAACATCCTGCTTGCCGAGTTGGAGAGATGTGAATTTGATGGGTGGACTGTTCAGTGGATAAAGATGGTCACATCCAGAGGGTAGTACTCAATGGCTTGAAGTCCATATGGAGAGCCATGACAAGTGGTGTCCCTCAGAGGTCTCTACTGGGACTTGTGCTGTTTAATATTTTACCAATGACATAAGCAGTGAGATTGAATGCACCATCAGCAAGTTTGCAGTTGACACCAAGCTGAGTGGTGCTGTCAATACACCAGAGGGACAGGATGTCATCCAGAGGGACCTGGACAAGCCGGAGAGATGGGCCCAGGTGAACCTCATGAGGTTCAACAGGAGCAAGTGCAGGGTCCTTCCCCTGGGCTGCAACAATCCTCACTATCAACACAGACTGGGGGATTAGGTAATAAAAAGCATCCCTGTGAAAAAGGACTTGGGGGTGTTGATGGATGAGAAGCTGGACATGGGCAGGCAGTGTGTGCTTGCAGCCCAGAAGGCAAATCACATCCTGGGCTGCATCAACAAACGTGTTGCCAGCAGAACCAGAGAGGTGATTCTGCTACTTGGCTCTGGTGAGACCTCACTTGGAGTACTGTGTCCAGGTCTGCAGCCCTCAATATAGGAAGGACATGGACCTGATGGAGAGGATCCAGTGGAGGGCCAAGAAACTGATCGGAGGGTTGAAGCACCTCTGCTATACAGACTTGCTGAAGGAGCTTGTTCAGCCTGGAGGAAGCTCCAGGGAGACCTAATAGCAGCCTTCCAGTACCTGAAGGGGGCCTACAAAAAGGATGGAGAGAGACTGTTTAGAAAGGCCTGTAGTGATAGGACAAGGGGCAATGGCTTCAAAGAAGAGAAGAGTAGATTGAGATTGGACATTAGGAACAAGTTTTTTACCCTAAGGGTAGTGGAACACTGGAACAGGTTGTCCAGGGAGGCGTTTGCAGCCCCATTCCTAGAGATGTTCAAGGTGAGGCTCAGCAGGGCTCTGGGCAACCTCTGCTTACTGCAGAGGGGGTTGGACTCGATGACCTTTGGAGCTCCCTTCCAACCCAGACCATTGTAGGATTCTATGATTGTCTCTTCTTGCGAAGTTTATGTGACATAAACTGAACAGAAAACAAGTGTTCCCAAGAGCAATTCCTGTGATCTCTGTCAGATCTATCTTGTCCTCAGATGTCCTTGAATTCATTATATTGTAGGTATTTTGGCCTGCAGAGCTCGGGCAGTGCTCAATACACGGTGGGAATAAGCAGCTTTGTAATGTGTGTGTTTGTGAGGATGTATGCATAGGTATATGCACAAAACTTTAACCTGACCTCATAGATATTCTGTTAGATTAGTAATGCCTGAGTATTGTACAGCAGCTGCCTCCATTAACTTAAAAGCCATTGCTGTCAATTGCTCTTATGTTTTAATAAGCATATAGAATTGACAGACGCAGCTGCTGAAAATACTTTCTGTAAAGGATCCATGTGTCTGCGTGTAAATATAATGCATGCATCGCACTATTTTATTCATATTAATTGCCTTGGAATCTGTCCAAGTATTTGCTCTGTAGTGCCTGTTTTTCTCTCATCTTTTTGTTAAGCTGGGGGAACTGGGTGATTTTTGTTTGTGAATGTATGCCCAGATCCATGCTATGCTTCTTTTTTTTACTGCGTAAAACTATTTTTCATCTCCATTCCACTGCATTGCTATCTGTCCTACAGAAACCTGATACAGTAATTCCTTACCCCCTTCACGATGAGTGATTTATTTAGTTCCATTTATAACTGTGGACTTTAGTGCCAAGTATAGCTATTCTGGACTTCTATAGCATTGGCAAAAGTGCTGGCCCAAAGAGATAAAATGAAGATACGTTTGATAAGCTTGGGGATGATATAAGTGTGTTAGTCGCTTGGAGAAAAATTGCAGATTACATCTTTGCTCTTTCTGTCTGTGGAGATTAGCTGAAGGTGTTAGATGAACAGCAGTTCAAGAATTTAACCATGCCTAGTGATGTAAAATCTGCTGGCTGCAAGGAGCAACATGCAAGGCCCATGTGCTGCTCAGGGACTTCCCAATATTGCATGACAGGAATGAAATCCATGTATGTCACATTCTTGAGATTTTTTTTTTCTGCTGCTCCTTGCCAGCATCCTAAATGGATTCCATAATGAGTGCTTTAGAATAATGCACTTCTTAACTGTGCAGAAATTTCAATGACCCTAGAGAATTATCAGAAGTAGATGGAATTGCATGTAAGACAGTTCAGACCTGGAGTATGAAATATTTGCTCATGTTATTCTCTCGAAGGCAGAGGGCATGCAGTTAAATCTTCATTGACCTTTTCTAGGCAGCCTTTGATCCTCCAAGTGGGTGGAGGAGAGGTGGAGATGATGTTATCAACACAAGCACGAAAGGGTAATAGCTGAAAGCCAAGGATTTCAGGAGAGAGGGGGTGCCTACACACTGCACAGCAGGGTAGTGGGTGGTCCATAGGAGACAGAAACCACATCCAGGTTGCATTTTTGTCTGTGGGAGTGTATGACATTCCTGTGCAATAAAAGACAAGCAGTCTGTTTTCTAGCTCACTAGCTGTATAATGAGGGGTAATGTCTAAGGGAAAAGTACACAGTTACCAAATGAGGGTTGAGAAGCAATTCCAGAAGACAGGGAGAGAAATAGGAACTGCTGGACCTGATTACCACTCACGGTAGAAGGCTGGACATAGGCTGTGGTTAGAGGTTGTGCTGTAGGACAATTTCCATTTCTTGCACTACCTGGCTCTGAATCATATCCTGCCTCTTCATGCATTAAGGTAAATGGAGAATGAATCCTCATAACTCCACACCATCAAACTTCACCAGTTTTCCATATTTTGGCAGCAGCTTAATCACCTTTTATGGTATTGGAGATAGTACAGATATTTTGCAGTAAAACTGTAGTTTGATGTAGCCAGTTAGTTTGGCAGTTCTGCTGTTTTTTGAATCACACACAGACTCCCACAGAATCAATAAGGTTGGAAAAGACCTCAAGGATTATCAAAGTCCAACCTGTCACCCAAGAACTCATGACTACTAAACCATGTCACCAAGCGCACACCCAATCCCCTCTTGAACACCTCCAGGGATGGTGACTCCACCACTTCCCTGGGCAGCACATTCCAATGTCTAACAGCTCTCCCTGTGAAGAACTTTCTCCTCACCTTGAGCCTAAACCTCCCCTGGCACAGCTTGAGACTGTGTCCTCCTGTTCTGGTGCTGGTTGCCTGGCAGAAGAGACCAACCCCCTCCTGGCTACAACCTCCCCTCAGGTAGTTGTAGACAGCAATGAGGTCACCCCTGAGCCTCCTCTTCTCCAGGATAAACAATCCCAGCTCCCTCAGCCTCTCCTCACAGGGTTTGTGTTCAAGGCCTCTCCCCAGCCTCGTTGCCCTTCTCTGGACACGTTCAAGTATCTCAATGTCCTTCTTAAATTGAGGAGCCCAGAAGTGGACACAGTACTCAAGGTGTGGCCTAACCAGTGCTGAGTACAGGGGCACAATGACTTCCCTGCTCCTGCTGGCCACACTATTCCTGATGCAGGCCAGGATGCCATTGGCCTTCTTGGCCACCTGGGCACACTGCTGGCTCATGTTCAGCTGCTGTCAACCAGTACCCCCAGGTCCCTTTCTGTTTGGCTGCTCTCCAGCCACTCTGACCCCAGCCTGTAGCTCTGCATGGGGTTGTTGTGGCCAAAGTGCAGCACCTGGCACCTGGACTTGTAAAATGCCATCATGTTGGACTCTGCCCATCTGTCCAGCCATGATGCATGTCAAATACACCCAGAAAGCTGTTGTGTATTTAATATTTTTATCCAAAAGTTGTGTATTTAATCCTTTTATCTAAAGGTCTCTTCATAACAAGTTCTTCTAACTCATTTGAAAGACCTTTACTGGTGAAGCTGGGTCCTCATAATGACCCCAGGAAAACGTTGCACCATTGCAAAGATTTTCTGGTTGTCCAAACTTGCTGTTGCTTGAGGCCGTAACTGCTTGTCACATCTGCTACAGATGCAGAGAACACAGTGCTTCATTCCTCTTCATGTCAAGATTTTGGAACCTGAAGTACCTTTTCATGTCTTTTCCCTTCTAAAGAATATTGCTTCATCCACACTTCCTCCACATCAATTATGTTTTCATGACTTTAAATCATTTCTCTTACTCACCTCTGGACTTTTTTCTGGTCAGCCCTCTAGTTTTTCCAAATACAGGTCCCAAGATGTATGCTCAAGACTGCAAGCTGTAGATAACAATTGAGGATGAACTCTTAACAGTATAATATTATCAAACAATGGCTAAAGCAGTAAAGGACATGTAATAATTTAATATCTTTATCTGAAAACTAATTTTAGCATACTCTCCACCAACTTGAAAATCAGTTTTAACATAGTCTCCTCTCTGCTACAGGTACTAAAGGGGCAACTCCTTGCCTCAGCAGCTGCCACAGTCTGAGGGTTCTGCCTGGCTGCTTTACACAGCCCAGTAGCATACTGAGCTTGGAGTGCTATTACATACTGTGACACACTGTATTATGCAGTTAACTGAGCATCACCTTCAGTAGCTTGAGTGACACCGTACGGATTGTACCGTTCAATTTAGCCTGTACTTCTGTGAAAATATCCACTACCCACTTGTCACGTTTCGTTTTGTGTTTTGTTTTGCTTCTTAGCAAAGCAAATCTGCTGCAGCTGTCAGTGCTGCAGTGTTTTCAGGTTTCTCTTTTTTTCCCAAGGAAAATTTCAGAAAGCATGGGGCTGCATCTATGTTTATGCTTTCTGAGACCCTATGTGCTTGATGGAGAGGGGAGGATAGAGGAAGTAGGGTTAAAATAGGGTATGAATTTAAAGCACTGTAGTTCCTTTTGGTATTTTTTTCAGGTCCTTTTGGAAGTTTGTTTCTTCTGACATGAGTGCAGTTCCCTCTGCATTCCTCCATTTTGCAACCTTCTAGCATTCAAAACTTTTGATGTGAAATAATGAGACTGTTTATCTGATTTGTTGATGGCTTTTAAGGTTTTAAAAAATATCAGTAATATCTTTAAAGAAACAGGTAAGCTCTGAAACTCTAGTCTGGGTCTTTCTTTTTTTGTGAGCTTTTATGTGATCTCATTAACAAGAGTTTCTCTACATCTGCAATACCAAGATATTGAGTATGACATAAAAAAAAAAAAATTAAAAAATTGTATTGGTTTCATGTACCCTCTCTAGCCCCATAGGACTGTAGGAGCTGCAACAACATTTTAAAAACCCCAAACCATATGAATCCAAATAGAATCATGTAAATAGCCAGTGCTGACTTCAATGTTTTAGTTGTACAATATTTCAAACATTTTAGTTCCCCATTAAGTGGCTGAGTTTAACAAAAATACATTTGCTTTCAACAGTAGGTTGCCCTGAATGGCAGTCAACAACAGACTCAAATACATTTTTTTTTAATGTAAATATGAACTTTCATACAAAGAAATGGGATTTGGGGCCTTGCAAACTGCTACTGTAAATTCAGATATCAGCAATTACATTGTGTTGCATATCCTCCTTGTTAAAAGTGGTTAATGGTTCTCAGTTATCTGTGTTTTACAGACCCACAGCTGTGCAGCATTTATAATGTAGAGAATCCTGCACTGTTTATCCTATAACTGTTGTAATAGCAGTTTCTTTCAGATGATACTTATCTTCAAGGACATCAAGGTCCCTGGTTCTTCTGAAGTACATATTCTAGCAATATTTCCAAAAAGCCAAATACTTATTATTTATAAATACTCTGAGCTAGTAATTGCTAGACCAGCTCTTGGTAGTTTTGTAAGCCATATTTCAGGTTGTTTTTTCCATAACTAAAATGATGTTGACTGAAGATTAAACATGGTTCTTACTGAGGGAGTCTGACCAAGGCCCACAGTTTTACCAGTGTTTGGGATTTAATCATAAAATCATAAATGTTGCAATTTTAGGTTGATTTACTTGACAGCCAGTAGTTTTCAGATTGTCACAGCCAACTGAGTAGTTTCGGATCATCCCTTAATTGGTTGTATTTTTTGTGTCTGTTTGGAAGCTGCATTGGGTACTCAGCTGGCTGCATAGCACAAATGCTTCTGAACCTCTTGAAAAACCTACCTCAGAATATGCTGGCACTCAGCCTTTGTAGAGGTGCTTGAATCCATATTTATATAAGTTAACTTGGACTGCAATGGGTTGTGAATTAAAAGCAGGGTGGTTATATTCAGTTAACATCTTAAATTGGCAGCACTTTCTCTCTATATATAGTGTAAGGAAAGGCAGACTGACGGAGTTTTCCTCACACTGAATAATGCTCAACAGGGGCTTTTCCAAGGTGTGCCTGTGTGGAGCTGTTTGATCTGCAAATTATTTTGCTGGTCACTTATATGGCTCTTTTGCTTAAAGTTTTGTGTATTGTCTTTAACTATGCATGTCCATAGGCCCACTGAAGTGATGCAGTGCACACATTCAAATACTATTTTCACTGGAAAGCAGGAAATACATACTGTAAGGACCTCTCCCTCTGCTATTTAACTCTGATTTAATTTGTTCTGTAGCTCCTCAGGGAAAACTCAGTAAGGGCAACATGTAAAGACCATCTAAATCCCTGAGACTTTTCTTGTCCCGTCTTCTGCATGGAGTTTCTGCAATACAAAGACAGAATCTTGTATACTTGTGTTAGTGTCCACTCTTGCTGATGTACAAAGATTTGCAGTGTAAACATTTAAATGTTAAGTTTGCATGCCTACAGAAATGCTCTTAAAAGAAAACAGCAACCACCCACACAGTAGCTAGCTCCTGAGAGTGACTAGCTTGGGAGATTTGGCCTACTGGAGTTAAACCTCTTTCCTCCTAACATGTTCACAGCTCTCTGAAATGTTCTCCTTTTAAACTTTTATTTCATGTGTATTTACTTCACCGAAAAGAAAAGAAAGGAAAAGAAAAAAGAAAAGGAAAGGAAAGGAAAGGGAAAGGAAAGGAAAGGAAAGGAAAGGAAAGGAAAGGAAAGGAAAGGAAAGGAAAGGAAAGGAAAGGAAAGGAAAGGAAAGGAAAGGAAAGGAAAGGAAAGGAAAGGAAAGGAAAGGAAAGGAAAGGAAAGGAAAGGAAAGGAAAGGAAAGGAAAGGAAAGGAAAGGAAAGGAAAGGAAAGGAAAGGAAAGGAAAGGAAAGGAAAGGAAAGGAAAGGAAAAGAAAAGAAAAGAAAAGAAAAGCAAAGAAAAGAAAAGCAAAGAAAAGAAAAGAAAAGCAAAGAAAAGAAAAGCAAAGAAAAGAAAAGAAAAGAAAAGAAAAGAAAAGAAAAGAAAAGAAAAAAGAAAAGAAAAGAAAAGAAAAGAAAAGAAAAGAAAAGAAAAGAAAAGAAAAGAAAAGAAAAGAAAAAAGAAAAGAAAAGAGAAAAGAAAAGAAAAGAAAAAAGAAAAGAAAAGAAAAGAAAAGAAAAGAAAAGAAAAGAAAAGAAAAGAAAAGAAAAGAAAAGAAAAGAAAAGAAAAGAAAAGAAAAGAAAAGAAAAGAAAAGAAAAGAAAAGAAAAGAAAAGAAAAGAAAAGAAAAGAAAAGAAAAGAAAAGAAAAAAGAAAAGAAAAGAAAAGAAAAGAAAAGAAAAGAAAGAAAGAAAAGAAAAAAGAAAAGAAAAGAGAAAAGAAAAGAAAATAAAAAAAGAAAAGAAAGAAAAGAAAAGAAAAGAAAAGAAAAGAAAAGAAAAGAAAAGAAAAGAAAAGAAAAGAAAAGAAAAGAAAAGAAAAGAAAAGAAAAGAAAAGAAAAGAAAAGAAAAGAAAAGAAAAGAAAAGAAAAGAAAAGAAAAGAAAAGAAAAGAAAAGAAAAAAAGAAAAGAGAAAAGAAAATAAAAGAACAAAATGGAAAGTTTCATGATTGTTAGGATTAGGGTTGTCAGTCTTTTTTGTTCTGCACTAACTACAAAGCATTTTGTATTAGGAGATACTGTCTGACACTGATGAGGTTCTGGGTATGTCTTTGCAAAAGGGATGACAAAAACTGCATTACAAATCATGTTAGAAATATCACAGTACAAATGTTTGGGCTTTTTCACATTACAGTGCTCCCTGTTGCTATTCAGCAAGCATACAGTTTTCATAAGGCTTTCTTGCAGCAAGACTTGTCATCGCTGTAGTTTATTGGTGTGGTCCCAACATACACAACCCATCTAGGAAAGCATAATAGCACTCCTACCTCAGGTTAAGACATGAGCAGTATTACACCTTTTGCTGGAAAAGAGTCAGTGGTTAAACCGACTTGCCCCTGAAATGAAGACAAAATTCAGTGTACACTCAGTGAGCTCATAAGGTGTCTTCCAGTGCAAATTATCCTGAGATCAAATGGTTCTGCAAGCCTTCACTGCAGTGTTAAGTGTATGGACAGGCATGCTGCATACTTTTACTGAGGATTTTCCTGTCCATGCTACTGTTGCTCATGTCTGTTACCAGGTACCTGAGATATCTCCCATGACTGTTAGCAGTGAATTATGGTATTATTATTGAATTCCTGGGGACCATGTATTTCTTCTGGTTCTGCAGGGGACTTGTGGGAATGCATCAGTGGTGCAACCAATGCCTAAATCTGACATATGTAATCATGGAACTCATTAACCTGCGCAATGATGTTAATGTTGATATATCGGATTAAGCCTAGGCACCAGAAAGAGGCTATCTCCAATCATGAAGGACTTCTTCTCACACAGATTATCTCCTACAAAGCAGCATCCTATATGGCCCTCCTGGACTGTTTCCAGGCTGTAAAGCATCTATATACCACTGCGGTGCTGAATGTGGACATTCGATCTGTGGTAGTCTCAGGTAAATATCAAGCCAGAAACCATGACTGATCTTCAGGCTTTAGGTGATGGTTGCATTAAACATGTGTGAACAGCTGCTGTTTTAGGGATGGAGAACAGGGACAGTCTGCTTGTATTTCACTTAGTAACATTTTACAAGTGAAATTGATGTTTTGTGATTGCCTCCAGCCTGATGCAATGGAGCTTAGTGATGGAGCTTTGAGAAGTAGCTTGAGGAACATCAGGGTCTGTGAGAAAGACATTGTCTTGGAATCACACTCTGTCCCCCATGAGAGAAACCCAAAAAAGAGACAGATCTCGTGTTACAGAGACCTCTGTTCTCTCTGATGTGATGACTTGCAATGGCAGCAAGTTGCTGCCCAGTACAACAGGTACACGTTGTATGGGCATGTCCCCCCAACTTCCTGCCTACCCTACCACACCTTTCCAGCTGCCCTTGAAAAACAGATACAATGCTCTGCAATGGGAAGCAGACAATGAGAAGGATGATGAATCACCCAGACTGGAGGAGTTTCCAAGGTTTAGTCAGTTGAGACCCCACATCAAAACCTCTGCAGTTAAGAATAAAAGATGGATTGTACTCATAGGTGACTCACTTCCAAAGGGAGTGGAAGGCCCGATATGCAGACCAGACCTGTGTCTTTGGGAACGTTGCTGCCTCCCTGGGGCCTGGGTTAGTGACATAAGGAGAAATCTTCCTTCTCTCATGCAACCCACAGACTAATATCCACCACTAATTTTTCAGGTAGGCAGTGATGAAGTAATGACAAGAAGTCCAAGGGCAATTAAGAGACACTTCAGGGCCTTAGGACAACTGCTAAGGGATCAGGAGCACAAGGAGTTTTCTCATCTATCTCCCCAGTTGTGTGGTTGAATGATGCAATGAAGGGGTCCTGTAAATCATAGGTTGATTTACACAACACCAGGCTGGCTGGCAACAGATGGGCTACAGCTGTCTCAAAGGGGGAAAAGAATCCTAGCACAGGAGCTAGGGGGGAAGAAGGGCACAAAACCAGGCTGTCTAGAAATAAGCCTGAGGGCAGCACACCAGGATGTTGTACTGCGAAGTCTTCCATAATAGTGGAGGTAGGGTATGGCGATCCACCTGGCAGCAAAGATGCTAGGGTCCCTGATGAATTAGCAACCACAGAAGCACTTGAGGGCAGCCATGTAGGAATTAGGACTTCTCACTACGAAAAGGTGGAAAAACCTTTAGATTAACTCCAGTGCATCTACACTAATGCATGTGGCATGGGAAATCAACAGTAGAAGCTGGAAGACATTGTGTGAGGAAAACTGGGGTAGTGGACATCACAGAAACGTGGTGAGATGTCTCACAAAACTGGACTGCCACAATCAATGGCTACAAACTCTTCAGACGAAATAAGCAAGGAAAGAGAGGCAATGGGATGGCCCTGTATGTCAGGGAGTGTTTTGATTGTCTTCAACTTAATGATGGTAATGGTAGGGTTAAGTGTTTATGAGTAAGAATTAAGGGAAAGGTTAATAAGGCAGATATCCTGGTGGGAGTTTGTTATAGACCACCCAACCAGGATGAAGAGACATAAAAAATATTCTTTAGACATCTGGGAAAAATCGCTGGCCCTTGTTCTTGTGGGGGAATTCAACTTACCCGATGTCTGCTGGATGTATAACACAGCAGAGAGGGAGCAGTCCTGGAGGTTCCTAGACTGTGTGGAGGACAACTTCTTGAAACAGCTGATGATGCAGTTAACTAAGGAAGGTGTCCTCCTGGACCTGTTGTTTGTGAACTTGTGGGTAATGTAATGGTTGGGGGCCATCTCGAGCACAGCAAACAAAATGACAGAGAATTAAAGAGGAGTTCATCAGAACTGCCTCTTGGGACTTCCAGCAGGCAGACTTTGGCCTGTTTTGGAGGCTGGTTGACAGAGTCCCTTGTGAGGCAGTTCTGAAGGGCATGGGAGTCCAGGAAGGACACTGTACAAGAGGCAAGTCTTAAAGGTGCAGGAACAGGCCATCCCCATGTGCCAAAAGACAAGTCAGCAGAGAATAAGCCTGGCCTAGCTGAACAGAGAGCTTTGGTTGCAGCTGAGGGAGAAAAGAAAAGTTTGCAGTTGTAAAGGGACAGGCAACTCAGGAGAACTACAAGGTTGTTGAGAGACTGTGCAGGGAGAAAATTAGAGGGGCCAAAACCCATCTGGAAATTCTCTTCAGCTGTTAAAGAGAACAGGAAATCCTTCTACAAATGTATCAACAACAAAAGGAGGGCTAAGGAGAATCTCTGTCCTTTGTTGGATGCAGAGAGGAACACAGTGTTCAAGAATAAGGAAAAGGCTGTGGTACTCAATACCTTCTTTGCTTCAGTCATCAGTAGTAAGACCAGTTTTCACTGGATACCCAGCCCCTTGAGCTGGAAGATATGGATGGGGAGCAGAATGAAGGCCCCATAATCCAAGAGGAGGTGATTAGTGACCACTTAGACTTGCACAGGTCTGTGGGGTTGGATGGCTTATACCCAATGGTACTAAGGAAGCTGGCAGAAATGCTTACCAAGCCACTTTCCCCTATTTACCAACAGTCCTGGCTAACTGGGGAAGTCCCAGGTGACTGAAGATTGACAAACTTGACATCTGTCTACAAGAATGTTTGGAAAGAGGACCTGGGAAACTACAGACCCTATCAGTCTGACCTCAGTCATGGAGTGCCATTATGTATGGCAACCAGGTGATTAGGCACAGTCAGCACGGGTTCATGAAAAGCAGATCCTGCTTGGTGAAGCTACTCTCTTCCTATGACAAGGTGACCTGCTTGGTGAGTGAGGGAAAAGCTGTGGATGTTGTTTACCTGGACTTTAGTCAAGGATTCAGCACTGTCTCCCACAAATTATCTTTAATATTATTATCAGTTATCTGGATGAAGGAATCGAGTTTCTCGACAACACTAAGTTGGGTCAGAATGTTGATCGGCTTGAGGGCAGAAAGGCTTTGCAAAGGAGTCTGGACATGCTGGATTGATGGGCCAAGGTCAGTTATATAAGAATTAGCAAGACTAAGTGCTGGGTCCCACACTTGGTCACAACAAGCCCAAGCAATGCTACAGGCTTGGGGAAGAGTGGCTGGAAAAATGCCCAGCAGAAGAGGACCTGCGGGTATTGCTTGACAGCCAGCTGACTAAGAGCCAAAAATGTGCTCAGGAGAAGGCCAAGAAGGCCAACAGTATCCTGGCCTGTATCAGGAACAGTGTGACCAGCAGGAATGAGGAAGTGATCGTGCCCCTGTACTTGGCACTGGTGAGGCTGCATTTTGAACGCTGTGTTCGCTTTTGGTGCCTTCACTACAATAAGGATATTGAGTTTGTGGAGCATGTCCAGAAAAGGGCAAAAAAGCTGGTGAAAGGTCTAGAGAACAGGACTTATGTGGAGCAGCTGGGGAAACTGGGATTGTTTAGTCCAGGGAGGAGGAGGTTGAAAGGAGACTTCATCGCTCTCTCTACAACTGCCTGAAAAGAGGTTGTAGTGAGGTGGGTGTTGGTCACATACATTTTCATAACTTTGGGTGCTTAATGCATTGTATGTTTTGGAAAAACTTGTAGAGAGCACATGAAAGTATGGGGTCTGGGTCTTGCCACAGCATTCCTGGGGGATCCCAAGAAATGTGTTCCTGTGCTCTATGCCTGTCTTGTCTGTGTCTGCTTATGCCATTCCTGCCTCTCTCTGCTATGTATCAGCCGCAGGACTGACTTATGGAATATAAACACTGGGGCTGATAAAATTTCCTATTTTCCATTGCCTGGGTAAATCCTGTCACATGGCCACGCAGTGTAAATACTTTAGATTACAGAAGATGAATGCACCACACCCTAGCTGACCAGATGTTTTTGTTGTTTTAAGAAGTGTGTGTGCTGTAAGTCTGCTCAGTTCCACAGGAAGGAGACTAAAATTATGGCAAGCTAGCCCTGTCTTTAACATGGCAGATTCTCACATGCCATAAATTAAGGCAAATCTCTGCTAGATCTCTGCTTGAGATTTTGCTTGAGCAAATTATCTGGTCCATTGACTTCTCTTGGGAGGATCTTCATGCCCCTGGGACATTGTGTTGCCGCTGAAAAGCTGTCCTGGTTACTGAGATATCTGCCTATTCCATCATGGGAACCATCAGTCTTTTGGGATGTCTATGGCCCTTCCCATCATGCAGCAGTATGGTAGAATGCATTTTTTTACTTTCACTAATATGAAACAAATCAAGTCTCCTTCTCTGGAGACTTTCAAAACCCACCTAGATGAGTTATTGTGCAGATCCTGCACAGGCAGGGGGGTTGGACCCAATGATCTCTTGAGGTCCCTTCCAACCTCTGATATACTATGAGACTGTAAGACTGTGTAAGGACTCTAAATTATATTAGTTTATGAACTGGGTTGTTCTTGCCTTTAACTGTTTGAAATATTTAACACTGTACTGTGTTTACAGAAGACCCTGCTTTATTGGATTGTCCTCCTTAATGGGGCTGAAATTATATTATTATGCTACTACCTGACCACCTCTTTCCTGAGCCTGATAAACTCCTGCCTATGGAAAAATTTATTTGAAAACTTTGAATGAATCTTTAGTTCAATGTTATTTTGTTTTAGAATCAGTTTATAGTTTGCCATTTACTTAAATAGAGTCAGACACTTCCATGGAAGATTTAAAGAGAATGTAGTTTATTTCCTCTCTAAGTTCTTAACTTGTTGTGAGTTTTCTACTATAGAACAGTAGGATTCCTTCTTGTCATTCAAAGAGGGAGAAGGAAGATGAAATCCATTATAGACTTTTGCAAACCTGGATTTTCTCCTTCATAATGTGTTAATTCACATTAATTTTTTTAAAATTCAGGACAAAGTGTGTAGGAGACTTTAGGCTGGTGAATTTTATTAAAAGTGAGAGAAAATAATATATTCTTGTAACTTAGGATTGAAATTCTGAGCACCTGCAGAGGAATAAACATTAATGCTTCCAGCTGAATCAGGTTTAATTAAGATTTAGTGGGACTACACCTCACTGTACGTGTTAAAGTTCTGTTTATAAAAGATTGAGAGTTGTTTAAATGGTTAATTGGTATAGGCTGTTTAGTTGTGTATAACTGTGTATAATCACATGGAAGTGTGCTTATAGGCATAAGCAGTACACCTTTTCTAGTTGTATTGTGTGTCTGTTTATTGCCCACAACAACCCCATACAGCACTACAGGCTGGGTTCGGAGTGGCTGGAGAGCAGCCAGGCAGAAAGGGACCTGGGGTACTGGTAGTAGGCTGAACATGAGCCAGCAGTGTGCCCAGGTGGCCAAGAGAGCCAATGGCATCCTGGCCTGCATCAGGAATAGTGTGGCCAGCAGGAGCAGGGAAGTCATTGTACCCCTGTACACAGCACTGGTTAGACCACACCTTGAGTACTGTGTCCAGTTCTGGGCCCCTCAGTTCAAGAAAGATGTTAAACTGCTTGAACGTGTCCAGAGAAGGGCAACAAATCTGGTGAAGGGTCTGGAGCACAAGCCCTATGAGGAGAGGCTGAAGGAGCTGGGGTTGTTTAGCCTGGAGAAGAGGAGGTTCAGGGGAGACCTTATTGCTGTCTACAACTACATGAAGGGAGGTTGTAGCCAGGTGGGGGTTGGTTTCTTCTCCCAGGCAGTCAGTGACAGAATGAGAGGACACAGTCTCAAGCTGCACCAGAGGAGGTTTAGGCTGGAGGTGAGGAGAAAGTTCTTCACAGAAAGAGTGATTGGCCATTGGAATGGGCTGCCCAGCAAAGTGGTGGAGTCATCGTCCCTGGAAGAGTTTAAAATAAGACTGGATGAGGAAATTAGTGCCATGGTTTAGTTGATTAGATGGTGTTGGGTGATAGGTTGGACTTGATGATCTTGAAGGTCTTTTCCAACCTGGGTAATTCTCTGATTCTATGGTTCTGTGTTTTCTTAGAATATCGAGGCCTCTATACAACTATCTTTTGATGTGATGAAAACATACAACTAGGCTCTTTTTATGGAGGAAGATACAGTTAATCAGTAAATGGGGCCTGAGCTCCCTTAACAGTTCAGACTATCCTTATCGAAATGGTCCTCGTGAGACCTTGTATGACCATCGAGTTTAGATGGTGATGTAAAGGAGTAAAGGTATAGTAGAAAGCCTGAATGAGTTAGTGCCATTCTGCAGTCCAGAATTTTAAAGAGAATAAGAATAGCAGGAGTGGAAGATGAACCAGAAAAAAAAAAAAAAAAAAAAGAGCAGTGTTTAAAAAAAAATCTTTATATTTACAATCATTTACCAGTGATTGGAATCCTCACACAACAGTAAAAACCAGAATAATATTGCACATGCTTTATATTAAAAGAGCATTGACCATGTGCTCTGGTACTTCTCTTGGAGCCGGTGAGCTCTGCATGAAGCTGGTGAACTCTGAACAAACCAAAATTGAACAACAGAGGACAAACTTCTGAAAAATAGCAAGCATTGCTCAAATGCTGCCAAAATGCCAAGTAGCAGATGAGTAAGACACCATTTGGCTTTTTTTTTTTCCTCAAATTAGGGAATGTGTGTGAGAAAGACACGCAGATATTGGAACAGGCAACTAAACCAACATTGGACTTCTTCCTTCTTTTGTAAGTAATTCTCCCTTTGCCCTTAGTAGGACTGTATCAAATTTTTATCAAGAACAATATTCTGCAGTTAGTGAGATGACATGATGTTTAAAGAGGGGCAGGATCCCCTTTGGAGCCAAAATGAATGATGTCCTTGGAAAAGAAACACTTTTACTTTTCCAGTAAAATTCTCTATGACAAAAGGAGCTTTCAGATCAGAAAGGCACCCTGCACTGAGCCTAAATAAGTCCTGTCACAATCTATACAACGAGATGTTTTTCACTCTGTGTCACTGAGTGAGGTAGACAAGAAGACCTTTATGGTCTCTTCTGATCTTTACATTTTTGTATAGTAGTTGGCAGCATATGTTCCAGTTAAAGTCACTCAGTGTTCACTGCTGCCATTTCTTGCTTTCACATAATTATAAACTTTATAAGGCATGTATTTTCACTCTATTTTGTCTTTGCTGCAGAGCATTTTTATTTTTGTTTTACGAAGAACTGCACCCTCAAGGTTGCTAAATGCCTTAGAACCCACAAGATTTTAGCCATTAGTGGTCACACCTTGGTAACACATGGAACAAATCAGGTTCATTTAAAAAGACAAAGGGGAAATAATTATCTAATTCTGTTGCTTATTCTAGTACTTCAACATGTCAGTTGATAATTTTAGGATGGTCATTTCATCATCACATGTGGCCAAAATAAGCTAGATCTTGCTTGATAAAAGTCTGGGAGAGTTCATATGGATCTTTGGTAGGGAAATAGGCACTAAGACTTACTTCTCCTGTCATAGTAGGATGTATTCAGAGTCAGCTGCAATAGGAGACAATCAATGCATAAATCATTTAGATCTATTAAGTATGAAATTAAGAATTATCAATACTAGGAACCTGTATAAATTTTAAAATAGTCCTGCCAGAAGTATAAAAGCTGTAATTTATTTCACATAATTTTAATTGGAAAAAAATATTCTGAACAGCAAGTTAATTCAATCAATTCACTGGCAGCAGATATTTTTGGTGACACAGTAGCATAGCCTGTAACTTTTGTTCAATCAAGGACTAGAGCAATAAAAGACAGCACTTCAAACAGAAGCCTTTCAGTTCTAGGGATGTGCCTTATTTCTTGGCTCTTGCCCAGTGATGAAACTAAATCATTGGTCAATTCACTCTCACGCCATTTACTAAATTCAGTTTCATTTCTTTTATGCCTTTCTTTGAACAGATGGAAAATTCAACTCTTAGAGATGCTGCCCTTAAAATTTCTCCTTCCCACTTGATCAGGTGACCTCAGCATTGCAAAAAGATGTCAGGAGGCTCATGTTCATCAGGGTACTTTTCCAATATGATTTTGTCATTGTACCTAGACCCTAACTTAAATGGAGTTAGCAAGTGACAAGCAGAGAAGTGTTTACAGTTATTTTGTCATGTAAAGGAGACCTTGTTCCTAACACCCAGTCTAAATCTATACTTCTCTAGTTTAGAGCCATTGTCCTACATCCTGTCACGACAGGACTTTGTAAACAGTCTCTCTCCATTCCAGTGGAAGGCCACTATCAGGTCTCCCAGTGTATTGGCTTATGATTCATGCCTCAGTTCTAACACTGAAAAGCTTTCCAAGGCTTGTTCTTCTCCATTCTAGAGATCGAGTGCTCATAGTAGTCAGTATGGCCGCTGTTAACAGGTATGCAATTAAGTAACATCATTTATAGTTGAAAGTTGCTTGGTGTCATATTTTTCACCTCTGCCCTTGTGAAGTCTTCCAGGAGCTGATGGGAGTATACCTGGAGAGTCATAGGCTAACAGTCACATGCTACCTGCCTGCAAATGAGAGCAGAGTCTGCATTTTGGGTGAGGTATTCCTTCTCCAGCATTTGAAATGGACCCTAGCAGTAACCGTTTCAGAAAGAGAGAGAATTTCTATGACTTAGATATTATTTCTGTGGGGAAGTTCAACCACATTGAGATGTGGTGGTAGAAAGATGTGCTGGTGCAAGGGGGCAAGAGAGTAGGATACGAAATCCTAAGGTTGCAGCTATCTTCTAATTTTCAACTACCTGGTTATTAATTGTACTTAAAGGCTGCATGCGAGATCACGTAGGTTCCCCTTGACTTACAGCTGTACAGATGGTGTTTAAGAAGGTTTAATCTTTGACAAGCTTACAGCTAAATACCTGAGTCAAAGAAAGTTTGTAGGAACGTGACTACATGGATAAAGAGAAAGGATGAACTGAAGATCACAAAGAAGTTCAGTTGTAACATATAGGTTAAAAGGTACACTTTTCAGGGTCTTTTTCTTTAATATCATGTTTCTGGAGTTCATCATTATCTCTCAGCTCTGCAGGCTATATATGGCCTGTTCTGTTAGCCACTGGTATGGTCTTAATGACAATGGTTGTGGGTCTCTGGAAATGATGATTCATGTGCTGCATGGAAGAATTGGCCTTTGGAAATATGGCTCAGTGTTTGGGCCAGTACAAAAACTGTTTCCTTTGTAGAATGTATTTATTTTAAAAGCAAACAGATCCTTTGCTACCCAAGACCATGCAAAAAAAAAAAAAAAAGTAACAACACACACTTTGTCTGTTACAAGAGGATAAAAAAGTCATAGATGAGTAACAATTCGAAAAATGAAGAGGGAGTTCTGTTGGTACATTTCTGATAAAATATTTATTATTTCTGCCAATATTTTCTATAATAGCCCCTCTTCAAAAATCTTCAAAGCCTCCTGAGGTTCCTCTATATATTTGCCAGGCATAGATCCACCAGAGTTCCATCTCTTTTTTTTTTTTTTTTTTTTTTTTTTTTTTAAAAAAAAAGACCACATGCAGAGAAGATTTGTGTTCACTAGATGGATGAAAAGGCACTTAATAACTAGCTTCTGTCCCACTTAATAACTAGAATCTGTCTGTATACAGATTCTAAAAGAGTGAAATTTGGAGACAGTAGGTTCCAGTTTCAAGTGCTTCATTATTTCTAAGTTTCAGTTTAAATTTCAACCACAATGCCTTGCTAACAGCTCACCAAGAACCATATGACATGTCTATTACTTACACTTTGTGAACTCTTCAGAACTGTATTTTGATGCAGACAGACTTATGGTCTGCAAAGCACATAATGGAAGAGACTGCTGAGTACATAATAATTCATAAAGCAAAGCAGCTGCTACCTGGCAGAAATGTAAATGAAATGTAAATATTCTCACAAGAGTAACAGGTGCATCTCAAGAAACTGGACCTCTGAAGATCTCCAACCTATTCCACAGTCCCCAGCAGAATCAGCCTTCTATTGACATTATTTACACTGCTCCTTTAGACTTTGCAGTCTTTGAGGATGTCCCACAGACTGGATGCTTTGTAGCAGAGACAAACATAAGATGTGAATGTATGGAAAGTACATGTTGGTCAAGGTTTCCCTTTTGTTTTTTTCCTCTGCCTGACTGCCCTGCTGTGGAGTTCCTTCCTTGCACCCCTCCCTGACACACCCAAGGAGAAGGTCTTGGTGTAGCCTTGTGCCTGCTTTTATGCAGACATATGGCATCTGTTGTTGCAGGTGGGGAAAAAGAGTGCAATGGAGGCAAGGGCAGCTGTTGACATAACTGAAAGCTCTGACATCAGTCCTTTTAATTAGGTGGAGAAAGAAGAGAGGTACTAGATATTTTTAGAAAGCAGGATGCTGGGGAAAATTACCTCATGCTTGAGGTGAAAGAAAAAAGAAGATTGAAATTATATCTTCCTTTCTCTTTCCTTATTTATCCCATGCTCTTTTTCAAGGCTGTCTCCACAACTCGATTATTCAGGAGCTTTAATCAGAAGCTAGTTCTACAAACTTTTTATTGCTTTTTACCTGTCTCCTGCAGATCAGTTGCTTGTAATATCAAACCCTCAAAGGCTACTTACTAGACATCAAAGCCAAGAAAAAGGATTAGGGGGGAGGGGTGTGTGTGTTTGTGTGTATGTTAATAGACTCAAAGATTGTCTCTTCCCACTGCCATCAAAACCCAAGGTAACTTCTGAATTTCACTCTTGCTCTGCTGTCAATTGCACCCATGCTAGAGCAGTTGGATACTTCAAGATGAGCAGAGGTGGGCCAAAGCTCAGCTGGGTTTTTCTCTTGGATTGGGTGTCTTGGTAGCTGGTTGACCTTCTGTAGAACGCAGCAGTTCCCATAACACTGGCATTACAAAGGCAACCAGTGCTGTGATCCAGCTAGAACTGCATTGTCATATAGCCTAAACAATCTGGAGAGCTGATGTGAGTTAGCATAGCTTATTCTGCACCCCATAACCTACAGTTCAAGTGCAAAATTTGAAAAGGAAGAAATGAAACCTGTTTATCATTACAGCTCAGAAGTATCTATTTGACACTTGAACAGTTTCTAGAGAAATGAAAGTGATAGATTTTTATTTTAGCTAAATTGTTTATCATTAGTCAGACACATGTTTGGAAAGGAATAGTAGTTGCATAAGTGCTTTGTGGATGAATGGATGAATAGAATCATCAAATGTTAGGGGTTGGAAGGAACTTCTAGAGACCATCTAGCACAATCCCCCTGCCAAAGCAGGATTCCCTAGGGCAGTTCCACACAACAACATATCCGGGCAGGTGTTGAAAGTCTCCAGAAAGGGGACTCCACAGCCTCTCTAGGTAGCCTGATCCAGTACCCCACCATCTTCACAGTAAAAAAGTTTCTCCCCACATTGAGGGGGAACTTCCTGCATTCCAGTTTATACCTGTTCTTCCTTGTCCTATTATTTGGCACCACCAAACTTTATCCTAGTGTCTAACCTGCCATATACCATCCTTTGCAAAGACTACAGTGCAAAACAGTTTTGCTGTAAAACCCTTGCACATGTACTGACGGTCAGAGATCCAAATTCTGCCTCTGTTCTGCACATGCAACTCCCATTACAGCTGGAAGGCTGTAAATTTTGGCCCTCCAGTGTGCAACATCCCAGAGCTTTGACTGTAAGATCAGAAAATCTTTGAATGTTAACTGCTACATGTAATTATTTTTATTACTTTGTTGACTTAAATAATTACATGCTTGAGTATTTTGTTGAATTAAGTTCTAAACCATAAGATTGCTTATTTTATTTAGTCACTGTTCACTTTACTTAAAGAACTACTTTATTTTAAGGCTAAAATATCTAGTTGATCAGATTGAAAGTCTAGTATTGTGTTCAAAGACATGCTAGAAGAAAGATTGCTCAAAAAATAGGACAACTAATTTCTGGACATCCAGGCAAAGGGAAAGACAAAAATAGATGACAGATATGAAGAACATCACTATTCCCAGGAGAATGATTTCTGAGAGCTTCCTGCAGTGCTTTCTATATACACATGGAATTTTAAAATGCTAATTTAGTACAGCTTTAACTGTACAAAACAAGAGTGGATTACTGCACAATTACGGAACAGGTGAAACCAATATTTCCAGTGCAGGGCAGCTACATACAGTAAACAAAATACCCCAGTGGATAACTCTTGTAGGGCATCCTGTGTGCCAGCTCTGACCTAAAACCCTCTTTCTTCCTATACAGAAAAATCTTCTCTGCTCTACAGCTATTTTGTACACATGACAGTTGGTGCATTTGAAGGACCTGAAATAAGGATTTGTGTAACACTACATATCTTATGGGCCTGCCTGGATGAGAGGTTCAGCTTCAGATACTGCCTGTAGATTGCTTTCCCAAGGTGCTGCAGGTTTTGTGAGCAATGTTAAAAGGAGTGTTTATAGTTGAATAGTGGTGGCTTATCTATCTAGGAAACCCCTGTGTGGTACAACTCTCTTTCTTCCCGTCAGATATATCAGTGTATGCCCATTTGGCTGGTTACCAGCTCTGTTCTGTATTCCCCACTTAAAATAACTATGTTGCTACACAGACAATCCTGTCAAACCTGAGAAACATAGGTTCTTGTTGAGGAATAACGTGTCTCTTACTGCTCTTGCAGAAGAGAAGGAGAGCAGTTGTCTTCTTTCTTTACTCTTTATGACTATTGTACATGTCTTGTTATTGGGTAGATTGCTTGTATCCTCAGAGCAATGCACACAACTCAGAGCACAACTTCAGCCTCAGATGTTCCCCAAAATATTAAATATTGATGAATGTTTGACTTTGTAGAGATTGGAAATTAATGTGGTTACCTGCATCGCACATTCTGTTCTTAAAATGTTTTACTTTTCTCTTTTTTTTTTTTTTTTTTTTTTTTTACATAGGGTAAAGATGCAAATGAAGTTGGCAATGCAAGTATCAGTAGTCAGTTTTCATTGTGGTCTTCATTAACTGAATGGGTTACCAAGAAATCGGAGTATTAGTTGTGTTTTGAAGGCTACTTAAAGGTTGGAGATGGCTCTAGATTCTGTTGCTTCTTGTTGAGGCAAGAAACAAAAGTTGATCTATGATCTAGAAGTTAATAAATACTAATATTAGAGTTAGAGAAGTTACTTCAGTGGCCATCTATACTAGCTCTGAGTCAAAGTCTATTCAGACATTGCATTTACGTGCATGACAGTGGGTACTTTTTACTTTCCATGAAACTGGATTCTGACCAGAAAAGTACAAAGGTTTCATGGCTTGCAGCAGCCAGATGTTGTCAGATACACATTCAGGGTGTGTATCACCTTGCTGTCAGTGACAAATCAATGTGTAGGAAGGGGACTTTTTTTGTTTCTTTCATCCAGAGAACAGATATGTAGAGTCATGGAGAAAGGGAGTATTGCAGAGACAAAGGAGTCTGTTCAGTCTGGATCTGTTTTTGTCCTGGAAGGCTTCATGGCTTAGGCAGTGAAATGAACCCTACGTTAGCCTAAGATAAGAAATCAAGCAGAGAAGCTACAGCAGTGTCTCACTTTCCATTCATGGAAGAATTTGAGCATTGGGATCAGGAGGTGTTATTTCAGATCAGTCCATGACTGCATCACTGAAGGTTTGAGACCCTCAGTCCAATCAGCTAGATATTTCAAACTTTGAAGTCCTTCTTTGCACCTAACAAAACAATGACCAGATGTAACAGTCATGCTTAGAATTTAGTTCACATGCCTGTCTACCCTTTGGAACCAAAGGCCCTCAATGAACCCATCCTGCAGCCAGAATTAACCCATTCAGTCCCTGCTGTGATGCATCTTACTTGCTTCATTCAGCAAATCCATCACTAGAGGAATTATTGTTATATCTTTACTGAGACCAGTAACCGATGGTAAACGCGGACCAAGCCAGCTGCAAAGACATCCAGAGTTTGCTTTGACTCCAAGTGACAGTGAATTTTCTACACACACATCCCTAATCATAGCGAATTATCACTGCTAAGATGTCCCTCTGCAGCCTGCTTACCTGGCTTCTATTATTCTGTTATGCCTCTGTGAATCCGTGGTGAGGCTGAACCCCCAACCTCTTCACATGCAAGGATGTTCACACATCTCGATTCACTTATGAGCATCAACTAAAAATCTGCTGTTGTGTGTGGGAGGAGGCTGGCTCTGGTGAAGAGAGGCTTTATGGAAAGGTTGGTGTTCTCCCATGAAACAGGCCTTTTCTATCCATATATGGGCAAATCTAAAAGAGGCAGGAAACTGACTGTCAGTGTAAGGGAACAAGAAGACAAATTCCTGGGCTCTGTTCTTCTCATTCCATCCACAGCTGACTTAAAGCTTTTGGTCACAGAATCACAAGATTGGTTTTGTTGAAAGAGACCTTTAAGTTCATCAAGTCCAACCATTAACTCAGCACTGACAGGTCACCACTAAACCATTTCCCTCAGCACATCTACATAGTTTTGAAACCCCATCCAGAGACAGGGACTCCCAAATGCCCTGAGCAGCCTGTTCCAGGGCTTGACAACCTTATCTTTGAGATCATTGGTATACTGATGACTTCTTATCTGTAAGAGAGTTCTAGAACTTAATTAATTAACATTTCTGAACTGTGAACATATACTCTGATGGGAGCTATTAAGTATTAGAGCAAAATATGAATAATCTTCACATGCTCAAGTTAGCTCAGATTTGGCACAAGTGAAAAATGACTGAGTGACACTTCCTACATCATGAGGAATATCTTGGACTATTTCAAATGCTGTAATCCTTCTTTTATGGATTTCCAGGCTATTTTTATAATACTAATTCTGATTTAAAATATTAAGTCTGACTGTCAGCTGTAATCCATGCTTTATCCTTGCATATCTGTCAATGTTAAACACTCTTGAGTAGTGTAAAAGCATTTTAAAATGTTCCTGTGGGCATTAAAAAACGTTCCCATGCTGTAGAAATGTCTGAGGAAAACATCCAAGCTACCGGTATTTCTCCACTTCTGAGGTGGAGTTTATGGAGCTGTACAAGCCAGGATGACTGTTGTATTTAGAATACTATCTTAGATCATGTCCCAGTTGATGAAGGTTATACCTGTCCATTGTTCTGATGTACGTGGAGCTCAGTTGTGATCATCCACTGATAAAAAAACATTTCCAGTTGTTGTAGTTTTCCTTTATTTTTTTTCTCATTTTGGTATTTGCTCAGCTCTGCTCTTAATAAGTTAAAAAAATGTATAAAATGGGGCTAGAAAATCCTTGATCAAAAATGGGAGAATTTGAGAGACTGCTGGTGTAGCCTATTCCCTGTGCAGGGTACAGCTACCTTGAGTCTGGTTTGGATTCCAGCCAGGAAAAAAATATGTTTCAGCAAACTACACAGCAGCATGCAACTCATGACAACAATGGAGAAAAAGACTGACTCTGGAGTGACTCTGCATTCATAGGCAGTTTTACCCCACTTTGGGTTGTATTTTGGGCTGTCTGTACTGCAGAAAGAAATGTTCTTGGCCGTATTGAATTCCATTCTGATACTTAAAAAGCACAGATAACCTCCCCAAGTTGCACAGCTGCTCTGAGAGGGTGTTCAGCCACAAAGTGTGAACTCTTTAGTGCTACTTTGCAACTAAAATGTGAAAAATCTCCCCCAAAGAACATTTTTTAAGGACATTGGTTTTGTAACTTGGTGTTGTGTTTCAATATCCTGTGTGTAGAAGACAAGGTTTTTCCTGTTTTATAGGAAAATCTAATCTAGCTGTGCAAGCAGCAATGAAGAAAGAGTATGTTGTTTTGTTCTATCTAATCAAGAGGCTGGAATTAGGATGGGAATTTTTTATTGTTTGTACTGGACAATAAATATTTTGCTGATTATATGCATGAGTAAACACAATAGAAAAATTATGTGAGGTGCTTAAAAATGAGAAAGGGCTAAAAAAGAAAGTATATGAGGAAGAACACAGACTCTGTGTTCTGCGGAGTCTGGCAGTCACAGGTGCTGTGATTTTCTAATATATACAGATGGAAAAAATAGTAATGTAAAGATGTTATGCTAGAAACCACCCTGTTCAAGTCTCCATCACCACCTTGACTTATAACTTCAAATTATTTATTTCCATCTGCTACATTACTGTAACTAGTGCAATCTTGTAAACTTCTTCAATAGAGGAACATTGAATTTATTTGTCAGAGGAATGTGCATTGGAAGACCCAGGTAGTACATTGCATTTCAATTTTGTAGTCAAAGCTTAGAGTGTTTTGAAAGCAATGCTTTTCATCAAACTTTCAAGAAATCTCGGCTGTAGGAAAGATGCTTGTATGCTGAAGGCAGTCAAGGACATAGATTGCTCTCTATAATGGTAACACTGTGCCTTAGGGCAGGCTGAGCCACAGTGTTATCTAGCTTGAATCATCCAGATATAACTGAATCATTATTCACCTTCCCAGACGTTACTCTGCTTGCAGAATAAACACTTGCTGAGAAATTAGTCAAATGCTTAAGTCCAATGCTTTTGTTGGAGAAAGATTCCATTGTAGAGGAGATGTATATGGGTTTGTTTGTTGTGCAGCCAAAGGAGAAGAGAAATGAATAGAGGTAAATATGATCACTTCAGTGCAATGGAAGAATAGGTGTGGAGAGAAAGGACAGAGGATTACAAGGGCAGAAATTGTGGCTTTTTTTGAGGCCACAATGGCAGCTTATAAAGCACAGATGGTTGTTGGGATGCAGGAACCTGTAGGAAAGCAAGACTTAAAAGATGTCCTAAGATACTTTTACAGGTGGGCTGCGAGTTCAGGTTTCTCAGTTTTCAAGTACACTTATAGCTAGATTTTAGAAGAGTCTATATAACTCCTCAGAATATGTGGTATTAGCAATTTGTTCAAATCAAGCTCTGAATAATTTAGTTTGCTCATCTCCCACCTGCAAAGTCAGTACACTCAGTGGTTACTTAAAAACCTTGAGTCCATTTATCCTAGAATTAGAATAAATGTCATGGCAAAGGCATTCAAATAAATGCATTTTCTCACAGTCAGTAGAGACTGTGTAAACTGTTCTTTGTCACTATATGTCGTTCCCCAGGTTGTCTTTTTTGTTATTAAGCAGGCTCACAGAATAGCTGTGGCCTCCTGGCTTTTTTTCATTACACAAGGTATTGGTCTCACATTTCCGTGACACAACTATGAAGCAAAAAAGGCTGTGCAAATAAACGGGGTTTATTTTTAGTTTTCTGCATGCTGCCTTGTTCCCAACTGCTCTTCAGGCAGTCTTTCTCTCTCGTGAAACCTGGTGACTACACACTATCTGTTCTGGAGTTCATACCCACTCCCCAAGAAAGAAGTTATATAAAATACAGTTATCAACAGTGGGGATCTTGAAATCTGAGGCTCCTCAGATGAATGCTTGTGCCAAAATGGGTGACTGCCTATTAATTTCCATTTCATACACTCCTCTCTTCTCTGAAATGATGAAGTGTAGCTGCCCTGATCCTAAAAGACATCACATCAAGGAGCATTATGGAATGCATGCCACATAAAGTTAGTCATAACAGATGATATCAGTGCCCACTGAGCCAAATGTCATTTCTCTGAACAGGCACTCCTGTACAAAAAATTACAAGAACAGGTCAAGAACATTGTGTTGCTTCACTGAGCATTGCCTGCCTTTTTGGCAAGTAGCAGCTGTGGACCTCCTGAGCCAGAGCTGGAGTATTTATGCTTAGAAGCCCATCAAGACTTTAGTCTTTGAATTTGTTCAGTTGCATCCTGAATTTATTACTTTATTTTTTTTTCCTAATGTGTACAGTACTTTGTAGGATTTCCAAAGCTGTAGACCTTTGGAGATCCCTTCCAACCCAGGCCATTCTATGATTCTATGAACTACAGGTTGCATGAATAAACATAACCTTTTTGTTTTGAAACTCCTATGTTGGATGAGAAGAAGCTTATTTTCTCTGTGATGTTTATGTTTTCACAGACCTGTATCATATAATTTTTCATTGCTTTTACTTTCTTTAGGAGCCATTTGCTAGATTGTGCACATCTCCATAAGGATGACTCACAGAAATGTCACAGGCAAGAGAGTTTCTCTCTGGTTTGAGTTCATATTAGCAAGAAAACTCTTGCAGAGAACTCTTTCCCTTAGGTCTCTTCAGAAGTTCTTAACAGAATACAGAGTTACTAGACTGTATGCATTCACTCTAAATTAAATGCATATAAAAACCAGGCTTTTGGTGTCACTGGGTAACTCCTTCTGGGAAATGGCTGACAAACACCAGTAACATTCTATCTCAGTTGTTCCTTAATGTGAAATAAGAAGCTACCCACATTTCCAATACTTTGGCATTTCTTTTTTTAATTCTGGGTTTCAAGACAGGCATGACAATGTTCCATCCAGCATGTAAAATCTAGGTCTGCTTTGGAGAGTTTTCATAGAGAAAGCTAGGACACTGGCATTTCTCTGACTCAATGGATTGGTTTCTGTCTGAAGCTTCCTTGAAGCAGTTAAATACTGGAGTCTTTTTATTTTTTTATTGTCAAGTCAGTTCCTATCAATACTACTCACAGCAGTTTTAGTCACAGCTGTGCTTCATGCTGCTCCTGAAGTTGTTTGGAGAGATCTATGCAGTTGTAGAAATACTGATGTAGGATCGGGGAATTATGTATTACACATTCAAACTCTGTTAAAAGAAGGCTTTGTGTTGCAAAATGGAGTAATCCAATTTTAGAAACATGAGAATTGTGCCTTTGTGCCTTTGTGGGCTTTGGCTGATTTTCTTAAACGTGCTGAGCCACTCCACTGCCTTTTGAGTGGAGTTTTTTCAAATACTAAAGGAGCATCTGTACTGAAGGTGCTGCGGTGGGTAAACCCATTCCTTGTCAGAAGAATTTCCTGCTCTATAATTACAACTATCGTTAGGCTATGAAGGATTTTGTACATCAGGAGAGATTGAAAGGGGAGTGGGCTAAATAGGAAACCTCAGTGACCTGCTGTGAGGTCCCTCTGCTACGCTGTTTCACTATCATCTGAATTGTTCTTGTCACTAAAGCAGGTTTGTCTTTTATAATCCCTTTTCCAAATGATGGTCCTACCACTTAATAGTTTCTCCCACATAAAGCCACTGAGATATGAACTGGGTATACCCTGACAAGAAGTGTTGCAGGAAGTCCACACAGCTTAACCAGACCAGCAGGAAAACTTGTAGTACTTCAGCTACGGCCTTTCAGGGGCATTTAGACCAGCTGAAGATACTTTAAGAATGCTTTCTTGTGGTGCGGAGTTATAAGGCAGAGCAGTGCAGAATCAGTTCTTTCTCTCTGCAGGTATGGTTAGTTCCTCAGCTGTGATTTACAAAAGTCCAACTTCAAGCTGTCATTAAAGGTGGTGCTTCTTTTTGCAGCTATGATCAGCGATAGATTGATTTATTTATATCCCGTCAGTCTTGATTTATTTGTGAAAATAGGCAACCTGTAGCAGGACTAAAACATTCCCTGAAACAGTTTTTATCCTTTTAAAACTCATCCTGCAGACACATGCTAAGTCCTTAGGCAATATTCTCTTCTGCATCTGCATGTGGACATCTGCATGCACTGGGATTTTATTAATTATATATGACTTGATACTAGAAATGTTAGATTAAAAAGCTGAAATTCCATTTTGTTAGACACTGAGACAAGTGGGAAAAACAAGGCAGTCTTTCGTGAACTCACTCTTCAGTATTATGATAAAATTCAATATGGCCTTCATATCCAGGGCTTGTAGATGATGAATGATAATAATTTCAAAGGAAGCAAGACAAGGTTATGGAAATGGATAACATCTACCAAGAAAGGAAAAGTAGTGTATTTTGTTTGCAGTTAAAACCTGAAACAAGCTGGAAAACAAGAATCCTATTTCCTGGGGAAAATGGAGAGTTTTTCTTCCTCAAGGTGGAACAGCCCTGTCAAGATTTGAGAGACTCATCTGGAAGCCAAAAGGAAGTCAATAATTAGGATTCCTGCTGCTAAGCATTGGGCAGAAGATGGGCTAAAATATGGGTTTGATGTATCTGAAGTAAAAGAAAACTGCAGAATTTCTTTGTGCAGTTCTTGTAAGCAACACAATACAGTCCACACCAAAGTATCCAACAGTCTGTAATTAGGGCAGCAAGACAAAATGTCAAAAGTCCAAATTAAAGTTCTTGGGTTTACAGTAAGTATATTTCTTTTCAGTCTCAGTGCAGATGATCTCTGACTATGGTGATGTTTACTATTTTAGGCTGTCCATAGTTCTGTCTGTCTATGGCCAGGTAATTCATACATGAAACTGTATTCCTCAGACCTACTTTAAAATTATGAAGTCTACAAGAAATCTATGTGGATGCATATAAAGGGGCAGATATGGTTTTCTAAAATCACAGAATATCTCTGGTTGGAAGAGACCTCAAAGTTCATCCAGTCCAACCTTTGACCCAGCTCTGAAGGGTCAACACTGAACCATGTCCTTAAGTGCCAGGTCCACATGCTGCTTAAACACCTTCAGGGACAGTGACTCCACCACTGTCCTGGGCAGACAAGTCTAGCGTTTGATAACCCTTTCAGTGAAGAAATATTTCCTAATATCCCAGCTAAACCTCTACTGGCACAACTTGCAACCATTTTATATACTCCCATCACTTGTCATCAAGGAGAAGAGGAGAAGAGCTCCCACCTCCCTTCTGATAGTTGTAGAGAGCAACAAGGTCTTTCCTCATCCTCCTCTTCTCTAGGCTGAACCACCTCAGCTCACCCAAATGCTCCTTGCAGGTCCAGGCCCTTCACGACCCTTGTTGCCCTTGATGACAGCAGTGTGGTTGAGAATGAAGGAAGTGGTGTAGAATTTACTAGAAAACAAATCTGCCTGATTTTTGCAAGTCTTAGATCAATCCCGGTCTGTTTAGGAGTTATTTTGGTGATGATACTGTTTTCCTGAAACAATAATGTAATCCTCATTTTTAATTTGAGAGCATATTCTGGTCCTTCAGAGGAATGTCAGATTATTTTTTTTTTAAATGACAAACAATGAACATTAGAAGGGCTTTTATCCCTGTTGCTCGCTACAATTTCAAAGAGGGAGCTGAGGCTGCAGCAACAGCAGCCCTTGTGGTTGGAAATGGCTGGAGTGATTAATGCTGAAGGCTCCTTGCTGGTGAGGCCGTTGTGTTGTGAAAGTCTGTACACCTTCGACCCTCCAGTGGAGCTTCACTATGAGCCTTGACTGTTGAGGGTCTCTCTCTCTTCTCACAAAGAGGTGCATCACTTCACTGGGAGTGCTGGGATAATTGGTGTGAATCATTAGCTTTCACCTGATGTGCAGAAAAAAAAGCAATCAATTTTCAGGAGAAATAAGATGGTAGTGTCTGTTACTGCAGGAGCTTAGCTTCTGCTGTGGAGGGAACTTCTTGCTGCCTGCAACAGGTTTCTTTTTCTTTGTCTGCTCCTTCTTGGCTGTGGTGGAAATTAGGATGCTGAAGGTGAAATACTAAGTTCTGACTAGTTGTCAAAGATCATAGAATCATAGAATTGTTAGGGTTGAAAGGGACCTCAAGAATCCTCTGCCATGGGCAGGGACACCTCACACTAGATCAGGTTGCCCAGAGCCACATCCAGCCTGGCCTTAAAAACCTCCAGGGGTGGGGCTTCTACCACCTCCCTGGGCAACCTGTTCCAGTGTCTCACCACCAACATGGTGAAGAATCTCATCCTAACATCCAATGTATATCTACCCATTTCTATTTTTGTTCCATTCCCCTTAGTCCTATCACTACCTGACACCCTAAAAAGTCCCTCACCAGCTTTCTTGTAGGCTCCCTTAACATACTGGAAGGTCTTCTCAGAACCTTGTCTTCTCCAGATTCAATAATCCCAGCTCTCTCAGCCTGTCCTCATAGGAGAGGTGCTCCAGCCCTCTAATCATCCTCATGCCCCTTCTCTGGACACACTCCAGCATGTCCAGATCCTTCCTGTAACAGGGTCTCTAGAACTGGATGCAATACTCCAGGTGGGGTCTCACCAGAGAGGAGCAGAGCGGGAGAATCACCTCCCTCCACCTGCTGGCTATGCTTCTGATGGCTGAGGAAGCTTGTGTGTGCTGGATGTACATTTCCAGGGCACTCAGCAGTTCACCAGCTTTCAGATGCTGGATTTATAGTCCTCTAGCACTTTGTAAACTGTTCTTCCAGTATCAAAATCAGGGGTAAAGATGTCATTCTCCCACTCTACTGAGTGCTGGTCAGGCCACACCTTGAGTACTGTATACAGTTTTGGTCCCTGTTTATACAAGATGGATGTGGACAGGCTGGAAAGAGTTCAGAGAAGGGCCCCAAGAGTCATATGAATTTGTTCAGCCTTGAGAAGAGAAGGCTTAGGGGAGACCTCATAACCATGTACAAGTACATGAGGAGGGAGACTCCCATTTCACAAAGAGTCACATGGTAAAGACAAGGGGTAATGGGCACAAGTTGCTACTGCAGAGATTCGGACTGGATTCCAGAAAAGATATTTTCACCGTTCGGACTATTAAACATTGGAACAACCTCCCAAGGGAGGTGATGGATTCCCCTACATTAGACAGTTTCAAGGCCCAGCTTGACAGGGTGCTGAGCCATCTCATTTAAACTGTATTCTTCCCTGACAGGGTGGTCTAGATGATCCTTTAGGTCCCTTCCAACCTGATATTCTATGAATCCATGCATCTTCTAAAAACTGAATAAGTATGTAGGTAGATTCCTGCTTCTGTGTTTCTTGAGCTGAAGGCTGTTACCTGAAAGAGATTTTAGGGTCTGCAATATCTGCCCTTTTTCTTGGTATTTATATCTGCCAACATAGCATCTTTTTTGCTTCCCCTACGATTCTTGCATTTTATGCACGCCCTTGAGTCCAGCCATGTGGTTGAATTATACAGGGCCCTTGATGTGAAATGGATGACTGATTTCTCCTCTTTCTTTTTTGTTTCTCTTTTTTTGACATGAGTGAATTGTCTCTCTTGAAGATGCCAAAGTGCCTGACAGTGATTATTCCTCTACATGCATGAGATCTAAATGCTGAAATTTAGGATTACTAAATGCCTGTAATAATAAATGCCATAAAATAATGCAGAATGGAAGGACCTGCTTTTACTTCCCCCTTCTCAACACTAGTCCACCTAGATCAGATTGCTCCACATCATGAACAGCTGTTTTGAATAAATCCAAGAATGGGGAACCTGTGATGTCCTTGAGACCTTGCTGTAATGGTGATCTTCCTATCTGGGGAAAAAAACAAATGTTCCTGGGATGTAGTGGGAATGCCCTATGTTGCATCTTGTTCCTGTCACTTCTCACCCTTTGTGCATCTTCAGTAGCAATCCATCTGCATCTTTGCTATCCCCTTCCACGAGGCTGCTGAAGACAGTTGTAAGGTCATAACCTTCTCTTCTTGTAAATCATTACCTACCAGAAAGAGTTAACATTTAAGGGCCTTAATATTTTGGGTTTTGAGCAGGAATGGATACTATTTTCAAGTTTTTATGTGTGACCACAAATGCAACTGTTTTTTCTGTATGAACTTTTCATTGTATGTGTCAGGCCATGGTTCTCTGACTTTCATTTATTCCATGGAGCTAAAGCTGTAAGTAGGAGAAGTGTTATAAGGAAGAAAAATGTTTTCTAGCAGCACTGAAAACATAGGGGTGTGTTTATACATTTTCAGTTTCCTATTACTTGCTTTGAAGATGCAATTCTTCAAGAGACTCACAGAAAGACTGAGTAGCAAAATGCGTTAACTTAGCATTTGGGCAGAGAAGCTCCTACAAGCTTTGCAATTGAGAAGTTTCAATTTTGACATGTAAAGAAATATTTCAAGAAATAAAAACACAATAAAATCAGTGCTGACTTACTGAAAAAAAATGTTAAAATATTCTAGTAAGGAACCAAAGGCAAGGCAGGGAGGGAAAAAAAACCTGTGATGAATGAGTAATACAAAAATGTGATGGATGAGTACTGAAACAATATGCAATTAGAAAAAACAAAGACATTATGCAAACAAAAGTGAAGAACAGCACAAATTGAGCCTGGAGATGAAAAAACTCATAATAGAGGATGGCAAGTTCTGGGAAAACCTTTATAAACAACAAGAATGCCTTGGAAGTTGTCTCTGTTAAGCAGGAAGCAAGTGAAAGCCTAGGTAGGTAGCATGAAGTTTTTAGTAGCTTTGAGAAGGCTGTTTTGGAAAAGCAAGGAAAATTGCTCTGAATAAAAAGTAGTTCAGAATTTAGCACAGTGCTAAAAAAACCCTACAGTATCTCAATGCATCACTCATCTCGCTTCTCTCTTTGAAAGAGAATATGTGTTACACATGAAAGACAGAAGAACAAGAGGTCTTGACCAAATTACCTTCCTTGCTGATTCTCTTAGGCAATTCTGAAGAGTCTGAAAGTGTTTGGGCTATTGCTAATTTTTAGTAAAAAGTTGCTGCAAGCAGGTGTAAGTACAAAAAAAAATTCAAAAGCCCCGAAGAAACCAGAGTCTTCAAAGTAGCTCAGAAGTAGTATCTTAAAACTGTCATCTGCCAGAGTTTGGAGGAACATCCCTTTGTCTTGCTTTAGCTGAATCTGCTGCAGTGTAGAGACTGTAAAAGTGAAGTTCTTCCTCAGATTTTGCACTCACAAGACACCAATTATCTGTGGTATTCTTCTGCGTGCATATGAATGGGTGAAATCATCTGTTCAGCAATAATTTGACATTAACTGCTCTTCAGTTAGTCTGATGAGCATTTTTAAATGCTGTAATGCTCAAGTGAAGAATTAATTCTACATGTCCACTGTGAAAAATCTAATCTACTAATGTAAATGATTTTTTATCATCCAACTTCATTATTAAGTAGTATGTTTAGCCCAGACAAATTCTATATGAACAAGTCAGGAAAGCAGATAATTTAAAGAGAAGCAAGAGCTCAATAAAGACAATGCTTATTTATAGAATGGTATTTAGGCTCAACCAATGTTGCATTAATAATCGGACCAATACTTCAGATTGAAGGAGAGATGCCAAGTTCTTTTCCTCCTTACTGGTAAAATCTCCTTCTGTTTACATAGCTTTGTACCTGTGGTGCTCGTGGATTCATTGTTTGTTGTGTATCAGTAGGAGAGAAACTATTTTTACTAAAAGCTTCATGAAACTTTCACATTCCATGGATTGCTCTCAGTATAACACATACCCAAGAATCCTCCATTGACCCTGCAGGTAGAGGGAAGTTGTACAAGGTAATTTTGATACCCAGAACTTGTGCAAATGAGAAGACAGTAAGACCAAAAAGAGAATTAGATTAGAAATATATTAAGGATGATGTCCAATGTTAAAATACGTAGACTCAAGTGCTTTCAGGTCGAGAGGCTGTCAGTCCACATCTGGTGCAGCATGTATGGTACAGAGAATATCAGAACAGTCTGATGCCTGTACCTCTGCACTTTCTGCATCAGAGACAGTTCCCTCCATAGCAAACTGAATTTATGAATTTGCTACAGAGATGCATCAGGTTAATAACACAGCTTTTGCTGATCTGACTCAAACATGCTCTTTAATGTCAAAGAGGATTCGAACTGAACTTTTTCTGAAGGTAAAAGGTATGCATAATAAGAAATCCTACAAGCTATTTTTATTGCTGCATCCAATATCTGTTAATGAACAGGAATCCGTCCTTCAAGAAATGCTGAAAGATTAACTTAGGCTTGACAGCTTGATCTGCAAGGATCTTATCTGCCAGTAAGTCTTGCAGATAGTTGTTGCAGTCTCATCGCCAGTTCTGCCACCCGTATGCCTTCCACCATTTTAATTGCCCCAATACAAGGCGTTTCCAGTGAACTGACACTCAGACCAAGCAAACAAGACTCCTTGGTAGGATTCAAGGCAATCCACTTCTCCAGATTTCTGCAGGGAGGTGTGTTTGTATGCATGTGAGTGTGTGTTAGAGCGGGGAGGAATTTACAGAAGGACATGTTAAAAAATGGTGGAGGGTGTCTACAGATTTTTTCAGTGAATTTCTCTAAATATTGCTTTTTTCTTCTCTTTCTTTTCCCTTTTGCTTCCTCCATTCTCTTCTCCCATTTACTGTCAGGAAGTGCCACCTCTGAAGGGTCAGTTCAGTACAGCCTGGCACCAACGCAGCCGGATCTCAACAACAGTTTGAACAGTGAGTCAATTTGCATTGGTGAACTCCTCGAAATGGTATTGTTTTGTGTGCATGCAGAAGGTGAAAGAACGCTGCAGAGGGCTTACTTAAGTGGAAGAGGGTAGGTTTACCACCCCTAGCTCACGCTGCTTGGAGCAGCCTGCAAGTTTTTGATACCTCACTAAAGTAATTAGATAAAGGTAGCTTTTCCTGAAAGACAGAAGGATTCTGATGTACAAGGGCTTGCGCTAGCACATTTTATCAACAGGTTAGGTTTTCAGAACTGAATGCTGGTCAGAAAAACTGATCAATAAGAAAGCTTGAGACACTTCAACTGACTAGAGAAGAGGCTGGAAGCCATGCACAGAAAAGGTCTTTTAATGAATTTTTACTTTCCCAGCTACAGACAAGACTGCCAGTGTCAGATTTGTATAGGAGTGCTGATCTGGTTTAGGACAGATGAGGAGACCATTCACTCCTATCTCATTATGTGTGCCCACAATGTAATCTAGTATTTGTGATACCAGTCCTCAGCTGCTTTTCCTGTGAATGCATTGTGGAGAGAGACACTTTGTGGGGTTGCAGAAGAAGAAATATAAATTCATCACATAGAGAAAATTAAAATGACAGCTGTTCCTCCCTGTTCTTAAAAGGTGCTGCTGTCCTATATTTTCCTCTTGGTGACTCTCCTGGGACCAGCAACCTTTGGCTCAGTATCATAAAGAAGGTGGTTGGGGAAGGAGATAGTGAGTTAAACAAGGGGTGGGCAAGTGGATAAACTGGAGGGGATGGGAAGAGTTGATTATAAATGGAGACACCACCAGGAGGGAAAAGAATGAAAATTAAAAGATCCAGAGAAAGTAGTTCTGACTCTCTGGAACAGCAGAAAGCTGAAAATGTCACAGTGACTTGATTTTTAGCTAAACGATTTGGCCTGAGTTCTGGAAAAAAGCCTTCATTCATCCCTTCATTTCATAAACAGTAGGTCAAGTGGCATACTTTGTCAGGGACTGAGCAATCAGGCCCTACCTGTCACTAGGTCAAGACTGATCACTGGAGCTATGTAATTTGTAGTATGTCATTCATGGAAAGGTAGCAAAAGCAGTTGTGAACTACTGTACAGTGACAGGATTAACACAGTTTTGTCCGTTCCTGTTATTGTCAGCATGATTCAAACATTTTCTGTATAACCACTGTATATTTGGTATATATAAGACTATACAGCTTTTTATTGATTTATTTGAATATATTTGTAAAAATCTTGCCAAAAGTTTAAATGTAGCTGCAATAATATCATAAATGATGCTGTAATCTGTTTTTATGCAGCACAGTGAAAAATGGAAAATTCACAGCACCAATGTCTCACTGATCTCTGACTCTTAAGCAAAGAATTGATTGTTTCTTCTTACCATATTTTTTGCCTCAAATGCTTGAGTGAGTCAGACTGTGTTTGTTCCCCTTTTTAATTTTCTGATGATTTGTTTAAGACCTACAGTTCACGCAGTCTTATGATCACTTTTGTAAACTATTGTTTGGAAATGTTGATATTCTGGGCAGTGCATCAAACCAAATGTTTAGGCAACTGTAACAGTCCTCTGAGAAGTTCCATGTGTCAGTAAACATGTGGACATGGGCACTGACATCAACAAGGAGACTCATTGTGAAATTACATTGTGTATTCGAGAGACCTGGGTCTGTATTTTTGCCACAGACAGAAGGCTGAGCACCAGGGGAATTCAGGCTGATTCTAGGCTCATAGGATTCTTTTAGCAGTCAATGAGTGGTTCAGAACTACAACATTCAGATTACAATTTACCAAGCCCCACCCGCCCCCCTCCCCTCCCCCCACCCCCCAAAAAAACCCAACAACTCAAATAACCAAAACCCCAGCAACCTCAAGCAACAGCCTCAGACACACAGCCCCATGATTTGGGAAAGGATGAGCTGAAAAACACTTTTTCAGAACCTAAAATCTCCTAGTCATCAATCCTGAATCTCTAAATGTTGGTAGGAATTTACTATAATTACTGTTTAATTAGGGTTTCCTTTGAATGAGAAAGACTTCTAGAAACAGGAAGAAATAGTCTGTCTAGGTGGATGGACTAAGTGCAAGGAAAAAAGGAAGGGGTCTAAGCTCAGTAGAAATGCCAAAATCTCCCTCTGAAATTGGAGCAGGATTGGCAAAGGGGCAGTCCCCATTCTTGGAGATACTCAAAACTTTACTGAACAAGGCATAGAGCAAGATAATTGAATCTGGGTGTCATGCTTTGAGTAGGAGCTGAACTCCATGTTCTCCAGAGGGTCCTCTTGAACAGTGTCATCCTCTAATTCTTTTACGTATGGTAAAATCAGTGCCAAAGTCCTGTGCATTGAGGAACCTATAGCCCGATACTTGTTCTAGCACCTAAGCTGAAGACAACATCCTCTCTCTTTGGAAACAAACTGTCTCTTCCAAAACCACCAGGTGAATGTTATCTTACTGGATTCTGCAGTGGACAGGGGAAGAATGTGATGAAGTATTTCTGCATCAAATTAGAATTAAGTCTGCTGTATACACAGAGTAGCCAGGATTTTAGGAAGCAAGGGCTGGAAGGTGGGCTGGCAGCGTTAAGTAGGAAAAGAAGTCTTTCTCCATGTAAGACTGAGATTGAATGAACTCTCTCAAGGGCAGAAGAACGAAACTGCCCTTTCGCAGATGTCCTGGGGATCAGAGCTAGAGGCATCGCATTCTGACAGCATTGTTCCTGTTGTGTAGCTAAATTGAATGGGTCAAGTCCTGGGGCTGTCAATCCAGCTAAATTTGCACCAGTGTTTAGAGAGGAAGTAGATATTCTCCGAAGGCTAAATGCCAGTGACTCTGATGTGACATTGTGATAAAGTCCTGGACTCGTTCAGTAGGAAGAAAGAACTGTTGCATTACTGTAATGACTTGTGATATCACATCCATTGGTCTTTTATTATGTGTTTTCAAACCTTGGGCTTGCATTTGGATTTGATGGACATTAGATTTTTTTAATCCTGAATTCTTTTTAACCTTTTGTTTTTGTAGTGATGGGAATCTAAACTGAGAGCTCATTATAAAATCCTGCTGTGCACAATGAGGTCCTAAGTATTACCTGAGGCAGGGTTTGTAGAAACACAAAATACAAGATATTATCTTGTACCAGCTGACGTAGAAGTGAAGAACAGACTGATTTTCTGACACATTGTTACGGTTTTAGTGCCTCCCCCTTCCCCGGCCTTTTGCCCTCCTGCCTCCTCCCTCGCCTTTTACCAAGCAATAAGACAGGGAGAGGGGAAAAAAAGGCAGGGAGAGTTTTCCAGTTACTTATACAGAATATTTTATTCCCTCACTAAAAGGTATCAGATTGCATCAGTATGTGTACGAAACAGAAATAAAGGGAAAGGGAAAGGGAAAGTACTGTCCAGAACTCGAGAACAAGAGAAAAATGTACCTGCACGTTTGGGACCCAGAAAGCAAGGCAGAGACCCAGAATCTTCTGTCCAGGATGGTAATTCCCTAAAATGTCATAGATTCTGATAGTGGAGAATATTAGATTTTTTCAAATCACTACACAAACTCACTACACAAACTAGTCACCGTTCATATCTGAAAGAGAAGCAAGAAACTTCAAGCTATTATGCTGCATTCTGGGTTTATTTGCTATTGTATTTTGCTTTCTAAAACTGCTATTCAGAATCCACTGAGGCTGCTTGGCTGGCTGCTATTCATTTTAGTGGATTTCAGGATAAGTATAACATCATTTAATTTATAATACTTTCTGATGTTTCATTTTCTATCTGCATTATTAGCTTTTATAATGTCAATTCATTAAAAAGCAAACTATCTGACTCCCCGAGACATACCTAATTGTTTACTCAGTCTGTGGATGACCACTAGTTCTGCTGGCAGAATTCATAGGGAGAACTGAGAAAACAAATCTGTTACTAACAGCACTGCAGCCAGCTGACTTTGTTATTATGGGAGTTAAAACTTTGTCCTTTCTGTACTCTGACATATACACCAGGATGCCTTGATTTTGTCAGCGTTCTAAGGTCTGTAATGGTACAAATCAGATGGAAAATCTTCCACAGGAGCATCCTGCCCGCGATTTAAGCATTAGAATAGTGATTTCTGTGGAAAGATTTTGTTCCATAACAGCTGCCAATTTAAAATTGTTGGTTTTGTTCCAGTTAATGGGAGCTGCTACAGAAGTGTCACTCTAGCACAAATTTCAATGCTGAGATCTGCATTGATCCCCAGATGCTACCAAGCAAAATGACTGATGGTTCTCATTCTGCGGGGCAACTGTTAAGGACAGTGCAATGGCCTGACACCGCTCATTTACAGTTACAGGCTCCTAAGGCACACAGGGTTTTATGAAGCTGAGCAAATTTGGGGTGGATTTGTAACAGGACAGGGACATAATGTCACTAATCTCCTTCCAAGGTGCATGCCAGTGGTGGATTATGGCTCTCAGGTTCCTTATCTACAGCACTAAAAACGTACAGTAAAAGCTCTGGTTTTCCAGGTGAGGGTGACAGGTAGAAATGATGGTAGAGATCAAGGCAAAATATGTGCCAGAATTTAGCAATTCAGGAAAATCTCAGCACTGTCAATAATTTGTATCTCTTGCTTAAGATGGGAGGACTAAGAAGGGGCACTCATGGGGTTCAGAAACAGCAGAACTTGATCTTCAGGGTGTTACTTCAGGGTTTTAAAACTGTGAAATGTTCTGGATCGCAAGATTATTTTTTAATGACTACCTCCAAGTGATGGACTTAAATATAAGAATATTCAGTAAATGTTTTTTCTTGTTGATTTTGTTTCATTGGTTTGGTTTTGAATTTGTGTGTGTGTTTATGGGTGAGTTTTGTTTATATTTTATCTTCTGTTTCACAAATGTATTTCATAGATATTCTAGAACCTTTTTACATAGGTACACTCAGGCAATAGATTTGGATTAATTTTTGAAGTGTACCTATTACACATAATTAGGTCCTGATATAGGCACTCTCACTCAAAATTAAGCTAAAATAAAATAAATGTTTAAATTCATAAGCAGGGTATGAAAGATGAATGGAGGATTTGCCTTCATCTAAGTTTTGTAAAAATCTAATGGAGATGAAATGCTATAAACTAAGTCAGTATAAGTGAGCATTATAATTTCATTCCAGTGTTCAGTAGGGGAGAAATTGATCTTTATCAGGCAATTAACCCTGAGGAGTGTGAATATTTGGCCAGGAATTGGCTGGGAAAAGTCATAAACTTCAAGGTTTACAGGAGCACCTGTTCTTTAGATCAAGCAGCTTTTAGCTTTTTCTTCTTTGTGCAGGAACCAAATGGTTGTATTTTTTCAGTCAACATTCTCACATCTACTGTTTCTGTTTTCAGTAGGATAAATAAGAGGCGGTAGGATATAGAAAATTAAGTGAATGAAACATGAAGGAATAGACATCTCTGCCTCAAAATAAAAGACTTCAAAACCAGTGGTAGAAATGAAAGATTACATTTTCACAACATGTAATTAGAATGTGGAAACCACCACCACAGGAAGATTATGAAACCAAGACTTTAATTAAATTCAAGGAAGTGTTACTAACTTACATGAATAGCAAGAATATCTAGAAAATAAATAATTAATTGTGATGAAAATTCTGGCAAGAATATTAGACGCCGTACTGTGGTGTATTATGCTAGTATCTATCAGGGTGGCCTAATCCAGCAGACAGGCAACCTGCAGCAAGCAGAAAATCACCTGAAAAATACCTGGTGTTTGTCACTATGAGATACGACATTTAGAAGACCTTGCTTCCTTTTTTTTGAATTTTGGTGAATTAAGGCTTTCAGGTATCCAGCTGCTGCTGAGTAGCAAATTCTGATCATTCTGATTGACAGTGAGTCAGGAAACCTGATTTTTTTTAATGCAGCTTGAAGAAGACCATGTTGAGCTCGTTGTGATTGGAGCCTTAATATTGCCATCAGTAATAATGCTGAGAAAACAAGTGAGCAAGTTTAACTCTCAGCCTAGCATGAAGTCACTGATCCAGGTGTAGAGTTGATACTCTTTGGTGCTGTAAAAACGGCAGTATCCAAGTTTATTAGCAAGTGTGGCGACTCATTAGCAAGTATCAAGCAAGCTGTGGGAACCAACAGGTAGTTTTGTTTGAAGCATCTTCAGACCTGCAAATAAAACATCCATGTCCAAGTGTATTGGGGCATGTTATGCAACAGATTTCCTTCTCAGTAAAGAAATGAGCAGACATTAGGGAATGGAATAGGATAAAACGCTATTCTCTTTCTTTCCTTGGCTCACAAGGGAAATGTGAGGTATTTATATGAGAAAGGAGGAAGACTCAGGAATCATGTTGCTGGTCATTTCATGTATACCTTTCACTGACAACCCGGATAGTCCTTGTTCATACACATCTTCATTTTGAAGAGTATAACTAAAGGATGGGAGACAAAATTAGTAGCCACATTGGGAAGTAAAAGGTGTGTCATACAAACTAAGACGTATGTCACACTGAGTTTCTAAGTAAACACCTAACACCCACTAAGTGCAGAGGAAGAGAAAAGAGAAAAGAATGTCTTGTGCAAACTCATCCAGAGTCTGGGCCATGTTTTGCTGCCTGTATTTCTGCCTAAACCCTTGTATACTTCTGGCTACCTCTAGGGTCTCCCTTTCCATTGTATTCAACAATATCTTGAACTGCTGTTGCAGGCATTGAGTTCTTGATTGGACTCAGTATGTGGAATAAATTTAGCCCCTGAAGAGTTCATCCAGCAGTCAGAGTGGAAAAGCTAGTATGCAGTAATTTAACATCTGAATTCTTCAGCAGTCTAACTTCCCTTTGTGTAGAAGCTATAAAGAAAATATTGCAATATAGTGAGTTAAGAAATACATTTAAAATTCTTCTTGTGTGTGTTGTTAGTTTATGTTCAGCATGTAACTGCCATTCTCACTCCACAGTAACTATTTTTAGATGAAGTGCTTCGCTGATTAATCTGCAAAAATTTAACTGCTTATACATTCTTTATGCCATTAATTTATGAGAACTTGTGTCATGTCCTCTCAGTGATGTGCACGTTCTGTAAGCTTCCAACATCATCAGTAAGCATCTGGTGAAATCTCTATATCAGTGCTTGTCCTGAGAGGACTACAGCAGGATTTAAAATTGCTCTCAGTATAGCCAACAAAAGGAGTTTGAAACTGCCTTTCTTGTTCAGAATGGTCAAGTCACTTACGGTGAAATTTTTCTTTTTTAAAATGCAATGCTTTCACTACATTATTGTCCTGAATTATAAAATTAGCTTCTATTCATCCTTTCTTTTTATATGTAAGACAAACACAATTTCAGCTCTGAAATAATTAAGCATTATTATGATGTCACTTCAGAGCAAAGTATCAGCCACAACTCTCACTAGTCTTATAGAGGAAGAATTCAAATGAGGAAGATTTTTTTTTCTCCTTATAGCATTTTGACATGAAGCTTGTGCTAACATGAGAAAAAGGAATTTTGAAATGTTGGAAGAAACCATATTTTACAAACCCTTTCTGTTCTAGCTGCTACGGTCCTTTTTCTACTGTTGCACTAGGCAGGTCTGGGTTACTCAAAAATAACCTGAATGTGACCATTTCCAAAGGATCAGATAAAGAAAATAGGGAGGAAGTATGTTTGGGAAAAGCCACAAGAATGGGTGAAACAACCAGCTAACTGTTTGCAAGCCACCAGCTGATTTTCTGCTTAAATAAATTAATTTCTTTATGCAAGCTTACTCACATGAAAGGTGCAACACGTCTTTAGTTATCACACCTGAATCTTTAACTGGAAAGAGCACAAAAACTCACAAAAATTGTGAGACTCATGCTAAAAGCATCCAGAAGTTGTCCAAAGAGCAGCTAGTCAGTTTTCAGTAGGCAATAGGAGCTCAACAGAAAAGAAAGCAAGCTATTGAATGTAACAGCTCATAAAGTAGCACTTGTATTTGGTGAGCATAAAATATTGTGTCGGTGTGAGCTGAAATTCCCCCCCCCCCACCAACAATAACCAGGCTAGCCCAGTCTGGAAGCAAATGAAAAGCTGTATTTACAAGCAGAGTCTAAAATCTACAATGAAATGCAATTAATATGTACAAATATACAAAATTCACAACATTCACAAATATATACAATCAACAGAAAAGCACAACCAAGCTCCCTTTGCTTCCCCCCAAGGGGACCCTCCCAAAGGGGCCTCTCTCTCTCCCAGGAGCTTCCCCCCAGAGCCCCCTGGACAGAGAAGCAGAGTTAGTTAAGCAGAAAGTTGTTAACTTAGCTGCCAAGGTCAGTACATGTTATCTTCAGCCAGAAGAGAAGAAGAAACAGCAGCCAGACAGCTCAGCAACTGCCCCCACTGCAGAATGCAGAATGTGCAGAGTGCCCACTTTGTTTTGGGTAATAGTTCTTAAACATTTCTATCTATCCAATGGAAGTGTTTAGGACAATCAGTATTTTGCTTTCTTACACCCAATAGTGACTTATTTACATTCTTTCACTTTCTCTGTTCTGAACTTTGCAAGGAAAAATTAAGAAGACAGTTTCAAACCATCACAAATATGCTGTGCAACTTTTTACAGAGGCATAGACTGTAGCTCAGGGAGGGAAACACCTCTCCCTCCTTTTCCTTTTTCGTCTCCCCCTCCCCACCCCGAGCTCCTTTTGCTTTGTTGGATGCCTATAGGAGTAGGTCCTCACTTGTGTAAAGAGCAATTGTACTGACAGTTGGTATGAACTGCACAGGGATTATTTTTTATTACTGTATATATGATTTTGAAGGGTAAAAGTGCTTCTGCACCAGTTAGGCTGGTTAGACTAGAATGTCATTAAGACTTTTTCTGTGATATTCTTAATATGCCTCACTCATAACAAGGAAAAAATATTTTTTTGTAAGAGGACAGGTGTTTACTTCTTGTTTGACAGTCTCTACATCAGCCACCACACATTCATCACTCTCACAGAGTAACTCCTGACATTGTGCTGTGCCTACAGAAATTTGAAAGGGTTTGTGTACTTGGTACTGACTCCAGACATCTTCCCACATCATCCTACAGGTGTAGGCGAGGTCCTGATTTCCTCTTGCTGTTGTAAATCAAGTCCATAGGGCCTACAAGGACAAAAAATAGAATGCAAGTGACACAATGGCGACTAGAGAGGCAGACACAAATTTAGGAGGGAGAAACAAACAAAAGAATGCCACCCACAGCCTCTTAAGAAGCTGCTGTAGTGATTCTGTTTACTTCCACACTTCCGAGGCACAGAATTAAATGTTTGGCTGTTTTCTTGGTTTTGTTTTTCCTCTTGTGATTTTCAGTGATTTGTAGCCTTTGGGGTTCTCTCCCCTCTGCTAAAGTGTTTGCAAAGCCTTTTTGCCACACTTTCCCAAAGCCAATGATAGCACAGAGCTGTTGGTACAGTCATTAGAATGAGGAACAAGATGTAGGCTGAACAACCCCCGAATTAAGTCAGATACAATCTCTGCATGCCATTTTCTAGTCTTCTCTGAGGTGACTGTACTGCCTGGACAACTCCAATTTGCAAGGACAGCTTACTGGTCCCTTCCACCCCTATTAGTGGCCTCCTGTATTAACCACATCTGTAGGTCTCCAGGTGATCTAGCAGAGACAAGAGGAGAAAAGGTGGAAAAGACCTTTCAGATAAAGGTCTTGTATGTGGCTGAAGTAGACTGGGCCTGTCACAAACACTGCCTGGATGTGAACAGGCTAGGAGTTCAGATAGTGTGAAAGTTCTTCTCTCCAACATATGGTGTTACCACATTACACCCATGCAGTGCCTTGAAATTCGACATTAGCTCAATATCTCTGCATCTTCACATTCACCTAAAGCTGTTCAAGATCTGGGTGCTCAGTGCTTGCCCCAACTCCCAAACAAGCTGCCAGCATACAGCTTCATAGAATGTCAAGTACTCAACTTAAAATGAGCACACCATATTCTGTTACCTTCTCACTAACATGAGGCAGTTCCCTCCCTATTGAAATTCTTCTTTTGTAGAAAAAAGTGGAGAAGTCAAGTTTGCCAGGTTTCTATCATGTCTTAAGCCTATTAGTATGAGGTAATGAGTCAAGCCTCCAAGATGTTTTCTATGCTTTTTCCAGTGAATGCACAACAATTTCTGTTTTGCTTGCAGAGAAATATCTCATTTCTCTTCTTGCTAATCCAATTTGTATTTGGTTTAATTCCCTCTCGGATACAGAGAGTTACCAGCATGTTCATGCCCAGCAGGCATCAGTTTGCATCTGTTCTTAAATTCAGAGCATCTAGTCGTGCCCTCAATTTCCATTCTTTGGAAACCTGAATGTACCATGATTAAAATAGACTGCAAACAGATGCTTGATGACAAAGAGGTCTCATTTGCTTGTACTAATTACAATTTGTGCTATGAGGATTTTGTCACTGTCAAAGTGCTAATCTTTTTAAGGGGTCAATGAATCTACCAGGCTTGGGACTTTGGCATAACCGTGACAGACCTGTTGTTTTGACTTGTGGACGTTTTGGATTCAGAGCTCTCTGAGCAGCCCAGAACTGACCAGCCATGGGAACTGACAGCAAAATACACGCTCTGTTACACCCTCCTGATGAAAATTTCACAGGCAAGGCCGCCCTTCTTCCAGAATGCATAAGAAGAACAGTAGAGTCAGTTCTGTCCACTCTCTACTCCTTATGCATTGAAAAATCAGTCATTTGGCTCCTGGATGTGGAAAACCTTCCTTACTGCAGAGTTTAGAAAGGATCCTTCCACATTCTTTCTTTTGTACCAATTGAATTTCAATGAGCAAAGGTCAGAAAAGGCAGTTGGGGCCAAAATAAAGTGTTTTTACCAAGGGGTCCCTTGAAAATCTCTTTTGGTGGGAAGCAAAGAGCAGGTCTCAGGGTATGATGGGAAACAGCTGAGAATGACCCTAAGTGAATCTGGAGATGAGTTTGAAGATGCTTTTTGATAACATTGTTGATAGTATCAGCTGTTCACATGCCCCCAAGATGAGTTTTGTGCCCCTAACTCAAGAAAGTGAAGTGCACAGTGACTCTTTTTCCACTGCCAGAGAGCCTGCTCTTATGCCAGTTCCTCAAGTTCTGGGTCAAACCGAAACTCACTCTTAACACTGCTGTACATTAAGGAGTGACTCTCTCCACAGCAGCCTGAGACTGATGCAGGGAGAACCTGGACTTTAAGTAAAACAGACCACTCTGTTCTTCTAGATAATGCCCTCCTGAATTTCAAGATGCGTTAGCAGGTCTGCAGGTACCTGGCCAATACCTTGACTCTCAGAGAGAGATCCCACACTGCAGCACACACCATACCCCATCTCACTCCTTCTGTGAATGTATCTAAGGCTGCACCAGGCCTGCAGAGGAAGATACTTTTGTTTTTCCCGACTCCTCTGTTAAATCTTTGAATCTTGTAGCACGAATAAAAGCAAGCTGCAAACAAAGTAGGTGCTGGCCAGGCACATGTTTGTAATAAACACATCTGGTTTTTTTTTCAGTACCGTAGTTCTGAACGGAATTGAATTTTCAGTCCGTGTATATTATCTCAGATTTTGTTTCTTGTGAAGCCAGAGTTCCTGTGAAAACGAACAGAAATCGCACATGAAGGAGGAAAGGAAGGGAAAATGCTAAGCAGGCAGTGGTATCTGGGACACGTTACTGAAAATGTAAATGGTAGGAAGCAGGGAAGATGCAAGAGGCAAGTGCATCTATTGTGATGATTTTAGCTCTAAGGTACCTTGAGCTTCATATGTTTGGGGCAGAAGTGAGTACTTTCAGGTCATGTAGGGCTATGTTCAAACTGTTTTCATTATGTCATTGCTAGCAGGCATCCTGTGCCTGGTGAGAGCATTTGAAAGCTATACTGACACAATGTCTTCACAGGGTGAGCTTGTGATAAATATTGCTGTGCCACATGCATGTGTAATGCTTGCTGCTTAGTAAGTAGCTCTGGCTGCTCCTAAATCACACCAGGTGTGATACCCTTGTCTGTTCTTCCTAGCTGGAAAGGAAAAACATCTAACTCTTTTCTTGTCCAAAATAAAGACATGAACTTATTTACAAGTAATTTTAACTTTGAATAATTGTTATTTAGGAGGCCTTGTTTTTAACAAGAATTTAAATAATGCAATACTATTTATTTAGCTGAATAACTTAGCTGAATTTTATTAATTACAGCCAGTAGAACAGTATCCACAATTGACCTACATGATTATTGTAAGTTTCTTTCAACTGGAATATTCCAGTCTAGTCTAGTCTGCTGTGATCTACAAATGTGTTGTTCTACAGGCAGCTATACCTTTGAATGTATCAGTTTAGCCCCCATTTGTAAAAGTCTAAACTGAAACTGGAAAGATCTGGTGTTTCTGAAGTGTTTTATAAAAATTGGGAATGATGTACTACAAATACTCACAGAAGAGATTAATTATTTAAATAAATAAATAAATACCAGAAAACAAACAAACCCCAAACAATAAAACAGTCTTTGTAAAATTTAAGATTATTTTTTCTCAGCATCTTCATAGACCTTGTAAATTACCATATTTGTTTTGATCCAAAAAGAGTTATGGGGTGAGTCTCATCATCTAAAGGACAGCAAGAGTCTCAAAAAGACAGGAGGACTCTTAGCATGAAACAATTGCTTTCACACCAGTAAAATCTGTCCTGAAGCTGTGTTCTTCGTAGTTGTTTTCAAAAATCTTTGTGCATAGAAAGTGGTTTAGAAACAAAGAATTTGCATGAAATCCTTTCTAATCCTCCTCCATCTTCTGCTCCAAGGCCCTGAGTGACTAAGCATTTTAAACACAACTCTGAAAGCTTCGCAGAATCACAGAATTATTGAGGCTGGAATAGACCTCTGAGATCATCAAGTCCAGCCTATTACCTAACACCCCCACATCGACTAGACCATGTCACTAAGTGCCACATCCCACCTTTCCTTAAACATCTCCAGGGACAGCAACTCCACCACCTCCCTGGGCAGTCTATTCCAGTGTCTAACTACCCTTTCCATGAGGAAATGGCTTCCTAACATCCATCCTAAACTTTCCATGGTGCAGCTTCAAGCCGTCTTGTCAGAAGTCACCTGGGAGAAGAGCCTGACCCCCACCTTACTACAACTTCCCTTTAGGTTGTAGTTGTAGAGTGTGAAAAGGTCTCCCCTGAGTCTCCTCCAGGATAAACAACCCCAGCTGCCTCAGCCTCTCCTCAAAAGACTTTCTCTCTCGTCCCCTCACCAGTCTCATCACTCTCCTCTGGACCTGCTCCAGCACCTCAGTATCTTTCTTGAAGTGAGAAGCTCAGAACTGCACACAGTACTCGAGGTGAGACCTCACCAGTGCTGAGTACAGGGACAGAATTACATCCTAGCTCCTGCTGGCCACACTATTCCTGATACAAGCCAAGATGCCGTTGGTCTTCTGTGCCACCTGGGCACACTACTGGCTCATGTTCAGCTGGTTGCCAACCAGCACTCCCAGCACTCCCACTCTGCCAGGCTGCTCTCCAGCCACTCATCCCCACGTCTGCAGCGCTGCATGGGACTGTTGTATGTAGGACCCTGCACTTGGCCCTGTTAAACCTCATACCCTTGGCCTCAGCCCATCCACCCAGTATGTCCAGGTCTCTCCGAAGTGTCTTCCCACCTTCCAGCAGATTGACACTCCCCCCAAACTTGGTGTCATCTGCAAATTTACTAACTGTAGACTTGATCCCCTCCTGCAGGAATTATTTTCTCTCACTCAGTCTGGATGGGATTTTGAGCAGTTAGAGAGCACCAAAAACTTCTGAAAGAATTCATGCTGGCACAAAACTGTGCTGTTATCTCTGAGATCCTCTCATTTCTTCCATGATGTTGAAGATCATCTCATGAAAAGCCCATTTCTTTTAAGAGGGAGAATTGGGGGGGGATTTTTCTCTCACTTTTTTTTTTTTTTTCCCATGCTATTCTGGTATGAAACACCTAAGATTCTGGTCTGAAATTTGGGGAATTTTTCAGGATCCCTCCCAGGGAGCAAATCTTTGTACAAAAAACCAACAAAACAAACAAACAAACAAACAATGATAAAAAAAAACAAACTGCAAAACAGTAATGGCCTTTCTGATTTCTTTGCTTTGCTGTGAATAGAGACATTTTGTCTCAATCTCATAATCCCTCACAACAAAGCAGAGAAAACAGATACTTGGGTTATGTTAAGGGTAATTCTAAAAAGCATATGTCCATGAGTGTTTTAGTCTCCTCTTCTCAAGAGTCAGAAGGGTGATGAGGAATATACTTCTTCTCATAACCAGTTCCTCTCAGGGTTGCTGGTCCCACACA